>NC_135236.1:15284383-15909383 GCF_051348905.1 Ranitomeya variabilis
GAGGCAAGCGAGGTCTTATTTTCTCTGAAAGGGTTAGTTAGTTCTCCGGCTGGTGCGAGACGTCTAGAATCAACGTAGGTACATTCCCTGGCTACTTCTAGTTGTTGCGCTAGGATCACATATGAGGTCAGCCAAGTTACCACCTCCCTATGAGCTGGTTTTTGTGTTTGCGGACTTAGCTGGTACTTCTGAGATCCTCTACCACTAGGATCATAACAGTATTCCAGGCCATAAAGTGAATATTTAATGCATTGCAGAAGCGGGATTAAAAGAAAAGAAGTTCAGAGTTTAGTTTTTTTTTCTTCTTCCCCTTTTTCCTCTGAGTGGCTTGAAGCTCTGCTGCAGACATGAATGTTCAGACTCTGATTACTAGTGTGGATCAGCTTGCTGCACGAGTGCAGGGCATTCAGGATTTTGTTACTAGTACTCCTATGTCAGAGCCTAAGATACCTATTCCTGAGCTTTCCTCTGGTGATCGATTTAAATTTAGGAATTTTAGGAATAATTGTAAATTGTTTCTATCTTTGAGACCTCGTTCGTCTGGAGACTTAGCTCAGCAAGTTAAAATTGTTATCTCTTTCTTGCGTGGCGACCCTCAGGATTGGGCTTTTTCATTGGCGCCAGGAGATCCGGCATTGGCAAATATTGATGCGTTTTTTCTGGCGCTCGGATTGCTTTATGAGGAGCCCAATCTTGAAATTCAGGCAGAAAAAGCGTTGCTGACTATCTCTCAGGGCCAGGATGAGGCTGAAGTGTATTGCCAAAAATTTCGGAAATGGTCCGTGCTCACTCAATGGAATGAGTGTGCTCTGGCCGCAAATTTCAGAAATGGCCTTTCTGAAGCCATTAAGAATGTGATGGTGGGTTTTACCATTCCTACAAGTCTGAGTGATTCTATGGCTCTGGCCATTCAGATAGATCGGCGTTTGCGGGAGCGCAAATCTGCTAATCCTCTGGCAGTGTTGTCTGAACAGACACCTGACTCAATGTTATGTGATAGAATTCAGACTAGAACTGAATGACAAAATCATAGACGTCAGAATGGGTTGTGTTTTTACTGTGGTGATTCGTTTTCTTGTTCTGCATAAAATGCATGATTTGGTCGTTTTAGGTCTACCATGGTTACAGACCCATAATCCAGTCTTGGATTGGAAGGCAATGTCTGTATCAAGTTGGGGTTGTCAGGGAATTCATTGCGATTCCCCGTCGGTGTCTATTGCTTCTTCTACTCCTTCTGAAGTTCCGGAGTATTTGTTGGACTATCAGGATGTATTTAGTGAGTCCGGTTCCAGTGTCCTTCCTCCTCATAGGGACTGTGACTGCGCTATAGATTTGATTCCTGGTAGTAAATTTCCTAAGGGACGATTATTTAATCTATCTGTACCTGAACATGCCGCAATGCGTTCTTATACAAAGGAGTCTTTGGAGAAAGGACATATTCGTCCATCCTCTTCCCCTCTTGGTGCGGGATTCTTTTTTGTAGCCAAAAAAGACGGGTCTTTGAGACCTTGTATAGACTATCGGCTTCTGAATAAAATCACGGTCAAATTTCAGTATCCGTTGCCACTATTGTCGGACTTGTTTGCTCGGATTAAGGGTGCCAAGTGGTTCACCAAGATAGATCTTCGTGGTGCGTACAACCTTGTGCGCATTAAGCAGGGAGATGAATGGAAAACAGCGTTTAATACGCCCGAAGGCCATTTTGAGTACTTGGTGATGCCTTTTGGGCTCTCTAATTCTCCTTCAGTGTTTCAGTCCTTTATGCATGACATCTTCCGGAAGTATCTAGATAAATTTATGATTGTTTATCTGGATGATATTCTGTTTTTTTCTGATGATTGGGATTCTCATGTAAAGCAAGTCAGGATGGTGTTTCAGGTTTTGCGTGATAATGCTTTGTTTGTGAAGGGTTCAAAGTGTCTCTTTGGAGTGCAGAAGGTTTCCTTTCTGGGTTTCATTTTCTCCCCTTCTACAGTGGAGATGGACCCAGTTAAGGTCCGAGCTATTCATGATTGGACTCAACCCACGTCTGTTAAGAGTCTTCAGAAGTTCTTGGGTTTTGCTAATTTCTACCGTCGTTTTATTGCTAATTTCTCTAGCGTTGTTAAACCTTTGACGGATATGACCAAGAAAGGCTCTGATGTGGCTAATTGGGCTCCGGCAGCCGTGGAGGCTTTCCGGGAGCTGAAGCGTCGGTTTACTTCGGCGCCTGTTTTGTGCCAGCCTGATGTCTCACTTCCCTTTCAGGTTGAAGTGGATGCTTCTGAGATTTGTGCAGGAGCTGTTTTGTCGCAGAGAGGCTCTGGTTGCTCTATGTTGAAACCATGTGCTTTCTTTTCCAGGAAGTTTTCGCCGGCTGAGCGGAACTATGATGTTGGTAATCGGGAGTTGTTGGCCATGAAGTGGGCATTTGAGGAGTGGCGTCATTGGCTCGAGGGAGCTAAGCATCGTGTGGTGGTCTTGACTGATCACAAAAATTTGATGTATCTCGAGTCTGCTAAGCGCTTGAATCCTAGACAGGCTCGTTGGTCGCTGTTTTTCTCCCGTTTTGACTTTGTGGTCTCATACCTGCCTGGTTCAAAGAATGTGAAGGTTGATGCTCTTTCTAGGAGTTTTGTGCCTGACTCTCCGGGAGTCTCAGAGCCAGCTGGTATTCTTAAAGAGGGAGTAATCTTTTCGGCCATTTCTCCTGATTTGCGATGTGTGCTGCAGAGATTTCAGGCTGGTAGACCTGACCCTTGCCCACCTGATAGACTGTTTGTTCCTGATAAATGGACCAGCAGAGTTATCTCCGAGGTTCATTCCTCAGTGTTGGCAGGGCATCCTGGGATTTTTGGTACCAGAGATTTGGTAGCTAGGTCCTTTTGGTGGCCTTCCTTGTCGCGGGATGTGCGTTCTTTTGTGCAGTCCTGTGGGATTTGTGCTTGGGCTAAGCCTTGCTGTTCCCCTGCCAGCGGGTTGCTTTTGCCCTTGCCCGTCCCGAAGAGGCCATGGACACACATTTCCATGGATTTCATTTCAGATCTTCCGGTGTCCCAAGGAATGTCTGTCATCTGGATGGTGTGTGATCGCTTTTCCAAGATGGTCCATTTGGTGCCCTTGCCTAAGTTGCCTTCCTCTTCCGATCTGGTTCCTTTGTTCTTTCAGAATGTGGTTCGTTTGCATGGCATTCCTGAGAATATCGTGTCTGACAGAGGATCCCAGTTTGTGTCCAGGTTCTGGCGATCTTTTTGTGCTAAGATAGGCATTGATTTGTCGTTCTCATCTGCCTTTCATCCTCAGACTAATGGCCAAACTGAGTGAACTAATCAGACGCTGGAGGCTTATTTGAGATGTTTTGTTTCTGCGGATCAGGACGATTGGGTGACCTTCTTGCCATTGGCTGAGTTTGCCCTCAATAATCGGGCTAGTTCCGCTACTTTGGTTTCGCCATTTTTCTGCAACTCTGGTTTTCATCCTCGTTTTTCCTCGGGTCATGTTGAATCTTCTGACTGTCCTGGGGTGGATTCCGTGGTGAATAGGTTGCAGCGGATTTGGAATCACGTGGTGGACAACTTGAAATTGTCACAGGAGAAGGCTCAGTGTTTTGCCAACCACCACCGCGGTGTGGGTCCCCGACTTCGTGCTGGGGATTTGGTTTGGTTGTCTTCTCGGTATGTCCCTCTGAAGGTTTCCTCTCCTAAGTTTAAGCCTCGCTTTATTGGTCCTTATAAAATTTTGGAAGTCCTTAATCCGGTGTCTTTTCGTTTGGATCTTCCGGTGTCGTTTGCTATTCACAATATGTTCCATAGGTCTTTGTTGCAGCGGTACGTTGTGCCTGTGGTTCCTGCTGTTGACCCTCCTGCTCCAGTCTTGGTTGAGGGCGAGTTGGAGTACGTGGTGGAGAAGATCTTGGATTCTCGTCTCTCTAGATGGAGGCTTCAGTATCTGGTCAAGTGGAAGGGCTATGGTCAGGAGTATAATTCCTGGGTGGTCACCTCTGATGTTCATGCGGCCGATTTAGTTCGTGCCTTTCACGCTGCTCATCCTGATCGCCCTGGTGGTCTTGGTGAGGGTTCGGTGACCCCTCCTTAAAGGGGGGGTACTGTTGTGAACTGTATTTCTTGGCTCCCTCTTGTGATCACTAGCGGTATGACACTTGGATTGGCTTTCTCCAGGTTGGTACCCACCTGGTTCGTTAGGCCTTGGGTGTTCCTATTTAGACTTCCTGGAAACTCAGTCTAGTGCCTGGAATCGATGTAGTCAGTCTATGTCTGTTTGCTCCTGACTCCTGGTCTCCTGCTTTTTGCAAGATAAGCTAAGTCTTGCTTTCTTATTTTTGTTTATTCGCATTGCTGCTATTTTGTTCCAGCCTGTTACAATGTGATTCCTGATTTTTGCTGGAAGCTCTTGGGGGCTGATATTCTCCCCCCCACACCGTTAGTCGGTGTGGGGGTTCTTGGATATTCAGCGTGGATATTTTTGTAGGGTTTTTGCTGACCGCATAAGTTCTCTTCCTATTTTCTGCTATTAATTAGTGGGCCTCTCTTTGCTAAATCTAGTTCATACTTACGTTTGTCTTTTCTTCTTACCTCACCGTTATTATTTGTGGGGGGCTTGTATCATAACTTTGGAGTTCTTTCTCTTGAGGCAAGCGAGGTCTTATTTTCTCTGAAAGGGTTAGTTAGTTCTCCGGCTTGTGCGAGATGTCTAGAATCAACGTAGGTACGTTCCCTGGCTACTTCTAGTTGTTGCGCTAGGATCACATATACGGTCAGCCAAGTTACCACCTCCCTATGAGCTGGTTTTTGTGTTTGCGGACTTAGCTGGTACTTCTGAGATCCTCTACCACTTGGATCATAACAGCTATGGTCTGACCACTATGCTTTTGCACCCACTTCTTCCTTCAAACTGCTTATGTCACTCGGATGTCCTTTACTCCATGTGGAGTCCAGGACCTCACCATCTCCCATAGGTTTGCAGGTCGCCCTGCTTGCACCGGCCTTTTCAGCGTTGCCCATAAATTTTCATTAGGATTGAGATCAGGGCTTTGTGATAGCCTGTCCAAGACAATGACTTTGTTATCCTGAAGCCACTTTGTTATCATTTTCGTAGTTTGCTTCTGGTCATTGTCCATGTGGAAGACCCATTTCTGCCCGAGTTGTAACTTCGTGGCTGATCTCTTTAGTTATTGCTTCAGTATTGCCACATAATCCTATTTTCTCATGATGCCATCTATTTTGTGAAGTGCACCAGTCTGTCCTACAGCAAAACAACCCCACAACATGATGCTGCCACCCCCATGTTTCACACTTGGCATGGTGTCCTTAGGCTTCCAAGCTTCCTCCAAACGTGACGATGGACATTATGCCCAAATAGTTCAAATTTAGTTTCATCAGACCACATGACATGTCTCAAAAAATTAAGGTCTATGTTCCTGTGTGCATTTGCAAACATTAATTTGGCTTTTTTATGTTTCTTTTGGAGTAATTGCTTCTTCCTGGGAAAGAGTGGCCTTTCAGCCCATGTTGATAAAGTACTTGTTTCACTGTGGATATTGACATAATCTTACCAGCTTCTGCCATCATCTTCGCAAGGTCTTTTGAATTTGTCCGTGAGTGCATATATACACATGTAGGACCAAAGCACGTTTATCTTTGGGACACAAAACCCTTCTCCTTCCTGAGCAGTATGATGGCTGGACATTCCCATCTTGTTTGAACTTGCATATAATTGTTTGTACAGATGAATGAGGCGCCTTCAGGTATCTTGAAATTGTATCCAAAGATGAGCCAGACTTGTGAAAGTCAACAATTCTCTTAATGCTATCTTGGCTGATTTCTTCACACTTTCCCATGATGCTACACAAAGAAGCAGTGTATTTCAGGTTTGCATTACAACACATCCACAGGTTTGTCTCTAATTAACTCAAATGTTGTGAAAAAAACAGAAGCTTCCAAACACATGACATCATCATATGGGCAGTCCAGAATTGTTTAAAGGCATAGTAATCTTAGTGTATGTAAACTTTTGACTTTGCAGTAAGTAATAAAAATGCCTTAAAACATTCTCTCTCTCTCTCTCATTATTTTGGCATTTGGCAAATATTCATATTTATGGTAATCATAATTGACCTAAACCGGGAAAGGTTTATTCTGACTTCATGTCAGATATTGAGAAAAACCTGCAGATGTGTCTTTTTATATAATGTATGGAAACTTCTGGTTTCACCTGTAGATACAGATATATGATTAAGGCTGAATTGATTTTCTTTTATTTCCTTATTGATAGTAAATTTAACTCCATTTGTTGTTCTGCTGCCCTGTGACTCTTTTTTTACAGCTTTTCTTCCATGGCTATTTTGTAAAAAATGGAACAAAAGAAGTTGTGGAATGTAACGTTGATCTTCCTGGTCAAGATGTTTGTGAATATTATGATGAACATAATGAAGAAAAATGGGTGTGTCAGCGTCCAAAAACGCTGCCATGTGATGCTTATCGAGACCATGGACCGGGGGGAGTTCGGGATGTTTTTAGTAAAGAAGAGCAAGAATTCTTTGTAAGGTAACTATTCGTCATTAATAGTGTTGAGCGATACTTTCCGATATCGGAAAGTATCGGTATCGGAAAGTATCGGCCGATACCGTCACAGTATCGGAATCCAATCCGATACCGATACCCGATCCCAATGCAAGTCAATGGGACGAAAATATCGGAATTAAAATAAACCCTTTATACACTTGTAGGTTCATTCTACATGAAGGAAAACAACTAAGAATATTGTAGGATGTATTGGGGGACGTGGCGGAGATATTAAAGGGACAGAGGTTTAGCCCAATGTAATAGAATAGCAGGATTTTTTATTTTTTTTTATGAAGTTCGGCGTTAGAAAGAATTTGACTATGTTTTTTTTTTTTTTTTTTATGTCAGATATTGATGTTTCACTACTTCCACGCCCTTCACCTTCTTTTTTACTTCTCCCACGCTTTCTTCTTAATTATCCTCATCATCAGCTTCTTTGACATCAACTTCTTCACCTTATTCATCTTCTTCTTCATCTTCTACCTATTATTTTTTGGGTTACATTGTTCATATTCTTTTTATTTTACTATTATCTTCATCATATTCAACTTCTTCATCATATTCTTATTTGTGACAGGCATTCCCGTAGTTGTTATCTATAAAAGTTTGAAGATTACACCTTCCGTTCTGCCTGTCACAAAACAGTTACATTTGTCCGCGTTCAGTTTGGCCTGCAGCATCAGGCTTTATCCAGGGGCACCACGAGGAGGAACGGACTCACCCCCATACACTGCTTAGTCTTCTTCTGCTTATAATTTACATAATATTTTTTGCTCTGATATTTTGTGTTATGCTTAATGTCCTTCTGCTCTTTGTTCTGCAGCCTCTTGTTCTTCTGCTTCTCGGTCTTCCAGGTCGTCGTCGTCTCCAGGGTCGTCGTCTCCGGGGTCGTCGTCATCGGGGTGGTCTTCAGGGTCGTCGTCTCCGGGGTCGTCGTCATCGGGGTGGTCTTCGGGGTCATCGTCTCCAGGGTCGTCGTCATCACGGTGGTTGTCGTCTCTGGTGTCGTCATCATCTTAGGGGTGGTCTTCTGGGTCATTGTGTTTAGTCTCTTGAACTTGGAAATGTAGCAGAAGGTACAAGAAGGCTGAGAAAATGCCGAGAACCAGCTGATGGAACTGGAACTCGGATGGCTACCCGAAGGTCCAAGAGCCAATGGAACTACCGAGGACCAGCTGACGTTACTGGAACCCGGTTACTAAGCAGGAGGTACCTGTGCTGAAAGCACTACCAAGGACCACCTGACGTTGGTGGAACTCGGATACCCAGAGGGAGGCACCTAAGCCAAAGGCTCTGCCCGGAACCAGCTGACGGTACTGGAACCAGGATGGGGAGCAGAAGGTACAAGAGCAAAAGACACTGCCGAGAACCAGCTGACGGTGCTGGAACCCGGATGGGTAGCCGAAGGTCCAAGAGCCAATGGAACTACCGAGGACCAGCTGACGTTACTGGAACCCGGTTACTAAGCAGGAGGTACCCGTGCCTGAAAGCACTACCAAGGACCACCTGACGTTGGTGGAACTCGGATACCAAAGGGAGGCACCTAAGCCAAAGGCTCTGCCCGGAACCAGCTGACGGTACTGGAACCAGGATGGGGAGCAGAAGGTACAAGAGCAAGTGTCTGCGTGGCTTTTGCAGGACACGATGCCGGCTGCACAGCAGGGGAACAGCTGGCGGTGCTGGACCCCACTGACACATTTGCGAGGTGTTTTTCTCTGTGCAGCTAGCACATCTGGGCCCCAACTGGCGGTTTGTTAGAGCCCAGGGTCAGCAGGAGGAGGAGCAGGAGGAGGAGGAGCAGGGGGAGGGGAGTGTAGGCCGAAGCCTGCACTGGCGGCAGCTTTGGGTCTGTTGTGTCTGCGTGGCTTTTGCAGGACACGTTGCCGGCTACACAGCAGGGGAACAGCTGGCGGTGCTGGACCCCACTGACACATTGGCGAGGTGTTTGGCTCTGTGCAGCCAGCACTTCCGGACAGCAACGATCGGTGTTGGAGCCCGGGCTCTGCAGGGGGAGCAGAGTGTAGGCCGAAGCCTACTTGAACCGATTTCAAAGGTCACCTTTAACCCCCCCTCAGGGGTTAGAAAGTAGAAGAGCCACAGCTTATGCAGCAGTAGTGCTGCACAAGTCAAAGGTTGCTCTTTTAATTTTTCTCCTTGCACACGCTGAATGAAACACGTATAACATTTAGCCCTTTATACAGTCAAACTGTGTTGGAGGCGCGAGTTCCCTTTGTAATGAGACGCAGCACAGATGTCAAGAATCCCACCTTGGTGCTGGGTGCAGCCTCCCGAGCGTTGTTATTTGCTGTACAGGAGTCTGCGCTGTCGTGTTATCCCCTGGCCTAGCGCCGTTAGCGCTGCCCATCTTCTGGCATCATGTAATGTCGGCCGGTGCGGTTCGCGATGCCCATGAATCCCAGCCCCGCAGTGTCTTAACATTGTTAAAACACTGCGGGGCTGGGATTCAGGGCCTGGCGCAGCACATATGTTGGCCTCTCACACTCGGGTCCTTACACCCGCTTCAGACTGTGCGGCGTCATCTGATCCCTTATCGCATGCCACGGCCATGAAGCCGCACAGTCCGAAGAAGGCGGAAGGAGAGGAGGGACAGGCGAACTGATGCACTGATCCTGCCCATGAATCACACCCTCGCAGTCCCAATAAATAAGACACCGAGGGGCGTTGTGTGGGTCAGGGCGGCCGCAGAGGCGCAGGCAGCCAAACAATGATGCCAGAAGACGGGCAGCGCTACCAAGGGGGTTGCAGCGTGTCATTACAAAGGAAAGTCACACCACCGGGACGGTTAAATGGTCACACAGAGGACACATTTCAGACGTGTTTTCAGTTCCACATGTGCGAGGAGAATACGTTTCTGAGCCACCTTGCACACATGCAGCATTACCGCTGTACAAGGTGGCTGGATAACGTAAAAACGCCTGGGGGAGGGGGGACAGGTTCCCTTCAATTTCAGTTCTTGTGTCTGCGTGGCTTTTGCAGGACACGTTGCCGGCTGCACAGCAGGGGAACAGCTGGCGGTGCTGGACCCCACTGACACATTGGCTGGTGTTTTTCTCTGTGCAGCTAGCACATCTGGGCCCCAACTGGCGGTGTGTTAGAGCCCAGGGACAGCAGGAGGAGGAGCAGGAGGAGGAGGAGCAGGGGGAGGGGAGTGTAGGCCGAAGCCTGCACTGGCGGCAGCTTTGGGTCTGTTGTGTCTGCGTGGCTTTTGCAGGACACGTTGCCGGCTACACAGCAGGGGAACAGCTGGCGGTGCTGGACCCCACTGACACATTGGCGAGGTGTTTGGCTCTGTGCAGCCAGCACTTCCGGACAGCAACTAGCGTTGTTGGAGCCCGGGCTCTGCAGGTGGAGCAGAGTGTAGGCCGAAGCCTAATTGAACCGATTTCAAAAGTCACCTTTAACCCCCCCTCAGGGGTTACAAAGTAGAAGAGCCACAGCTTATGCAGCAGCAGTGCTGCGCAAGTCAAAGGTTGCTCTTGTAATTTTTCTCCTTGCACACGCTGAATGGAACACGTATAACATTCAGCCCTTTATACAGTCAAACTGTGTAATGGAGGCGAGAGTTCCCTTTGTAATGAGACGCAGCACAGGTGTCAAGAATCCCACCTTGGTGCTGGGTGCAGCCTCCCGAGCGTTGTTATTTGCTGTACAGGAGTCTGCGCTGTCGTGTTATCCCCTGGCCTAGCGCCGTTAGCGCTGCCCATCTTCTGGCATCATGTAATGTCGGCCGGTGCGGTTCGCGATGACCATGAATCCCAGCCCCGCAGTGTCTTAACATTGTTAAAACACTGCGGGGCTGGGATTCAGGGCCTGGCGCAGCACATATGTTGGCCTCTCACACTCGGGTCCTTACACCCGCTTCAGACTGTGCGGCGTCATCTGATCCCTTATCGCATGCCACGGCCATGAAGCCGCACAGTCCGAAGAAGGCGGAAGGAGAGGAGGGACAGGCGAACTGATGCACTGATCCTGCCCATCAATCACACCCTCGCAGTCCCAATAAATAAGACAACGAGGGGCGTTGTGTGGGTCAGGGCGGCCGCAGAGGCGCAGGCAGCCAAACAATGATGCCAGAAGACGGGCAGCGCTACCAAGGGGGTTGCAGCGTGTCATTACAAAGGAAAGTCACACCACCGGGACGGTTAAATGGTCACACAGAGGACACATTTCAGACGTGTTTTCAGTTCCACATGTGCGAGGAGAATACGTTTCTGAGCCACCTTGCACACATGCAGCATTACCGCTGTACAAGGTGGCTGGATAACGTAAAAACGCCTGGGGGAGGGGGGACAGGTTCCCTTCAATTTCAGTTCTTGTGTCTGCGTGGCTTTTGCAGGACACGTTGCCGGCTGCACAGCAGGGGAACAGCTGGCGGTGCTGGACCCCACTGACACATTGGCTGGTGTTTTTCTCTGTGCAGCTAGCACATCTGGGCCCCAACTGGCGGTGTGTTAGAGCCCAGGGACAGCAGGAGGAGGAGCAGGAGGAGGAGGAGCAGGGGGAGGGGAGTGTAGGCCGAAGCCTGCACTGGCGGCAGCTTTGGGTCTGTTGTGTCTGCGTGGCTTTTGCAGGACACGTTGCCGGCTACACAGCAGGGGAACAGCTGGCGGTGCTGGACCCCACTGACACATTGGCGAGGTGTTTGGCTCTGTGCAGCCAGCACTTCCGGACAGCAACTAGCGTTGTTGGAGCCCGGGCTCTGCAGGTGGAGCAGAGTGTAGGCCGAAGCCTAATTGAACCGATTTCAAAAGTCACCTTTAACCCCCCCTCAGGGGTTACAAAGTAGAAGAGCCACAGCTTATGCAGCAGCAGTGCTGCGCAAGTCAAAGGTTGCTCTTGTAATTTTTCTCCTTGCACACGCTGAATGGAACACGTATAACATTCAGCCCTTTATACAGTCAAACTGTGTAATGGAGGCGAGAGTTCCCTTTGTAATGAGACGCAGCACAGGTGTCAAGAATCCCACCTTGGTGCTGGGTGCAGCCTCCCGAGCGTTGTTATTTGCTGTACAGGAGTCTGCGCTGTCGTGTTATCCCCTGGCCTAGCGCCGTTAGCGCTGCCCATCTTCTGGCATCATGTAATGTCGGCCGGTGCGGTTCGCGATGCCCATGAATCCCAGCCCCGCAGTGTCTTAACATTGTTAAAACACTGCGGGGCTGGGATTCAGGGCCTGGCGCAGCACATATGTTCGACTCTCACACTCGGGTCCTTACACCCGCTTCAGACTGTGCGGCGTCATCTGATCCCTTATCGCATGCCACGGCCATGAAGCCGCACAGTCCGAAGAAGGCGGAAGGAGAGGAGGGACAGGCGAACTGATGCACTGATCCTGCCCATCAATCACACCCTCGCAGTCCCATTAAATAAGACAACGAGGGGCGTTGTGTGGGTCAGGGCGGCCGCAGAGGCGCAGCCAGCCAAACAATGATGCCAGAAGACGGGCAGCGTTACCAAGGAGCTTGTTGCGTGTGTCAATACAAAGTCAAATCACACCTGAGGGACGTTTTAATGGTCACAGAGGACACATTTTAGACGTGTTCACTTCAACATGGGCAAGGAGAATAAGTTTCTGAGCCACCTTGAACACATGCAGCATTACTGCTGTTCAAGGTAGCTGTAAAACATAGAAACACCTGGGGGAGGGGGGACAGGTTCCCTTCAATTTCAGTTCTTGTGTCTGCGTGGCGGTCGCAGGACACGTTGCCGGCTACACAGCAGGGGAACAGCTGGCGGTGCTGAACCCCACTGACACATTGGCTGGTGTTTTTCTCTGTGCAGCTAGCACATCTGGGCAAAAACTGGCGGTGTTAGAGCCCAGGGTCAGCAGGAGGAGCAGGGGGAGCGGAGTGTAGGCCGAAGCCTGCACTCGAGCAAGTTGAAAGGAAACCTTTAACCCCCCCCCCCCCCCAGGCGTTTGTAGCTGAAAGAGCCATTGTGTACAGCACTAATGCTGGAAAAGGTAAACTTAGCTCTTTTAATTATGGTCCTTGTACATGCGGAACCTAACATTTATGAAATGTGTCTCCTCACAGCGTTAAACCGTCCGGTAGGTGGAACTTTCCTTTGTCGTGTGACGCAGCACAGCCATCATTTTTACCCCCTTGGCGCCGTGCGCCGCCTCCTCAGCGTTGTTTGAATCTGTCCCGGAGCCTGCGCTGTTAGGTTAGCCCTTGGCCATGCACACATGTTGCGCTGCCCGTCTTCTGACCTCATTTGGTGTCAGGCTGGCTGCGCCTGTGCGGGTGCGCTGGCCGAGATCCCGCCTCGCAGTGTCGTCTAATGTAATCCCACCGCGGGCCTGTGATCCGTGCCCGTGCGCAGTGCATATCCTCTCCTCTCACTCCCCTCCCTACGGCTTTTTCAGACTGTGCGGTGTCACGGCCGTGGCATGCTATTAGGGACCAGCTGACATCGCACAGTCTGAAGAAGCCGTAGGGAGGGGAGTGAGAGGAGAGGATATGCACTGCGCACGGGCACGGATCACAGGCCCGCGGTGGGATTACATTAGACGACACTGCGAGGCGGGATCTCGGCCAGCGCACCCGCACAGGCGCAGCCAGCCTGACACCAAATGAGGTCAGAAGACGGGCAGCGCAACATGTGTGCATGGCCAAGGGCTAACCTAACAGCGCAGGCTCCGGGACAGATTCAAACAACGCTGAGGAGGGGGCGCACGGCGCCAAGGGGGTAAAAATGATGGCTGTGCTGCGTCACACGACAAAGGAAAGTTCCACCTACCGGACGGTTTAACGCTGTGTGGGGACACATTTCATAAGTGTTAGGTTCAGCATGTGCAAGGAGCATCACGAAAAGAGGCACTTTTTCCCTTTGCATCATTACTGCTGCACAAGGTGGCTCCTTCAGTAACAAACGCCTGGGGGGGGGGGTCAGGTTCCCTTACATTTAACTTGTTGTTTCTGCGTGGCGGTCGCAGTACACGTTGCCGTATACACAGCAGGGGAACAGCTGGCGGTGCTGAACCCCACTAACACATTGGCGAGGTGTTTGGCTCTGTGCGTACAGCACTTCTGGACGGCAACTAGCGGTGTTGGAGCCCAGGGACACGTGGAGGAGGAGGAGGTTGGAGGAGGTTGGAGGAGGTAGGAGGGATTGCCACACACACAGCAGGGGAACAGCTGACGTTACTGAACCCCAATAACAGAGGAGGGACTGTTGACTGTGCGTACAGCACTTCTGGACGGCAACTGGCGGTGTTGGAGCCCAGGGACAGGTGGAGGAGGAGGAGGTTGGAGGAGGTTGGAGGAGGTAGGAGGGATTGCCACACACACAGCAGGGGAACAGCTGACGTTACTGAACCCCAATAACAGAGGAGGGACTGTTGGGACTGTGCGTACAGCACTACCAGGCAACAACTAGCGGTGTTGGAGCCCAGGGACAGGTGGAGGAGGAGGTGGAGGAGATAGGAGGGATTGCCACACACACAGCAGGGGAACAGCTGACGTTACTGAACCCCAATAACAGAGGAGGGACTGTTGACTGTGCGTACAGCACTTCTGGACGGCAACTGGCGGTGTTGGAGCCCAGGGACAGGTGGAGGAGGAGGAGGTTGGAGGAGGTTGGAGGAGGTAGGAGGGATTGCCACACACACAGCAGGGGAACAGCTGACGTTACTGAACCCCAATAACAGAGGAGGGACTGTTGGGACTGTGCGTACAGCACTACCAGGCAACAACTAGCGGTGTTGGAGCCCAGGGACAGGTGGAGGAGGAGGTGGAGGAAATAGGAGGGATTGCCACACACACAGCAGGGGAACAGCTGACGTTACTGAACCCCAATAACAGAGGAGGGACTGTTGACTGTGCGTACCGCTCTTCTGGACGGCAACTGGCGGTGTTGGAGCCCAGGGACAGGTGGAGGAGGAGGAGGTTGGAGGAGGTTGGAGGAGGTAGGAGGGATTGCCACACACACAGCAGGGGAACAGCTGACGTTACTGAACCCCAATAACAGAGGAGGGACTGTTGGGACTGTGCGTACAGCACTACCAGGCAACAACTAGCGGTGTTGGAGCCCAGGGACAGGTGGAGGAGGAGGTGGAGGAGATAGGAGGGATTGCCACACACACAGCAGGGGAACAGCTGACGTTACTGAACCCCAATAACAGAGGAGGGACTGTTGACTGTGCGTACAGCACTTCTGGACGGCAACTGGCGGTGTTGGAGCCCAGGGACAGGTGGAGGAGGAGGAGGTTGGAGGAGGTTGGAGGAGGTAGGAGGGATTGCCACACACACAGCAGGGGAACAGCTGACGTTACTGAACCCCAATAACAGAGGAGGGACTGTTGGGACTGTGCGTACAGCACTACCAGGCAACAACTAGCGGTGTTGGAGCCCAGGGACAGGTGGAGGAGGAGGTGGAGGAGATAGGAGGGATTGCCACACACACAGCAGGGGAACAGCTGACGTTACTGAACCCCAATAACAGAGGAGGGACTGTTGACTGTGCGTACAGCACTTCTGGACGGCAACTGGCGGTGTTGGAGGCCAGGGACACGTGGAGGAGGAGGAGGTTGGAGGAGGTTGGAGGAGGTAGGAGGGATTGCCACACACACAGCAGGGGAACAGCTGACGTTACTGAACCCCAATAACAGAGGAGGGACTGTTGACTGCGCGTACAGCACTTCTGGACGGCAACTGGCGGTGTTGGAGCCCAGGGACAGGTGGAGGAGGAGGAGGTTGGAGGAGGTTGGAGGAGGTAGGAGGGATTGCCACACACACAGCAGGGGAACAGCTGACGTTACTGAACCCCAATAACAGAGGAGGGACTGTTGGGACTGTGCGTACAGCACTACCAGGCAACAACTAGCGGTGTTGGAGCCCAGGGACAGGTGGAGGAGGAGGTGGAGGAGATAGGAGGGATTGCCACACACACAGCAGGGGAACAGCTGACGTTACTGAACCCCAATAACAGAGGAGGGACTGTTGACTGTGCGTACAGCACTTCTGGACGGCAACTGGCGGTGTTGGAGCCCAGGGACAGGTGGAGGAGGAGGAGGTTGGAGGAGGTTGGAGGAGGTAGGAGGGATTGCCACACACACAGCAGGGGAACAGCTGACGTTACTGAACCCCAATAACAGAGGAGGGACTGTTGACTGTGCGTACAGCACTTCTGGACGGCAACTGGCGGTGTTGGAGCCCAGGGACAGGTGGAGGAGGAGGAGGTTGGAGGAGGTTGGAGGAGGTAGGAGGGATTGCCACACACACAGCAGGGGAACAGCTGACGTTACTGAACCCCAATAACAGAGGAGGGACTGTTGACTGTGCGTACAGCACTTCTGGACGGCAACTGGCGGTGTTGGAGCCCAGGGACAGGTGGAGGAGGAGGAGGTTGGAGGAGGTAGGAGGGATTGCCACACACACAGCAGGGGAACAGCTGACGTTACTGAACCCCAATAACAGAGGAGGGACTGTTGACTGTGCGTACAGCACTTCTGGACGGCAACTGGCGGTGTTGGAGCCCAGGGACAGGTGGAGGAGGAGGAGGTTGGAGGAGGTAGGAGGGATTGCCACACACACAGCAGGGGAACAGCTGACGTTACTGAACCCCAATAACAGAGGAGGGACTGTTGACTGTGCGTACAGCACTTCTGGACGGCAACTGGCGGTGTTGGAGCCCAGGGACAGGTGGAGGAGGAGGAGGTTGGAGGAGGTAGGAGGGATTGCCACACACACAGCAGGGGAACAGCTGACATTACTGAACCCCAATAACAGAGGAGCGACTGTTGACTGTGCGTACAGCACTTCTGGACGGCAACTGGCGGTGTTGGAGCCCAGGGACAGGTGGAGGAGGAGGAGGTTGGAGGAGGTAGGAGGGATTGCCACACACACAGCAGGGGAACAGCTGACGTTACTGAACCCCAATAACAGAGGAGGGACTGTTGACTGTGCGTACAGCACTTCTGGACGGCAACTGGCGGTGTTGGAGCCCAGGGACAGGTGGAGGAGGAGGAGGTTGGAGGAGGTAGGAGGGATTGCCACACACACAGCAGGGGAACAGCTGACGTTACTGAACCCCAATAACAGAGGAGGGACTGTTGACTGTGCGTACAGCACTTCTGGACGGCAACTGGCGGTGTTGGAGCCCAGGGACAGGTGGAGGAGGAGGAGGTTGGAGGAGGTAGGAGGGATTGCCACACACACAGCAGGGGAACAGCTGACGTTACTGAACCCCAATAACAGAGGAGCGACTGTTGACTGTGCGTACAGCACTTCTGGACGGCAACTAGCGGTGTTGGAGCCCAGGGGCAGGTGGAAAAGCAGAGGAACACAATGTAGGCCGAAGCCTGAGAAAGTCGAAAGGGAACCTTTAACCCCCCCCCCAAGGCGTTTGTAGCTGAAAGAGCCAGCTTGTGCAGCACAAAAGATGCAAAAGGAAAAGGTGGCTCTTTTCATCATGCTCCTTGCAAACACAGAACTAAACACTTATAAAATGTGTCCCCTGAAGCCGTGAAACCGTCCCGGAGGTGGGACTTTCCTTCGTAATATGACGCAGCACAGCCATCATTACTACCCCCCCGCCGCCGTGCCCCGGCTCCTCAGCGTTGTTTGATTCCGTCCCGGAGCCTGCGCTGTTATGTTATCCCGTGGCCAGGCACACTTAGCGCTGCCCATCTTCTGACATCATTTGGTGTCAGGCTGGCTGCGCCTGTGCGGCCGCGCTGGCCGAGAGCCCGCCTCGCAGTGTCTTCTGATGTAATCCCACTGGGGGCCTGGGATCCATGGCCATGCGCAGTGCATATCCTCGCCTCTCACTCCCCTCCCTACGGCTTCTTTTTCAGACTGTGCGGTGTCACGGCCGTGGCATGCTATTAGGGACCAGCTGACACCGAATAGTCTGAAGAAGCCATAGGGAGATGAGTGAGAGGTGGAGGTTCAGATATGCACTGCGCATGTCCATAGATCCCAGGCCCCCAGTGGGATTAAATCAGAAGACACTGCGAGGCGGGCTCTCGGCCAGCGTGGCCGCACAGGCGCAGCCAGCCTGACACCAAATGATGCCAGAAGACGGGCAGCGCTAAGTGTGCCTGGCCACGGGATAACATAACAGCGCAGGCTCCGGGACGGAATCAAACAACGCTGAGGAGCCGGGGCGCGGCGCCGGGGGGGTAGGAATGACGGCTGTGCTGCGTCATATTACGAAGGAAAGTCCCACCTCCGGGACGGTTTTACGGTATCAGTGGACACATTTTATAAGTGTTAAGTTTTGCGTGTGCAAGGAGCAAAACCAAAATAGCTACCTTTTTCCTTGTGCAGCATTACTGCTGCACAAGGTGGCTCTTTCAGTAACAAACGCCTTGGGGGGGGGGGGACAGATTCCCTTACATTTCAGTTGTTGTGTCAGCGTGGCGGTCGCATGACACATTGCCGGCTACACAGCTGGGGATCAGCTGACGTTACTGAAACCCAATAACACTGGGTCGTATGTTTTGACTGTGCAGACGGCACGTCTGAGCCTCAACTGGCGGTGTTGGAGCCCAGGAATTTAAGTTCAGGTGGTAGAAAGATGAACACAACAGGAGACCTGGATAACGTATACAGTGACCTAATTATTTAATCAGGAGGAGGAGTGGCAAATTCCTGCGAGATCCAGGCCTTGTTCATTTTCAGGAAAGTAAGCCGGTCAACGTTATCGGAGGATAGTCGCATGCGACGGTCAGTTAGTACACCACCTGCAGCACTAAAGACACGTTCCGATAATACACTGGCCGCAGGGCAAGACAGCACCTCCAATGCATACTGGCTTAGCTCTGGCCATGTATCCAGCTTTGAGACCCAAAACTTGAAAGGGGAAGAGCCGTCTGGGAGTACAGCAAGAGGGCAAGACATGTAGTCTGTCACCATCTGACGGAACCGTTGCCTCCTGCTGACTGGAGCCGTCTGTGATGGTGTAGACTTTTGTGGGGGGCACACAAAACTGTGCCACAGTTGGGCCATACTGGTCTTGCCTTGGGCAGAGGCACTGCTTCTGCTCCCTCTTTGTGCAGAGCCTCCACCACTGCCTGGACGCACTGAGCTGCTTTGGAATGCAGTAGCAGCACTTCTCTCAGTTGGAATGGAGAAGATGATGGAACTGACCAGTGTGTCTTGGTACTCCCGCATTTTTCGCTCCCAGTTCAACGGTGTGATGAGGCTTTCTACGTTGTCCCGGTAGCGAGGATCGAGGAGGGTGAACACCCAATAATCAGACATGTTGAGAATGTGGTCGATGCGGCGGTCGTTTCTCAGGCACTGCAGCATGTAATCCACCATGTGCTGCAGACTGCCAACTGCCCAAGAAACGCTGTCCCCAGCTGGAGGCGTGATCTCTGCCCGCTCGTCATCACCCCACCCTCGCTGTACACACTGAGTACTGGACAATTCGGGAACTCCCTCCTCTGGACGGATGTCTTCCTCCTCCATTGACTCCTCCTCATCCTCCTCACAAACTGTCCCCTGCCTACGCGTTTGTGAGGAACCACGTGGCGCTGACTGTCCAGAAGATGATGGAAGTGGTGAATCCTCATCCTCCACCTCTTCCACAACATCATCCCTTAGCGCTTGCAGTGATTTTTCAAGCAGGCAGATAAGGGGGACAGTCATGCTGACTAGTGCATCATCTGCACTCGCCATCCGCGTGGAATAATCAAAGGGACGCAAAACCTGGCAGACATCCTTCATAGTGGCCCACTCTGTGGTTGTGAAGTCTGTACGGCGCTGACTGCGACTTTTTTGTGCCTGATACAGCTGGTACTCCATTACAGCTTGCTGCTGCTCACACAACCGCTCCAACATATGTAACGTGGAATTCCACCTGGTAGGTAGGTCACATATGATGCGATGTTCCGGCAGGCGGTGTCGGCGCTGCAGAGCCGCAATGCGCGCTTTTGCCGTGCTGGAACGCCGCAAGTGAGCACACTCTAGGCGGACCTTGTGCAGCAGTGCATCAAGATCCGGATAGTCCCTCAAAAAACTCTGCACGACCAAATTGAGCACATGTGCCAGACATGGGATGTGAGTGAGGTTGCCGAGGCCCAGGGCTGCCACCAGATTTCGGCCATTATCACACACTACCATGCCTGGCTGGAGATTCGCTGGCTCAAACCACACATCGCTCTCCTGCTTGATGGCATTCCAGAGCTCCTGCGCTGTGTGGCTACGATTCCCCAAAAAAATTAATTTCAAGACGGCCTGTTGACGTTTGGCCACGGCTGTGCTCATGTCGGTCGTAACAGGTACACGTTCATCACGGGTCCATGTGGAGGTGGACTGTGACGGCTCCTGCAGCGATGATTCTGAGGAACTGGTGTAAGAGGAGGAGTCAATGCGTACAGAATGGATTCCTGCAATCCTTGGAGTGGGCAGGACACGTCCTGCGCCACTCGCACGGTCTGTACCCGGCTCAACTACATTAACCCAATGGGCAGTGAGGGAAAGGTATCGCCCCTGTCCATGTTGACTGGTCCACGCATCGGTGGTGAGGTGGACCTTGCTACTGACGGCGTTCAGTAGCGCGTGTTTTATGTGTCCCTCAACATGCTTGTGCAGGGCAGGGACGGCTTGCCTGCTGAAGTAAAAGCGGCTGGGCACACTGTACTGTGGGACTGCCAATGACATCAAGTCACGGAAGCTGTCAGTCTCCACCAGCCTGAATGACAGCATTTCCAGTGACAGAAGTTTGGCAATGCCTGCAGTCAGAGCCTGTGCTCGTGGGTGGTTTGACGAGAAAGGCCGCCTTTTCTCCCATGCCTGTACTACCGATGGCTGTAGACTGGGCTGGGAGTGTGTGGTTGACTGGGAAAGTGGTGCTGCGGGTGGAATGACAGCGGGTCTCTGGACAACAGGGCCAGAGGTTCTTCCACGGCGATCCTGGGAGGAAGCCGAACCAGCTGCGTGTGAGCTAGAGGAAGAGGCAACACGAGCTGAAGAGGTGGTAGCTGCCGCTGTTGGTTGGCCTAGCTCTTCAGTGTGTTTGTCTAACTCCGCCGGGTGCCTGTTGCGCACATGTTTCCACATGTTGGAGGTATTGAGGTTGGCGACTTTTTGACCTCTTTTGATTTTTTGATGACACACCTTGCATCTGACATAGCAAATGTCATCTGCAACTGTGTCAAAAAAGGACCAGGCACTGCAAGTCTTGGGAGCCCCCCTTTTGACTTTTGGAAGAGACATGCTCCTTACGGGTGCCAAAGCGGAGGCTGCAGGATCCGCAGTCTTCCCCCTCCCTCTCCCTCTTTGGGCCGTACGGGGAATCTCTTCCTCAGAGCTGCTCCCACCACCTTCCTGTCCCTGACGCCAAGATGGGTCAAGGACCTCATCATCTACACTACCCTCTGCCCCCAACTGCTCCTCCTGGGTAGTCTCAGCAGCAGAGCACGCACCAGTAAGTGGCACCTGAGTGTCATCATCAGCTGATGCGGCCTGCGAGGTGGTGACCGGAGCCACTGGCCCACCCGCCTCTTCAGAGGAAGACAGAAAAAGCGGTTGGGCATCACTGCACCCTGCCTCTTCTTCCATTTCTCCAATGCTGCTTGGCTGGCCCCCTGTTTCCAAGCCAAGAGATGATTCAGAGAACAGAAGTAGAGACTGCTCCTGTCCTGGGATCTCTGTCTGCCTGGGCAATTTTGCAGGTGGTGAAGAGACAGATGGCTGCTCTCCAGTGCTCTGTGTCTGAGAGGATGTGGCACTAATGGAAGTTGATGCATTAGCTGCCATCCATCCCACAACGGCTTCAATTTGGTCTTCACGCAGCAGCGGTGTACGGCGCTCGGCGACAAAGCTGCGCATGAACGACTGTTCCCTTGTGAAAGTGGGTGCTGATGACTCACCGGTGCCCGCAGCAGGCACAGAATCCCCACGTCCCCTCCCTGCTCCGCGCCCACGCCCACGCCCACGTGCCTTACTCACTGCCTTCTTCATCTTGGTTGACTGATAAAGATAAGCAGAAAAGTACTAACGGCTTTGTGTGCTTATTCCTGAGCAACTCCTCCTAACAGGTATAAGACACACTAATTTTCTAAAGTGTGGACTAGACTTGAATATGAGCTAATGTGGCCTACACAAATGTAAAGTGGTGTAACTGGTGTGTTTGGTGAACTTTATTATTTATTTATTTTTTGGGGGGCTGAACTGACAACGGATAGAGCTGCAGTCACACGGAGACCGTGCAGACAGACGTAAACGGCGCTGCAAGGCCCAAAAACCCTCCTCTACTTTATCCTATGTAGTGTTTTTCCACAAATTAGCTGGAGACGGGTGGAAAGACACTAATAGGATTTTTTTAAATTAATTAGCAGCAGACTACACTACTTGAAAACAAAATGAAAATTGATTTGGCGGTATGACGCAGTGAACAACCCTGAGCTGGAGACAACCAAGCTACGGCTGCTCACAGACTACAGGGCGAGCTGCAGTCACACGGAGACCGTGCAGACAGCCGTAAACGGCGCTGCAAGGCCCAAAAACCCTCCTCTACTTTATCCTATGTAGTGTTTTTCCACAAATTAGCTGGAGACGGGTGGAAAGACACTAATAGGATTTTTTTAAATTAATTAGCAGCAGCCTGCACTACTTGAAAACAAAATGAAAATTGATTTGGCGGTATGACGCAGTGAACAACCCTGAGCTGGAGACAACCAAGCTACGGCTGCTCACAGACTACAGGGCGAGCTGCAGTCACACGGAGACCGTGCAGACAGCCGTAAACGGCGCTGCAAGGCCCAAAAACCCTCCTCTACTTTATCCTATGTAGTGTTTTTCCACAAATTAGCTGGAGACGGGTGGAAAGACACTAATAGGAATTTTTGGAAAAAATGTGCAGCAGCCTGCACTACTTCAAAAAAAAAAAAAAAAGGACAGTATGAGGCAATGAACCACCCTCCCTGAACTGAATACAACCAGCTATGGATGGCCTATGTGGCTGCACTCAGACTAGAGAGTGGGCTGCACTCACACACACACACACAGAGAGACCTTGCAGATCGCTGTGAAAACAGCGCTACAAGGCAAAAGGAAGGTGATTAGTAGGTGAACACAGCGGTTGCTAAATTAGCCTTTGGAAAGCACAAAGAAGCAAATCGCTATCTCTAAACTGTCCCTCAGTCAGCAAACAGCGTCCTGTCACTAACTGAATTCACAGCAGAGTGATCGCAAAATGGCGCCAGCGACTTTTAAACTGCATCATGACATCATTTAAGCAGCCAATCACAGCCTTGCCAGTAGTTTCATGCCCTCCATGCTAAACAGGATGTGCCCACACTTGGAATCTTTCTCATTGGCTGAATTTCTGAATTTTGAATCATGGAACTTCCGATTCCGGTATCCGATACGCGCCAAGTATCGGAATCCCGGTATCGGAATTCCGATACCGCAAGTATCGGCCGATACCCGATACTTGCGGTATCGGAATGCTCAACACTAGTCATTAATTAACAATCTATAAAAAATCACTTATCATTTACTATCTGATAATAGAATTAGGAGTTGTGGAGGAAAGGATAATAAGTTGGAACATGATCAACAGGACTTTATTCTTTATAGATAAAGATAAAATAAAGCTCGTCATTGTGAAGTTAAAATATATTCTATAATTTGCAACAATAAAATAGCTACATTATGGACTCTCACCTTGTAGGCTATAGGCACAACACCAGAAATCACATATCCGCAACCTTATTACTACTTCATTAAGCTGAACTCTGAAAACAATATCCAATAACACACTTGATCTGGAGTGACCCATGTATGTAGCACACTATCTCCCCTCCCTCTACGAACGCTGTAGGTATGAGATGATGTGCCGAGGTCATTCCAGAGCAGGTGTTTTATTTGTTGTATTTGTCTTTATAGAAAATTTAGAACAAGCTGATTTAAAACGAATAACCTCATTCTAATAAGAATAATTAATAATGCCAGCTTGATAGATCTAGATTAAATAAAGACCAGCCTACTTGGCTTAGCAGTTACTTAGTGTCAAATAGTACAGAAGTGGCCATCCATAGGACAAATGATCTCTGGCGTTTGACCTAGGAACATGATTCTGGCAACAAGAGGGTGAAGAATTCCGACCACAGTTGATGAAGTCTCCATAGAACTGGCTGAGATAACTAAACATAGTGGTTAGCGTTATCATGTATGTTAGCATCCATGATTCATTCAATGATTGGTAGAGGACCAAACAATTAGACCCCCAGCAACAATTAGGTGATGACAAAATAAACTTAAAAAAACAAACATTTAATACAGTATCACAACATTTCCGCAAATGCCTTGACAGGCAAAGATTCACATAGCAAACATCATCTTGCCACACATTGCTGCTTACACCATAAACAACACCTGACAGACTATTACTCCTGATTAGACGTGAGCAATTAAAAAAAGGAAAAATCTGTCAATGCAATCTCCTATTAAATAGACTTAGTTCCTAACTATTAATATCCATTTCTATGATGTCACTTTGACATCAAAAAGCCTGTGTCTGTACTAAAGAGATTGGAAGGGGTTGGATACAGTCTTATGAGACACCAGAGCGCGACACATAAGTTTTCAGAGCAATTGGAGACTTTGCAATATTGCAGTTTACAAAAAAGGGATTCTCTGCAAACTAAAATTTGAGGGAAAAACGTATTGTGCATGGCAAATTCAAATTTCAAAATATTCGACTATCTCTGTTTTTGAGAAAAGTGAACATTCACAATATTAATTTGTGACGTCATATCTTTTTTTGTTGATTTTTTTTCAGGGAACTTATTGATCAAGAACTTTCCACAAATATCAAGCCTTTCAGAGTCCTTCCCCGAAAAAGTCTTAGCCAAGGTAAATAATTCATCTATATATCTCTATCTATCTATCTATCTATCTATCTATCTATCTATCTATCTATCTATCTATTATCCATCTATCATCTATTATCCATCTATTATCTATCTTTTATTTATCTATTATATATCTATTATCTATATACTATGTATCATCTATTTATCTGTCAGTTATTTTTTCTCTATCTGTTATCTATTCATCTTCTATCATCTATCTATTATATATCTATTATCTAGCTATCATCTACCTATATACTGTATATTTTTTTCTATCTATTATCTACCTATCTGTTATCTATCTCTCTGTCTAATATCTGTCTTTATTAAAGCTACCACTGATCAAACTTGATAAAATTATCAATTGTGCTCACTATCAGGCTTCCTAAAATAATAATAATAATAATAATAATAATAATGCCGTTCCCATGTTTACAGTTACAAACCTTTGCACATCAGGACTTAATAATCCAAACCCATCAGGATTTTATTACCAGGACGCGTGGAACTCCCTTATCTGTTCTAATCAACGTTTCAACAATGCAAACAAAGTGGCAAAATGCCTTTCTGGAAAAATGGTCTACATGTTTGGAGACTCCACACTCCGAGGCTGGTGGGAATATCTGGTAAAGTTTGTACCAAGTAAGTTGATAAAGTAATCTACGTTATATTGTATACCGCATATGTATATAGCTTTCATACATTTCATTGTCACAAATCAAATCCTAGACTCACATCTGAGACAGAGCATCCTGCTTGGGTTCAATAATAAATGCTGACGAACCTCCATAAGCCCCATTGTTATCAATGAAGACCATCTAAGTCAGTGTTTCCCAAACTCCGGTCCTCACGGCCCCAATAGGTCATGTTTTCAGGATTTCCATAGTGTTGCACAGGTGACAGATTTCCTGATGCCTCGATGATACTTTCCTCACCTGTGCAATACTAATGAAATCCTGAAGACATGATTTGCTGGGGGCTGTGAGGACCGGAGATTGGGAAACACTGAAATACTATTGGCATCTGTTATATGAGGGATGCCATAGCGCAGACGCCGGGGAATACAACAAGTGCAAAAGAGGGTCTTAACTGGTAAAAAGAGTGCAATCACAATAGGAAAGTACTTCACCCATGAGATGGAGTTGCAAAATTGCAACATATTAGATGCATGAGGCAGCTGCAAAAGGACATGGGTCAGAAGACCGGAGAAAAGCTTGATCCAGGTAGATGGCATCTATACCTGCGCTGCTGATGAACCTAATCTTAGGTTTTGTCCAGAGGAAGAGGTTTGATACTTGGAATCACATTGACTTAAAAGAACCTGTATAAATAAAACTTTTTGGGGGAACTTGTCAATATTGTGCAATCTTCATCAGCAGCGCAGGAATAGCCACCTGTAAAAAGACAGAAATAAAACCATATATGACAAGGCAGACAATGCAAAATAAATGAAGGCGGATTAATAAAGTGCAAAAGTTACGATTTAAAAATTATAATAAGGAGTATGCCAAAGACCAGGACAAAATAATCAAAAAGAAAATCCTCTAGACCTGGTCAATTATCAAAAAGTGCTAAGTTCTTGATAGCCCTATCAATAAGTAGAATACTTTAAAAAAGTGCAGAGTTCAAAAGTATGAATATATCAATACAGCAACTACAGTGCCTCTGGTGCTTGGGCAAGGCATAGTTATGATTGAGATGAGAAGAAGTCAAAGAGCACATCAATAATTTTTTGGGGGACAGATATGTACGGCTGCTCGGGGTGTCACACACCTCGATGTTGGAGGAAGAGAGTGATATCAGTGGGAATAAGTGATCGTATTGATAAAAAGCAACAATTTTCCAAATTTGCTGAATAGTTGGCTGCAGGTGAGCAGTCATCCTAGGGTGAATGTGGAAGTATGAAGTTACAAGCTGACCTGTAGGTAATGTCGGCCTTTCTATCAATGTGTTCTCTCAGTAAGCTGCAGCAAGTATTGGATTGTCCTCTACATGTGTGCCTGTTTAACATACTGTGGTCTTGAATTGCTGCTTTTACCATTGCAGTGCTTTGCTTAATTGTCCATTTGCCCCTTTAACTGTGTTTTTACATTGGACCCACCTACCAGCTTTGTGGCTACTGCCATTTTCTGACACCATCTGGTTTTCTTAGCCAAGATTGACACAATTTTGACCCAATGAGGCCACTTTTAGATTTTGCTTGCAAGGCCACATTAAATTGCCAATCCACCTCATTTTGTGTCAGTTGAAACCTGTCCCTTTACTTTGTTGAATAAAGTGTCTCAGTGATCTATGTGGGCAATATTTCCCTTTAGAAAGGAAATTTGGGGAAGGTATTTTTATGCCAAAGTCAAAATATTATGGAGAGATGTTGGGGATCAAAACTTCATATAAAAAATAAGCCACACAACTGGTTTAGGAGAAAGACTGTAAACTTAGTGCAGTGTTTCCATATTATTGAAGAGTTTTCCATTAGACATCAGCAAATCTTTTTAAATTTGACATCAACATTATTCTCATTTGCACATGGAAACATGAGAAGCAATAGAAGGAAAGTGAGAAGATACAGATTAGATATTAGGAAAAACTTTTTAACATTGAGGGTGATCAATGAGTGGAACAGGCGGTCACGAGAGGTGGTGAGTTCTCCTTCCATGGAAGTCTTCAAACAAAGGCTGGACAGACCTCTGTCTGGGATGATTTAGTGACTCCTGCATTGAGCAGGGGGTTGGACACGATGACCCAGGAGGTCCCTGAAAACTCTAACATTCTATCATTCTATGATTCTATGATCTTTATCAAATTTTTTCCCAAAAGTACGAACAAAGACTCCACTTGCCTGGAAACCACTGTATCACATTCTGGGTGCTTCAATGACTTTATTGTACACATTTCAAGCTCTTAAACACAATCTTAGGAATGTCATAGTGATATCAAGATATATGGCTATGGGTAAACTGATGATGCCTGGTTCTTACTGCTGTCCTGTCACACACTATCTATAATGTTTATTCAATGTTTTATGGATTTCTATTCCTATCTCTATCGTTAAAATGGGAGCTCTGATGTATCCACATTTACTACATTCCCAGTCTCAGCTTTAATACAGACTATGATAGTCCCTTTTGATCGGCTGTGCTCTACTATGTAATTTTATAGCTGCAAGGTATTATGGGAAAATAGTGTAATCATTTTCTGGGTGATGCTGTATTCTGCTTTGTGTAAAATAATTTCTCACATTTTTTCTAGAATGACACTTGAATTGTATTTCAAATTCACCATGTATTGGACATTTACTAAAATTTGTCACAAATTAGATTAATTTAGAAATGGTTTGCACATCTCTAGTTATAATAACACTTGTTTGCCATTGACATTTTTGAATGATATCAAAATGATTCTGTTAATGTTAAAAATAGTCACACTATGTTGAATAGTAATGCCTGATTCCTTTACTATGATTATTCACAGCTCTCAAGCAAATCGACCTACATGTGCCTCACCACCCAGGTCCATTGTTGGCCACAGATGCAGAGTATAACTATGTAATGCAATGGAGAGCCCACCAGAAGCCTCTGCGTATGGAGCGAGTAGGAATTAAAGAGTTACATTACATCGCTACAGAGCTGGATGGACTGGGAGCTCGGGAAGGAATGGTGATCGTCTTAACTTGTTCAGCTCATTTTGCCACCTATCCACTGAGCCTGTACATTCACCGACTGTGGCACATCCGCGAAGCTGTATCTAGACTTTTGGAACGTAGTCCAGACACAAAAATACTCATTAAATCTGCCAACACTGGATACAATTTTCCCCTGGTTAATGACTGGTTGTCCTATCAGTTGGATACAGTGATGAGAGCCATGTTTTCCAAACTGCCAGTGACCATATTGGATGTCTGGCAAATGACCTCATGCTACCGAGAACCAGAGAATCTTCATCCAGTACGGATTGTTATCAAAAATGAGGTGGACCTGATGTTGTCCTTTATATGTCCTCAGTAATGTGGTGCAATGAATATATGTAACATTCAGCGCAGCTGGTCATCTTACCTATTGGATAGTTATAAAGCAAAATGCTCCTCTATTATTAAAATGCATCATCCATCCACAGGATAGGTAGTAAATGTATGATCGCAAGGTTGAGAAAATCATTTTTTTTCAATCATAAATACACTTTATAACTAAAACAAGCTCCTGAAGAGATGTCACTGTAAAATAAAGAATAAAATAGGTTCATTCATGGCTGCCATCAAGGCATTACTGCCCTTACTGCTGAATGGGGCCTGGTGAGCTGTAGTACAGAGGTCTTGGGCCCCGCTCTTGTGCTTCTGCTCACCAGGCCCTATCATGCACTAAAGTGCTGTGCGCTGCGGCGCACACGTTGGTGCTGGGGCCTGGGAGCTTTCTTGGAGCTGTGAATGGCCGTCTAACATTGATGGCTGCAGAGCTCCTGTTCCCTCCATCTTCTCTGTACTTCCGGCCAGGAGACAGCACATACGCAATGGCGTCATCTCGTATGTGCCGACATGTACCAGATGCTGGAAGCAGAGCTGCACCTACTGGGGATTGCCTGTGAGATAAGTATGAAAAAAAAATTGTTTTCTTTATAAAATGAATTAAATCGGTGAGGGGAGAATGGGTGTCATAGTTCACGGGGAGGATACCTTTAGCACCACTCACACCAATTTGTCAAGAACCGGGGTTGTTTGGTTGCCCTTGGTTCTTTCTGATGGGGATTTATCAGATTTATCTATATCCCACTTCCCAGTTGCAGTTTGGAACTTGCAGCTCTCTGGCGCCCCCCTTACTCTCAAGTCAGACCGGGTACTGCACCTAGGATAATTACTCGCCAGAAGGGCTGCCTTACTTTGTTCTGGCTATTGGGCACACTGCAGCAAGGGCGACATAGCTACTCCCACTCAGGTGGGAACAATAATTATCAATGCCACCACTCGCTACAAAGACTCCCAATCGCACAAGACATATCCTGCTGCCACCAGCTCCAATTCAATAATTATTAACGGGTCCGGAGCCAACCCAGATTAGTAGCGTAATTCACTTCAGAGGACGTGACCGTACATTATAGAGGAAGGAGAGACAAGCTAGTAATTTTATATTTTACTCCATGAAAAAGGTAGACAGTGTTTATAGAGGTATTAAAAGATATTATAAAGACAAATATCATATGTACAATACAATTACAAATAAAATGGGATTAAAGTTGAAAAAACACTTACATTTCGCTATGTCATATCATCTGATGGCTGATCGTGTGATGTGGGGGAAGGGCGAGCATATATCCAGATGCATCACCCCTGTATAGCAGCTAGACCCCAGACAAAGACACCTGAAGACTGCTACTTCACTCACTTATTTCTTAGCCTAAAACCCATGCTCTCCCCCTGTGGTGACCTCACTTAGAGGCTGAAACCTCCCCTTTACTTAGAGCTATGGCACCCATTTTTATGCCTAGCTCGCAGTATGAATCTCGTATACGAAAGACACAATGATCAGGATGTGCCCCACATCAGGGGGATTCTTTGAAGTGTAAACACTGTGTAATTACATGACCTGCTTACGGAGAAACCCACTCTTTGCACTCATTGGGTTAGGCTTCTAGCGATTTCAGGGAGTTATAGATCCCTCGATGAACATCCGGAATATATAGTTCTTATATCTCTAACCCTGATTGGTGCCAATAGACATAACCTTCAGAGAACAATAGAATCTCATGCTTTCTCATGTTCCTGACACCTCCCTCTTTTGGACTGCGCTACGAAGGCAGGACCTCTCGGTACTCCTCCACGCACATCTCAGCAGGTTCGCCCAGGCGGGCCAATCCATCTGGCTTGCCATGCTCTGGCTTCATGGAGTTCCAGCCTACCTGGTGTCCCAGTTAGTGGACCTCTCTCCTGCCCATCTGACACTTTCCCGGCTTGATGGTCACACTGGCTTAGTGAATTCGCATGAGCACCTCCTGAAGATGCTGAACCTGTTCGTCCCAGGAGGAACTGAAGATGGCAATGGCACTTCTCCTGTCCCTGAAGCAGGTGGTTGACCATCCACTGGAAAGTGGCTGTGACACTCTTCATGTCATTGGGCAGTGTCCCACAATGTCCACCACGATCCTCTGGAAAGGCTCCTCTATCATTGGCAAAGGAATCAGGGGAGCCTTAGGAGCAGACCCCGCCTTCCCCACTCTTAGACAGGTGATACAGGTGCGGCAGTAGTTAGTCACGTTTGTCCCCATCTTGAGCTAATAGAAGTTTTGAGACAGCCGGGCCTTAGTTTTGCTGATCCCAAGTGTCCAGCGAGTGGGGTCTCATGGGCAATCTACAACAACTCACCCCTGAATTGGCAGGGGACAACCAGCTGTCTTTCCCTCAGCCACGCCTTTTGGGATTTTCTGGGTACTGTCTCCCGGTACAACTTCCCTCATTCCCAGAACACCCCCTCCTTATCAGTCACGGAGGTGGGCGTCTCGGGGAGGTGTCTCAAATTCCCCAGGCTACCATCTGAGTGCAGAGCAGCCTGGAACTCTTGGCTAGGGACAGCCAGAAGTGACTTCAGGGTAGCTTCCCCACAGGAACCCTCTGGGACCTGCTCTCTGATTGAGGAGGGTCCAGAAGGCTGAACGTTATCTGCATTCCAGGCACTCTGACTGCAGGTGACAGCAGCTACATAGTCTGTCTCTCTGGGGATTTCCACAGACCCATCAGCCGGTGCTGCTATGGGTAGTACCTCCCCATCCACCTCCAACATCCCAGGAGCAGTGATACTTATGGGGCAGTTACCTTCCTCTGTGGCACTGGTCAGTTGCACTGCATCACCTTCCTCATGGTTCCCATGCATCTCCCCATTTCTCTTAGCACTATCGCTTGCTCCTGTTAGGGGTTCCTCAGCCATCCAACCCCGCAGAGTGATGTGGCTGGGCTCTCCTGCACCTATGAACACACAATCTTAGGAAATAAATGGTTAGCAGGTAAAACATGCATATTTTCATCATCAGCATCATCAGTATTATCCTCGGCTTTTTCAGAAAAATTATCAGCTACATCATTAAGCGGTAAAGCATTGTCTGGTAACACATGCAATTTCCCATCACTATCATCAGCATTAGCTTGGGGAGGGGAGTCAGGGACATAGTATGCAACTAATCTCCCCAGATCATTCCCCATTAAAACATCAGTGGGCAAATTATCGGACAGCCAAACTTCCTTCACCCGCTCCCGGCACCCCAATCTATATACACCCGAGCCATTGGCAGGGGACAGCAGATGCCCCCAATTCTGGTGACATTCAGGGTTTTCCCCGGAATAATCTCTTCAGAGGATACCAGTTTGGGTTGGATGAGGGTTCGTTCTGCCCCGGTGTCCTTGAGGCCTTGAGCGACATGGCACCCTACAGTAACGGGCTGCACATTGTCATACACCCCCCAACCACCCCATCCACCAAAAGAACTGCTGCATTAGGCCCTGGAGCCTTTGCTGGGGGTTCTTCTGCTTCTTGGAACAGTGGGTGCTGATGTGACCAGTCCACATTCAGGAAAAACACTGGCGAAGGTCGGTGGTAGGTCTGATGCTGTTGGCAACAGGAAAAAACACCAAGAAAAAAGGCAGAGATGCTTACCTGCCCAGGCCTCAAAACAAATGCACTAACAGGGCGCAGTGGACCCATTTAAAGATGGCGGCTACACAGGGCCAGTAATACCAGTGAGACAGCCAGCCTACAATCATTGGATTGGCAGTTTGGAGCACCAGTGCAAAAAAATACAGTCTGTATGTGGCAATGTTCACACAGAAAATGCAGAGCATCTGGCTCACAGCCTATTAGTGACGCCCACACTCTTAGATCAGGCGGACTGCCCAGTGCGAACTAGAATGCATCCTGTGTGAACAGAGGCCACAGTTTACAGAGCCATCTGGGCTCATCTGCACCCTGAAAAATATAAAGTGCAAAAAACACATAGCAATATATGTGAGGTATTAGTTGATACTCTGGCCAAAATATGGAAGCTCGCAACCCACGCCACGGGTCCACACGCTTGTGAGTCCTACTCTAACATCAAAACCACAAAAAGAGGACATGAGAATCCTCCAAAAATCTGTAAAAAACACCAAGGAAAAAAGGTAGAGACACTTACCTGCCCAGGCCTTAAAACAAATGCCCTAACAGGGTGCAGTGGACCCATTTAAATATGGCGGCTACACAGGTGCAGTAATACCAATGAGACAGCCAGCCTACAAACAGGGGATTGGCCGTTTGGAACACCAGTGCAAAAAAATTTTGTCTGCATGTAGCAATGTTCACACAGAAAATGCAGAGCATCTGGCTCACAGCCTATTAATGATGCCTACACTCTTAGATCAGGCAGGCTGCCCAGTGCTAACTAGAATGCATCCTGTCCCATAACGTCCGAGTTAGGGTTGAGTGAAACGGATCAGACAAATTCAAAAATCGCCAACTTTCGGCAAAGTCGGGTTTCATGAAACCCGACCGGATCCTAGTGTGGGATTGGCCATGAGGTTGCCGATCTGCGTGCAAAAGTCGCGTTTGATATGACGCTTTCAGCGCCATTTTCAGCCAATGAAGGAGGACGCAGAGTGTGGGCACCGTGATGACATAGGTCTCGGTCCCCACCATCTTAGAGAAGGGCATGACAGTGATTGGTTTGCTTTCTATGGCATCACAGGGGCTATAAAGGGGCGTGCACGCCGACCGCCATCTTACTTCTGCCAATCGTAGCATAGGGAGAGGTTGCTGCAGCTTCATCAGAAGAAGGGATATAGTTAGGGAGGGAAAATTAACCCCCAAACTGCTTGTGCTGTAGCGATTTCCACTGTCCAACACCACCTTTTTTTGCAGGGACAGTGGAGGCTATATTTTTGTGTATCAGCTCTGTAGCTTATTAGGCTGCCTTATAAGGCTCCCTGATAGCTGCATTGCTGTTTGCACGGTGCTGTGAAAACCAACTGCTTTTTTAAAAGCAAAAATCCTGTTGCTCCTTTCTGCACAGTTATCTTGTTTATTTGTCCACACTTTTGTGTGCAGCAGTCTTTTTTATTGCTGCCATACTTGTCCTGAGATCATTGTAGGGAGATTGAAATTGTACTACAGTCCTTGTATTTTTTCATATATCTTCCAACCACTTTCTGCCACTTACATTGTGTTGTGTTATACACAGGGCCAGAGTTTTGGTTCAGTCTCCAAAAAAAAAGTGAGATTCAAATTGTCACAAAGTGGATATAATTCAGTCCTGTTAGTTTGTCATATATCAGCCAGCCACTTTCTGCCGCTTACATTGTGTTGTTTTATGCACAGGGCCTGAGTTTTGGTTCAGTCTCCCAAAAAAGGAGATTTAAATTCTCAACAAGTTTATATACACCTTCTACCTTGTTTTACAGTACCATATGACGGTTCTTATTTTGGTTAGATTTTCCAAAAAATGAGGAAGTCTGGTGGAAGAGCCCGTGGACGGTGGTTGCCAGCTGGTACTGATGGTGGTGGTGGTGGTGCATCTGGTGGTAGTGGCAAAAGCACAATAGCACCTAAGGCTAGAGGTGTTGAGCCAGCATCATTGTCTGGCTACTCAAGGCCTTGAAGGTTCCCTTATCTGGGAGTGGGAAAACAGCTTTTAAAGCCAGAGCAGCAGGAAAAAGTTTTGGCTTTCCTTGTTGACTTAGCCTCTAGCTCTTTCGCCTCCTCTTCAGAAAGTTCAAAATATAAAAGCAGCGAGTCGTCTGTGGAAGCTCCCGGTCAGGAACAAGACATTTCCTTGTGTCCTTCACCCAAACCAAAAGTGAAGGATCCGTCAGGCGACACTGCAGGTTACTCCATGGAGCTCTTTACACATACCGTGCCTGGGTTAGAAAGGGAAATTGTTAACTGCCCATTACAAGATGAATTGGACATGGAGTGCATTGATGCACAGCCACAGCTAGATTATTATGCTGTTCCATTGACTCAGATCACTACATTGCCCTCGCAGTGTACTGACCCTGATGAAACTATGGTGCCCCATCCCGAACGCTATAGCACCTTACACGGTGACACAGAGGAAGGTGCACATGACATTGAAGAGGAGGTGATAGATGACCCAGATTGGCAGCCATTGGAGGAAGAGGGTGACACTGCTAGTAGCTCAGAAGCAGAGGAGGATGATCCGCAGCAGCCATCTACATCGCAACAGCTGTCATCTGGCAGGCCCGTATCAGGCCAAAAACGTTTGTCAAAAACAAAAACAGTTTTAGGACAGCGTGTCACGGGGATACAAGGAGGGCGAGAGCTAATAACCCGGGCCCCTGCAATTTCCCTCAGACTAGGGAAACCCTGTCTGACCCTCTACCTGACGTTTACACTGAAGGTGTGCATGTTCAGGCCTCCACCCTCACCCCGACTCCTGATTCAGCCCTAGACTGAATACTACCACCCACCACCCAGTGAATGCAATAGACCAATACCCACTGTTATAACAAACAAGGATAAAGGAAAATATACACCACGCCACAGTCAATCAGGAATACACTATAACGGTGCAGGGCAAAATAAATACAAATATAGGAAGGAGTAAATAAGACAAGGAAAATACACCACCAGCAACGACTCTCCAACAACCAGCTCTCCACTCCAGACCGAGATAACTATGGATAAGATAGAAGCTATAATCGGCGACGCCCAAAGATCAGGAGAACCATTTAAAGGAAATGGGCATGGCCCAGCTTCCAATCCGAGGATCAGATAAATTAACCCCGGAGCAGCCAGACGAAAACTAGCCGACACCAATGAGCAAACAGTGTTGAAACGCGGAATTACAGCTGTCTGTCAGACGACCTGGTCTGAACAGTGTCCGACATGACAGTACCCCGCCTTCTACGAGGGACCCCAGGGCCCTCACGGCTTATAGGACCCGGCTTGTCCGGATGGCGACGATGAAAACACCTGACCAGCCGATCTGCATGAATGTCCGAGGCTGGTACCCAGGACCTCTCCTCAGGCCCATAACCATGCCAGTGTACCAAATATTGTAAAGTGCGGCGCACCACACGAGAGTCAACCACCCTGGAGACTTCAAATTCTATGTTACCATCCACCAAGACTGGAGGTGGCATAGGCGCCGCATCCACAGAACCCACCACCTTCTTAAGAAGAGATCTGTGGAACACGTTGTGTATTTTATACACCATAGGGAGCTCCAGTCGGTACGCTACTGGGTTAATGACGGCGGTAACCCTAAATGGATCAATAAACCGTGGACCCAATTTTAGGGATAGTATCTTGAGTCTTATGTTTTTTGTGGATAACCACACCCAGTCATCCACACTCAGGTCCGGACCTGGCACACGGCTACTGTCAGCCACATGTTTGTACCTAGCACCCACACTCAACAGGCGCTTTTTCACTCTCCTCCAGACTGATGACAACGGTGTTCCTAACTGGTCTTCCTCCGGAATGCCGGAAGAGCCTCTCTGACTCAACGTACAAAACTGAGGATGTAGCCCGTAAACACAAAAAAACGGAGACTCCCCAGATGACTCCTGGTGGTGATTATTGATGGCAAACTCAGCCAAAGGAAGAAAGGTAGACCACTCCTCCTGGTTATCAGAGACAAAGCAGCGCAAGTACTGCTCCAAATTTTGGTTCATACGCTCGGTCTGACCATTTGACTGGGGATGAAACGCAGACAAATGAGACAACTTGATCCCCAGCCGTGAGCAAAATGCTTTCCAAAATTTTGCTACAAACTGAGTACCCCTATCTGACACGATGTCAGACGGAACTCCATGAAGCCTGACCACCTCCTGCACAAACACCTGAGCAAGAGTCTTAGCGTTAGGTAATGAAGGCAAAGACACAAAGTGCGACATTTTTGAAAACCGATCCACAATCACCAAAATGACCGTGTTCCCAGCTGAGGGAGGCAAATCCGTGATGAAATCCATGGAGATTTCCGTCCATGGCTTACTAGGTACCTCCAGAGGAAGTAGTGTGCCAACAGGACGGGAGCGGGGCGTCTTCACCCTAGCGCACGTGGTGCAAGCTGACACATATGAGACCATGTCCTGTCGGATTTTGGGCCACCAAAACCGACGTGACACCAACTCCAAAGTACCTCTAACCCCTGGGTGGCCAGCCAGGACAGTAACATGATGCTCCGCCAACACCTTTAGGCAGAGATGAAGCGGTACAAAAGATTTGTTGATGGGAAGCTCAGATGGTACCTCCTCCTGAGCCTCGGCAATCTCAGCCTCAACCTCAGTAGTGAGGGCTGAAACCACAACACCCTTTTGGAGAATGGGTACTGGGTCTTCCCGAGGTTCTCCCCCCGGAAAACACCTGGACAGAGCATCCGCCTTAGTGTTTTTAGACCCTGGTCTGTAAGTGACAACAAAGTTGAACCGCGTGAAAAACAATGCCCAGCGAGCCTGCCTGGGAGACAGACGCTGGGCAGACTCCAAATACAGCAGATTCTTATGGTCGGTAATAACAGTGACCTGATGTACCGACCCCTCCAAGAAGTGTCGCCATTCCTCAAAGCCAACTTAATAGCCAACAACTCCCTGTTGCCGATATTGTAGTTACGTTCAGCGGACAACAGTTTTTTGGAGAAATAGGCGCACGGACGCAAACCACTCAAGGATGAGCCTTGAGATAGTACCGCCCCCACACCAAACTCAGACGCATCGACTTCCACGACAAAGGGTTTAGATACGTCTGGCTGCACAAGAATGGGGGCTGAAACAAAACTGTTCTTGACAAATTCAAATGCGCGAACAGCAGCCTCAGGCCAAAAGGAGAAATTGGTACCCTTTTTAGTCATGTCAGTTAGCGGTTTAGCAATGATAGAAAAATCCTTGATAAATTTCCTATAGTAGTTAGAAAACCCAAGGAACCGCTGAAGTGCTTTCAGGTTATCAGGACGTTCCCAATGCAGCACCGCTTGCACCTTAGCGGCGTCCATTTTAAAACCAGAAGCAGACACAATATAACCCAAGAACGGCAACTCTTGAGAAAAAAATACACAATTCTCAAGTTTAGCATACAGCTTATTCTCTCTGAGAAGCTGTAACACCTGCCTGACATGATCTAAATGAGCATCACGGTCGCAAGAATATAGGAGGATGTCATCTAGGTACACGATAACGAATTTCCCCAAAACATGCGAGAACACATCATTGTTGAAATGTTGGAACACTGCAGGTGCGTTAGTTAACCCAAAAGGCATCACCAAATTTTCAAAATGACCCTCAGGGGTATTAAAAGCCATCTTCCACTCATCACCTTGACAGACTCTTATGAGGTTGTACGCCCCCCTGAGGTCAAGCTTGGTAAACCACTTAGCACCTGCCACCTGGTTGAACAAGTCAGGCATCAGTGGCATAGGGTATGGATCACGAACCGTAATGTGGTTCAACTCCCTGAAATCCAAACACGGGCGTAATCCGCCATATTTCTTCACGAAGAAGAACCCTGCTGCCACCGGCGAGGATGACGGCCTGATGTGCCCTTTGCTCAAACTTTCAGAAATTTAATCCTTGAGCGCTTGTCTCTCCGGACCGGAGATGTTGAACATCCTTGCTTTAGGCAACTTGGACCCTGGTTTAAACCTGATAGAACAGTCATAGGAGCGGTGTGGCGGCAACTCTGAACAACCCTTCTCAGAGAACACATCCACATAATCCTGAAATGACTCAGGAACGCTTGAAGTCACAGCGGACACACATGTGGCAAGGCAATTCTCCTGACAGAAATCACTCCATTGGATTATGTCCTGAGTTTTCCAGTCAATCACCGGGTTGTGTGTAGACAACCATGGAAAACCCAGAACCAATTGTGCCGGAAGACTCTTGAGCACCTTACATGTGACCTGCTCGAAATGAAGAACCCCAATGTGGAGTTTAACCTCAGCCACGAACTCAGTAATCTCCCCCTGTGGAAGAGGAGCAGAATTGATGGTGACCACACGGATAGGATGAGCAACAGGTACCATTGTCCCACACCATTTTCAGAACAGATGTAAGTTCTGATTTGAATTTGTCCAAAGGATTAAATGTTAGTTTTTTGTAACATCTTACATCTCTCAACTGTCTAAAGGCTTCACCTTCATATAATGTCTTCAGCCAAATAACTATATTTCCACCCTTGTCAGCCGATTTAATTACTACGTCATCCATTTCCTGCAATCTTTTTAGAGCCAATCTCTCCTCTCCATTAAGATTGTCAGCATTGGGATACAGAGGTATCTTTTCAAATTCTCTACTTACCATCTTAACAAACACATCGATTGCAGGATAGGCTGACAAGGGTGGAAATTTCTTAGACTTCGGTTGAATTGACTTGGGGATCTTACCTTCCTCTGTTTCATTATGTTCTTGTGCCAGTTCATGTAGGATGGCTAGTGCCTCCTGCTCCGCCTCTGTTGGAAACATTTGTGACAAATTCTCATTATGAAAGTATTTTTTAAAAACCAACTTTCTCGCAAATAAATGTAAATCTTTGACTGCAGTAAAACAATCAAATTGCGCTGCTGGACAAAACGTTAGACCACGGCCTAGGATATCAATCTCAATAGGTGATAGATTATGTGAGCTTAGATTGATTACCTTCAAATTATTTCTCGATTTCTCTGGAGAATATCCGTAAGGTCTTTTTGCAGCTGTATAGCGTGGTTCTCTCTTCCGCTTTGGTGTAGAAACAATTGAGGTCATAGACAAGGCGGAGGAGGAGGCACCAGACACATCACACATTTGTGGGATGGATGAGGTCAATGGAGTTTTATCCCTCAAATTTTCCTTGGGTTGATATTTACGCCATCTGTATATTTTCCCATTCAGGAAATCCTTCTGATCTCTCAAGAGTTTATTTGATTGTTTCACCTGAATGTCCTTTACCCATTGGTCAATGTGTTTATCCATTTGCAAGTTGATAGACTGATACTGTTCTTCCGTAAAATTTGCCTTAGCTTTTGTGAGTGCCTCTTCAAGGAGTGCATCAATTTTGGTCAGTATTCCTAAGTTATATTTAATCAATAATTCCATCAATTTCCTGGATGTTTCATTGCAGATTACTTCTCAATTTTTCACAAATTCATCACCTGATGCACATTGCATTATTTCATGGTATTGATACATTCCCCCCCTTTTTTCCAATTGGATTCCCTTATAATGACCCATGCTCATCCAGTCCTTCCTGATGCACATTGCACTAATTTATGGTATTGAGTCCTTTTTGTCTGTTTCTTTTCTTTTCCTTCCTCTTTGTCTCCCATAGTAGGTGCAACCCTAATCCCCTTGATGGATATGCAGGGGGTTCTTTTGATCTATAACGCCGTGTATTGCACCTTAACATGTATCTAGCGAATTGCAACTTATTGTTATTTTTTCGGCCACTTGTTTAGCCCTTTTTAGCCATTCACTCTATCTGCCCTGTTCCATACTATAGTTCGTTTGGTCACATACCATACTTCACATGTCCTCTGGTCTGATCTGACCCTGTTGTTTACCCACATCAGCATGCCGGTGTTGTGCACATGGGCTCTCGGCGATTCGCCGTCCCTGCTCTTTGTGTCTCTGTGGCCTAGGAAACGCCAGGTACTCAGTTCCTGTGCATCCGACCACGTGATGCGGTGGGCGGGGACTCCCGGATCTGATCGTTGGCGCCTGCGCCGCACACTACCCCGGCGTCTGACGTCGGATTACCCTATAATATATAAACCCCTTGATATTATCACTTGCCACCCCCTGACGAAGGATTCTAAATCCGAAACGTGCGTTGAGGTGCGCATTGTTTGGATCCTGGTGACGCCATAAAAGGTACAGGTACTCCCATATATCTTTGGACTATCGGATTTTTGCACTCAGCACTTTATTCTGTTCAAGGTTTTTGCACATTGCACATAGCACTGTTGCACAGGTTTATAACCCACGCTTTGTACTGTGGGGAATATATCTTAAGCTCAATATTTTAATTATTTTAATCGTATTCTATTTACTTTATTTTTTCTATCACTTGTGACACACAACAGTTCATAGTCCTGAATGAGAGCCCTGAGATTAACCCTTCCTTATGTGGTACACCCTATACCTATTTTTTGTATAAATTGGTGAATAATCTATTTATATATATGTCACCTATTATATTGTTTTTATATATTTTTTATATATTTTCCAACATGTGCACATGAAATATGCTATTACCAGCTTAAATAAAGTAATTTTAAAACATATAACCTGTGCCATCAATTCCTTGGTATTTGGTCTTAAACTCTGGTGGTTGGTACCTGTTAGTTATGTGAGTGGCTCCCACTCAAATTCTTTTGTTTGTACTGAGGTTCACTTTTAGAAAAATTGTTCTTGGTACGCATATATTTATGTTTATAATAATATATAGAATTTTTCACTTCCTAAGTGCTAACAAATTTCTTGCTTTTACGGATAGGATGAGGCAGTTTTTCAATCTTAAAACCAGCAGTGCGAGCAAACTCCTCATCAATGAGATTTGTGGCAGAACCACTATCCACAAAAATAGTGATTGGTATCTCTCTGCCAGCGACAACAACTTTGGCAGGGAGCATGCACTGAGAAATCATCATGGAGGATATACATAAGCTCAGACTGGACTCCTCCACACCCTCTGAGCTCAGAAGTTTTCCGCCGTTGTGTTTTTCTTTAACAGCAGAGGACAGATATTAATAAAATGACCAGTTTTACCGCAGAAAAAACAGGCTCCCTGCTTCCTGAGTACAGGGGTACGATTCTTAACATGTAACACCCCTGCGATTTGCATAGATTCCATGGGCTCACCTGCAGCAACCTCACGTGAACCTAAACCTTCACCCACAGGCGGCGTCTCATGATTCCCCTGATGCAAACGGCGATCAATGCGGACAACAAGACTCATAGCGGAATCTAGTGAAGCAGGAGTCTCGTACATCAGGAGGGCTTTTTTAACCCTATTTGAAACTCCATGAATAAAGTGACTCCACAATGCTGGCTCATTCCACTGAGTGTCAACCGCCCAGCAGCAAAATTCAGAACAGTAATCCTCTGCAACACGCTCCCCCTGGCAAATAGTGCGTAACTTAGATTCTGCTAGAGCCATTCTGTTTGGATCGTCGTAAATGTGTCCTAGAGCAGAAAAGAAACCCTCCACTGAGTTAAATGCAGCAGAATCAGATGGCAACGAAAATGCCCATGCTTGGGGATCCCCGCTTAATAATGACAACACCAGGCCCACACGTTGAGCCTCATTACCAGAGGAGATCGGGCGCATACGGAAATACAGTTTGCAAGCTTCACGAAAAGAAACAAATTAACTGCGTTCCCCAGCAAATTTTTCAGGCAAAGGAAACTTGGGCTCATTAACTCTTCCTGTCGCTCCAGCCTGTATATTAGATACTGCTAGTCCCTGTTGCTGCACTGCTCCCCTCAACTCAGTGACCTGTAGGGACAGCGCCTCCAACTGGCGGGTTATGGAAGTCATGAGATCCATGACAAATCACAGAGAAGAGAAAAAAAAAAAAGGAACTCCCCTTTTTTTTTTATATGGCCACTATAATGTCACGGGGATACGAGGAGGGTGAGAGCTAATAACTAGTGTTGAGCGATACCGTCCGATACTTGAAAGTATTGGTATCGGAAAGTATCAGCCGATACTGGCAAAGTATCGGATCTAATCCGATACCGATACCCGATACCAATACAAGTCAAAGGGACTCAAGTATTGGAAGGTATCCCTGATGGTTCCCAGGGTCTGAAGGAGAGGAAACTCTCCTTCAGGCCCTGGGATCCATATTAATGTGTAAAATAAAGAATTAAAATAAAAAATATTGATATACTCACCTCTCCGGAGGCCCCTGGACATCACCGCTGGTAACCGGCAGCCTTCTTTGCTTAAATTGAGCGCGTTCAGCACCTTCCATGACCTCACGGCTTCTGATTGGTCGCGTGCCGCTCATGTGACCGCCACGCGACCAATCACAAGCCGTGACGTAATTCTCAGGTCCTAAATTCCTAGAATTAGGAATTTAGGACCTGAGAATTACGTAACGGCTTGTGATTGGTCGCGTGGCGGTCACATGGGCGGCCGCGACCAATCACAAGCCGTGACATCATCTAAGGCCCTGAACGCGCTCATTCTTAAGAAGGAAGGCTGCCGGAAAGAAGCCGGGCGCGTCCGAGGGTGAGTATATACCTAATAGGAATATACTCACCCTCGGCTTCTTTCCGGCAGCCTTCCTTCCTAAGAATGAGCACGTTCAGGGCCTTAGATGACGTCACGGCTTGTGATTGGTCATGTGGCGGTCACATGAGCGGCACGCGACCAATCAGAAGCCGTGACATCATGTAAGGTGCTGAAGGCGCTCATTTTAAGCAAAGAAGGCTGCTGGTTACCAGCGGTGATGTCCAGGGGCCTCCGGAGAGGTGAGTATATCAGTATTTTTTATTTTAATTCTTTATTTTACACATTAATATGGATCCCAGGGCCTGAAGGAGAGTTTCCTCTCCTTCAGACCCTGGGAACCATACACTGGGAACTTCCGATTCCGATTCCCGATACCACAAAAGTATCGGATCTCGGTATCGGAATTCCGATACAGCAAATATCGGCCGATACCCGATACTTGCGGTATCAGAATTCTCAACACTACTAATAACCTGGACCTCTGCAATTTCCCTCAGACTAGGGAAACCCTGTCTGGCCCTCTACCTGAAGTTTACACTGAAGGTGTGCATGTTCAGGCCTCCACCCTCACCCTGACTCTTGATTCAGCCCTAGACTGAATACTACCGCCCACCACCCAGTGAATGTAATAGACCAATACCCACAGTTATAACAAACAAGGATAAAGGAAAATATACACCACGCCGCAGTCAATCAGGAATACACTATAACGGTGCAGGGTAAAATAAATACAAATATAGGAAGGAGTAAATAAGACAAGGAAAATACACCACCAGCAATGATTCTCCAACAACCAGCTCTCCACTCAGGACCGAGATAACTACGGATAAGACAGAAGCTATAATCGGCGACGCCCAAAGATCAGGAGAACCATTTAAAGGAAATGGGCATGGCCCAGCTTCCAATCCGAGGATCAGATAAATTAACCCCGGAGCAGCCAGACGAAAACTAGCCGACGCCAATGAGCAAACAGTGGTGAAACGCGGAATTACCGCTGTCTGTCAGACGACCTGGTCTGAACAGTGTCCAACATGACACAGCGTGGCCATCCGGTGAAAGTAGCACAGTGTGCAATGCCTGCAAAAGTATTCCATAGTAGGAAGAGTGTAGTGTGGCAATTTTTTAACCAAGATCCGAATGATCAGTCAAATGTTATCTGTAAGAAATGCTCAAAGACCTTTAGCAGAGGGAAGAATCTGCAAAATTTAAATACAACATGCATGCTTAGACATTTAACCAGCATGCACTTGCAAGCCTGGACTAGCTACCAAACATCATGTACCATTGGTGCACCAGCTCAGAATGAAGGTAGTCAGCAACGCTACATTGCTTCCCTCACTATAAGCCCACCGGTTAGGATACCACCAGCAGCAAATGTGGAGGTATCGTCGCAAGGCCAAAGCAGTCAGGGAATCACTAGGTTATTGGTAGGAAACACTGTATGTAGGCCAACATCAAGTATACCATCACCAACCCTCTCTCAATCCGCCATGTCCACCACCACCACCGCTCGTTCCACCATATGCAGCTCTCCAGTCCAGCTCACCCTACAAGAGACTCTCGTTAGGAAAAGAAAGTACTCATCCTCTCATCCGCGTACACAGGGTTTGAACGCCCACATTGCTATACTAATCTCATTAGAGATGATGCCCTACCGGTTGGTTGAAAGTGAAGCTTTCAAAGACCTGATGGCCTACGCAGTACAACGCTATGACCTATCCAGTCAGCACTTCTTTGTGAGAAAAGCCATCCCAGCCCTCCATCAGCATGTCAAAGACCGCATTGTCCATGCACTGAGACAATCAGTCAGTGGAAAGGTGCACTTCACAACAGACGCATGGACCAGTAGGCATGGCCAGGGACGTTACGTGTCCATCACGGTGCACTGGTTTAATGTGGTGGTTGCAAGGTCCACAGGGGACAGCCATAGTGGGACAGTTTTCCCAGCCCACGGTCTAGGAAACAGTTGGCTGTAGGCATTCACCACCCCTCCTCCTCCAGAAGCGAAAGCTCATCCACAGAGCGCAGTCACATGACCACTCCATCCGCAGCTGCCAGTGTTGCACACGAGGTGTCCCATTATCGAACAGCTAGTGGTAAGCATCAGCAGGCTGTGTTACAAAGAAGTGTTTGAGCGTCAGCAGACACACCGCGGAAGTACTGGCCGAGTACTTACAGCAAGAAACTCAGTCATGGCTGGGCAGTGTACATCTTGAGGCAGGCAAGGTAGTCAGTGATAACGGAAGAAATTTTATGGCTGCCATAGCCCTTTCAGAACTGAAACACATACCTTGCCTGGCTCACACATTGAACCTGGTGGTGCAGTGCTTCCTGAAAAATTATCTGGAGTTACCAGCCCTGCTCCTGAAGGTGCGAAGACTTTGCTCGCACATCCGCCGGTCGCCCGTACACTCCAGCCGTATGCTGAACCATCAGCGATCGCTGAATCTTCCCCAGCACCGCTTAATAATCGACAATTCAACAAGGTGGAACTCCACACTGCACGTGGTTCAGAGGCTGTGCAAACAGAGGCGTGCTGTAATTAATTTGTTGGAGGATATACATACACAGGCAGGCACTTGGATGGCAGACATGTAGTTGTCCAGTGTGCAGTTGTCCAGTGTGCAGTGGTCAAAGCTACAAGACCTCTGTCAAGTCCTTCAGTGTTTTGAGGAATGCACATGGCTGGTAAGTGCAGACGACACCATCATAAGCATGAGCATCCCACTAATGTGTCTGCTGATGCAAAGTTTGACGCACATTAAGGAGCAGGCGTCTGCAGCCGAGGAGGAGGAAAGCCTTGATGACGGTCAGGCATTGTCTGCTCAGGGAACTGTCCTGGACAAGGTGGCAGACAAAGAGGGGGAGGAGGATGATGGGGATGAATATTTATGGGAGGAGGATGCTTCTCAAGGGCAATAGAAACTGGTGGCGTTGCAAGGTCAGGTACAGGGTTTTTGCGGGACACAAGTGATGTTGATTTGCAAGAAAGTGCTCCTCAACCCTGCAAAAGCAGTGAACTGACACCTGGAACATTGGCCCACATGGCTGAGTATGCCTTGCGTATCCTAAAAAGGGACCCCCGCATTATCAAAATGATGACCGATGACGATTACTGGTTGGCCTGCCTCCTCGATCCATGATATAAAGGAAAATTACAAAATATCATGCCACTGTATAGTCAACATTTCCCTGTCTGCTCTACATCTCCTTCTCCATCTCTTCTTCCTCCACCTGGTCCCCATGCAAAGCTTCATGTTTAATTGACATTTGTGACTGTTTAAGTGGGCACAGAAGCGTATGCGTTGCATTGATGATGCTGTCATTGCTGCTCAGCATCTTAGTGAAGTCTTCAATGTCTTGGAGCCCGCATAAATGTCTGACATCAATGCCCACTCTGACACACTGTGCACTTTGTCTCCTAGACAAAATAGCTTCAGCAAAACCTGTTGCCTCTTCACTGAGGCAGTTCTGCAGAGCTTCCAGCTTCCGACTGGGTGACCTGTTCTAAGATAACACAACAGAAATTGAGGATGCGGAGGAGTGGGTGGGGCAGGAATTGGTGTAGGAGGTGGAGGAATTTGTGATAGAAGTAGGGCCAGCAATCTTTGGGATAAGCAGCACGTTGACTGTCAGGTAAGTGTAGCATCCCTAGCTACAAGTGCTTGTCCATGTGTTGGCAGCTAAGTGGATGATCACAGTAACAGCGTTGCTAAGGGCATGGGTGATATTCCTGGACACGTGCTGGTACAAGGAGGGGACATCACAATGAAAGAAATAGTGGCAGCTGGGCACTGAGTACCAAGTGACCCAATTTGAATGCCTATAGCAGGACAACATATTTTTTTTCAAACCAGTGAAACTTCACACACACGTACAATTTTCACTGTGTGCAGAGCCATTATAAGTGTAAAAGTGCCACAACTACACTTTTTTAATATTTTTGTGAGGCACTCTATTTGGTGCCTTCAAGGATGTATACATGACCCTACGTGAATAGATGACCCTGCTGTAATTCTTGGCAGGCATTCCACATAGTGCATAGCCTTTATGAGTCTAGGAGCACCACTATTTGACAATTTAAACAGAATGTGTATGAGGCCCTCCTTTATTTCTAATAAAGGGTTTATCTGAGTCCCTCTGAGTTCCCAATTTTTTGTACTTCTTGCTCCTCTTCCTCCATCTTAACATTACACACAGTAAAGTCCTCAGTGGTGGCAACCCAATTATCCTTGTTTTCCCCCACATCACAACTCTCCAACTGCCCAACTGACTGTTGGTAACCACAGATTGCTGAGTCTGCAGATCTCTTCACATATTGTCTGCCATGGGCATCAGAAGTGTAGTCTTAAGATTCACTGAGTCAAGAGGAGGAAATCATCTGCACCGATGACCACATTTTTTCTCACTTTGATCCATGGCCGGACAAACTTAGGTCTGATCATAATCCAAAACCATTGTCAACAGACGTTAACCCCCATTGGGTAAAGGTGATCCATTCGTGATGAGACTCAGATACTCGTGGTGCCCGTGGACTTTACTGTACTGTCAAAGCAGGAAGATGAGGATGGTGTCAGGACTCTGAACATTTTTATTACCTTTTGTGCATTACTGCCCTTTTCCAAGATGGCGTCTTTGGTCTCATGTGCACTGTGTATTCCTGCTATAAAACTCCACCCCAGCCTTCAGTCTGTACTAGAGTATTCTGCCTTGCATCCCGCTCCTGACCCTGTTGACTCCCTGGCTAAATACCTGCTCCTGTGAACCTGTGTGGTGATCCTGCTACTCTGCTTTGAGTTCCTGCTGCATACACCATTTTCCAGCAATCCTCCTTCATCTGCTGCTCATGTTTACTTCCATCTGCATTTGCTGGATATGTAAGCTGTTTCTGCTCTGCAAAAATCTGAGACTATTATCCAGGCCTCCCTGGTTGTGCTAAGATATTATTTGAACTGGCTTATAAGCATAGCTATCTGTGTTTGGACTAAAACAAGGACTTATTCATGTCAAGTATCCTCAAGAATAATTGTGCTTCATAGACTTTCTGCGTGATTGCATTTTCCTCTGAAGTCCCCTATAGACTGCTAAGCTGCGTTTAATATTTACGAAGTGTTGTGGACTTGAGTTTCTCTCTGCACCTCTTTCAATCACCGTGTGATAATATAGACTTTACCACTTATAAAACTGTGTCCTGTAGTTGTTTTGTTCCATGCAAAGAGTCTCCTGAGTTATCCCCTATAAGTATTACAGGATACTCTAGCCAGAAAAGAGGAGACTGCTGGAACAATGACTGCAGAAAGCAGATTATAGCAGGTGTTTTCCATAATTAGATCACTGCAGAAAGATGTGGAAGGTCTGCAAAAGAAGTTTGGAAGCTTTGAACACAATCAACAAGTGTTTTGACAAACTTTGCAGGACTTAAGCACCCGCATGGCAGCCCAGGAAAACCAACTTGCTGGCATAGAGTCCCAGTATGGACGGGCTTTTCAGGACATAAGCACGCAAATAGCTGCACAAGCGACTTTACCCTCTGGGCAACCGCCACCAGCTAGCCCACCTAAGTTGCCCCCATTCAGATTTAATGGTGATCGCGACAAATTTTGTGGCTTTGTGAATCAATGTATGCTATATTTTTATGTGTATGCTGACCGTTTTCCTACTGATAGATCCAAAGTATTGTGTGTAATAATGCTGCTGACCTCACGACTCACGAGCGCTCGCCTGACAAATCCGATGATTGAGTCTCGTGACCCACGGTTAAATAACTTGGATGATTTATTGGCCGCTATGGCATTAATGTTTGATGATCCTAATCGCCGTGCAACCGCTGAATCTGCTTTATTGTCTTTATGCCAGGCTAAACGTACTGTTATTGAGTATGCCACTGAATTCAGGAGATTGGCGGTAGATACCAATTGGGACAGTTATGCACAATTGCCTATTTTTATTTTTTTGTAAATTCTTTATTTAGAAAATGAAGGTTTACAAGACATCGAGAATACAAATGCTTTATAAATGCAATAAGAGCCTTGATAGTATAAGAACAGTGTGAGGTAAAATGTGGAAGGGGAAGAACAGGAATGAGTAGGAAATAAGAAGGGAAGGGGAATTGAGAGAGCAGGAATAACTGGGGGAGAAGGTAGGGGGAACTTGGGGTAACCATAAGTACATAAACAAAGGTACACACATGGTCTTAATGGTGAATAAAATTCTGGAGCGAAACATTGCCAGAAATATAGGTAGAAAATCCTGGGCAGACTCAGACTGAGTGATTCTTGTAGAAGGTTTTCCAAGGCCTCCAAGTTTTTAAGTATAAGTCATGTTTGTATAGTTCCCAGCTCGAAAGTTCCTCTAACCTAGAGATGTGTTCTATTTTAGTGAACTATTCTTCTATTGCTGAGGGGGTCATACTACGCCAGTGTAGGGCGATTAAATGTTTAGCGGCGCTAAGCATCAGGGGTAGAAGGTCGTTTTTATGGGGTTTAAAGTTAGTTGAGGGGCATGAGAGTAAAGCTTCTTGGGCTGTCAGGTCCGAATGGATCAAGTTTAACTTTGTGAGGATGAGATTAACACTCGACCAGAAGTTTTTGATTAGCGGGCAATCCCAGAATACATGGGTGTGATTCCCCGGATGACTTCCGCATCTCCAGCATACATCGGAGTCTGCCAGTCCTAGGTGGTGTAATTTAGCTGGTGTCATATGCCATCTCATTAAAATTTTGTAAGCATTCTCTTGGAGGAGGATGCAGCATGAGAAACCGCGTGCGTGTTGGAGGATTTTAGTGACCTGGTAGTCTGAGAACTTAGTTTTAAGTTCCGACTCCCAAGAGTGGAGAAAGGTGGGTTTGAAATTTTGGGGAGGGGAAGAAAGGCAGGAATATACGAGGGGCGATCCAAAAGTAATGATAATCAATACTAAACACAATGAATATAGTAAAAAAATATATATTTTTCTACATAGTCTCCTAACAAGTCTATACATTTAGTCCATCTCTTTTCTAAACGAAAAAATTATTGATCTTGACCCTCAAAAAAATCCTCAACAGCGGTTATCACGTCGCTATTGTCGTCAAATTTCTTGCCCCGGAGGTGTTCCTTGAGCCGAGGAAAGAGAAAGAAGTCACTGGGGCTAGATCTGGGTAATAGGGGGGTGTTCCACCAGTTCAAAGCCCGCTTCTTGAATGGTAGCCATGGCAACTGCAGCTTTGTGAGCTGGCGCGTTATCTTGGTGAAACAGCACTCCAGCCCGCAGTTTGCCTCGCCTTTTCTCCTTGATAGCCTCCCGCAATCTTCTTATTTGTTCTGCCTAGTAGGAGCCCATAATAGTGGCTCCCTTCTCCAAATAGTCCACCATAATAATTCCTTCAGCATCCCAAAAAACGAACGCCATAACCTTCCCTGCTGAGCTTGACACTTTGAATTTCTTCGGCGTCGGTTCATCAGCTCGTTTCCATGTCATCGATTGTTGTTTAGTTTTGGATCAAAGTGGAGGATCCAGGTCTCGTCCGTGGTCAAAAAAGTGACAAAAAATTTTCCTTGTCTGCTTGGAACTTTTCGAGATTTGCTATTGAAATGTCAACTCGTTTCTTCTTTTGCTCGTCTGTGAACATTATTGGCACCCAACGCGCGGAGACCTTTCTCATATGAAATTCTTTCGCAAGGATTCTTTGAATACTGCCATATGAGATCCCTGTGACCTCAGCTACATGACTGATAGTCACTCTTCGATCTGCCAATACAACTTCTTCAACTTTTTTCACGTTTTCTTCATTGAGGGACGTGGATGGACGTCCTTCACGATGTTCATCTTCCGTCGATGTTCTTCCCAGCTTAAATTCCTTGGCCCAGCGTGCAACTGTGGAATATGGAGAAGAGTCCCCCAATGTTTCCACCAAGTCGCTGTGTATGTCTTTGGTAGTCATTTTTTTCAAGCAGAGGTATTTGATTACAGCTCTGAGCTTGTTTTTTTTCATTTTGATGTTCACTCCTCAGCAGTTCATATTCAAATGAATGTAGCTCCCGGGAATCGTGGTCTATTTAAGCGATTTTTTTTCCTGGACTAGTGGGCACCTAAGAGAGAAGAAAACATTTTATTTTAATTTCTGTGTGCAAAAGAAATAACCGACTATCATTACTTTTGGATCGCCCCTCGTAGTCTTGATATAGTTTTGACTCTAGTTGGTGACATTTTAAGCATAAGGTCCAACCATGACCAAGAGGATTTGCTCGGGAACTTTCATCCAAATTGCAAGAGATAACGAGTGACATGTTGTTCTTGGAGGAAATTCCTAGGGTCGGGCATAGCATCTCCAGGCCAGGCACCCCTCTCGAAATTGCGGTTGTGAATAGGTCGCTCAGGGAATTTTTGGGTAGTTTTGACCAAATATTATATGAGTCTTTAAAATTTGGATCCAGCAAATACAGGACAACTGACACGGGGGTTAATGAAGAAGGGAATGATTGGTTAGAGATAGAAGCTGGGATGCAGTAGGAGAGGTGGAGCTGTTGAAGTCTCCTAGGATAAGGGTTGTCAATTGTGAGGACATGAAGTGTGGCTGCAATGCTTAAAAGTGGTCAAGGAAGTGGGCAGGTGAGCCTGGGGGCCGGAATATGACTGCTACTCTGAGGGAGAGGGGATGGAACACCCAGATGGTGTGAACCTCACAAGAAGAATGGCGTCCAATCAACCTGTATTTATTTATTGTGTTAAAAACATTATTGTTGTTGGCATTCCTGTGTGGTCGGCGGGCATGTCCAAACGCCGCATACAACACGTGTTCCTACATACTCAATGTTAAAGATAGGTATGCAAGATGACGCAGGATGCATGCAGAAGTAGGCGGAGCGTAGGCAGAGATTAACGGAGGATGTATGCAGCCATACGCAGACCAGCCAAATGCAAAACCAGCCTTACTGTGTTGTGTCTTACGGAATTCTACATCCAAGAAAGCAGTTACCCATCAACATATTGGCAGAAATCATCAAAGTGTAAATACCATCATCTAGCTTGCAATGTTCCCATAGGAAAAAAAAATGTTTTCTTTTTAGGTCCATTACTTTACAAATTGAATGAATTCGATACAAGTATATCTATTGATGAATTTTTGAAGTGAATTCTTGATTTCCTTATTTCTCAGACTGTAAATGATGGGATTAATAAATGGAGTAACTACAGTGTACATCAGTGAAAGAAGTTTGCTAATAGTCAATGTTTGTCCTCCCATCGAGAAAACGTAAACACTTAGTAGAGTACAGTAGAAAATGCAGACCACAGTGAGGTGGGCGCTACAGGTGGAGAAGGCTTTCTGTCTACTGTTGCGAGACTGACATTGTAGGATAGTCACGATAATATTAATATAAGAGATGATTATAATTATGGTGGGGATAACAAGTGTAGGAAAACTCAGTATATAGATCTGTAACTCAATGGTGGAAGTAGAAGAACAGGAAAGTTCTACTAAGGGAACAGTATCACAAAATATATGGTCAATGATATTTGGTCCACAAAAATTCAACATTGATATTTTTAAAGTTAAAATAAGAGAACAGCAAAAACTAAGTAACCATGTAGTTACAGACAATCTTACACAATGAGCACTAGTCATAATAGATGTGTAATGGAGAGGATCACAAATGGCCACATATCTGTCATAAGACATCACCGTGAGAAGAAAACATTCAGTAGTTTCTATAGCACCAAAAATGTACAACTGAGTAAAGCAGTAAATAAAAGTAATGGTAGCGCCATTATTCATGAGAACGTATAGAGTGTTGGGGACAATATCTGAGGTCAACACAATGTCACTGATGGACAATTGTGTGAGGAAGAAGTACATTGGAGTATGAAGGTTCTTACTGGTGGACACCAGGGTGATGATCAGGAGATTCCCACATATTGTCCCAGAGTAAACCACCAGGAGAAGACAAAACAGTAACACTACTGACCATTGGTTACTTTGAAATCCTACCAAGAAAAACTCGATGACCGAAGTCAGATTGTTCTGCAAAAATAGCAAAAAAGTTACATACTTGTTGGTCTCTTTCCTTAACTATATACAGTGGGTTAAATAATTATTTGATCCCTTGATAATTTTGTAAATTTGCCCACTAACAAAGACATGAACAGTCTATAATTTTAAGGGTAGGTTCATTTTAACATTGAGATATAGAATATCAAAAATAAAATCCAGAAAATCACATTGTATAATATATTTTCATTTTTCAGTGAGAAATAAGCATTCCAAAGAAAGATTCCAGTAAACAAGATGGGAAGAAATGCAGTTTATTAGCTGCACGTTTCGAATTCATTCTACTTCACTGGAAATAAACACAAAATTTGTGGGAGTTTTTCCTGATGAAAAAGTCTCATGACTTCAAAACATGTTGATTATAAATCGCATTTCTAGCTATCCTATTTCCTGGAACATTTTCTTGGATGTCTATCAGCAGCACAAAGGATCTGCCTATTCCTTTTGGAAACAACATGGGAAGACTTTTCATTGATCATAAACTGCATAATTGCTATTTTGACATGGATTTTCAATCTCAAGGATTGCTCAACCCATAAAAAGTCTCATTGAAAGGATCTCCTACAACTCTTCACAGCTAGCTCCTGCACTAAACATCTGGCAGAACACACCAAGGTCTTGAGTTATGGCTTAGATATCATTACTGAAGCAAACTAGAATGTCTGTCTTATAGATCCATACAATGGGTTCTCCATGTTATTATGATTTCTCATCTGTCACGCTACTCCTCTGATGATGGTCTCACACTGAAGAAAAAAATTAGGTCAAAACAAATCTTCTCCATTTCTTTCATTTCCTGATCTTGTGGACAGTCATTAAAAATCATTGTTATTCTTGAAAATGTCCACCTAGTTCTCCATCCATGGCCGCTACGTAAATGGTTCCATATATGGATAAATGGAGCTTTACATCAGGCTTTTTTTAGGTATCTACCATCACTTTAGTCATTGTGTTGGACATTTGTGCCATGAGTTATAGTTTAAATTGTGGTTCAATTTATTCTACTTTATAATCTATAAGAAAATGGAAAAAACATCTTTCAGGATAGAACTAACTGTTTAAAAATTCAGTAATTTTACCGTTGCTTTTTGGGTTTTGTTTACATGACATGCGGTATGGTAAAAGTGAAATGTGATATACGGGTCTGTACAATAAGAATGGCAGTCATAGTAAATATACTTTAAAAAAAATGATAAAAATAAATAGAAATGCCTTTCCTAATTTTTCTGTAAGTTGACAGGGTTGTGGGACAAACCGTACATTTTGTTGGTTGTATTTAGGCATTTAGCTGAGAAATCCTTGTTAATAATATGCAAGAGCTAGACGTTAGACCTAACACAACTTATACATTTTTTTTCTGTGGTTTGTACATCATGTTTCTCAAGATTGGTCACTAGTTGGGGCAAAATCCATAACAGATACTCGATTTCAGTCTTCTCAGATGACTTACCTCAGATATTTTCATGCTCTATTTATTAGTAATGAAATTGTATTTGTTCTCTTAATAATGATCTAAGAAAGTAAAGATCAGCAGACGAATATACACCATAACACCGATATTGGAAAATGTGGAATACGCAGATCAATAACTGTCACATATACAACGGTAATAACACAATTACAATAACCGTCTTTGTATATATAACCAGACGACAAGGTCTAAGGAGAAAATGAAATCTTTAGAGATTTGTATTCCCATTGTCTCAAATGTGAAAAATAATTAAACTAACAAAGTAAACAAATAAAATTGCCTGTAATCAACGACTGAATACTCAAGCCTTAAATTCCTCAGCCGAGTGTAGTATGCCCCTTTACTATCAGTAATAATGAAAATAATCACATTAGTGATCACAGACAGGTTCGAAAATAAAGTAACAATCCTTTAACCCCTTCCTAACACTTTCTGACACTGGAAAATGTCAAGTGTGTGCCTATAGGTTGACCTCAGGTGCTGTTACGCAGCTGATATCTGACTCTGATGATAGCTTTAATTACTGATGTTTTGAGATGATCATTTGAAATTCAAATTCAAAGAGTTTCTTTAATTTTTTTTAAATATTTGTGGCAAAGAAATTCACCTTGAATTGTCCATAATCTCCTTGCTGTTGCGGGAATGTTACTCACTTTGTTACATTGAGAGGCAAAGCAGGAAGTGTTTCCAAATTAAAGTCCATGCTGGTTTATTGCTGCTTCACAATCCAGCCTTAAGCAAAGGAAAAAAATAAGCAGCCTTCAGTGCAGGCAAAACAAGAAGAAGAAGAAGCTAGGCAAAACGTGTCCATCTTGGCTGGAGGCAAGAGTTCTTCTTACATTTACTCACAGCGGCGGATCATATACGTACATCCTCATTACCCATTCACCGCTGTAGTGAGTTTTCACTTTGCACTTTAATTATGTTGGCCATGAATATATAACCCATGTAGGGAAACTAACATACCAGCCTTGTTTAGTTACACATAGGTCCTATTACAACAGATGAGCGAAAATTTCAATATTCGGTTCGGATTATGATCAACGAATTTGCAATATTCGCCGAACATAACCGAACGCCATTTTTGACAAAGTGAGGTAAAAACAAACACATACACAACACCTTATAATGGCCCCAAATGCTGCCAAAACACATCAAATGAGGGACAGACACAAGGAAAGTGGCCTTAATTCACCCACAGTACAAATTGTAGCATGGCACTACAGCAATCAGCCAGGCATGACTAGGGTCTCTATTTGGTAATAAGGTGGCTGTTGAAGTGGAAAACCATGATGTTAAGGATTTGAAGCTCAATATTAAAGATCTAATTAAGAAATGCACCAAGTTGTGGTGGAACAAGGTGTCACTTGAGAACTACCTCCAAAAGGATATTATACCTAGAGGGCTGAGGATTCAAATTTACCCTACTTTGGAAACAAACGATTCAACTTTTCCAGCAAATGGGAAGAAGCACTAACGAAGTGCTCCCGTACTTTGCTTTAATTACTTATTGGTGCTGATCGGAAGGCATTGGAGAGTATTAAAGGAGAAATAGATACAGTTAAAAATAAGATCCAGGCTGCACTAATGACAGAAGAGTGTGCTGGTTTTGATACAGAATTAGATATAGACTTAATCAAGTGGGAAAAGGAAATACAGGCGACCAAGGTCCTTAAATTTCAGCATGACCTGCAAGACTATTCATCCAACAAGTTCTATAGGTGGCAGTCTAAAAAACTGCACCCTAAAACAGTGGCACGCTCTTCATCAGTTGCGTCATCATTATCTGAAGAACTATGTGGAGAACCTTTTTTAGGAAAATGGAGTGGTTTAGGAGAGGGAAGCAATATAGATCAACTATCCCACAGGTCCATGACTCCTCTCCCTCCAGTTCGCACACGCAACTATTACAAAAATATGAACAAACAGACACGCTAAATCTTAAGGTAATTAACCTGTCAAATATTCCTTTAACCCCACCACAGATTAAGGTGTTGGAAAAAGGTCTTACTTTCTCTCCCTCAGCTAAATTTGATTACTTTACTGTGGTAAAGGATGTTGAGTTGTTTGCCAGGAAGTTGACTTTTAAAAAATTTTTTGCCAAGCAATCTAAAAATGAATTTTCCACCAATGTAGAGCAACAGGCCCTGGCGGATCTTGAGGCACTATTGGCTGAACAGGCAGCAATGAAAGATGATCGGTCCCCAACACATCTACATGCCCGGTCACAACATTTCCCCCCTTCAGGTATTTTCAGCAATGTTGAAATATTCACCAAACTGATTAAACATAATTTATCTAGGTTGCCTGAGGATAAGGCCTCATTTAACTTGACTTATGCTGAGAATAAAGCTATTCAAGAACTTCAAAATATGAAAGGTGGTTATTAAGCCAGCCGATAAAGGGGGAAATGTTGTGATCTGGCCTTGCGATATGTATGAGAAAGAGGCCCTGCGACAACTCAGCGTTAAACACTGCTATAGAAAATTGGATATTAATCCACTTGCAGCGTTTAAGCTTGAATTAGATTCTATGTTACAGAGAGCCCGGGACCAGGGGTTAATAACAAATAGAATGTTGGAAGGCCTAACTAATCAGTTTCCAGTGGTCCCAACATTCTATTTGACACCAAAAATTCATAAAGACATGAACATCCCACCGGGTCGCCCCATTGTATCGGGGATTGGTGGACTGAATGAACAAATAAGTAGATGTATTGACTTCTATCTACAACGCTGTGTAGAAACCCTGCCATCTTTTATTAAGGATACAACCGATATTTTGACGCGACTTAACAATATCCAGTTCCATATTCATGTAAAAAATAAAGAATAAAAATAAAAAAATGGATATACTCACCCTCGGACGGCCCCTGGCTGTCACCGCTGCAAGCGCATGCCTCCGTTCCTAAGAATGCAGAGTGAAGGACCTTCAATGACGTCGCGGCTTGTGATTGGTCGCATGACCGCTCATGTGACCGCTCATGTGACCGCTCACGTGACCAATCACAAGCCGCTACGTCATCGCAGGTCCTACACTCACTGCATTCTTAGGAACGGAGGCTGCCGGTTACATCGCTAAGGTCCAGGGTCCGCCGGAGGGGTGAGTATATCCATATTTTTTATTTTTATTCTTTATTTTTTACATGAATATGGATCCCAGGGCCTAAAGGAGAGTCTCCTCTCCTCCAGACCCTGGGAACCATACACTGGGAACTTCCGATTCCGATTTCCGATATCACAAAAATATCGGAACTCGGTATCGGAATTCCGATACAGCGAATATCGGCCGATACCTGATATTTGCAGTATCGGAATGCTCAACTGTTATGATCCTAGTGGCAAGGATCGCAAGTTTGACTAGCTAAGTAACTAAACCGATGACCAGCACTGGGGAAGTGGTATCTGGATTGACCGCAACCTGATCCTATCAGCACACAACTATAGGTAGCCGTGGAACGTTACCTGGAAATCCTAGACATCTCTTCACGGCCTGAGAAACTAACTATTCCTAGAGGGAAAGTAAAGTCCTTACTTGCCTCAGAGAAATGACCCCAAAGATATAGAAAAGCCCCCCACAAATATTAACGGTGAGTTAAGGGGAAAGCACAAACGCAGAGATGAAATAGATTTAGCAAATGAGGCCCGCTAACACTAGATAGCAGAAAATAGGAAGGGAGCTGTGCGGTCAATAGAAAACCCTAAGCAAAATATCCATGCAGAGATTGCTCGAGCCCCCGCACCAACTAACGGTGCGGGGGAAGCAACTCCGTACCCCAGAGCTTACCAGCAGCAAGAACTCACATATTAGCAAGCTGGACTAAACTCATCATACACAGAAATCATATTGCAGACTGATGAGCAAAAAATAATCAAACAGAACTTAGCTTCTCCTGAAGAGACTGAAAATGAAGATTATCAGGGGAGATCAGAATAGCACTGAATACATCGACATCCGGCAACAAGTGGAGGTGTAGCAGAGCTGAATAGGAACCTCCCTAGAGCATAACGAGGCAGCTGATCCAGCCACAGACCCGCAGGATAACAAACAAAGCCACCAGGGGAAGCCCAAAAACAAAACTCACACAATACCACCTGTGACCACAAGAGGGAGCCCGAAAACAGAGTTCACAACAGTACCCCCCCTTGAGGAGGGGTCACCGAACCCTCATCAAAACCCCCAGGGCGATCAGGGTGAGCCACATGGAAGGCACGAACCAAATCAGCCGCATGAACATCAGAGGCGACAACCCAGGAATTATCCTCCTGACCATAGCCCTTCCACTTAACCAAATACTGAAGCCTCCGTCTAGAAATACGAGAATCCAAGATCTTCTCCACCACGTGTTCCAATTCTCCCTCAACCAGCACAGGGGCAGGAGGCTCAACCGAAGGAACCACAGGCACCACATACCTCTGCAACAATGACCGATGGAACACATTATGGATAGTAAAAGATGTTGGGAGGTCCAAACGAAATGACACAGGATTGAGGATCTCCAAAATCTTATAAGGACCGATAAACCGAGGCTTGAACTTAGGAGAGGAGACCTTCATAGGAACGAAGCGAGAAGACAACCACACCAAGTCCCCAACGCGAAGTCGGGGACCCACACAGCGATGGCGGTTGGCAAAGCGCTGAGCCTTCTCTTGTGACAGCTTCAAATTGTCCACCACATGATTCCAAATCTGATGCAACCTATCCACCACAATATCCACTCCAGGACAGTCAGAAGGCTCCACCTGACCCGAGGAAAAACGAGGATGAAACCCCGAATTACAAAAAAAAGGCAAAACCAAAGTAGCAGAACTAGCCCGATTATTAAGGGCAAATTCGGCCAATGGCAAAAAAGTCACCCAGTCGTCCTGATCAGCAGAAACAAAACATCTTAAATAGGTTTCCAAGGTCTGATTAGTTCACTCGGTTTGGCCATTCGTCTGAGGATGGAAGGCCGACGAAAAAGACAAATCAATGCCCATCTTAGCACAAAAGGTCCGCCAAAATCTAGACACAAACTGGGATCCTCTGCCGGAAACATTATTTTCAGGGATCCCGTGCAAACGAACCACATTTTGAAAAAACAGCGGAACCAACTCGGAGGAGGAAGGCAACTTAGGCAAGGGAACCAAATGGACCATCTTAGAAAAACGATCACACACCACCCAGATGACAGACATTCTCTGAGAGACAGGGAGATCTGAAATAAAATCCATGGAAATGTGCGTCCAAGGCCTCTTCAGGATAGGCAAAGGTAACAGCAAACCACTGGCACGAGAACAGCAAGGCTTAGCCCGAGCACAAATTCCACAAGACTGCACAAAGGAACGCACATCCCGCGACAAGGAAGGCCACCAAAAGGACCTGGCCACCAAATCTCTGGTACCAAATATTCCAGGATGGCCTGCCAACACCAAAGAATGAACCTCGGAAATAACTCTGTTGGTCCATCTATCTGGGACAAACAGTCTCTCCGGTGGACAACGGTCAGGTCTATCCGCCTGAAACTCCTGCAGCACTCGTCGCAAATCTGGGGAGATGGCAGACAAAATCACCCCCTCTCTGAGGATACCAGCCGGCTCTGAATCTCCAGGAGAGTCAGGCACAAAACTCCTAGAAAGAGCATCAGCCTTCACATTCTTCGAACCAGGCAGGTACGAGACCACGAAATCAAAATGAGAGAAAAACAACGACCAACGAGCCTGTCTAGGATTCAGCTGCTTGGCCGACTCGAGATAAATCAGATTTTTGTGATCAGTCAAGACCACCACACGATGCTTAGCTCCCTCGAGCCAATGTCGCCACTCCTCAAATGCCCACTTCATAGCCAACAACTCCTGATTACCGACATCATAATTCTGCTCGGCAGGCAAAAACTTTCTTGAAAAGAAAGCACATGGCTTCATCACAGAGCCATCAGAGCTTCTCTGCGACAAAACAGCCCCCGCTCCAATCTCAGAAGCATCAACCTCGACCTGGACAGGAAGAGAGACATCTGGCTGACATAAGACCAGAGCCGAAGAAAACCGGCGCTTCAGCTCCCGAAAGGCCTCCACAGCCGCAGGAGACCAATTAGTAACATCAGAACCCTTCTTGGTCAAATCCGTCAAAAGCTTAACAACACCAGAAAAATTAGCGATGAAGCGATGGTAAAAATTAGCAAAACCCAAGAACTTCTGAAGACTCTTAACAGATGTAGGCTGAGTCCAGTCATGAATAGCCTGAACCTTGACTGGGTCCATCTCAATAGTAGAAGGGGAAAAAATGAAACCCAAAAAAGAAACCTTCTGGACTCCAAAAAGACATTTTGAGCCCTTCACAAATAAAGCATTGGCCCGCAGGACCTGAAACACCATCCTGACCTGCTTAACATGGGACTCCCAATCATCAGAAAAAAACTGAATATCATCCAGATACACAATCATAAATTTATCCAGAAACTCGCGGAAGATGTCGTGCATGAAGGACTGAAAGACAGAAGGAGCGTTAGAAAGTCCAAAAGGCATCACTAAGTACTCAAAATGGCCTTCGGGGTATTAAATGCCGTTTTCCATTCATCACCCTGCTTAATATGCACAAGGTTATACGCAGCACGAAGATCTATCTTGGTGAACCAACTAGACCCCCTAATGCGAGCAAACACATCAGATAACAATGGCAAAGGATAATGAAATTTGACCTTGATTTTATTTAGAAGGTGATAATCAATACAAGGTCTCAGGGAACCATCCTTCTTAGCCACAAAAAAGAATCCCACACCAAGAGGGGAGGAGGAGGGGCGAATAAGTCCTTTCTCCAAAGACTCCTTTATATAACTCCGCATAGCAGCATGCTCCGGCACTGACAAATTGAAAAGTCGTCCCTAAAGGCCCCGTCTCACATAGCGATTTACCAACGATCACGACCAGCGATACGACCTGGCCGTGATCGTTGGTAAGTTGTTGTGTGGTCGCTGGGGAGCTGTCACACAGACAGCTCTCTCCAGCGACCAACGATCAGGGGAACGACTTCGGCATCGTTGAAACTGTCTTCAACGATGCCGAAGTCCCCCTGCAGCACCCGGGTAACCAGGGTAAATATCGGGTTACTAAGCGCAGGGCCGCGCTTAGTAACCCGATGTTTACCCTGGTTACCCAAAAAAACAAACAGTACATACTCGCCTTTCGGTGTCCAGGTCCCTTGCCGTCTGCTTCCTGCTCTGACTGAGCCGCCGTACACTGAGAGCAGAGCGCAGCGGTGACGTCAGCGGTGCTGCGCTCTGCTCTCACTGTACGGCCGCACTCAGTCAGAGCAGGAAGCAGACGGCTAGGGACCTGGACACCGAAAGGCGAGTATGTACTGTTTGTTTTTTTGGGTAACCAGGGTAAACATCGGGTTACTAAGCGCGGCCCTGCGCTTAGTAACCCGATGTTTACCCTGGTTACCAGTGAAGACATCGCTGGATCGGTGTCACACACACCGATTCAGCGATGTCAGCGGGACCTCAACGACCAAAAAAAGGTCCAGGCCATTCCGACACGACCAGCGATCTCACAGCAGGGGCCTGATCGCTGGTACGTGTCACACATAGCGAGATCGCTACTGAGGTCGCTGTTGCGTCACAAAACTTGTGACTCAGCAGCGATCTCGCTAGCGATCTCGCTATGTGAGATGGGGCCTTTAGGAAACTTACTACCAGGAATCAAATTTATAGCACAATCACAATCCCTATGAGGAGGTAGAGAACTGAGTTTGGGCTCATCAAATACATCCTGGTAGTCCGACAAAAACGCAGGGACTTCAGAAGGAGTGGATGAAGCAATTGACACCACAGGAGCGTCGCCATGAATTCCCTGGCAACCCCAACTTGACACAGACATTGCTTTCCAATCCAAGACTGGATCATGAGTCTGCAACCATGGCAGACCCAACACAACAACATCATGCAAATTATGCAGTACAAGAAAGCGAATAACCTCCTGACGAACAGGAGTCAGACACATGGTCACTTGCGTCCAGTACTGAGGTTTATTCATAGCCAATGGTGTAGCATCAATTCCCCTTAGTGGAATAGGGAATTTTAAAGGCTCCAAAACAAAACCACAGCGCCGGGCAAATGACAAATCCATCAGGCTCAGGGCAGCACCTGAATCTACAAAAGCCATAACCGGGTAAGATGACAGGGAACAAATCAGGGTAACAGACAAAATGAACTTAGGCTGTAAAGTACCGATGGTGACAGATTTATCAATCTTTTTTGTGCGCTTAGTGCATGCTGAGATAACATGAGCTGAGTCACCACAGTAAAAGCACAACCCATTTTGCCATCTATAATTTTGCCGTTCACTTCTGGTCAGAATTCTATCACATTGCATAGACTCAGGTGTCCGCTCAGAAGACACCGCCAAATGGTGCGCAGGTTTGTGCTCCCGCAAACGCCGATCAATCTGAATGGCCAGAGTCATTGACTCATTCAGACCTGCAGGCGTAGGGAACCCCACCATGACATTTTTAATGGCTTCAGAAAGACCCTTTTCTGAAATTTGCAGCCAGGGCACACTCATTCCATTGAGTAAGCACCGACCATTTCCGAAATTTCTGGCAATACACCTCTGCTTCATCTTGCCCCTGAGAGAGGGCCAACAAAGATTTTTCAGCCTGGTTCTCAAGATTAGGTTCCTCATAGAGCAATCCAAGGGCCAGAAAAAACGCATCCACACTGAGCAATGCAGGATCCCCTGGCGCCAATGCGAAGGCCCAATCTTGAGGGTCGCCGCGCAAGAAATAAATAATAATCTTAACTTGCTGAAGGGAATCACCAGAGGAACGAGGTTTCAAAGAAAGAAACAATTTGCAATTGTTCTTAAAATTCAGGAACCTAGATCTATCTCCAGAAAACAACTCCGGAATAGGTATTCTAGGCTCTGACATAGGACTGTGAACAACAAAATCCTGAATACTTTGTACCCTTGCAGCAAGATGATCTACACTGGAGGCCAAACTCTGGATATCCATGTCAGCAGCTGAACTCAGAGCCACACCAAGATTAAGCTGAGGAGAGAAGCTAGACACACAGCAGCTAGACACACGGCAGCAAAAAAAAAAAAAATTCTCAAGGCTTCTCTTCTCCTGCTTCTGCCATGCAATTAACACTTTATGGGCCGGCTGTACTTTTATGATCCTAGTGGCAAGGATCGCAAGTTTGACTAGCTAAGTAACTAAACCGACGACCAGCTCTGGGGAAGTGGTATCTGGATTGACCGCAACCTGATCCTATCCGCACACAACTATAGGTAGCCGTGGAACGTTACCTGGAAATCCTAGACGTCTCTTCACGGCCTGAGAAACTAACTATTCCTAGAGGGAAAGTAAAGTCCTTAGTTGCCTCAGAGAAATGACCCCAAAGATATAGAAAAGCCCCCCACAAATATTAACGGTGATTTAAGGGGAAAGCACAAACGCAGAGATGAAATAGATTTAGCAAATGAGGCCCGCTAACACTAGATAGCAGAAAATAGGAAGGGAGCTGTGCGGTCAAAAGAAAACCCTAAGCAAAATATCCACGCAGAGATTGCTCGAGCCCCCGCACCAACTAACGGTGCGGGGGAAGCAACTCCGTACCCCAGAGCTTACCAGCAGCAAGAACTCACATATTAGCAAGCTGGACTAAACTCATCATACACAGAAATCATATTGCAGACTGATGAGCACAAAATAATCAAACAGAACTTAGCTTCTCCTGAAGAGACTGAAAACGAAGATTATCAGGGGAGATCAGAATAGCACTGAATACATCGACAGCCGGCAACAAGTGGAGGTGTAGCAGAGCTAAATAGGAACCTCCCTAGAGCATAACGAGGCAGCTGATCCAGCCAAAGACCCGCAGGATAACAAACAAAGCCACCAGGGGGAGCCCAAAAACAAAACTCACACAATACCACCTGTGACCACAAGAGGGAGCCCGAAAACAGAGTTCACAACACTCAACACTACGAGTCACTCTATACATCGATTTGTCACGACCATGGGATCATGGCATCCAGATTCTTTCTACAGATGACGGATTTGGATGATGAACTCATACAGTTTATCATCGATCTCTTACGATTTACATTAACTCATAATTTTTTTACTTTTAAAGACAGATTTTTCCTACAGCTTCAGGGAACAGCGATGGGGGCGACTTGTGCGCCCTCATACGCTAACTTGTTCCTGGGGCTGTGGGAGAGGGAAGTCATATATAATTTGGAAAGTTTATTCGCCGTGATCTCATGGTCTAGATATATCGATGATATATTATTTATATGACAGGGTGATGAAACATCACTGAACTCCTTTATTAGCCAATTAAATAAAAATCAACAAAATATTTGGCTAACATACAAATACAGCAAAGAAAAGGTGGAGTTCCTTGATGTTTTGATCGAAGTGGATGTTAGTCAATGTGTCACGACTGATGTGTATCGGAAAAGTACAGCAACCAATCCACTCCTCCATGCCATGTCGGCACACCATCCACAGACAAGTGGGGCGATTCCAGTAGGTCAGTTCTTGCGGATGAAACACATATGTTCGGATAACACCAAATTTAAAAAACAAGCCGGGATCCTGACAAACAACTTGCAGCAGAGAGGCTATAATCATAAATCCATCAGGAAGGGTTATAGAAGAGCTCTAGCTACTCCTAGAAGCCAATTACTCTGTCAGAAAAATAAAGAGTTACAAGAATGTGAACAACCAGTTAGATTGATTACAACCTTCAATTCAAGATGGACAGAAATTTTGGACATCTTGAGGAAATATTGGCCCATCTTACATGCTGATGAGGACCTTCGTAGATTTTAACCTATAAATCCTACTGTCACATGGAGGTGTTCAAAAAATCTTAAGGACCTGCTGACACACAGCCACTATGTGGCACCCCATAGGTCGACTTTCTCTGATAGAGCAGGCCTGAGATGGGGTAGCTTCCAATGTGGCGATTGTTCTGCATGTCAGTGCATTGAGAGGGTGTTTACCTTTGATAACAGTGATGCTACTCATACATATACGATTACACATCACATCTCATGTACAACGGACATGGTCATCTATTATGCGTATTGTCCTTGCAGACTTATCTACATAGGTATGACGACGCGTCAATTAAAAGTGAGGATTCTGAAACACATGCGGGGCATCACAAATGCAGCTTCAGTGCATGACACCACAATACTTAAAACAATCCCAAAGCACTTTAGAAGCCATCATGGCAGCAATCCTAAATTGCTTAAAGTCAGAGGGATAGATAGGGTGCAGTTAGGCATACGAGGAGGGGATTACAAGAAGGAACTCCTTAAAAGAGAGGCTAGATGGATAGTCTCCCTTAATACAATTACCCCCAAGGGCCTTAATGAGTTATTGAGCTTCAAATCCTTTTTATAGTTTTGCGCAAATTTTAATTTACTGTATTATATGTGTTTTAATTGTTATTTGTCTTGTTAATGCATGTCTTTGTCTCAATTTTACAGTCTCCCTGTGTTTGATATATGTGGGGGTATACAAATTTGGTATATTGTATGTATAAACATCTATATTTATTTTAGTTTTGTTGCAATAGAACTATCATCTGCGACTAAGATCATGAAAACTTGAGGACCCTGTTTTCTCTGAAACATCCCTAAGAAAAAGCATATGATATGAAAAATGATTTCCCACAACATCTCCCTTGAAAAATTGCAAGGCCTATATCAAGGTTGAAGAATGGATGCTACTTATGATCCTTGAATATTTTCTATTATACTGAAACTGCAGCATCATGTTTTGATTTGTGATTATATGTCCATGTGTGTATCAGAGCGAAATATGCTATTGTGTGCATATATTATGTAATTGGAGACTCTGGTGGACCAATAGGACTATGTATATTTTGTTTGGTATATTTTTCTATATTGTTATCTTGTCTGTGGTAAATAAGTAGTGACTGTGGGGGACTTTTTGTATTACCACTTTATGGATATGATCTCGGAGGTATGTGAGCATATACAGAGAGTTCCTGGTTACCAAGTTTATCATTGGCCGCCTCTTTTTGTAACTTATAGATACCCACACTATGTATCCAGGGTAGAGGCTGGGGCGCGCACCGCGCATGCGCTGCCTCTCGGTGAGATGGGCGGCTGCTCTTCATGGTGTTGCATTGGCATGGATACAGACCCGGTCATGTGACCGGGTCACGTGTCCATGTGACGTGCTCCTTGAGCACCACCCCTCTCTCCGCGACGCAACATGGTGGAGGCGCGCAGCTCACAGCTGATTTTGAGACACATGAGTATGGGAGTAGTATATATAGCTGGACAAATATGTCACCAATTACCTCCTGACGAAACTGCGGGGGCAGTGAAACGCGCGTTGAGGTGCGCTACGGAACCACTATCCGGGGGTACACTATGACTGCAGGTAATATATGAGCTCTTTATGGTGCACTTTACCTTCACCTTGGATAAATATTTCATAGGCACTATATAGCTCCATTACAAATTACTAGCCTGGCTACAATCAGGGACTTAGATACCATTACAATTTTGGTTTGCCTCATCAGTATTTTTATGGCTATATTTATTGTCATATGGTGTATGGCCTGTCTCAGATCTTATTGGGAACTGTGATATGACTAGTGTTGAGCGATACCGTCCGAAACTTGAAAGTATCGGTATCGGATAGTATCGGCCGATACCCGAAAAGTATCGGATATCGCCGATACCGATACCCGATACCAATACAAGTCAATGGGACACCAAGTATCAGAAGGTATCCTGATGGTTCCCAGGGTCTGAAGGAGAGGAAACTCTCCTTCAGGCCCTGGGATCCATATTAATGTGTAAAATAAAGAATTAAAATAAAAAAATATTGATATACTCACCTCTCCGGAGACCCCTGCACCTTACCGCTGTTAACCGGCAGCCTCCTTTGCTTAAAATGAGCGCGTTTAGGGCCTTCCATGACGTCACGGCTTCTGATTGGTCGCGTGCCGCTCATGTGACTGCCACGCGACCAATCACAAGCAGCGACGTCTGTTATGGACCTGGTGGTTAGGAACACTTGTAATGACCTGGTAGGTAAACCAGATATATAGGACAAGCTCTGGGAATGTGGGAACTTTACTGACCGCAACCCTGATCCTATCACACACACTATAGGCAGCCGTGGAGCGTTTCCTAACTCTCCCTAGACGCCTCTTCACAGCCTGAGAGCTAGCTACCCCTAGAGAGAAACAAAGCCTCACTTGCCTCAGAGAAATTTCCCCAAAGTAAAGTCAGCCCCCCACAGATAATAACGGTGAGTTAAGAGGAAAATACAAACATAGGAATGAAAACAGGTTTTAGCAAATGAGGCCCACTAATAACTAAATAGACAGAAGATAGCAAGGGAACTGTGCGGTCAGTATAAAATACTACAAAATATCCACGCAGGGAATACAAAAGACCCTCACACCGACTCACGATGTGAGGGGCACAACTCTGCACCCCAGAGCTTCTAGCAAGCAAGGAAATAGCATATAAGCAAGCTGGACTGAACTAATCATGTACTGAGAAACATTTTCCAAAGCAATGAGCAAAAATAAACTAGCATGAACTTAGCTTCTCCTGAAGGAGACAGGTCACCAGAGAAATTCCAGAGAGAACTGAACCAGTACTGAATACAACGACAGCTGGCAAAAAGTAAAGGCCTAGGTGGAGTTAAATAGGCAACGAGCATAGCAGAAAACGAGGCAGCTGTGAGCCCAGCTAAAGGCCAGCAGTATCCTTCAAAGCCACCAGAGGGAGCCCACGAACAGAACACAACCAAGTACCATTCATGACCACAGGAGGGAGTCCAAGAAAGGAACTCACAACAGACATCATTCTCAGGTCCTAAATTCCTAGAATGAGGAGTTTAGGGCCTGAGAATGACGTCGCGGCTTGTGATTGGTCGCGTGGCGGTCACATGAGCGGCACGCAACCAATCAGAAGCCGTGATGTCATGGAAGGCCCTAAATGCACTCATTTTAAGCAAAGCAGGCTGCCGGTTTACAGCGGTAAGTGTTGTGAATTGGATTATTTGGCTCCCTCTTGTGGTCACTAGCGACATGACATCTTGAGTTTCTTTCCTCAGCTTGGGTTCCACCTGGCTCGTTAGTTCAGGGGTGTTGCTATGTAAGCTTCCTGGACTTTCAGTCTGGTGCCTGGCATCGTTGTAATCAGTTCCTTTCTGTTTACTCCAGTCTGCTGTCCTGGTTCTTGCAAAATTAAGCTAAGTCCTGCTTTCTTGTTTTTTGGCTATTTGCATTGCTTTGATTTTTGTCCAGCTTGTACTAAATGTGATTCCTGATATTGCTGGAAGCTCTAGGGGGCTGGTATTCTCCCCCCGGGCCGTTAGATGGTTCGGGGGTTCTTGAATATCCAGCGTGGAAATTTTGTTAGGGTTTTTTTGCTGACCGTATAAGACATCTTACTATATTCTGCTATTAGTCAGTGGGCCTCTCTTTGCTAAATACCTAGTTCATTCTTACGTTTGTCTTTTCTTCTTACCTCACCGTTAATATTTGTTGGGGGCTTGTATCAAACTTTTGGGGTCTTTTCTCTGGAGGCAAGAAAGGTCTATTTTTTCCCTTGTAGGGTTAGTTAGTTCTCCGGCTGGCGCGAGACGTCTAGAACCAACGTAGGCACGTTCCCCGGCTGCTGTTATTTGTGGTGTTAGGATCAGGTATACGGTCAGCCTAGTTACCACTCCCTATGAGCTAGCTTTTTGTGTTTGCAGACTTGGTACTACTTCTGAGACCCTCTGCCATTGGGGTCATAACAGTATGCCAGGCCAAGGGTGAATGTTTAAATGCATTACAGAAGTGGGATAATAAAAAAAGGAAATTCTGAATTTTTTTTTTTCCTTCTTCCTCCCCTTTACCTCAGAGTGGCTTGAGCTTGCTGCAGACATGAATGTCCAGACTTTGATTACTAGTGTGGATCAGCTTGCTGCTCGTGTGCAGAGTATACAAGATTTTGTTACCAGTAGTCCTATGTCTGAACCAAAAATACCTATTCCTGAATTGTTCTCTGGAGATCGATTTAAGTTTAGGAATTTCAGGAATAATTGTAAATTGTTTCTATCTCTGAGACCCCGTTCATCTGGAGACTCAGCTCAGCAAGTTAAAATTGTAATCTCTTTCTTGCGGGGCGACCCTCAGGATTGGGCTTTCTCGTTAGCGCCAGGAGATCCGGCATTGGCAAATATTGATGCGTTTTTTCTGGCGCTCGGATTGCTTTACGAGGAACCCAATCTTGAAATTCAGGCAGAAAAAGCCTTGCTGGCTATCTCTCAGGGCCAGGATGAAGCTGAAGTGTATTGCCAAAAATTTCGGAAATGGTCCGTGCTTACTCAGTGGAATGAGTGTGCTCTGGCCGCAAATTTCAGAAATGGCCTTTCCGAAGCCATTAAGAATGTGATGGTGGGTTTTTCCGTTCCTACAAGTCTGAATGATTCCATGGCCCTGGCTATTCAAATTGACCGGCGTTTGCGGGAGCGCAAAACCGCTAATCCTCTTGTGGTGTTGTCTGAACAGACACCTGATTTAGTGCAATGTGATAGAATTCAGACTAGAAATGAACGGAAAAATCATAGACGTCAGAATGGGTTGTGTTTTTACTGTGGTGATTCTACACATGTTATATCAGCATGCTCTAAACGCCTAACAGGGGTTGTTGGTCTTGTCGCCATTGGTAATTTGCAACTTAAATTTATTTTGTCTGTGACTTTAATTTGCTCGTTGTCTTCCTACCCTGTTATGGCTTTTGTGGATTCAGGTGCTGCCCTGAGTCTTATGGATCTGTCATTTGCCAAGCGCTGTGGTTTTGTTTCTTGAGCCATTGGTAAATCCTATCCCTCTTAGAGGTATTGATGCTACGCCATTGGCGGAAAATAAACTGCAGTTTTGGACACAAGTAACCATGTGCATAACTCCTGAACATCGGGAGGTGATTTGTTTTCTTGTTCTGCATAAAATGCATGATTTGGTCGTTTTGGGTCTGCCATGGTTACAGACCCATAATCCAGTCTTGGATTGGAAGGCAATGTCTGTGTCAAGTTGGGGCTGTCAGGGAATTCATGGTGATTCTCCGCCGTTGTCTATTGCTTCCTTTACTCCTTCGGAAGTTCCTGAGTATTTGTCTGATTATCAGGATGTATTCAGCGAGTCCAGGTCCTGTGCTCTTCCTCCTCATAGGGACTGTGACTGTGCTATAGATTTGATTCCAGGTAGTAAATTTCCTAAGGGAAGATTATTTAATCTGTCTGTACCTGAGCATACCACAATGCGTTCGTATATCAAGGAGTCTCTGGAGAAGGGGCATATCCGTCCATCCTCTTCCCCTCTTGGTGCTTGATTCTTTTGTGTGGCCAAGAAGGACGGATCTTTGAGACCTTGTATAGACTATCGGCTTTTGAATAAAATCACTGTTAAATTTCATTATCCTTTGCCTCTGTTGTCTGACTTGTTTGCCCGGATTAAAGGTGCCAAGTGGTTCACCAAGATAGATCTTTGTGGTGCGTACAACCTTGTGCGTATTAAGCAAGGAGATGAATGGAAAACTGCATTTAATACGCCCGAAGGTCATTTTGAGTACTTGGTGATGCCTTTTGGGCTCTCTAATGCTCCTTCAGTGTTTCAGTCCTTTATGCATGACATTTTCCGGAAGTATTTGGATAAATTTATGATTGTTTATGTGGACGATATTCTGTTTTTTTCTGATGATTGGGACTCCCATGTAAAGCAGGTCAGGATGGTGTTTCAGGTTTTGCGTGAGAATGCTTTGTTTGTTAAGGGCTCAAAGTGTCTCTTTGGAGTACAGAAGGTTCCCTTTTTGGGTTTTATTTTTTCCCCTTCTGCGGTGGAGATGGACCCAGTCAAGGTCCGAGCTATTCATGATTGGACTCAACCCACGTCAGTTAAGAGTCTTCAGAAGTTCTTGGGTTTTGCTAACTTCTACCGTCGTTTTATCGCTAACTTTTCTAGTGTTGTTAAACCTTTGACGGATATGACCAAGAAAGGTTCTGATGTTGCTAACTGGGCTCCTGCAGCCGTGGAAGCTTTCCAAGAGCTGAAATGCCGGTTTACTTTGGCGCCTGTTTTGTGCCAGCCTGATGTCTCACTTCCCTTTCAGGTTGAAGTGGATGCTTCTGAGATCGGGGCAGGGGCCGTTTTGTCGCAGAGAGGCCCTGGTAGCTCTGTAATGAGACCATGTGCTTTTTTCTCTAGGAAGTTTTCGCCTGCTGAGCGGAATTATGATGTGGGCAATCGAGAGTTGTTGGCCATGAAGTGGGCATTTGAGGAGTGGCGTCATTGGCTCGAGGGTGCTAAGCATCATGTGGTGGTCTTGACTGATCACAAAAATCTGATGTATCTCGAGTCTGCTAAACGCCTGAATACTAGACAGGCCCGTTGGTCTTTGTTTTTCTCCCGTTTTGACTTCGTGGTCTCGTATTTACCAGGTTCAAAGAATGTGAAGGCTGATGCTCTTTCAAGGAGCTTTGTGCCTGACTCTCCTGGAGTCGCAGAGCCAGTTGGTATTCTTAAAGAGGGAGTAATCTTGTCAGCCATTTCTCCGGATTTGCGACGTGTGTTGCAGAGATTTCAGGCTGGTAGACCTGACTCTTGTCCACCTGACAGACTGTTTGTTCCTGATAAGTGGACCAGCAGAGTCATTTCCGAGGTTCATTCCTCGGTGTTGGCAGGGCATCCGGGAATTTTTGGCACCAGAGATTTGGTGGCTAGGTCCTTTTGGTGGCCTTCCTTGTCACGGGATGTGCGGTCATTTGTGCAGTCCTGTGAGACTTGTGCTCGGGCTAAGCCTTGCTGTTCTCGCGCCAGCGGGTTGCTCTTGCCCTTGCCTGTCCCGAAGAGGCCTTGGACACACATTTCCATGGATTTCATTTCAGATCTTCCGGTGTCTCAGGGCATGTCTGTCATCTGGGTGGTATGTGATCGCTTTTCCAAAATGGTCCATTTGGTGTCCTTGCCTAAGCTGCCTTCCTCTTCCGATCTGGTTCCTTTGTTCTTTCAGAATGTGGTTCGTTTGCATGGCATTCCTGAGAATGTCGTGTCTGACAGAGGATCCCAGTTTGTTTCCAGGTTCTGGCGATCCTTTTGTGCTAGGATGGGCATTGATTTGTCGTTTTCGTCTGCCTTTCATCCTCAGACTAATGGCCAAACAGAGCGAACAAATCAGACTCTGGAGGCTTATTTGAGGTGTTTTGTTTCTGCAGATCAGGATGATTGGGTGACCTTCTTGCCATTGGCTGAGTTTGCCCTTAATAATCGGGCTAGTTCCGCTACTTTGGTTTCGCCATTTTTCTGCAACTCTGGCTTTCATCCTCGTCTTTCCTCGGGACATGTTGAGCCCTCTGACTGTCCTGGGGTGGATTCTGTGGTGGATAGGTTGCAGCGGATCTGGAATCATGTGGTGGACAACTTGAAGTTGTCACAGGAGAAGGCACAGCGTTTTGCCAACCGCCGCCGCGGTGTGGGTCCCCGACTTCGTGTTGGGGATTTGGTGTGGCTGTCTTCTCGGTTTGTTCCTATGAAGGTCTCCTCTCCTAAATTTAAGCCTCGTTTCATCGGTCCCTATAAGATTTTGGAAATCCTTAATCCAGTGTCCTTTCGCTTGGATCTTCCGGTGTTGTTTGCCATTCACAACGTGTTCCATAGGTCTTTGTTGAGGCGCTACGTTGTGCCTGTGGTTCCTTCTGTTGAGCCTCCTGCTCCGGTGTTGGTTGAGGGCGAGTTGGAGTACGTGGTGGAGAAGATCTTGGATTCTCGTCTCTCCAGACGGAGGCTTCAGTATCTGGTCAAGTGGAAGGGCTATGGTCAGGAGGATAATTCCTGGGTGGTCGCCTCTGATGTTCATGCGGCCGATTTGGTTCGTGCCTTTCACGCTGCTCATCCTGATCATCCTGGTGGTCTTGGTGAGGGTTCGGTGACCCCTCCTTAAGGGGGGGTACTGTTGTGAATTGGATTATTTGGCTCCCTCTTGTGGTCACTAGCGACATGACATCTTGAGTTTCTTTCCTCAGCTTGGGTTCCACCTGGCTCGTTAGTTCAGGGGTGTTGCTATGTAAGCTTCCTGGACTTTCAGTCTGGTGCCTGGCATCGTTGTAATCAGTTCCTTTCTGTTTACTCCAGCCTGCTGTCCTGGTTCTTGCAAAATTAAGCTAAGTCCTGCTTTCTTGTTTTTTGGCTATTTGCATTGCTTTGATTTTTGTCCATCTTGTACTAAATGTGATTCCTGATATTGCTGGAAGCTCTAGGGGGATGGTATTCTCCCCCCGGGCCATTAGACGGTTCGGGGGTTCTTGAATATCCAGCGTGGAAATTTTGTTAGGGTTTTTTTGCTGACCGTATAAGACATCTTACTATATTCTGCTATTAGTCAGTGGGCCTCTCTTTGCTAAATACCTAGTTCATTCTTACGTTTGTCTTTTCTTCTTACCTCACCGTTATTATTTGTTGGGGGCTTGTATCAAACTTTTGGGGTCTTTTCTCTGGAGGCAAGAAAGGTCTATTTTTTCCCTTGTAGGGTTAGTTAGTTCTCCGGCTGGCGCGAGACGTCTAGAACCAACGTAGGCACGTTCCCTGGCTGCTGTTATTTGTGGTGTTAGGATCAGGTATACGGTCAGCCTAGTTACCACTCCCTATGAGCTAGCTTTTTGTGTTTGCAGACTTGGTACTACTTCTGAGACCCTCTGCCATTGGGGTCATAACAGGTAAGGTGCAGGGGCCTCTGGAGAGGTGAGTATATCCATATTTATTATTTTAATTCTTTATTTTACACATTAATATGGTTCCGATACCGATTCCCGATACCACAAAAGTATCGGATCTCGGTATCGGAATTCCGATACCGCAAATATTGGCCGATACCTAATACTTGCGGTATCGGAATGCTCAACACTAGATATGACACTTGGTAACCGATTGATATCGGTGGATTAAGTTATTTAAAGGCAATATGATATAGTCCTGTGTTATGGCCTGGTGGTTACGGAGCAGTACTGAGATGACCTGGTGGGTAAAACCAATCATGGACAAGCTCATCGGAGGTGGCAGCTCCACCGACAGTAATCACTGTTATGACCTAGTGATTACGGAGCAGAACTGAAATGACCTGGTGGGTAAAACAAATAAAGTACTAGCTCTGGGGAGGTGGTAGCTTTACTGACCGCAATCCCTACTCCTAACACCAACACTAGAAATAGCCGTGGAGCGTGCCTATCTCTGCCTAGACGCCTCTTCACAGCCTAAGAACTAGCTACCCCTGAAGATGGAAATGGAAAACTATCTCGCCTCAGAGAAACCCCCAAAGGAAAGATAGCCCCCCACATATATTAACGGTGAGTGGAGAGGGAAATGACAAACTCCAGAAATGAAACTAGATTTAGCAAAGGAGGCCAAAATTATCTAAATAGACAGAGATAGAAAAGGCTACTGTGTGGTCAGTATAAAAACTAAAAGTCCACGCAGAGTTTACAAAAAATAACCTCCACACCGACTCACGGTGTGGAGGAGCAAATCTGCGACCCCAGAGCTTCCAACTAGCCAGAATAAATCATAATGACAAGCTGGACAAAAGAGACATAACTTAAACTGAACAGAAGGTCATAAGTAGGGAAACACCCAAAAACTAGCAGAACTTATTTTAAGCTGAAATGGACTGGCCAACAGAGAACTTCCAGGAAAGGAATGAATCCACAGTTAAATAACAAGGCCAGGGCACCGATTAGTGAAAGCAGCTGCTAAGTTCCACTTGAAACCACCAGAGGGAGCCCAAGAGCAGAACTCACAAAATTACCATTCATGACCACAGGATGGAGCCCAAGAATGGAATTCACAACAGTACCCCCCCCCTTGAGGAGGGGTCACCAAACCCCTCACCAGAGCCCCCAGGCCGATCGGGACGAGCCAAATGAAAAGCACGTACCAAATCGGCAGCATGGACACCGGAGGCAAAAACCCAAGAGTTATCCTCCTGGCCATAACCCTTCCACTTGACCAGATACTGAAGTTTCTGCCTTGAAAGACGAGAATCCAAAATCTTCTCCACCACATATTCCAGCTCCCCCTCAACCAGCACCGGAGCAGGAGGGTCAACAGAGGGAACCATGGGCACCACATATCTCCGCAACAAAGATCTATGGAACACATTATGAATGGAAAAAGAAGCTGGAAGGGCCAAACGAAAAGACACCGGAGTGATAATTTCCAAAATCCTATAAGGACCAATAAAATGAGGCTTGAACTTAGGGGAAGAGACCTTCATAGGAACATGACGAGAAGACAACCAGACCAAATCCCCAACCCGAAGCCGGGGACCAACGCACCGACGGCGGTTAGCAAAACGTTGAGCCTTTTCCTGAGACAATGTTAAATTGTCCACCACATGAGTCCAAATCCGCTGCAACCTGTCCACCACAGAATCTACCCCAGGACAGTCCGAAGGCTCAGCCTGCCCTGAAGAAAAACGAGGATGAAAACCGAAGTTACAAAAAAAAGGCGAAACCAAAGTAGCCGAACTAGCCCGATTATTAAGGGCAAACTCGGCCAACGGCAAGAAGGTAACCCAATCATCCTGATCAGCAGACACAAAGCATCTCAAATAGGTTTCCAAGGTCTGATTGGTTCGCTCCGTCTGTCCATTTGTCTGAGGATGAAATGCCGAAGAAAAAGACAAATTAATGCCCATTCTAACACAAAAGGACCGCCAAAACCTAGAAACAAACTGGGTACCTCTGTCAGACACAATATTCTCCGGAATACCATGCAAACGAACCACATGCTGGAAAAATAAAGGAACCAAATCAAAGGAGGAAGGCAACTTAGGCAAAGGTACCAAGTGGACCATTTTAGAAAACCGGTCACAAACCACCCAGATGACAGACATCTTCTGAGAAACAGGAAGACCAGAAATAAAATCCATGGAAATATGCATCCAGGGCCTCTCAGGGATAGGCAAAGGCAAAAGCAACCCACTAGCACGAGAACAGCAGGGCTTAGCCCGGGCACAGGTCCCACAGGACTGCACGAAGGAACGCACATCCCATTATAAAGAAGGCCACCAAAAGGACCTGGCAACCAAATCTCTGGTACCAAAGATCCCAGGATGACCGGCCAACACCGAACAATGAATCTCAGAAATCACCTTACTAGTCCATCTATCAGGAACAAACAATTTCCCCACAAGACAGCGGTCGGGTCTATCAGCCTGAAACTCCTGAAGCACCCGCCGCAAATCAGGGGAGATAGCAGAAAGAATCACCCCCTCCTTGAGAATACCAGCCGGCTCACGGACTCCCGAAGAATCAGGCAAAAAACTCTTAGACAGGGCATCAGCCTTCACCTTCTTAGATCCCGGAAGATACAAGACCACAAAATCAAAACGGGAGAAAAACAAAGACCACCGAGCCTGTCTAGGATTCAATCGCTTGGCAGAACCTGGAAATTATAGGCCAGTTAGTCTAACCTCTACTGTTGGTAAAATATTTGAAGGGTTTCTGAAGGATGTTATTCTGGATTATCTCAATGAGAATAACTATTTAACTCCACATCAGCATGGGTTTATGAGAAATCGCTCCTTTCAAACCAATCTAATCAGTTTTTATGAAGAGGTAAGCTATAGGCTGGACCACGGTGAGTCATTGGACGTGGTATATCTCGATTTTTCCAAAGCGTTTGATACCGTACCGCACAAGAGGTTGGTACACAAAATGAGAATGCTTGGTCTGGGGGAAAATGTGTGTAAATGGGTTAGTAACTGGCTTAGTGATAGAAAGCAGAGGGTGATTATAAATGCTATAGTCTCTAACTGGGTCGCTGTGACCAGTGAGGTACCGCAGGGGTTGGTATTGGGACCTGTTCTCTTCAATATATTCATTAATGATCTGGTAGAAGGTTTACACAGTAAAATATTGATATTTGCAGATGATACAAAACTATGTAAAGCAGTTAATACAAGAGAAGATAGTATTCTGCTACAGATGGATCTGGATAAGTTGGAAACTTGGGCTGAAAGGTGGCAGATGAGGTTTAACAATGATAAATGTAAGGTTATACACATGGGAAGAAGGAATCAATATCACCATTACACACTGAACAGGAAACCACTGGGTAAATCTCACATGGAGAAGGACTTGGGGATCCTAGTTAATGATAAACTTACCCGGAGCAGCCAGTGCCAGGCAGCAGCTGCCAAGGCAAACAGGATCATGGGGTGCATTAAAAGAGGTCTGGATACACATGATGAGAGCATTATACTGCCTCTGTACAAATCCCTAGTTAGACCGCACATGGAGTACTGTGTCCAGTTTTGGGCACCGGTGCTCAGGAAGGATATAATGGAACTAGAGAGAGTACAAAGGAGGGCAACAAAATTAATAAAGGGGATGGGAGAACTACAATACCCAGATAGATTAGCGAAATTAGGATTATTTAGTCTAGAAAAAAGACGACTGAGGGGCGATCTAATAACCATGTATAAGTATATAAGGGGACAATACAAATATCTCACTGAGGATCTGTTTATACCAAGGCAGGTGATGGGCACAAGGGGGCATTCTTTGCGTCTGGAGTAGAGAAGGTTTTTCCACCAACATAGAAGAGGATTCTTTACTGTTAGGGCAGTGAGAATCTGGAATTGCTTGCCTGAGGAGGTGGTGATGGCGAACTCAGTCGAGGGGTTCAAGAGAGGCCTGGATGTCTTCCTGGAGCAGAACAATATTGTATCATACAATTATTAGGTTCTGTAGAATGACATAGATCTGGAGATTTATTATGATGGAATATAGGCTGAACTGGATGGACAAATGTCTTTTTTCGGCCTTACTAACTATGTTACTATGTTACTATGTTACTATGACTCAAGGTAAATCAGATTCTTATGATCGGTCAAGACCACAACACGATGCTTAGCTCCCTCAAGCCAATGTCGCCACTCCTCAAATGCCCACTTCATAGCCAACAACTCCCAATTGCCGACATCATAATTACGCTCATCAGGCGAAAACTTTCTGGAGAAAAAAGCACACGGTTTCAACACAGAGCCATCAGAACTTCTCTGAGACAGAACAGCTCCTGCCCCAATCTCAGAAGCGTCAACCTCAACCTGAAAAGGGAGAGAAACATCTGGCTGACGCAACACAGGGGCAGAAGTAAAACGACGCTTAAGCTCCTGAAAGGCCTCCACAGCCGCAGAGGACCAATTCACCACATCAGCACCTTTCTTGGTGAAATCGGTCAGAGGTTTAACCACAGTAGAAAAATTAGCAATGAAGCGGCGATAAAAATTAGCAAAGCCCAAAAATTTCTGAAGGCTCTTCACAGATGTGGGTTGAGTCCAATCATAAATAGCCTGGACCTTAACAGGGTCCATTTCAATAGCCGAGGGAGAAAAAATGAACCCCAGAAAAGAAACCTTCTGAACTCCAAAAAGGCACTTAGACCCCTTCACAAACAGTGTATTAGCATGGAGAATCTGAAATACCATCCTGACCTGCTTCACATGAGACTCCCAATCATCGGAAAAAAACAAAATATCATCCAAATATACAATCATGAATTTATCCAGATACTCACGGAAAATATCATGCATAAAGGACTGAAACACAGATGGAGCATTAGCGAGCCCAAAAGGCATCACAAGGTATTCAAAATGGCCTTCGGGCGTATTAAATGCTGTTTTCCATTCATCACCCTGTTTGATGCGAACAAGATTATACGCCCCTCGAAGGTCAATCTTGGTAAACCAGCTAGCCCCTTTAATCTGAGCAAACAAATCAGAGAGCAAAGGCAAAGGGTACTGGAATTTGACCGTGATCTTATTGAGAAGGTGATAATCTATACAGGGCCTCAAGAAGCCATCCTTCTTGGCAACAAAAAAGAACCCCGCTCCCAACGGTGACGAAGATGGGCGAATATGCCCCTTCTCCAAGGACTCCTTTACATAACTCCGCATAGCGGCATGCTCTGGCACAGACAGATTGAAAAGTCGACACTTAGGGAACTTACAGCCAGGAATCAAATTAATAGCGCAATCACAGTCCCTATGAGGAGGCAGAGGACTGGATTTAGGCTCCTCAAATATATCCTGGAAATCCGACAAAAACTCAGGAACTTCAGAAGAAGGGGACGAGGAAATTGACATCAGGGGGATGTCACTATGTATCCCCTGACAACCCCAACTAGTCAAAAACATAGATTTCCAATCCAGCACTGGATTATGTACCTGTAACCATGGAAACCCCAGCACAACCACATCATGCAAATTATGCAACACCAAAAAGAGAATATTTTCCTGATGTGCTGGAGCCATGTTCATGGCTAACTGTGTCCAGTACTGAGGTTTATTCTTGGCCAATGGCGTAGCATCAATCCCCCTCAAGGGAATAGGGCTCTGCAAAGGCTCCAAGGAAAAACCACAGCGCTTGGCAAATTCTAGGTCCATTAAGTTCAGGGCAGCGCCAGAATCCACAAATGCCATCACAGAAAAGGACAACAATGAGCAAATCAGGGTAATAGACAAGAGAAATTTAGGCTGTACAGTACTGATGGTAACCGACCTAGCAACTCTCTTAGTTCGCTTCTGGCAGTCAGAGATAGCATGAGTAGCGTCACCACAGTAAAAACACAGCCCATTCTGACGTCTGAACTCCTGCCATTCTGCTCTCGTCAAAATCCTATCACGTTGCATAGGCTCAGAACTCTGCCCAGAGGACACCGCCATATGGTGCACCATCTTGCGTTCACGTAGGCGCCAATCAATCTGAATGGCCAGAGACATTGATTCATTCAAACCAGCAGGCGTGGGAAACCCCACCATAACATCTTTAAGGGCTTCAGAAAGACACTTTCTGAAAATAGCTGCCAGGGCATCCTCATTCCATTTTGTAAGCACAGACCACTTTCTAAATTTCTGACAATATATCTCTGCTGCTTCCTGATCCTGACACAGAGCCAGTAAATGTTTTTCTGCCTGATCCACAGATTTAGGTTCGTCATAAATCAGTCCAAGTGCTTGAAAAAATGAATCTACATTGAGCAATGCAGGATTCCCTGGCTCAAGGGAGAATGCCCAGTCCTGCGGGTCGCCACGCAGCAGGGAAATAACAATCTTCACCTGCTGAATGGGGTCACCAGAGGAACGGGGTCTCAGAGCAAAAAACAATCTGCAATTATTTTTAAAGTTCAAAAACTTAGATCTATCCCCAGAAAACAAATCAGGGATAGGAATTCTAGGCTCAGAAACAGGAGTTTGAACAACATAGTCTTGGATACTCTGTACCCTTGCAGCGAGATGATCAACACGCGCAGACAGACCCTGAACCTCCATATCAGCACCAAGCTCCTGCACCATCCAAAAATCAAGGGGAAAAAAAAGACAAAATAGGCAACAAGAAAAAAAAAACAATGACTCAGAACTTTCTTTTTCCTCTTTTGAGATGCATTTAACACATTGTGGGCCAGCTGTACTGTTATGGCCTGGTGGTTATGGAGCAGTACTGAGATGACCTGGTGGGTAAAACCAATCATGGACAAGCTCAGCGGAGGTGGCAGCTCCACCGACAGTAATCACTGTTATGACCTAGTGATTATGGAGCAGAACTGAAATGACCTGGTGGGTAAAACAAATAAAGTACTAGCTCTGGGGAGGTGGTAGCTTTACTGACCGCAATCCCTACTCCTAACACCAACACTAGAAATAGCCATGGAGCGTGCCTATCTCTGCCTAGACGCCTCTTCACAGCCTAAGAACTAGCTACCCCTGAAGATGGAAACGGAAAACTATCTCGCCTCAGAGAAACCCCCAAAGGAAAGATAGCCCCCCACAAATATTAACGGTGAGTGGAGAGGGAAATGACAAACTCAGAAATGAAACTAGATTTAGCAAAGGAGGCCAAAACTATCTAAATAGACAGAGATAGAAAAGGCTACTGTGCGGTCAGTATAAAAACTAAAAGGGGGCGTGGCCTGGCTGCAGATGGAGTAGGTCACACAGAGTGGGAGCTCCATGTCCAGGAACCTTAAAGCGGCTCATATCTTATTCCCGGCGGACTCTCTGTCTCCTATAATATCAGCATCGCTTCCTGGTGCGGTGGTGAGTGCATGGGGAAATCCAGAGCCGGTGCAGGCGACCCGTCCAGGCGGATTATAGATTTCTTTGCGGCCTCCCCCCGGCTGCTGCAGGATCCCATGATGGCGCCGTCCTCACCCAGAGCTTCCCGCACCTCGCAACGCAATGCTCAAGCGTCGCTTTCGGGTGCCTCATCACTCCCGGGCGGTGCGGTTTCCGACGCTGCAGTGTCGCATTCTCCCGACGGCCCAGTAACTGCTGCTTTACTTAAGGATCTGCTTGGAGATCTCAGGGCCTCCATTCAGGAAGACATCCGCACCATGCTGGCAGAGCTGAAAGGTGAGGTGGTGGAGCTGGGGAACCGCACGGATCGTCTGGAGCACAAGATGGTGGAGATGATCTCTCATAATGAATTATGGGACGCTCAAGAGTCCCTGCAAGATCTGCTCACTAAAACCCATGCCAAGACTATGGATTTGGAAGATAGGTCCAGAAGGAACAATGTTAAACTTAGAGGCATTGTAGAATCTATCCTGCCGGGAGACTTGAAAGCTTTCTTGCAGGACTTTATTGCGGCTGCTCTCCCTCACCTTGCCTCAAAGGACATTATAATTGATCGTATACACCGGATTCCTAAACCGTCTGGTCTGGGGCCTTCGGTCCCAAGAGATGTGCTCGCCCGCATACACTTCTATGAAATGAAAGAGAACTTTCTCCAAGCTCTGAGGAAGAATCCTGCTCTACCTGAAAGATTTGCCTCTGTCACCGTTTTCCCGGACCTCTCTCCGGGTACCCTGGCTCTCCATAAAGCTTTTGGACCATACACTGCTGTTCTCAGAAAAAAAGGCATTCCATATCGCTGGGGATTTCCCACTAAGCTACCCATCCACAAAGATGGATCCATCACCACCTGCCTGACCCCGTCACACGCGGCGTCTGCATTGGCTGGATGGGGCCTGTTGGCTCTTGGTTCCCCAGTCTCGAGGGGTCCCTCTGGGTCTGGGATTGGCCGTAACCCCAAGGCCCATGTTGCATCAGACTGGGAGGTCGCTTGAAGAATATTACAACTTTTGGTTCCTGGCTATTTCCCGCACTATTTTGGTTTTTTTTTTTTCTCCTCTCTTGAGGTTTTTCTTTTTTGATTCTATATGCTGTGCTGATCTCCTTGTTGGAGTAATTGCAGCATTCCAATTTTATGCCCCATAGGTGAACAGTTTTTTCTGATTTTCACCTTCTGGACTCAGGATTTGCCTGAATAGACCTGGATGTCCTAATTTTCGTGTTGTTTGTTTTGTTTGTCCCTCCCTCCCCCCTTCTACCCTCTTGGTTCCCCCCTACGCATGTTCTGGTCTGCAGCTCTCATGTTGTTTCTTCTTATGCATACTCCATTGGTGCTCAATATGGGCTAAGTCTATTTATACTGTTTTACCATGAGTGTTTTGTTGTACTCCATTAATGTTAATGGTCTCAACTCCCCGGGCAAGAGGTCGATTGTCTGGAGGCATCTGGGTAAATCTCGTCGGGACATCATATGTCTTCAAGAAACACATTTATTGAAATGTCATAATGTCAGAATGTACTCAGGTTTATATCCACACCAATTCTTTGCAAATGGTCCGACAAAAAAGGCAGGAGTAGCGATTTTCTTTAGCAAAGCCAATGCCTTCTAACTGTTCCGTTCCATTGTGGATCCGATGGGTAGGTTCATTGTAGTCCTTTGTTTGATCAATAATGCCCCCTATACCATTGCTTCAGTTTATGCTCCTAATACCAGTCAACTTACATTTTTAGAGGGTTTTTTCCAAACTTTGCAGGACATCCAACATGGTCACAAACTGATTGCTGGGGATTTTAATGTGCCAATGTCTAAAATTTTGGATTGCTCGACCGCTTCCCTGTCAAGGAAGGAGGTGGGGCCGCAAATCAACTCATATAAGCTGCATGACATATGGAGGTATCTGCATTGTGGCGAGAGAGATTACACGTTCATGTCTCCCAGACATGGTTCCTATAGTAGGATTGACTATGTGCTGGTGAATGATGTGGCTCTCCCTCACTGCATCTCGGCAGATATTGGTAGTATCACATGGTCAGATCATGCCCCGGTGTCTCTTACTCTGAAGGACCCTCTTGCTTTCAGGCCTCCCGCACACTGGCGTCTCAATACCCATCTTCTTACCGATCGAATAAATTCCCAGTTTATGGAGGGGGCCTTTCAGGAGTTCTTCTCCTCCAATGATACCCCAGACGTGCGGGATGATACCCTCTGGTTTGCTCACAAGGTGGTTGCTAGAGGCTGCTTTATTAAAATGGCTGCAACAGCTAAGAGGAAATACAACTCGACCCTTCAGTCGGCCCTGGACGAACTAGCTCATCTTGAGTCTGCCCATAAGATGTCCCCTAGCCCGGCGCTCTTTTCTGACCTTTCTAAAGCTCGCATGCGTGTTCGCCAATTACTTCTACATAAAGCTGAGAATGCCCTGAGGAAAACCAAGGCCAGATTCTATGCAATGGGGGATCGAGCGGGCGCTGTTCTTGCTAGGCGAGTTAGGAAGAGAGAGGCTCAATCCAAGATTCCATTCCTGCTTGGGTCTGACGGTTCCCGTGTCTACAACCCCATCCATATTGCTGAGGAGTTTGCTTCGTACTACTCCTCTTTCTATGATCTTAGTTCTGACCCGGGAGTCCCTCAGCCCTCGCCGGAGCTAATTACGGCATTCTTGGAGAAAGCTAATCTTCCCTCGGTCAATGCAGAGCAGCTTTCCTTTCTGAATTCTCCTATTGTTGAGTCTGAGCTTTCCCAAATTGTCAGAGATTCTAATAAGTGTTCTTCTCCGGGCCTGGATGGTTTTCCTTTTCTTTACTATGCACAATTCCTTTCTGTCCTCTCCCCTTTTCTCCTTCGCTTATTTAACAACTGGGCGTCTGTTGGTAGCATCAGGGTGGAGGGGTTGGAGGCCTCCATCGCGACCCTTCCTAAGCCGGGGAAGCCCACAACGTCCCCGGGAGATTTTCGCCCCATAGCCCTCCTGAACTGTGACGTTAAAATCTATGCTAAAATCTGGGTGAATAGATTGATAGCGGTGCTCACCAGCCTTATACACCCCGACCAAGTTGGGTTTGTCCCTGGCAGGCAGACCAGAGATGGCACAAGACGACTGATCGATCTCCTGGATGTGGTGGAGAGGGAGGGTCTCCCCAGTGTATTCCTGTCTCTTGATGCCGAAAAGGCGTTTGACAGGGTGCACTGGGGATATATCGAGCTCACGCTCGGGAAATTTGGGCTTACAGGTTTGATTTCCAGGGCCATTATGGCTTTATATTCTAATCCCTGCACGTCGGTTTGCTCAGGCGGCTTTAAATCTTGGACATTCCCGATTTTGAACGGGACCCGTCAGGGCTGCCCCCTCTCCCCCCTTATTTTTGCTCTAATCATGGAGCCTATGGCTGCCGTAATTAGACAGTGTCCTGATATTAGGGGGGTGCGGGTTGGGGAGACTGAACATAAAATTGGACTTTACGCTGACGATGTAGTGTGTTGTGAAATTGGATTTTGGGCTCCCCCTGTGGCCACTGGTGGAATTGAACTGGTGTGCATCATCCTCTCTGTTCACCTGTTTCCATCAGGATGTGGGAGTCGCTATTTAGCCTTGCTCCTCTGTCACTTCCATGCCGGTCAACATTGTAATCAGAAGCCTTTCTGTGCATGTTCCTGCTGCTAGACAACTCCCAGCTAAGTTGGACTTTAGTCCTTGTTTGTTTTTGCATTTTGTTCCAGTTCACAGCTGTAGTTTCGTTTCTGTGTCTGGAAAGCTCTTGTGATCTGAAATTGCCACTCTGATGTTATGAGTTAATACTAGAGTCTTAATGTAATTTCAGGATGGTGTTTTGATAGGGTTTTCAGCTGACCATGAAAGTGCCCTTTCTGTCTTCCTGCTATCTAGTAAGCGGACCTCAATTTTGCTAAACCTATTTTCATACTACGTTTGTCATTTCATCTAAAATCACCGCCAATATTTGTGGGGGCCTCTGTCTGCCTTTCGGGGAAATTTCTCTAGAGGTGAGCCAGGACTATATTTTCCTCTGCCAGGATTAGTTAGTCCTCCGGCCGGCGCTGGGCGTCTAGGGATAAAACGCAGGCTACGCTACCCGGCTACTGTTAGTTGTGCGGCAGGTTTAGTTCATGGTCAGTTTAGTTTCCATCCTTCCAAGAGCTAGTTCTTATGTTTGCTGGGCTATGTTCTCTTGCCATTGAGAACCATAACAGTTTGACCGGCCAAAAAAGGGTTAAATTAATTGACAGAGAAAGGAGAGAAAAGAGAAGTCTGCTGAAGATTTTTTATTTTTTTTTTCTTTCTCAATTCTGAGTGTGCTTGTAATTGAATCTCTTGCAAGTCTGCCTATATTGCAGCCTTTCTCTCTCTCTCCTTCTAATCCTGGAATGGCTCTGTGTTCACCTGTTTAAAATGGATATTCAGAGTTTAGCTGCAGGTTTGAATAATCTCACCACGAAAGTTCAAAATTTACAAGATTTTGTTGTTCATGTTCCTATATCTGAACCTAGAATTCCTTTGCCTGAATTTTTCTCGGGGAATAGATCTTGCTTTCAAAATTTCAAAAATAATTGCAAGTTGTTTTTGTCCCTGAAATCTCGCTCTGCTGGAGATCCTGCTCAGCAGGTCAGGATTGTGATTTCCTTGCTCCGGGGCGACCCTCAGGATTGGGCTTTTGCATTGGCTCCAGGGGATCCTGCGTTGCTCAATGTGGATGCGTTTTTTCTGGCCTTGGGGTTGCTTTATGAGGAACCTCAGTTAGAACTTCAGGCGGAAAAGGCCTTGATGTCCCTATCTCAGGGGCAAGACGAAGCTGAAATATACTGCCAGAAACTCCGTAAATGGGCTGTGCTTACTCAGTGGAATGAGTGCGCCCTGGCGGCGAATTTCAGAGAGGGTCTCTCTGATGCCATTAAGGATGTTATGGTGGGGTTCCCTGTGCCTGCGGGTCTGAATGAGTCCATGACAATGGCTATCCAGATCGATAGGCGTCTGCGGGAGCGCAAACCTGTGCACCATTTGGCGGTGTCTACTGAGAAGACGCCAGAGAATATGCAATGTGATAGAATTCTGTCCAGAAGTGAACGGCAGAATTTTAGACGAAAAAATGGGTTGTGCTTCTATTGCGGTGATTCAACTCATGTTATATCAGCATGCTCTAAGCGTACTAAGAAGCTTGATAAGTCTGTTTCAATTGGCACTTTACAGTCTAAGTTTATTCTTTCTGTGACCCTGATTTGTTCTTTATCATCTATTACCGCGGATGCCTATGTCGACTCTGGCGCCGCTTTGAGTCTTATGGATTGGTCCTTTGCCAAACGCTGTGGGTATGATTTGGAGCCTCTTGAAACTCCTATACCCCTGAAGGGGATTGACTCCACCCCATTGGCTAGCAATAAACCACAATACTGGACACAAGTAACTATGCGGATTAATCCGGATCACCAGGAGATTATTCGCTTTCTGGTGCTGTATAACCTACATGATGTGTTGGTGCTTGGATTGCCATGGCTGCAATCTCATAACCCAGTCCTTGACTGGAAAGCTATGTCTGTGTTAAGCTGGGGATGTAAGGGGACGCATGGGGACGTACCTGTGGTTTCCATTTCATCATCTATTCCCTCTGAGATTCCTGAATTCTTGACTGAATATCGTGACGTTTTTGAAGAACCTAAGCTTGGTTCATTACCTCCGCACCGGGAGTGCGATTGTGCCATAGATTTGATTCCGGGTAGTAAATACCCTAAGGGTCGTTTATTTAATCTGTCTGTGCCTGAGCATGCTGCTATGCGAGAATATATAAAGGAGTCCTTGGAAAAGGGACATATTTGTCCTTCGTCATCTCCCTTAGGAGCCGGTTTTTTCTTTGTGGCTAAGAAAGATGGCTCTTTGAGGCCGTGCATTGATTATCGGCTTTTGAATAAAATCACGGTTAAATATCAATATCCGTTGCCACTGCTGACTGATTTGTTTGCTCGCATAAAGGGGGCCAAGTGGTTCTCTAAGATAGATCTCCGTGGGGTGTATAATTTGGTGCGAATTAAGCAGGGGGATGAGTGGAAAACCACATTTAATACGCCCGAGGGCCACTTTGAGTATTTGGTGATGCCTTTTGGTCTTTCAAATGCCCCTTCAGTCTTTCAGTCCTTTATGCATGACATTTTCCGTGATTATTTGGATAAATTTATGATTGTGTATCTGGATGATATTTTGATTTTTTCGGATGACTGGGACTCTCATGTCCAGCAGGTCAGGAGGGTTTTTCAGGTTTTGCGGTCTAATTCCTTGTGTGTGAAGGGTTCTAAGTGCGTTTTTGGGGTTCAAAAGATTTCCTTTTTGGGATATATTTTTTCCCCCTCTTCCATCGAGATGGATCCTGTCAAGGTTCAGGCTATTTGTGATTGGACGCAACCCTCTTCTCTTAAGAGTCTTCAGAAATTTTTGGGCTTTGCTAACTTTTATCGTCGATTTATTGCTGGTTTTTCTGATGTTGTTAAGCCATTGACTGATTTGACTAAGAAGGGTGCTGATGTTGCTGATTGGTCCCCTGCTGCTGTGGAGGCCTTTCGGGAGCTTAAGCGCCGCTTTTCTTCCGCCCCTGTGTTGCGTCAGCCTGATGTTGCTCTTCCTTTTCAGGTTGAGGTCGACGCTTCTGAAATCGGAGCTGGGGCGGTTTTGTCGCAGAGAAGTTCCGATTGCTCCGTGATGAGACCTTGTGCTTTTTTCTCGCGTAAATTTTCGCCCGCCGAGCGGAATTATGATGTTGGGAATCGGGAGCTTTTGGCCATGAAGTGGGCTTTTGAGGAGTGGCGTCATTGGCTTGAGGGGGCTAGACATCAGGTGGTGGTATTGACTGACCACAAAAATCTAATTTATCTTGAGTCCGCCAGACGCCTGAATCCTAGACAGGCGCGCTGGTCGTTGTTTTTCTCTCGGTTTAATTTTGTGGTGTCCTACCTGCCGGGTTCTAAGAATGTTAAGGCGGATGCCCTTTCTAGGAGTTTTGAGCCTGACTCCCCTGGTAATTCTGAACCTACAGGTATCCTTAAGGATGGAGTGATATTGTCTGCCGTTTCTCCAGACCTGCGGCGGGCCTTGCAGGAGTTTCAGGCAGATAGACCTGATCGTTGCCCACCTGGTAGACTGTTTGTTCCTGATGATTGGACCAGTAGAGTCATTTCTGAGGTTCATTCTTCTGCGTTGGCAGGTCATCCTGGAATCTTTGGTACCAGGGATTTGGTGGCAAGGTCCTTCTGGTGGCCTTCCCTGTCTCGAGATGTGCGAGGCTTCGTGCAGTCTTGTGACGTTTGCGCTCGGGCCAAGCCTTGTTGTTCTCGGGCTAGTGGATTGTTGTTGCCCTTGCCTATCCCGAAGAGGCCCTGGACGCACATCTCGATGGATTTTATTTCGGATCTTCCTGTTTCTCAGAAGATGTCTGTCATCTGGGTGGTGTGTGATCGTTTCTCTAAGATGGTCCATTTGGTTCCCCTGCCTAAGTTGCCTTCTTCTTCCGAGTTGGTTCCTCTGTTTTTTCAAAATGTGGTCCGTTTGCATGGTATTCCGGAGAATATCGTTTCTGACAGAGGTACCCAATTCGTGTCTAGATTTTGGCGAGCATTCTGTGCTAGGATGGGCATAGATTTGTCTTTCTCGTCTGCTTTCCATCCTCAGACTAATGGCCAGACCGAGCGGACGAATCAGACCTTGGAGACATATTTGAGGTGTTTTGTGTCTGCAGATCAGGATGATTGGGTTGCTTTTTTGCCTTTAGCGGAGTTTGCCCTCAATAATCGGGCCAGCTCTGCCACCTTGGTGTCTCCCTTTTTCTGTAATTCAGGGTTTCATCCTCGATTTTCTTCTGGTCAGGTGGAATCTTCGGATTGTCCTGGAGTGGATGCTGTGGTGGAGAGGTTGCATCAGATTTGGGGGCAGGTAGTGGACAATTTGAAGTTGTCCCAGGAGAAGACTCAGCTTTTTGCCAACCGCCGGCGTCGGGTTGGTCCTCGGCTTTGTGTTGGGGACTTGGTGTGGTTGTCTTCTCGTTTTGTCCCTATGAGGGTTTCTTCTCCCAAGTTTAAGCCTCGGTTCATCGGCCCGTACAAGATATTGGAGATTCTTAACCCTGTGTCCTTCCGTTTGGACCTCCCTGCATCTTTTTCTATTCATAATGTTTTTCATCGGTCATTATTGCGCAGGTATGAGGTACCGGTTGTGCCTTCCGTTGAGCCTCCTGCTCCGGTGTTGGTTGAGGGCGAGTTGGAGTACGTTGTGGAAAAAATCTTGGACTCCCGTGTTTCCAGACGGAAACTCCAGTATCTGGTCAAATGGAAGGGATACGGTCAGGAGGATAATTCTTGGGTGACTGCCTCTGATGTTCATGCCTCCGATTTGGTCCGTGCCTTTCATAGGGCTCATCCTGATCGCCCTGGTGGTTCTGGTGAGGGTTCGGTGCCCCCTCCTTGAGGGGGGGGTACTGTTGTGAAATTGGATTTTGGGCTCCCCCTGTGGCCACTGGTGGAATTGAACTGGTGTGCATCATCCTCTCTGTTCACCTGTTTCCATCAGGATGTGGGAGTCGCTATTTAGCCTTGCTCCTCTGTCACTTCCATGCCGGTCAACATTGTAATCAGAAGCCTTTCTGTGCATGTTCCTGCTGCTAGACAACTCCCAGCTAAGTTGGACTTTAGTCCTTGTTTGTTTTTGCATTTTGTTCCAGTTCACAGCTGTAGTTTCGTTTCTGTGTCTGGAAAGCTCTTGTGATCTGAAATTGCCACTCTGATGTTATGAGTTAATACTAGAGTCTTAAAGTAATTTCAGGATGGTGTTTTGATAGGGTTTTCAGCTGACCATGAAAGTGCCCTTTCTGTCTTCCTGCTATCTAGTAAGCGGACCTCAATTTTGCTAAACCTATTTTCATACTACGTTTGTCATTTCATCTAAAATCACCGCCAATATTTGTGGGGGCCTCTGTCTGCCTTTCGGGGAAATTTCTCTAGAGGTGAGCCAGGACTATATTTTCCTCTGCCAGGATTAGTTAGTCCTCCGGCCGGCGCTGGGCGTCTAGGGATAAAACGCAGGCTACGCTACCCGGCTACTGTTAGTTGTGCGGCAGGTTTAGTTCATGGTCAGTTTAGTTTCCATCCTTCCAAGAGCTAGTTCTTATGTTTGCTGGGCTATGTTCTCTTGCCATTGAGAACCATAACAGTAGTGTTGACTTGTACTTTGGCCTTAACCTCACTGAACGCGATCACCTCAATTTTATCCCAATTCTCCGCGGTTTCATACTATAAACTTAATCTGACTAAATCCATTATTTTCCCCCTTTTCCTCTCGGCTGATCTCCAAATTCAAATTCAATCTAAATTTGCGTTTATTTGGGCCCCTATAGGCTTTTCGTACCTGGGCGTCCGGATAACTAGATTAGAAAGCATCGTTCGTTCTAACTGTGAGGAAACTATCGCCGAAATTAGATGGGGCAGCTATCGAGCTCTTCGCTCTCATGGATGGCCCGTATACAAACCGTTAAAATGCTATTTCTCCCCAAGATTATCTATTTATTTCGGTGCCTTCCCCTCTCCATACCTTCCAAATTTATCTCGGCTCTCTGATCGATCATAGATCGGTTTATTTGGAATAACAAGCCACACAGGAATAAGCACCAAATCATGTCCCTTCCGTACTCTATGGGTGGTTTGGGTGTTCCCTCGATCCAGTTTTACTATAGGGCGGCGATCTTGGAGCCTCTTAAGCTTTGGTGGGAGGGGAACTCGCGGTTACCCTGGGTGCTCATTGAATCTCATTTCGCCCCCAGAAACTCTCTCAAATTACTTTTGGAGCTTCGGCTGCTTCAGGTCTCTCCTCGTGGCCCTACTCTTCGCTCTATCAAGGCTGCCTATAAAATGTGGACGTCAGTTTGCTCTTCCCAATTCCTATTTATGTATGACTATGTCTCCATACGGGCCCTGGAATGTGCTATTGGACACACCTCTCTCTCCTCTTGGGAGTTACGGGGGGTGCACCGGGTGGCTGACCTGTTTGGCTCGGATGGCTTGTTGTAGTTTGAGCTCCTTGCAGGTAGATTTTCTCTCTCTGGTAGAGACTTCTTCCAATATCTACAACTCCGCAGTTTTCTCAGGTCTCGTCGGCTATTCGGTGCCTCCCCGCCTCTGTCGGAGGACCCAGCACACCGGTTCTTCAGGCCGGCCACTTAAGTACCCCATGGAGTCTCTATTATCTATAAGGCCCTTATATCCCATGACATTCCTGCTAAGCTTCCTTTTATGATTTCCTGGGAGTCCTCTCTTGGTTTTGATGCATCCTTGGAGGACTGGCACTTTGCAATGGTGCACCCCTCTAAATATTCCTCGTGTATAGGCCACTTGGAGCAGTCCAAAAAGATCCAGCTGCAATGGTATCTAACCCCTACTCGCTTAGCCAGGTTTGGTCCCTCTTCTTCCCCTCTCTGCTGGAGGGAGTGCGGGGCTATTGGTTCCGGTTCCCATATCTGGTGGTCTTGTCCGCGGATTCAGGTCTTCTGGCGTCAAGTTGAGACTTTGATCGCGGAGGTCATCCAGATTCCTTTCGTTTTAAGCGGGTGTCTGGCCATTTTGGGTATCTCTCTCGTAGGATTCCCCTCTCCGTCCGATAATCTCTAATATTCTGATTGCTGCCAGACAATGTATAGCGAGTCACTGGAAATCTTCAGATATTCCGTCTATGACTGTTTTAATTTCCAAGATTAACCTTCATTTTACCTATGAAGCAATTATGGCTCAGAGTCTCTCCAAGAAAAATAAAGTGACATAGTAACATAGTAACATAGTTAGTAAGGCTGAAAAAAGACATTTGTCCATCCAGTTCAGCCTATATTCCATCATAAATACCCAGATCTACGTCATTCTACAGAACCTAATAATGTGTGTATGTAATAATAATATTGTATGATACAATATTGTTCTGCTCCAGGAAGACATCCAGGCCTCTCTTGAACCCCTCGACTGAGTTCGCCATCACCACCTCCTCAGGCAAGCAATTCCAGATTCTCACTGCCCTAACAGTAAAGAATCCTCTTCTATGTTGGTGGAAAAACCTTCTCTCCTCCAGACGCAAAGAATGCCCCCTTGTCCCTGTCACCTTCCTTGGTATAAACAGATCCTCAGTGAGATATTTGTATTGTCCCCTTATATACTTATACATGGTTATTAGATCGCCCCTCAGTCGTCTTTTTTCTAGACTAAATAATCCTAATTTCGCTAATCTATCTGGGCATTGTAGTTCTCCCATCCCCTTTATTAATTTTGTTGCCCTCCTTTGTACTCTCTCTAGTTCCATTATATCCTTCCTGAGCACCGGTGCCCAAAACTGGACACAGTACTCCATGTGCGGTCTAACTAGGGATTTGTACAGAGGCAGTATAATGCTCTCATCATGTGTATCCAGACCTCTTTTAATGCACCCCATGATCCTGTTTGCCTTGGCAGCTGCTGCCTGGCATTGGCTGCTCCAGGTAAGTTTATCATTAACTAGGATCCCCAAGTCCTTCTCCATGTGAGATTTACCCAGTGGTTTCCCGTTCAGTGTGTAATGGTGATATTGATTCCTTCTTCCCATGTGTATAACCTTACATTTATCATTGTTAAACCTCATCTGCCACCTTTCAGCCCAAGTTTCCAACTTATCCAGATCCATCTGTAGCAGAATACTATCTTCTCTTGTATTAACTGCTTTACATAGTTTTGTATCATCTGCAAATATCAATATTTTACTGTGTAAACCTTCTACCAGATCATTAATGAATATGTTGAAGAGAACAGGTCCCAATACCGACCCCTGCGGTACCCCACTGGTCACAGCGGCCCAGTTAGAGACTATACCATTTATAACAACCCTCTGCTTTCTATCACTAAGCCAGTTAGTAACCCATTTACACACATTTTCCCCCAGACCAAGCATTCTCATTTTGTGTACCAACCTCTTGTGCGGTACAGTATCAAACGCTTTGGAAAAATCGAGATATACCACGTCCAATGACTCACCGTGGTCCAGCCTATAGCTTACCTCTTCATAAAAACTGATTAGATTGGTTTGACAGGAGCGATTTCTCATAAACCCATGCTGATATGGAGTTAAATAGTTATTCTCATTGAGATAATCCAGAATAACATCCTTCAGAAACCCTTCAATTATTTTACCAACAGTAGAGGTTAGACTTACTGGCCTATAATTTCCAGGTTCACTTTTAGAGCCCTTTTTGAATATTGGCACCACATTTGCTATGCGCCAGTCCTGCGGAACAGACCCCGTCACTATAGAGTCCCTAAAAATAAGAAATAATGGTTTATCTATTACATTACTTAGTTCTCTTAGTACTCGTGGGTGTATGCCATCCGGACCCGGAGATTTATCTATTTTAATCTTATTTAGCCGGTTTCGCACCTCTTCTTGGGTTAGATTGGTGACCCTTAATATAGGTGCTCTCCTGGTGGGATCCTTGGGTCTCCTCGGTTCACATACCTCCGTCCGCCCTGGCTCTCATTTAGTAACTTTTGTATGCTGTGTTTTGTCTTATGGTTAATTTTGCATTTCTATGCTGGAATTGCTGTGATTCTAGAACAATGTGTATTATTTCCCTTTCCCCTTGTTCCCTTTCCCGCTTTGTTTCTCCTGCGGGGGATTTTTGTATGTACTTATTTCTTTATTGCTAATAAAAAGTTAATTGGTTAAAAAAAAAAAAAAACTAAAAGTCCACGCAGAGTACAAAAAATAACCTCCACACCAACTCACGGTGTGGAGGAGCAAATCTACGACCCCAGAGCTTCCAACTAGCCGGAATAATTCATAATGACAAGCTGGACAAAAGAGACATAACTTAAACTGAATAGAAGGTCATGCAGGGAAACACCCAAAAACTAGCAGAACTTATCTTAAGCTGAAATGGACTGGCCAACAGAGAACTTCCAGGAAAGGACTGAATCCACAGGAAGAAACATTGACAGCTGGCATCAACTACAGCCTAAAGCCCAGTTAAATAACAAGGCCAGGGCACCGATTAGTGAAAGCAGCTGCTAAGTTCCACTTGAAACCACCAGAGGGAGCCCAAGAGCAGAACTCCCAAAATTACCATTCATGACCACAGGATGGAGCCCAAGAACGGAATTCACAACAGTCCTGAGGGGGTTTAATGGATATCTGTTGTTAACATGCCTTATTCTCAGTCATGGTGGTATTTACCCTAGATGGGCAGTGGGCCCCATCGGTTGTTCTCTGATATACAGTCTATCTTATTCTCCCCCTATTTATAGGGTATCGACAAGCAATTGTGTATATATTTATATTCTTTGCTATTTAGTGTTTATATGTACTGATACATGTCTGTCCAATAAATTTATACTTTTTTACATATTTGCACCTTCCTTGTTCTCTATTGGGTCTATGTTTATAATGGAAGGGATCACCTGGTGATCATATGTTAGGCTGTTCGCCGTAGTTGTTATGAGGTATCGGGGTCTGGGACGGCATTTACAGCTTTTAATTGAACATCACAGTAAGACGAGGTGGATGAGGGATCGGTGTAGGGCTCTTGTGCTGGGAGCCCTGATACTACATGCAACACCTCTACCTGCTTTCATGATAAGCCACACTCAGGTGGCACAAATATCAGTTTTGTAGACTTCTGTACCTACTATCAGAAAAATGTAAGGATAGTAACACGGGTAGGTGAGTGCAAGGAAGTGAAGGCCTGAGGGTCTCGGAGGCCTACTGCTACAGGCAACACACATGAAGGAGACACAACCAGGATTTTTCACGTTTCCAAAAATTATTGGCAGACACCACCAAAGTGGAATTAATTTCACCAGACTAGAAAGAGTTCACAAGAAAACCTCAAAGGTACCTTACACATAAAATAGATGGCTATAAGTATTGTGAAAGAAAATATTATATCAATGCCATATGTGTAACCGATGGACTAAAATATTGGACATATCGGGAAAAATGACAGAAGAACAGAGGAAAACATCGAATGCAAAAGTCCAAAAGATGATGTTTAAAAAAGTTTATTTTCATTATATATGTAAAGGTACCTTCACACGAAACGACTTTGTAACGATATCGCTAGCGATCCGTGACGTTGCAGCGTCCTCGCTAGCGATATCGTTTCGTTTGACACGCAGCTGCGATCAGGATCCTGCTGTGATGTCGCTGGTCGCTGAATAAAGTCCAGAACTTTATTTGGTCGTCCGATCGCCGTGTATCGTTGTGTTTGAAAGCAAAAGCAACGATACCAGCGATATTTTACACTGGTAACCAGGGTAAACATCGGGTTACCAAGCGCAGGGCCGCGCTTAGTAACCCGATGTTTACCCTGGTTACCAGCGTAAAAGTAAAAAAAACAAACAGTACATACTCACCTGCGCGTCCCCCAGCGTCTGCTTCCTGACACTTACTGAGCACCAGCCCTAAAGTGAAAGTGAAAGCACAGCGGTGACGTCACCGCTGTGCTGTTAGGGCCGGAGCTCACACAGTACAGGAAGCGGACGCCGGGGGACGCGCAGGTGAGTATGTACTGTTTGTTTTTTTTTACTTTTACGCTGGTAACCAGGGTAAACATCGGGTTACTAAGCGCGGCCCTGCGCTTAGCAACCCGATGTTTACCCTGGTTACCCGGGGACCTCGGCATCGTTGGTCGCTGGAGAGCGGTCTGTGTGACAGCTCCCCAGTGATCAAACAGCGACGCTGCAGCGATCGGCATCGTTGTCGCTATCGCTGCAGCGTCGCTTCGTGTGAAGGTACCTTAACAAAAGAAGTGGGGTAAGGATAGGGGAAAAAGCATCAGAGAGAAAAGCGGAGACACCACAAGGGACAAACAAGCAATGTAATGAATATAACTAGCAGGAACACGATAAAGTATAAAGTGCCTATGTGCAAAGTTCCAAACACACGACCAGATAGTATCAGCATACATACATATAATTACTGGCTAGAAGCTGCATAGGTAAATCAATACAGGATGCTGCACAAGTAAATTAATGTTAAATAATGATGAGTATATGCAGGTTGAATAATAAGTATATGCAGGTATATGGAGGAGAAAATGGGAGAAAAAAGGAAGGTGAAGTGCCTGTGCAGGAAGTGGAGTGATCAATGTCATGTGGTGTATGCAATGTCACTCATATAGTAGGCATGGTTAAATAAATTATACAAAAATAAACGTGTACTAGACATGTAATTAATAAATCCTCACATAAATACTTATGGTGCCTGCACCAAATCTCACCATGGAAAAGGAACTGGACATCTGGGGAAAAAAATATCCACGAAAACCATGCCAATGAATTGGCAAGAGATACAGAATATTTACAAACAAACAACATGGAAAAGATCTTCGTCTTCAAATCCTACCTGGATCCAAACCACATCAATATCTTCCACTCCATCACTTGGTGAGTATTCTGACACCTTCACATCATCTTCCGTATCCTACAAAGATTCCCACAATCACAAAAGGACTCTATGGGTACCGTCACACCGTGCAATTACGATCGCTACGACGGCACGATCCGTGACGTCGCAGCGTCGTATGAATATCGCTCCAGCGTCGTAGACTGCGGTCACACTTTGCAATCACGGCGCTGGAGCGATGCCGAGGTTCGCTGGTAACCAGGTCACACACAACGATCCAGCGATGACAGCGGGAGATCCAGCGACAAAAGAAAGTTTCAAACGATCTGCTACGACGTACGATTCTCAGCAGGGTCCCTGATCGCTGCTGCGTGTCAGACACTGCGATATCGTAACATTCTACGCCTGAAGAAGGTAAGATTCCTTTCAGTATTCTACCCCATTCCAAGAAATTTCCTCCCTTTTTCGACCTGCTGAATAGTGTTGAGCATTCCGATACCGCAAGTATCGGGTATCGGCCGATATTTGATGTATCGGAATTCCGATACCAAATTCCGATATTTTTGTGATATTGGAAATCGGAATCGGAAGTTCCCAGTGTATGGTTCCCAGGGTCTGGAGGAGAGGAGACTCACCTTCAGGCCCTGGGATCCATATTCATGTAAAAAATAAAGAATAAAAATAAAAAATATGGATATACTCACCCCTCCGGCGGACCCTGGACCTTAGCGATGTAACCGGCAGCCTCCGTTCCTAAGAATGCAGTGAGTGTAGGACCTGCGATGACGTCGCGGCTTGTGATTGGTCGCGTGAGCAGTCACATGAGCGGTCACGCGACCAATCACAAGCCGCAACATCATCGAAGGTCCTTCACTCTGCATTCTTAGGAACGAAGGCTGCCGGTTACATCGCTAAGGTCCAGGGGCCGTCCGAGGGTGAGTATATCCATATTTTTTTATTTTTATTCTTTATTTTTTACATGAATATGGATCCCAGGGCCTGAAGGAGAGTTTCCTCTCCTTCAGACCCTGGGAACCATCCTGGATACCTTCCGATATTTGTGTCCCATTGACTTGTATTGGTATCGGGTATCGGTATCGGCGAGATCCGATATTTTGCCGGTATCGGCCGATCCAATCCGATACCGATACTTTCGAATATCAGAAGGTATCACTCAACACTACTGCTGAAATAATGTCTTTTTGTCAAAATCATGAGTGAGGATTAAAAAAAAAATACCACAGCGCATAAATAATGGCAATTTGAGTTTCACAGAACGACAAAGTCTAGACAGGTTAAAAAATCTCTCAGATGTCATAATTAAATCTGCAGACAAGGGATGCAACATTGTTATATGGCCAACATCTATGCATAAAACGGAGGTGTTCAAACAATTAAAAAATAGGGAATGTTATAAAAAGCTTACCTTTCGTCAACTGACATCCTTTTCTTCCAAACGGAGCAATATTTTGGATAAAGTCAACAACAATGGTGTCATCACAAAGGAATTACTCCAGGCATTAACAATTAAACAACAAACTATACCCACATTTTACCTTCTACTGAAGGTACACATAAACCTTGAATCTCAGCCTGGGATATCGATTGTGTCTGGTAACACAAATTTTTTAGAAAGTATTTGCAAATGTATTGATTTTTAAACTTCAACCATTGTTGACTGTCTTCCATCTTTTACCCTGGATACGGGCGATTTCCAAAATATGATTGATGGCTTGCACCTAGATGAGGACAACTTAGTAGTTAAATGTGATGTTGAATCGCTGTACACCAGCATCAAACACATCGATGATGTACACGCAGACAAATCTTTCCTTATGATTTGCGATGGGAGAGCACTAAAATGCTTGGGTGCTCATTGCTTGGGTCGAGCATATTGGATTACTCAGGTACTCGACCCTAGCAATGAACCCAATGAAAGCCTATGGGAAACTCAGGTATTTTTGCCGTGAACGCCCCCGGGGGTCTTTTTTATAGCATCTAAAAATTGTGTAAATCGATTGGTACATCATGGGGAAGACCGCTGGAAGAATTTCTGACTCCCAGGTCATAGCTGTAAGCAATGTTGTCAGAGTGTTGTGCCACTTTTACAGACTCACAATAAAACATACAAAAACTAAACTAAAATCGATTTTCCTGGGAAATATGTTCAGGAACATCCATTCCAGGGTAATGACTTTTATATAAGGCAAAATAAATAACCAAAAACAAAAATGCTCCTTCACACCTTGGGCTATGTTCACACATAACGTTTTTAATGTGTTTTTGAACTTTAGCATTGCTTTAAACAAATACAAATGTATTCACTGGGAAATATCATTTTAATATTTTACAGCCTTATCTGGCCATGTGGTGTGGGACACATCATTTTTGTTAGGGCTAGCGGAACGCACCAAATAATTAGAAAGATAAAGTAAGGTGTGTTCGCAGCCCGGAGTCCACCGTGCAGAGATGGAACCTGCTACTAAGTAATGACGGACTATATGGCGGTACAATATGGATTGACACACGGGTTAACTTCACCCAGTATGAAGAAAGTGAACTGTGTTGCATCACAGGGCCGCGGTACCGCACCAAGAACGCAAGCAAGGAGTCTCAGAACTCTACTCCAAGACTCAGGATAGAGTACAACTAGACCTCTTGCGCTCGACACTGCAACTGGGGTGTCAGAGTAACCGAAATAATAATTTAGATGCACGGGAGTGCGTGCGGTGCCGCTCTGGCGAATGCCTCTAACCATCCAGGCTTGGGTAAGGAAAGCGCTGTGAAAGCGCACGGAGCCGCACTGGCGGTCACAGCAATTTGACTCTGTTTTGTGTGTCACGTGCTGATAGCTAAGTCGGGCGCTAAATAACCATCATCCACCTTAAATGAGAAGTCATACACAAGGGAGGGGATAATTAATGAGTGAATTTCACACATCAACACACACGTTTACAAGTGTACACTAGTGCATGCTAACCTTTTATAGCGGCAGTGCTACAAGACCTTCCAGATGGACCAATAGGAGCCGCAACAGGACCTGAGCATGTGATCCCCGACCTCCAATGGGAGGTTGTCCCGTGGGCATGCTCAGTAAGGGAAAAACAGGACTTAGTCCCAGAAAGACCTGCTCGCTGCTGAGCATTGCTGGCTACAAGGACAGAGCCTGGAAGGGCAGTAGCAACCAGTCGTCCAGTATCAGTCTGAGCTAGACGCTGGGACCGACGTCTCCACTGTGGCTGGAGAAGAATGGGAGACTGCAGCAGAGATGGTTCAAGATTCCCCCTGTGCAGAGGCGGGACCTTGTCACCTAACAATCTGACACGTCACAAAGCCTATTTTTATAGGGCCATAAGGTGGCCTTCACTATTCTTAGAGAGCCATCAGCCGGCTATGCTTTGTTGTTCCCATTATTAAACAGTGGGTCTAATATCACATGATTGCATATGCAGTGAGTGTCAGGGCTGCCCAGCCAAAAAGTTACATGCACCCCAATAACCCTTTGACGAGATGTACAAAGTGGCCACATGAAACGAAAGTTCCCATTATTAATAATTTGGTACTCTCATACAGTTTCCCTATGCATTGAATGCAAGGCCTGCCCAGCCAAAAAGTTACACGCACCCCAATAACCCTTTGATCACATGTACAGGATGGCCACATGAAACCAAAGTTCCCATTATTAGTAATTTGGTACTCTCATACTGTTAGCCTATACATTGAATACAAGGCCTGCCCGGGCCCAAAGTTGCACGCACTCCAATAACCCTTTGAACACATGTACAGGATGGTCACATGAAACCAAAGTTCCCATTATTAGTAATTTGGTAATCCCATACAGTTTGCCTATGCATTGAATGCAAGGCCTACCCAGCCCTAAAGTTACACACACCCCAATAACCCTTTGAACACACGTACAGGATGGCCTTATGAAACCAGAGTTCCCATTATTAGTAATTTGACACTCCCATACTGTTTGCCTCTGCAGAGAATTGCACTGTTGAGCTTAAAGAACCTGCATTGGAGAATTGCAGTGTTTTTAGGATGAAGACCCGGCAGTGGAGTACTGCAATGTTGAGCCTGAAGAACCTGATTTGGAGCATTGCCATGTTGAGGAAGAACCCCGTCAGTTGAGCATTGTAGTGTTGAGCCTGAAGAACCTGCATTGGAGAATTGCAGTGTTGAGGATGAAGACCAGGCAGTGGAGAATGTCAGTGTTGAGCCTGAAAAACCTGCGGTGTAGATTTTCAGTTTTGAGGCTGAAGAAACTGCAGTGGAGAATTGCAGTGTTGGGGATGAGGACATGGCAGTGGAGCATTGCAGTGTTGAGCCTGAAGAACCCGCTTTGGAGCATTGCATTGTTGATGAAGAACCCCCGTCAATTGAACATTGCAGTGTTAAGCCTGAGAAATATGCACCGAAGAATTGCAGTGTTGAGAATGAAGACCAGGCAGTGGAGAATGTCAGTATTGAGCCTGAAAAACCTGCAGTGGAGAATTTTAGTTTTGAGGCTAAAGAAGCTGCAGTGGAGAATTGCAGTGTTGAGAATGAAGACCTGGCATTGGAGCATTGCACTGTTGAGCCAGAAGAACCAGTTTGGAGCAATGCAGAGGAAGAACACCCGGCAGTTGATCATTGCAGTGTTGAGCCTGAAGAACCTGCATTGGAGAATTGCAGTATTGAGGATGAAGACTCAGCAGTGAAGTATGTCAATGTTGAGCCTGAAAAACCTGCAGAGGAGAATTTCAGTTTTGAGGCTGACAAAACTGCAGTGGAGAATTGCAGTGTTGAGGATGAAGACCCGGCAGTGGAGCAATGCACTGATGAGCATGAAAAACCTGCATTGGAGCATTGCAGTGTTGATGAAGAACACCTGGCAGTTGAGCTTTGCAGTGTTGAGTTGAAGAACCTGCATTGGAGAATTGCAGTGTTGAGGATGAAGACCCGGCAGTGGAGAATTGCAGTTTTGAGGCTGAAGACCCAGCATTGGCGAATTGCAGTGTTGAAGCTGAAGACGCGGCAGTGGAGAATTGCATTGTTGAAGCTGACCAACCCCTACATTTCCCATTATTAGGAAGTGGAGGACGTGGGTCTCCCATACTGTTTGCCTTTGCATTGAATGCAAAGCCTGCACAAAATTTGAATGCACACCAGTACCCCTTGGAAGAGACGTGGAAGAGGGGCTCATAAACATCTGTTGCTTCCCATTACAAAGGAGCGGGTCTCCAATACTTGTAATGCCCATGCAGTAAGTGTGTGGGCTGACAAACATTTCTCCCTTGGGGGTATACATCAACATACTGTATAAAATTGTTATGGGCATTATAAACACCTTTTAAAAAAATTATGTAGCTGTTGAGTTCCCACCTCTGCACAGGGGGAATCTCGAACCATCTCCGCTGCAGTCTCCCATTCTTCTCCAGCTGCAGCGGTGCCTGCTCAGCGGAGACCTAGGTCCCAGCGTCTGGCTCAAGCTGATACTGTGCAACAAGTTACTGCTGCCCTTCCAGGCTCTGCCTTTGTAGCCAGCACTGATCAGCAGCGAGCAGGTCTTTATGGGACTAAGTCCTGGATTTCCAATACTGAGCATGCCTACCAGGCGACCTCCCATTGGAGGTCGGGGGTCACATGCTCAGGTCCTGTTGCAGCTTCTATTGGACCATCTGGAAGGTCCCGTAGCACTGCTGCTATAAAAGGTTTGCATGGCTGCTCAGCCGTGCGCTAGTGTATACTTGAAAATGTGTGTGTGTAGACGTGTGACTGTTGCTCTTTAATCATCCCCCTTCCTAGTGTTGTTGACTGCTCGTGAATGGTGGATGCATGCTATCTAGCGCCCGACAGTGCTATCTGCTCACTAACCACACGTTGCAGTACCCGTCTCTATGGCACTGAGCGCCATCTGTGCGCTCTCCTGACAACCATCTATAGGGTGAAAATTCCCGCTTGAACAGGGCATCTGACTCGGGGCATCCTCAGGCGCGGGCTCAAAAGCCACCGAGGGTCAGAGCCAGTTCAATCACCAGATTAGTGGGGATGATTCTTAGGGATCCCACTAGTGTCTTGTAGCTGCATCTTGTGACTTCTAACAGGGTGCAGAGTATTGTGCGACTCTGTGAAGCAACAGAGCTCGCTACCATTTCCCACGGGGTGAAGTCTAAGGGTACTGTCACATAGTGGCACTTTGATCGCTACGACGGTACGATCCATGACGTTCCAGCGATATCCATACGATATCGCTGTGTCTGACACGCAGCAGCGATCAGGGACCCTGCTGAGAATCGTACGTCGTAGCAGATCGTTTGGAACTTTCTTTCGTCGCTGGATCTCCCGCTGTCATCGCTGGATCGTTGGTGTGTGACAGCGATCCAGCGATGCGTTCGCTTGTAACCAGGGTAAAGATCGGGTTACTAAGCGCAGGGCCGCGCTTAGTAACCCGATGTTTACCGTGGTTACCAGCGTAAAAGTAAAAAAAAAAAAAAAACGTACATACTCACATTCCGGTGTCCTTCAGGTCCCTTGCCATCTGCTTCCCGCTCTGACTGACTTCCGGACGGAAAGTAAGAGCAGAGCACAGCGGTGACGTCACCGCTGTTATCTGCTTTCACTTTACAGCGGCACTCAGTCAGTGCGGGAAGCAGACGGCAAGGGACCTGAAGGACACCGGAATGTGAGTATGTACGTTTTTTTTTTTTTTACTTTTACGCTGGTAACCAGGGTAAACATAGGATTACTAAGCGTGGCCCTGCGCTTAGTAACCCGATGTTTACCCTGGTTACCCGGGACTTCGGCATCGTTGGTCGCTGGAGAGCGGTCTGTGTTATGACCCCAATGGCGAGGGTCTCAGAGGAACGTGGAAGTCTGCAGAATACAAAAATCCAGCTCATAGGGCAGTGGTAACTGGGTTGACCATATATCTACTCCTAACGCCAACACTAGAAGTAGCCGGGGATCATTCCTACGTTGATTCTAGATGACACGCGCCAGCCGGAGAATCTAGCTACCCCTAGTAGAGGAAAACAAAGACCTTTCTTGCCTCCAGAGAAGGGAACCCCAAAGCTGGATAGAAGCCCCCCACAAATAATGACGGTGAGGTAAGAGGAAATGACAAACACAGAAATTAACCAGGTTTAGCACAGAGAGGCCCGCTTACTGATAGCAGAATAAAGAAAGGTAACTTATATGGTCAACAAAAACCCTATCAAAATCCACACTGGAAATTCAAGAACCCCCGAACCGTCTAACGGTCCGGGGGGAGAACACCAGCCCCCTAGAGCTTCCAGCAAAGGTCAGGATATAGATTTGGAACAAGCTGGACAAAAATACAAAACCAAAACAAATAGCAAAAAGCAAAAGGCAGACTTAGCTGATATAACTGGAACCAGGATCAGAAGACAAGAGCACAGCAGACTAGCTCTGATAACTACGTTGCCAGGCATTGAACTGAAGGTCCAGGGAGCTTATATAGCAACACCCCTAACTAACGACCCAGGTGCGGATAAAAGGAATGACAGAAAAACAAGAGTCAAAAAACTAGTAACCACTAGAGGGAGCAAAAAGCAAATTCACAACAGTACCCCCCCCTTAGTGAGGGGTCACCGAACCCTCACCAAGACCACCAGGGCGATCAGGATGAGCGGCATGAAAGGCACGAACTAAATCGGCCGCATGAACATCAGAGGCGACCACCCAGGAATTATCCTCCTGACCATAGCCCTTCCACTTGACCAGGTACTGAAGCCTCCGCCTGGAGAGGCGAGAATCCAAGATCTTCTCCACCACGTACTCCAACTCGCCCTCAACCAACACCGGAGCAGGAGGCTCAGCAGAAGGAACTACAGGCACAATGTACCGCCGCAACAAGGACCTATGAAATACATTGTGAATAGCAAACGACACAGGAAGATCCAGACGAAAAGATACAGGATTAAGGATTTCCAATATCTTGTAAGGCCCAATAAAACGAGGTTTAAATTTGGGAGAGGAGACCTTCATAGGAACAAAGCGGGAAGAAAGCCATACCAAATCCCCAACGCGTAGTCGGGGACCCACACCGCGACGGCGGTTGGCAAAGCGCTGAGCCTTCTCCTGTGACAACTTCAAGTTGTCCACCACATGATTCCAGATCTGCTGCAACCTATCCACCACAGAATCCACCCCAGGACAGTCAGAAGGCTCCACATGACCCGAAGAAAAGCGAGGATGGAAACCAGAGTTGCAGAAAAAAGGTGAAACCAAGGTGGCGGAACTAGCCCGATTATTAAGGGCAAACTCAGCCAACGGCAAGAATGTCACCCAATCGTCCTGATCCGCAGAGACAAAACACCTCAAATAAGCCTCCAAAGTCTGATTGGTTCGCTCCGTCTGTCCATTAGTCTGAGGATGGAAAGCAGACGAAAACGACAAATCAATGCCCATCCTACTACAAAAGGATCGCCAGAACCTGGAAACGAACTGGGATCCTCTGTCTGACACAATATTCTCAGGGATGCCGTGCAAACGAACCACGTTCTGGAAAAACACAGGAACCAGATCGGAAGAGGAAGGCAGCTTAGGCAAAGGAACCAAATGGACCATCTTGGAGAAGTGATCACATATCACCCAGATAACGGACATGCCCTGAGATAGCGGAAGATCAGAAATGAAATCCATGGAGATATGTGTCCAAGGTCTCTTCGGGACAGGCAAGGGCAAGAGCAAACCGCTGGCACGAGAACAGCAAGGCTTAGCTCGAGCACAAGTCCCACAGGACTGCACAAATGACCGCACATCCCTTGACAAGGAATACCACCAAAAGGACCTGGCCACCAGATCTCTGGTGCCAAAAATTCCCGGGTGACCTGCCAACACCGAGGAATGAACCTCGGAAATGACTCTGCTGGTCCACTTATCCGGGACAAACAGTCTGTCAGGTGGACAAGACTCAGGCCTATCAGCCTGAAATCTCTGCAACACACGTCGCAGATCCGGAGAAATAGCTGACAAGATAACTCCATCTTTAAGAATACCAACAGGATCAGGGACTCCAGGAGCATCAGGCACAAAGCTCCTAGAAAGAGCATCGGCCTTCACATTCTTTGAACCTGGTAAATACGAGACAACAAAATCAAAGCGGGAGAAAAACAATGACCAGCGGGCCTGTCTCAGATTAAGGCGTTTAGCAGACTCGAGATACATCAGATTTTTGTGATCAGTCAAGACCACCACACGATGCTTAGCACCCTCGAGCCAATGACGCCACTCCTCAAATGCCCATTTCATGGCCAACAACTCCCAATTGCCCACATCATAATTTCGCTCGGCAGGCGAAAACTTCCTAGAGAAAAAGGCACAAGGTTTCATAACAGAGCAACCAGGGCCTCTCTGCGACAAAACGGCCCCTGCCCCAATCTCCGAAGCATCCACCTCAACCTGAAAGGGAAGTGAGACGTCAGGCTGGCACAAAACAGGCGCCGAAGTAAACCGGCGTTTCAACTCCTGAAAAGCCTCCACGGCAGCAGGAGCCCAGTTAGCTACATCGGAGCCCTTCTTGGTCATATCCGTCAAAGGTTTCACAATGCTAGAAAAATTAGCGATAAAACGACGGTAGAAGTTAGCGAAGCCCAAGAACTTCTGAAGACTCTTAACTGACGAGGGCTGAGTCCAATCAAGAATAGCTCGGACCTTGACTGGATCCATCTCCACAGCAGAAGGGGAAAAAATGAACCCCAAAAAGGGAACCTTCTGTACACCAAAGAGACACTTTGAGCCCTTGACAAACAAAGAATTTTCACGCAAAATTTTAAAGACCAACCTGACCTGCTCCACATGCGAATCCCAATTATCAGAAAAAACCAAAATATCATCCAGATAAACAATCAAAAATTTATCCAGATACTTCCGGAAAATGTCATGCATAAAGGACTGAAAAACTGAAGGCGCATTGGAGAGCCCAAAAGGCATCACTAAGTACTCAAAATGACCTTCGGGCGTATTGAATGCGGTTTTCCATTCATCACCTTGCTTAATGCGCACAAGGTTGTACGCACCACGAAGGTCTATCTTGGTGAACCACTTGGCACCCTTAATCCGGGCAAACAAGTCAGACAACAGCGGTAAAGGATACTGAAATTTGACAGTGATCTTATTCAAAAGCCGATAATCAATACAAGGTCTCAAAGATCCGTCCTTTTTTGCCACAAAAAAGAATCCCGCACCAAGAGGGGAAGAAGACGGACGAATATGTCCTTTCTCCAGAGACTCCTTGATATATGAACGCATAGCGGTATGTTCAGGTACCGACAGATTAAACAGTCTTCCCTTAGGAAATTTACTGCCCAGGATCAAATCTATAGCACAGTCACAGTCCCTATGAGGAGGCAGTGCACTGGACTCAGACTCACTGAAGACATCCTGATAATCAGACAAATACTCCGGAACTTCCGAAGGCGTAGAAGAAGCAATAGACACAGGCAGGGAATCCCCATGAATACCACGACAGCGACCACACAATGACTTTCCAACGATCACGGCCAGGTCGTATCGCTGGTCGTGATCGTTGGAAAGTTGCAGAGTGTGACAGTACCCTTACCCACGTGTGAGCTAAGTGTCCATGAGCCATTACATAGCTGCAGGTTCCATCTCTGCACGGTGGACCCCGGGCTGCGAACGCACCTCGTATCAATTCCTTTATTGTTTGGTGCATTCCGCTAGCTTTAACACTGTTGCACCACAGACCACAGTCACCCTGGTGATCTAATGGTGGTGGATGAAGAGACATGAAGAAGGGTTCTTAAACATCTGTTCCTTCCTATTGCAAAGGTGCTGGTCTCCTATACTTATAATGCCCATGCAGTAAGTGTATGGGCTGACAAATAGTTCACCTTTGGGGGTATACTTCAACATACTCTATAAAAATTTTTGTTATGGGCATCATAAACACCCTTTAAAAAAATGATCTGACAGTCGCATAAAAGATGACGGTCACCCTGGTGATCTAGAGGTGGTGGATGAAGAGGATGAGGAGAAGGAGGAGGACAACAGCAAATAGGACAAATCAGGAAGTGTATACCCATGTGTGGGTGTGAAGTGGCGCATGGGAATAGACATCTCAAAAAGACACTGGATTTGAGTTTATGTTATGCTGCTATCATTCAGTGGTGTTGAGAAGACTGGCCCAATCCAACTCTTGTTCATTTTTATAAGAGACAGCTTGTCAGCATTTTCAGTTGACAAGCTGATGCGCTTATCAGTAGTGATGAGCGAGCACTAAAATGCTCGGGTGCTCATTGCTTGGTTCGAGCAGATTGGAATACTCAGGTACTCGGACAGAACAACGAGCCCAATGTAAGTCTATGGGAGACCCGAGTATTTTTACTGCGATCCCCCAGGGGTCCTTTTAAGGTCTAAAAACATCAGAAAATGATGGAAACACTGCTCAAATGACACAGGGACCTCATGGGGATCGCCCCTGGAAGCATTCCTGACTCCTAGTTTGCAGCTGTAAACCTTTTTTCGAGATTCATGCAATTTTTCCCTGTGCAACAAAAAACACACTAAAACAAAACCAAAACGGATTTTGCTGGGAAATATGTTAAGGTCCATCCTTTGCAGGTTAATGACTTGCCTGTAAGGCCAAATATTTAACCCCAGACTGAAATTTTCCTCCCCCACTTGGGCTTAGTTCAGACACAGCGTTTTTTAAGGGTTTTTCCACTTTAGCATGGTTTTCAACCACTACAAATGCATTCACTGTGAAATGTCATTGTAACATTTAACACCCATAGCTGGCCATGTGGTGTGTGACAAATAAGCAGACACATCTTGTTTCATTTATGAAGGAGGGACTTAAAGTCAGAGAGCATATTTTTACTGGTTTAATATTCTTAAAGGGCCATTATTAAACAGTTGGTCTCCTAAGCTGTTGCAGCTATGCTGTGAGTGGATGGGCTGCCAAGAATTACGATACCAATTCATATGCGCCCCATTAAGTCTTTGAACCCACGTACTAGATGGGCCCAGGTAAATCCACTTCACAATATGCATTTTGTGCTCCCCACTCCTTTGTTTTACACATTGGCAGCAAGGCCAGCCCTGCTGCATAGTCATATGAACCCCATTACACCTTGGAGCCCACATACTGGATGGGCCCGTGAAAATCCACGTGTATTTTTTAATGGTATGATGGTTCCCTCTTTGCAGAATTATTTACAGGAGAATTTGACAATTTTATTTGCCATATTTTTAACACTAAGGTTCAGATACGGCTTTAAAGGGAACCTGTCACCTGAATTTGGCGGGACCTTTTTTTGGTCCGTGGGCGGTGTTTTCGGGTGTTTAATTCAACCCTTCCTTTCCTGCTGGCTGCACACTGTCCACAATATTGGCTTGAAGTTGATTTGCTGTCCTCCGTTAAAAATGCCTGCGCAAGGCAATCTTGCCTTGCGCACGCGCAGTATGCTTTGCCAAACTGCGGGCAAAGTCGAAAAGTATTAGTGTGCATGCACCGGCGCACTATGTCCCGGAAGTATTTTGCTGGTATCAGCACACTGTACATGTACAGGTACCCCAGTTTTGGCATCTGTCTTAGTCATGTTTCTCTGGTCTATTATTTTAATCTGGATTCCAAATATTCACCGTTTGTACATTTGAAGCAGCCAAAATTATGGCTCTCAAGGAGAGAAACTAATATAGTGGACATAGAAATATTTGCAATGAACTACTGAGCCAAACTAACAGCATTGCTTTATCAAATTTATATGAAGTGTATTGTGTCCAATGTGAGCAATCAGGCAACACAAAAAGGAGCTTTTCAAGTGAGCTCTTTAAGGTACACAAATGTTGTGAAGCCTTTGCCAACAAAGATGTGGTTTCCCCAATGGGGGGGTACATTTTTAATAATATACTATTGCCATCACAGCCCCCCTTGCTCAAAATTCTGTGGCCTATAACAGTACAGAACATGGTTACCCAGGTCATATCATTGGAGATAAAGAAGAGACACTGCAGGAAACCGAGTTTAGAAGTAGGCCCAATATAGGGGTAAGGGTCTCTGAGACTTGTAATGGAGTGCATGAGCTGACACACAATTCCCCAATGGGGGTACCTTTTTAAAAATATACTATAGCCATCACAGCCCCTCTTGCCCAACATTCACTGGCCTATATCAGTACAGAACATGTTCACCTAGGTCATGTAGTTGGAGATAAGGAAGATACATTGCAGGAAACTGAGTTAAGTAGAAGGCCCAATGTAGGGGTGTGGGTGTCTGAGACTTGTAATGGAGGGCGTGAGCTGACAAACAATTCCCCAATGGGGGATCCTTTTTTTACTAAATAAAATAGTGTCATCACAGCCTCCTTGCCCAAAATTCACCAGCCTATAACAGTACAGAGCACGTTAACCCTGGTGATCTAGTGGCAGGCAAGGAAGAGACATTGCAGGAGACAGAGTTAAGAAGTAGGCACAATGTAGGGGTGTGGGTCTCTGAGACTTGTAATATAGGGCATGAGCTGACAAACAATTCCCCAATGGGGGTACCTTTTTTTAAAAAAAAATACTATTGCCCTCACAGCCCCTCTTTCCCAACATTCACCCGCCTATATCAGTACAGAACACATTCACCCAGGTCATGTAGTCAGAGATAAAGAAGAGACATTGCAGGAAAACTAGTTAAGAAGTAGGCCCAATGTAGGGGTGTGGGTCTCTGAGAGTTGTAATGGAGTGCATGGCCTTACAAGCATTTGCTCATGGGGGTACATTTTTTAAAAATATTTCATGGGGATCATAGACACCCTTGCCCAAAAATTTATTGTCTGTAGCAGCACGGAACAAATGAACCCTGGTGATATAGTGGTGGAGAATGATGAGAGGTGGAGAAAAGCCTCATTAAAACCTATTCCCAATTTAAAGGAGCGGGTCTCCTACACTTGTAATGCCCATACACTAAGTGCATGGGCTGACAAACATTTCCCCATGGGGGGGTTAATTTTTTTAAAAAATGTGTTAATGGGCATCATAAACACCTTGCAAAACTGTGAAGTGGTTTCCTACGCAGTTGCTGCTGGGAAGGTGCAGGTTTTTAGTAAAAATATGGTGGGCGAATCGTTGGATGGAGTGATCAGGAAAAGGGGCATGGTGATGACAGGAAAGGGAGCGTACATGACTAATAACAGCGGTGGCTATGGGAGGTATGAGATCCAGGATACAGCCCACATTGATTAGTCGTTTAGCAACCACCAATTACCAGTATGGGTTTCATGTTCGTCAGAAGATCTGTGCAACAGATGCGCGTGTTAGACTCGGCCTAAAAAAATGCCTGTCAAAAATATGTTGCCAAAGACGCACGTGTCTGTCTAAATGGCAAAGTGCAACATGTTCCAGAGATGCTGAATTAGGCTACTTTCACACTAGCGTCATACGACGCACGACGAATTGCGTCGTTGCGACGTACCGACGCTAGCAGTGAATGCGCGGCACAACGGGGGCAGCGGATGCTGTTTTTCAACGCATCCGCTGCCCCATTGTGAGGTGCGGGCGGAGTTCCGGCCGCGCACACATGGTCGGAAAAGCTGGACACGACGCACCAAAAAAGTTGTATGCAACGTTTTTTGGTGGCGACGGGCCGACACAACACGATGCAACCATCGCACGACGGTTGCGACCTGTGGCAATGCGTCGCACTGCGTCGCTAATGTAAGTCTATGTAGAAAAAACGCATCCTGCAAACACTTTTGCAGGATGCGTTTTTTCTACAAAACGTTTCTACAAAACGACGTGCAGTGCATGACGGTAGTGTGAAAGTAGCCTTAGAGAAAGCAGATCAGTGTTGTAGGAAAACCAAACAAAATGATGGATGCTTGTGAAAAACAAAGTTTAAAGAGGAATGCACCGTCCATAACTAAAACACACCGGTGGCACAAGCTTCTTCATCTTCACCCATACATATTACCAATAATATCCAAATGTCACAGTCAACAATTATATCTTCTAGTGTAATGAACACTGTTAAAGGAATGCCACAAAATGTAAATAACCATGACCCTGGGAAACACCAGATTTCTTTTTTATGAGATATGGAAGATGATGGTATTGATGACCGCTTTGAAATTTACCACCTCTACACCAAGAAGATGAAGATCACAGCTGCAAAACATATGCAAAAAAGGCTGTGAATGTCTGGAAAATCATTTTGTCTTGGGCAAACTTTACTGCTTACTAAAGTGGCACCGAATGATGCATACACAGCTCTCATGTCTATTTAGCCTGATATAGTTGAAAGATGATGTATTCTGTTTTGTCCATGTCCATTATTTGAAAGCGAGCAGAAAAGAAGGATGAATTAATGGGAAGACGTGTAATTTTGTTAGGCAAGGATGTAATGTCAGGTACAGATAGGTAGATCTGCATGTCTTCGGTGTACTGATGATATTGCAAACCGTGCCATTACCTCAGATGGCCCAGGCTGAAAGTGCAGATGGAGAGAAGTAGGGGTCCTAGAACTGAGCCTTGGGGAACACCGAAAGACCGGGTTCGAGGTGAGAAGGTGGTGTGGGAGAGGGAGACACTGAATGTCCCTGTAACAGCCTGGTTGTTTTTAAAGACTGTGCTGATAACTAGTGTTGAGCATTCCGATACCGCAAGTATCGGGTATCTGCCGATACTTGCGGTATCGGAATTCCGATACCGAGTTCCGATACTTTTGTGATATCGGAAATCGGAATCGGAAGTGTGCGGTGCGTATGGTTCCCAGGGTCTGGAGGAGAGGAGACTCTCCTTCAGGCCCTGGGATCCATATTCATGTATAAAATAAATAATAAAAATAAAAAATATTGATATACTCACCCGTCCGGCGGCCCCTGCTCTTAGCGGTGCCTCCGTTCCTAAGAATGCAGGGGTGAAAGACCTTCGATGATGTCTCGGCTTGTGATTGGTCGTGTGAGCGGTCACATGAGTGCTCACGCGACCAATCACAAGCCGCGACGTCATCGAAGGTCCTTCAGGCGCTCATTCTTAGGAACGGAGGCTGCCGGTTACAGCGGTTACTACCAGGGCGCGTCAGAGGGTGAGTATATCCCTATTTTTTATTTTTATTCTTTATTTTACACATGAATATGGATCCCAGGGCCTGAAGGAGAGTTTCCTCTCCTTCAGACCCTGGGAACCATCCAGGATACCTTCCGATACTTGTGTCCCATTGACTTGTATTGGTATCGGGTATCGGTATCGGCGATATCCGATATTTTTTGGATATCGGCCGATACTATCCGATACCGATACTTTCAAGTATCGGAAGGTATCGCTCAACACTACCGATAACCCCAAAAAGGCCATTTGCACCACCGGTCATGCCCGCATCAGCAGGGGTAGCAAAACTCTGATCCTAACCATCACAAGCATGATAAGGCACATGGAAGCAAAACACCCAACTTTGTTGTTTGAACACAAGGTTCCATGAACAATGTCTTCGGGTGATACCACTGCTTCTTTCGATGTTGTGCGTGCAAGCCAATCCCTGTCCATGCTGCGTGCAACGATACCTGATGCCCTGCATCTGCAGTTGCACACAAACTGAACTAGCGCCATCAACAAGTACTTCCATGTCCTTGTCCCAGTGTCACCGTTCAGTTGCCCATACCCAAGTCCTTGGTACGCAAGCGGAAATACGTAGCCAACACCACAGTACTAAATTCACACATTTCTCATCTGCTTGCGCTCTAAATGTTAGATTTTAGGCCTGTGTGAGTCATAAGCTTTCAGCAACCTGATGGTGGTGACCATCAAAATGTACTTGTTTACCCAGCTGCCACAATTTTACACAAGAAAGGACATGTCTCACAACATTACCCGGGCCCTCAGTAATGCTGCTACAGGAAAAAGTGCACCTAACTATGGACACGTGGACAAGTGTTTGTGGGCAGCGAAAGTGCATCTCAATGATGGCACGCTGGTTTAGCATAGAGGAAGCCATGACCCAGTCCATGGGAGACCATGTTATAGATGTATGGAGACAGGTTGTGGAAGGCTTCGCATGTCATAGTTAGGATTTTGAACTGTAGTCTCTGGCAATTGGAAGTCAGTGAAGGGGCTAGAAAAGAGGAGAGGCCGGGGAATAAAAGAGGGACAGTTGGATTACTCGGGCATCAGTCTTTAGGATAGATTGGAGTGGTGCAAGAGTGCTAGAGGGGAGGCTAGACAGTAGAAGGTTGTAATAGTGGAGGCGGGAGATCAGGAGGGCGTGCACAAACATTTTTGCAGTTTCTTGGAATGTACGGATCCTAGAACTGTTTGCTAGGATTGGCGGAATGCACTTAATATATTTATGAGAAGTAATAGGTGCTTTCGCAACCCGGGATCCACTGTGCAGGAAAGAACCTGCTGCTAAGTAAGGCGGTGAAGTATATTGGTATAAACGAACTCTGTTACTTCACAGAGTCCATTAGCAAATTGAATGCTGTGCCCTGTTTAGCTCACAGGGGAACACAAAGTCTTGGAAAAAAATGGCTGGGGCATTACAGAGCCCAAAGGGCATCACCAGATATTCAAAGTGCCCATCCCTGGTGTTAAAAGCCGTTTTCCATTCGTCCCCGTCACGGATGCGAATCAGGTTGTAAGCACCCCGCAGATCCAATTTAGTAAATACCCTTGCTCCCCGTAGCCTATCAAAGAGCTCAGATATCAGGTCTAGTGGGTACTTGTTCTTAACGGTGATGGCGTTAAGACCCCTGTAGTCTATGTATGGATGTAATTCTCCACTCTTCTTCTGCACAAAGAAGAACCCAGCCCCTGCAGGTGACACTGACTTCCTAATGAATCGTCTTGCCAGATTTTCTTGGATGTACTGAGACATTGCCTCTGTCTCCGGGAGAGATAACGGATAGACTCGACCACGGGGAGGCTCAGCACCAGGCAAGAGGTCAATAGGACAGTCATGGGGGCGGTGAGGCATAAGCGTCTCTGCAGCTTTTTTGGAGAACATGTCCGCATAGGGCCAATAGTGCTTGGGGAGAGAGTAAAGATCTGCGGGGACTTCAGTTATAGCCATCTGAATGCACTCCCTCTGACATCTACCCTCACAGCATTTACTCCATCCCAAAATTCTCCCTGAGGACCACTCTATATGAGGAGAATGATAGCGTAGCCATGGTATCCCCAACAGGACCTCATCAATTCTCTCAGGAATAACTAATAGAGAGACAATCTCCTGATGTGATGGTGTCACAGAAAGAGTGAAAGGAATGGTTTGGTGTGTAATCTGAGAGTGTAGTGTCGACCCATTTACCACTTGAATGGTTACTGGATTGGCGAGCGTCACCAGGGGTATTGCGTGCAGCTGGGCGAAAGCGGATGACATAAAATTACCCTCCACCCCAGAGTCCATGCATAGCTCTACCATAAGAGTGGATGGACCTATGGTTATTGTCCCCTTGAAGGACAACTTAGAGGCAAACGTCACCGTGTCTAGTGTACCTCCTCCAACTGCCACTAGACGCTGATGTTTCCCCGACCGCTGAGGACACCTGGCTGCCAGCAAACATGACAGACCTTAAGTGCACGAGCGGACCGGGACTTAGATTCCGCTCGTGACACCTCAAAGGCCTCATGTGACTCGGAAGCCTGGACTGGAGATTCCAAAGGTTTGGGGAAGGTGGGAGCCAGCCAAAACCTCTGCCTACACTGGGCTCGCTTCAACCTTTGCTCGTGAAAACGAAGGTCGATGCGGGTTGATATAGCTATGAGCTCCTCCAGTGTGGCAGGAATCTCCCTAGTGGCCAAAGCGTCCTTCACATGGTCAGCCAGCCCCCTCCAAAAGACCGGGATGAGGGTTTTATCCGACCACTCCAGCTCAGATGCTAATGTCCGGAAGTGGACAGCAAAATGGCTGACAATGGTTGAACCCTGAGTCAATGCAAGCAGTTGGAGCGCCGTATCATGGATGACTTGAGGTCCTAAAAAAACTTGTTCCAGAGTGCCCAGAAACCAAGAAACACTCTGCACCACATGATTGTTGCGCTCCCACAGTGGCGTAGCCCACTCCAAAGCTCTGTCCGACAGGAGAGAGATTATGAATCCCACCTTTGCCCACTCTGGGCAGCCAGGAGCTCGAGATGTATACCACACTGACTCACGAAACCCCTACAGGATTTACTGTCACCAGAGTATTTTTCAGGCAAAGGGAGGAGAGATAAGGTCAGAACAGAGGGGGCAGTCGGTAATGCTGCTGCAGCCACTGTAGCAGCCTGAACAGCTATTGTGGTAACATCTACCGCCGAGGTTGCACGCTCGACAGACGCCAACCGGCCCTCCATCAGCTGGATGTACCCCTGCAATCGCTGTTCATCCGCCATTACTTAGCCAGATTCTGGTGCTAATGTACTGTTAGGATTGGTGGAACGCGCCAAATATATTTATTAGAAGTAATAGGTGCGTTCGCAACCCAGGATCCACCGTGCAGGAAAGAACCTGCTGCTAAGTAAGGCGGTGAAGTCTATTGGTATAAACGAACTCTGTTACTTCACAGAGTCCATTAGCAAAGAGAACACTGTGCCCTGTTTTGCTCACAGGGGAACAGAGCTACTTAGTAGAGCCGACAGTGGTCATGCAGTCAAATGCAAACACGCAGCTCCTCTCCAGTGGAGTCGGAATTCTAATGGCTATTAGCCAGCCCTGATTCCACACACATGAAACTCCTCGCCGGAGGTGCCAGCATTCTAGGGGCTTATTTCAGCCGGGTCCCTGAATGCACATACAAGAAACTCCATACCGGAGGTGCCAGCATTCTAGGGGCTTATTTCAGCCGGTTCCCTGACTGAACACACACAACCACACTGGCGCTAAGCTCATACATAATTTACACTAGTGCATGGCCATGTGGACCTGCAAACATTTTATAGTTGCAGCTCTACAGGACCTTTCTGGAGGACCAATGGGAGCTGCTACAGGGCCTGAGCGTGTGACCCTTGACCTCCAATGAGTGGTCCTCCTGTGGGCATGCTCAGTGTGCTAAGCAGGACTTAGTCCCTGAAAACCCTGCTTGCTGCAAACCAGTAAAGGGTACAATAGCAGGGCCTGAAAAGGGAGCAGTAACCCTTTGCACAATACCAGACTGAGTGAGATGCTGGGACTGACGTCTCCACTGAGCAGGCTCCACTGTGGCTGATACAGAATGGGAGACCGCAGAGGACATGGTTTGAGATTCCCCCTGTGCAGTGACGGGAACTCGACTCCTAACACTGTTTTTGAGTTGTAATGGGCAGGAGGAGGCAAGGGCTTGGATATGTATATTGAATATATGTATATTGAAAGAGGACCCAGTCTGACCCAGGGATGGTGCACGTCTGACCAACCACGAGAATTGCGGGCCCTACGTCAATCTGGGTTGCCCCCACAGTCTTCAGTTTCTGCACCTCCTCCTCTTCAGCCTCCATCTCCACAAGTAGCACATCATTCACAAGCTGGAAGCACTGCAACACTGCCTCAGCTAAGCGGCAACAGGCTGTGCTGAAGCTAATATGCTTAGGTGACAAGCCACACAATGATGAAGATTTGTGGACAGCTCTGAAAGAGCACGCAGATCTGTGGCTGACACTACAGAACCTACAGCCAGCCATAGTCGTGTATAACAATGTCTGGAACCTGGTGGCTGCTCTGTGTTGAGGCAAGCTCACACACGTGCCATGCCTGGCCCATATGCTTAATCTTACTGTTCAACATTTTCTGAAAAGTGACACGGAGGTGCCAGAAAAGTACAAGGCTCTGTGTACCCATTTTAGGAAGTCAGCTAGAGCTTCATCCGTCCTTGACATGCTTCTGCAGCACTTCCAGCTTCTGTCTTATCGACTGGTGTGTGATGTCCTCCTCATGCATTTCAACTCCACACTGCATATTTTGTAAAGGATTTATGAGCAGAAGAGGGCAGTTGTTGACTACCAGCATCAACAAGGCTGTCAGTAGGGTTGAGCGAAACGGGTCGATCATTTTCAAAAGTCGCCGACTTTTGGCTAAGTCGGCGTCTCATGAAACCCGATCCGACCCCTGTGCTTGTCGGCCATGCGGTACGCGACTTTCGCGCCAAAGTCGCGTTTCAATGACGCGAAAAGCGCCATTTCTCAGCCAATGAAGGTGAACGCAGAGTGTGGGCAGCGTGATGACATAGATCCTGGTCCCCACCATCTTAGAGAAGGGCATTGCAGTGATTGGCTTGCTGTCTGCGGCGTCACAGGGGCTATAAAGGGGCGTTCCCGCCGACCGCCATCTTACTGCTGCTGATCTGAGCTTAGGGACAGGTTGCTGCCGCTTCATCAGAAGCAGGGAGAGCGTTAGGCAGGGTCCACTAACCACCAAACCGCTTGTGCTGCAGCGATTTCCACTGTCCAACACCACCTTCGGTGTGCAGGAACAGTGGAAGCTATTTTTTTTTTTTTTTCCCCTCAGCGCTGTAGCTCATTGGGCTGCCCTAGAAGGCTCCGTGATAGCTGTATTGCTGTGTGTACGCCACTGTGGAAACCAACTGCTTTTTTCAAAGCACATATCCTCTTGTTCCTTCCTTTCTGCACAGCTATCTTTTTTGTTTGTCCACACTTTTTATTTAATTTGTGCATCAGTCCACTCCTATTGCTGCCTGCCATACCTGGCTTACATTACTGCAGGGAGATAGTAATTGTAGGACAGTTTTTTTTTTTTTTTTGTTTTTTTTTTGGGGGAGATTAAGATTGGCATTTCTGCTACAGTGCCATCCCTGTGTGTGCCATCTCTCACTGAGTGGGCCATAGAAAGCCTATTTATTTTTTCCGTGATTTGTGTTCTAAAATCTACCTCAACACAGAAACACTACATCAATCAGTGGGAGAAAAATATTGGCCTCAGTCAGGGCTTGTGTGCCACTGCTGTGTGTGCGCTATCTCTCATTCAGTGGGCTATAGCAAGCCTATATTTTTTTTTTTTTTTTTTTTTTTAATATTATTTGGTTTCAAAAGTCTCCCTTAAAAAAAAAAAAAACCTAAAAAAACAGTGGGAGAGTAATATTGCCCTTTCAGCTTGTGTGCCAGTCTTGACTCCTGGGTGTGCCACCTCTCTCCCTCTCATTCAGTGGGCCATAGAAAGCCTATTTATTTTTTTTTTTAAATATTATTGGGTTTCTAAAGTCTCCCTGAAAAAAACAAAAAATACATAAAAAAACAGTGGGAGAGTAATATTGCCCTTTCAGCTTGTGTGCCAGTCTTGACTCCTGGGTGTGCCACCTCTCTCCCTCTCATTCAGTGGGCCATAGAAAGCCTTTTTTTTTTTTGGTTTTTTTAATATTATTTGGTTTCTAAAGTCTCCCTGAAAAAAACAAAAAAAAACATAAAAAACAGTGGGAGAGTAATATTGCCCTTTCAGCTTGTGCGCCAGTCTTGACTCCTGGTTGTGCCACCTCTCTCTCTCTAATTGTGGGCCATAGAAAGCCTTTTTTTTTTTTTTAAATATTATTGGGTTTCTAAAGTCTCCCTGAAAAAACAAAAAATACATAAAAAAACAGTGGGAGAGTAATATTGCCCTTTCAGCTTGTGTGCCAGTCTTGACTCCTGGGTGTGCCACCTCTCTCCCTTTCATTCAGTGGGCCATAGAAAGCCTATTTATTTTTTCCGTGATTTGTGTTCTAAATTCTACCTCAACACAAAAACACTACATCAATCAGTGGGAGAAAAATATTGGCCTCAGTCAGGGCTTGTGTGCCACTGCTGTGTGTGCTATCTCTCATTCAGTGGGCTATAGCAAGCCTATTTTTTTTTTTTTAATATTATTTGGTTTCTAAAGTCTCCCTGAAAAAAAAAAAAAACCTAAAAAAACAGTGGGAGAGTAATATTGCCCTTTCAGCTTGTGTGCCAGTCTTGACTCCTGGGTGTGCCACCTCTCTCCCTCTCATTCAGTGGGCCATAGAAAGCCTATTTATTTTTTTTTTTAAATATTATTGGGTTTCTAAAGTCTCCCTGAAAAAACAAAAAATACATAAAAAAACAGTGGGAGAGTAATATTGCCCTTTCAGCTTGTGTGCCAGTCTTGACTCCTGGGTGTGCCACCTCTCTCCCTTTCATTCAGTGGGCCATAGAAAGCCTATTTTTTTTTTTTTTAATATTATTTGGTTTCTAATTCTCCCTGAAAAAAAAAAAAAAACCTAAAAAAACAGTGGGAGAGTAATATTGCCCTTTCAGCTTGTGTGCCAGTCTTGACTCCTGGGTGTGCCACCTCTCTCCCTCTCATTCAGTGGGCCATAGAAAGCCTATTTATTTTTTTTTTAAAATATTATTGGGTTTCTAAAGTCTCCCTGAAAAAACAAAAAATACATAAAAAAACAGTGGGAGAGTAATATTGCCCTTTCAGCTTGTGTGCCAGTCTTGACTCCTGGGTGTGCCACCTCTCTCCCTTTCATTCAGTGGGCCATAGAAAGCCTATTTTTTTTTTTTTTAATATTATTTGGTTTCTAATTCTCCCTGAAAAAAAAAAAAAATACATAAAAAAACAGTGGGAGAGTAATATTGCCCTTTCAGCTTGTGCGCCAGTCTTGACTCCTGGTTGTGCCACCTCTCTCTCTCTAATTGTGGGCCATAGAAAGCCTTTTTTTTTTTTTTAAATATTATTGGGTTTCTAAAGTCTCCCTGAAAAAACAAAAAATACATAAAAAAACAGTGGGAGAGTAATATTGCCCTTTCAGCTTGTGTGCCAGTCTTGACTCCTGGGTGTGCCACCTCTCTCCCTTTCATTCAGTGGGCCATAGAAAGCCTATTTATTTTTTCCGTGATTTGTGTTCTAAATTCTACCTCAACACAAAAACACTACATCAATCAGTGGGAGAAAAATATTGGCCTCAGTCAGGGCTTGTGTGCCACTGCTGTGTGTGCTATCTCTCATTCAGTGGGCTATAGCAAGCCTATTTTTTTTTTTTTTTTTTTTTTTTAATATTATTTGGTTTCTAAAGTCTCCCTGAAAAAAAAAAAAAACCTAAAAAAACAGTGGGAGAGTAATATTGCCCTTTCAGCTTGTGTGCCAGTCTTGACTCCTGGGTGTGCCACCTCTCTCCCTCTCATTCAGTGGGCCATAGAAAGCCTATTTTTTTTTTTTTTAAATATTATTGGGTTTCTAAAGTCTCCCTGAAAAAACAAAAAATACATAAAAAAACAGTGGGAGAGTAATATTGCCCTTTCAGCTTGTGTGCCAGTCTTGACTCCTGGGTGTGCCACCTCTCTCCCTTTCATTCAGTGGGCCATAGAAAGCCTATTTTTTTTTTTTTTAATATTATTTGGTTTCTAATTCTCCCTGAAAAAAAAAAAAAAACCTAAAAAAACAGTGGGAGAGTAATATTGCCCTTTCAGCTTGTGTGCCAGTCTTGACTCCTGGGTGTGCCACCTCTCTCCCTCTCATTCAGTGGGCCATAGAAAGCCTATTTATTTTTTTTTAAAAATATTATTGGGTTTCTAAAGTCTCCCTGAAAAAACAAAAAATACATAAAAAAACAGTGGGAGAGTAATATTGCCCTTTCAGCTTGTGTGCCAGTCTTGACTCCTGGGTGTGCCACCTCTCTCCCTCTCATTCAGTGGGCCATAGAAAGCCTTTTTTTTTTTTGGTTTTTTTAATATTATTTGGTTTCTAAAGTCTCCCTGAAAAAAACAAAAAAAACATAAAAAACAGTGGGAGAGTAATATTGCCCTTTCAGCTTGTGCGCCAGTCTTGACTCCTGGTTGTGCCACCTCTCTCTCTCTAATTGTGGGCCATAGAAAGCCTTTTTTTTTTTTTTTTTTAATATTATTTGGTTTCTAAAGTCTCCCTGAGAAAAAAAAATAAATAAATTAGGTGGGAGATTAATATTGACATTAGTGCTTGAGTGACAGTCCTGCGTGTGTGTCATCTCTGTGATTTTGTGCCACAGAAAACAGAGTGTGTAACATTGTGCCTGATTTTCCTTGTGGTCTCACCAACCTGTTAAGGGATATTGAAATCATACTGAAGTTATAGCTCACCGTGTAAGTTGTTTGATAGCAACAAATAAAGTTACTTTGGTTAAGATTTTAAAACAATGAGGAAGTCTGGTGCAAGAGGTCGTCGTGGGCGTTCATTGTCAGCTGGTAATGATGGTAGTGGTAGTGGAGCATCAGGTGGTCGTGGGGATAAAAATATTCCACCTAAGTCTGGAGCTGTGGAGCCAGTTTCGTCGTCAGGCTACACAAGGCCTCGAACGCTCTCTTTTCTGGGAGTAGGAAAACCGCTTTTAAAGGCGGAGCAGCAACAGCAAGTTTTGGCTTACATTGCAGACTCAGCCTCTAGCTCTTTTGCCTCCTCTTCCGAAACTGGTAAATGTAAAAGCAGCGCGTCGCTTGTGGATGTTCACGGTCAGGGACAAGTCGCTTCCTTGTCCTCCTCAGCAAAAACTACAACAAGAGAGAAGGATGCAGCAGGCGACACAACGGGTCACTCCATGGAGCTCTTTACACATACCGTCCCTGGCTTAGAAAGTGAAACATTTAACAGGCCATGCCCATTACAAGTATATTCTGACATGGAGTGCACTGATGCACAGCCACAGCCAGAGTACTATGCTGCTCCTTTGACTCAGACCACCACATTGCCCTCTCAGGGTACAGATCCACAATCAGACCCTGATGAGACTATGTTGCCCCGCCACGAACGCTATACCACCGACCGACACAGTGACACAGACGAAGTTGCACACGAGCTCGAAGAGGAGGTAATAGATGACCCAGTTATTGACCCCGATTGGCAGCCATTGGGGGAACAGGGTGCAGGCGGCAGTAGTTCAGAAGCGGAGGTGGAGGAGGGGCCGCAGCAGGCATCAACATCGCAACAGGTTCCATCTGCCGGGCCCGTATCTGGACCAAAACGCGTGTCAAAGCCAAAACCTGTTGGAGCACAGCGTTGCCATCCGGTTAAAGCTCAGTCTGCAATCCCTGAAAAGGGATCAGAGTCTAGGAAGAGTGCAGTCTGGCATTTTTTTAAACAACATCCAACTGATCAGCGCAAAGTCATCTGTCAAAAATGTTCAACTAGCTTAAGCAGAGGTCAGAATCTGAAAAGTCTAAATACTAGTTGCATGCATAGACACTTAACCACCATGCATTCTCAAGCCTGGACTAACTACCAAACGTCCCTCAAGGTTGTAGCACCCTCGGCCAATGAAGCTAGTCAGCAACGCAACATCCCTTCCGTCACTGTAAGGCCACCATTTTCCGCACCACCGGCAGTATCTGTGCAGGTTTCTTTGCCAGCCAAAAGCAGTCAGGGTCAGGGAATCACCAGTTTTGTAGGAGGAAATATTGCATGTAGGGCACCGGCGGAAACAATACCGTCTCCAACCGTCTCTCAGTCTGCCATGTCCACCGGCACACCCGAAAGTTCCACGATCTACAGCTCTCCAGTCCAGCTCACCCTACATGAGACTCTGGTTAGAAAAAGGAAGTACTTATCCTCGCATCCGCGTACACAGGGTTTTAACGCCCACATAGCTAGACTAATCTCGTTAGAGATGATGCCCTACCGGTTAGTTGAAAGCGAAGCTTTCAAAGCCCTGATGGAGTACGCTGAACCACGATACGAGCTACCCAGTCGACACTTTTTTTCCAGAAAAGCCATCCCAGCCCTGCACCAGCATGTTAAACAGCGCATCGTCCATGCACTCAGGCAATCTGTGAGTACAAAGGTGCACCTGACTACAGATGCATGGACCAGTAGGCATGGCCAGGGACGTTATGTGTCCATCACGGCACACTGGGTGAATGTGGTGGATGCAGGGTCCACAGGCGACATCAATTTAGGGACAGTTGTGCCTAGCCCACGGTCTAGGAAACAGTTGGCTGTAGGCGTTCGCACCCCCTCCTCCTCCTCCTCGTCCTCCTGCAGAAGCTACAGCTCTTCCACAGAACGCAGTCGGCCAACCACTCCATCGGCAGATGACACTGTTGCACACCAGTTGTCCCATTATGGGCCAGCTACTGCCAAGCGTCAGCAGGCTGTATTGGCTATGAAGTGTTTGGGCGACAACAGACACACCGCGGAAGTTCTGTCCGAGTTCTTGCAACAAGAAACGCAGTCGTGGCTGGGCACAGTAGATCTTGAGGCAGGCAAGGTAGTGAGTGATAACGGAAGGAATTTCATGGCTGCCATCTCCCTTTCCCAACTGAAACACATTCCTTGCCTGGCTCACACCTTAAACCTGGTGGTGCAGTGCTTATTGAAAACTTATCCTGGGTTCTCCGACCTGCTCCTCAAAGTGCGTGCACTTTGCTCACATATCCGACGTTCGCCTGTACACGCCAGCCGTATGCAGACCTATCAGCGGTCTTTGAACCTTCCCCAGCATCGCCTAATCATAGACGTTGCAACAAGGTGGAACTCAACACTGCACATGCTTCAGAGACTGTGCGAACAGAGGCGTGCTGTTATTTATTTGTGGGAGGATACACGGGCAGGCAGTAGGATGGCAGACATGGAGTTGTCAGGTGTGCAGTGGTCGAAGATACAAGACATGTGTCAAGTCCTTCAGTGTTTTGAGGAATGCACACGGCTGGTTAGTGCAGACAACGCCGTAATAAGCATGAGCATCCCCCTAATGCGTCTGCTGATGCAAAGTTTGACGCACATAAAGGAGCAGGCGTCTGCACCAGAGGAAGAGGGAAGCCTTGATGACAGTCAGCCATTGTCTGGTCAGGGCAGTGTACAGGACGAGGTAGCGGGCGAAGAGGAGGTGGAGGACGAGGAGGATGATGGGGATGAGTATATTTTTAATGCGGAAACTTTCACGGGGGCACAGGAAATTGGTTGCGTGTCACGGCCGGGTTCTGGTTTTTTGAGGGACACAAGTGACGTAGATTTGCCTGCAACTGCCCCTCAACCAATCACAACCGGAGATTTGACAAGTGGAACTTTGGCCCACATGGCGGATTATGCCTTACGTATCCTACAAAGGGACACACGCATTACGAAAATGATGAACGATGACGATTACTGGTTGGCCTGCCTCCTTGATCCACGCTATAAAGGCAAATTGCAAAATATTATGCCACATGAGAACTTGGAACTAATATTAGCAACCAAACAATCAACTCTTGTTGACCGTTTGCTTCAGGCATTCCCAGCACACAGCGCACGTGATCGTTCTCACACGAGCTCCAGGGGGCAGCAGACTAGGAGTGTTAGGGGTGCACACATCAGAAGTGGCGTTGGACAGAGGGGTTTTCTGACCAGGTTGTGGAGTGATTTTGCTATGACCGCAGACAGGACAGGTACTGCTGCATCAATTGAAAGTGACAGGAGACAACATTTGTCCAGTATGGTTACTAACTATTTTTCATCCCTTATCGATGTTCTCCCTCAACCGTCATTCCCATTTGATTACTGGGCCTCCAAATTAGACACCTGGCCAGAATTGGCAGAATATGCATTGCAGGAGCTTGCTTGCCCGGCAGCAAGTGTCCTATCAGAAAGAGTATTCAGTGCTGCAGGGTCAATATTAACCGAAAAAAGGACTCGTCTGGCTACCCAAAATGTTGACGATCTAACATTCATTAAAATGAACCACAACTGGATTTCAAAATCTTTTGCCCCACCTTGCCCGGCCGACACCTAGCTTTCCTATGAAAAGCTCTTGCCTGTGAATTACTTTTCTAATGTCTAATTTGCTGCTGCAGATTGTACAGCATACGACATGTTTACACCTCCCTAAATGGCCAAACTCCCCACACGGGGCCGTGGTATCGCGACTTGGCGCAAGCACCCGTGAGACTGCTGTTTGTCTGAAGAGGTGGGTGTGCTCGCTTTTGGTTGACGGCATTGCTACTGGGTCCCTCATAGTACAATGTAGTGTCTCTGGCGGTGGTGGTGCGCACCCAACGTCAGACACACCGTTGTAACATGAGTGGCCCTGGGGCGGTCCCGCCGGCCTCAAGAGAGTTCCCCCCTACCCCAGCTCAAACTGGGCTCTACTACGTGCAAAATTATGTCGCACAGCTCCACCAATCTTTAGTCTATTCGCTGACATCATTCAATGTCTGGCACTGACAATACAAATTTGTAGACATCTATGATGCAACTTAAAGTAGTCTGTGTCTGTGTCCTATATTGGCACCATTAAATAGTTACTGCCAAATTACTATGTCAGAAACACAGCAGATGAGCCCACCCCTGTACCTAAGTATGCCATCTTTTTTTTTGTTTTGGTTGTTTTGCGAGACATTAACATCTATTTATATTTTGGGAGTACTGGGACAGACACTCCTTGCACTACTCCTCCACTCAGCACCAAGCTGCCTGCCCGTGTATCCATGTAACCGCTGTAAAACTGCCATGAGCCTATTGTTTGTTATTTTAGGCCTTTGATAGCCTGTCTGCGGTCCCTACTCCTCCACTGACCACCAAGCTGCCTGCCCGTGTATCCATGTAACCGCTGTAAAACTGCCATGAGCCTATTGTTTGTTATTTTAGGCCTTTGAAGCCTTTCTGCGCTCCCTCCTTCCACTAGTCCTCCACTGACCAGACCACTGCTGCCCGTGTACCCCTGGAACCAATTTTAAAGTGCCTACAGCCAGCCCATTTTATTGTGTTAGGCCTTCGAAGCCTGTCTGCGGTCCCTCCTTCCACTAGGCCTCCACTGACCAGACCACTGCTGCCCGTGTACCCCTGGAACCAATTTTAAAGTGCCTACAGCCAGCCCATTTTATTGTGTTAGGCCTTCGAAGCCTGTCTGCGGTCCATACTTCCACTAGGCCTCCACTGACCAGACCACTGCTGCCCGTGTACCCCTGGAACCAATTTTAAAGTGCCTACAGCCAGCCCATTTTATTGTGTTAGGCCTTCGAAGCCTGTCTGCGGTCCATACTTCCACTAGTCCTCCACTGACCAGACCACTGCTGCCCGTGTACCCCTGGAACCAATTTTAAAGTGCCTACAGTCAGCCCATTTTATTGTGTTAGGCCTTCGAAGCCTGTCTGCGGTCCATACTTCCACTAGGCCTCCACTGACCAGACCACTGCTGCCCGTGTACCCCTGGAACCAATTTTAAAGTGCCTACAGCCAGCCCATTTTATTGTGTTAGGCCTTCGAAGCCTGTCTGCGGTCCATACTTTAAATACTCCTCCACTCAGCACCAAGCTGCCTGCCCGTGTATCCATGTAACCGCTGTAAAACTGCCATGAGCCTATTGTTTGTTATGTTAGGCCTTTGATAGCCTGTCTGCGGTCCCTACTTTAAATACTCCTCCACTCACCACCACCAAGCTGCCTGCCCGTGTATCCATGTAACCGCTGTGAAACTGCCATGAGCCTATTGTTTTTTTATGTTAGGCCTTTGATAGCCTGTCTGCGGTCCCTACTTTAAATACTCCTCCACTCACCACCACCAAGCTGCCTGCCCGTGTATCCATGTAACCGCTGTAAAACTGCCATGAGCCTATTGTTTGTTATGTTAGGCCTTTGAAGCCTTTCTGCGCTCCCTCCTTCCACTAGGCCTCCACTGACCAGACCACTGCTGCCCGTGTACCCCTGGAACCAATTTTAAAGTGCCTACAGCCAGCCCATTTTATTGTGTTAGGCCTTCGAAGCCTGTCTGCGGTCCCTCCTTCCACTAGGCCTCCACTGACCAGACCACTGCTGCCCGTGTACCCCTGGAACCAATTTTAAAGTGCCTACAGCCAGCCCATTTTATTGTGTTAGGCCTTCGAAGCCTGTCTGCGGTCCATACTTTAAATACTCCTCCACTCAGCACCAAGCTGCCTGCCCGTGTATCCATGTAACCGCTGTAAAACTGCCATGAGCCTATTGTTTGTTATGTTAGGCCTTTGATAGCCTGTCTGCGGTCCCTACTTTAAATACTCCTCCACTCACCACCACCAAGCTGCCTGCCCGTGTATCCATGTAACCGCTGTGAAACTGCCATGAGCCTATTGTTTGTTATTTTAGGCCTTTGATAGCCTGTCTGCGGTCCCTACTTTAAATACTCCTCCACTCACCACCAAGCTGCCTGCCCGTGTATCCATGTAACCGCTGTAAAACTGCCATGAGCCTATTGTTTGTTATTTTAGGCCTTTGATAGCCTGTCTGCGGTCCCTACTTTAAATACTCCTCCACTCATCACCAGCTGCCTGCCCGTGTATCCATGTAACCGCTGTAAAACTGCCATGAGCCTATTGTTTGTTATTTTAGGCCTTTGATAGCCTGTCTGCGGTCCCTACTTTAAATACTCCTCCACTGACCACCAAGCTGCCTGCCCGTGTATCCATGTAACCGCTGTAAAACTGCCATGAGCCTATTGTTTGTTATGTTAGGCCTTTGATAGCCTGTCTGCGGTCCTTACTTTAAATACTCCTCCACTCACCACCTAGCTGCCTGTGTATCCATGTAACCGATGTAAAACTGCCATGACTGCCTACTGTTTGTTATTGTAGGCCTTTGATAGCCTGTCTGCGGCCCCTACTTGCAATACTCCTCCACTGACCACAATGCTGCCTGGAGTGCCTGCCTGTGTATCCATGTAACCGATGTAAAACTGCCATGACTGCCTACTGTTTGTTATTTTAGGCCTTTGATAGCCTGTCTGCGGCCCCTACTTGCAATACTCCTCCACTGAGCACAATGCTGCCTGGAGTGCCTGCCTGTGTATCCATGTAACCGATGTAAAACTGCCATGACTGCCTACTGTTTGTTATTTTAGGCCTTTGATAGCCTGTCTGCGGCCCCTACTTGCAATACTCCTCCACTGAGCACAATGCTGCCTGGAGTGCCTGCCTGTGTATCCATGTAACCGATGTAAAACTGCCATGACTGCCTACTGTTTGTTATTTTAGGCCTTTGATAGCCTGTCTGCAGCCCCTACTTGCAATACTCCTCCACTGACCACACCAATGCTGCCCGTGTACCCCTGGAACCTATTTAAAAGTTCATAGAGCCTAGTTATATATTTTATTTACTATTAATAAGGCCATGATGGACTACGCTGTACCACGCTACAAGCTAACCAGTCGACACTTCTTTTGCGAGAAAAGCCATCCCAACCCTCCACCAGCATGTAGAAGACCGCATTGTCCATGCACTCTGGCAATCTGTGAGTACAAAGGTGCACCTGACAACAGACGCATGGACCTGTAGGCATGGCCACGGAAGATTACGTGTCCATTACGGCGCAATGGGTTAATGTGGTGGATGCATGGTCCACAGGGGACAGCCTACTAAGTCTGTCTGCAGTCCCTAATTCAAATTGTCCTCCACTGTCTAAATCGGAACTTCCACCTTCTGGCTTTCGGCCTATAGTATCAGAAATTAAACTGCATTTGGCCTTCAACTTTGGTTAGGGCCTACTAACGGCTTCTGCCCCTCCCTGGTGTTGCCCTCAACTAAATAAAGCTGAGCTTCAACCTTCCGGCTCTCATTAAGTGGTTTTTAAAAAAAAATGGTGGTTAGGGCCTACTAACGGCTTCTGCCCCTCCCTGGTGTTGTCCTCAACTAAATAAAGCTGAGCTTCAACCTTCCGGCTCTCATTAAGTGGTTTTAAAAAAAAAAAAATTGGTGGTTAGGGCCTACTAACGGCTTCTGCCCCTCCCTGGTGTTGTCCTCAACTAAATAAAGCTGAGCTTCAACCTTCCGGCTCTCATTATGTGGTTTAAAAAAAAAAAATGGTGGTTAGGGCCTACTAACGGCTTCTGCCCCTCCCTGGTGTTGTCCTCAACTAAATAAAGCTGAGCTTCAACCTTCCGGCTCTCATTAAGTGGTTTTTAAAAAAAAATGGTGGTTAGGGCCTACTAACGGCTTCTGCCCCTCCCTGGTGTTGTCCTCAACTAAATAAAGCTGAGCTTCAACCTTCCGGCTCTCATTATGTGGTTTTAAAAAAAAAAAAATGGTGGTTAGGGCCTACTAACGGCTTCTGCCCCTCCCTGGTGTTGTCCTCAACTAAATAAAGCTGAGCTTCAACCTTCCGGCTCTCATTAAGTGGTTTTAAAAAAAAAATGGTGGTTAGGGCCTACTAACGGCTTCTGCCCCTCCCTGGTGTTGTCCTCAACTAAATAAAGCTGAGCTTCAACCTTCCGGCTCTCATTATGTGTTTTTAAAAAAAAAATGGTGGTTAGGGCCTACTAACGGCTTCTGCCCCTCCCTGGTGTTGTCCTCAACTAAATAAAGCTGAGCTTCAACCTTCCGGCTCTCATTAAGTGGTTTTAAAAAAAAAAAAAATGGTGGTTAGGGCCTACTAACGGCTTCTGCCCCTCCCTGGTGTTGCCCTCAACTAAATAAAGCTGAGCTTCAACCTTCTGCTCCAAATTACCATTTTAAAAAATGCAATAGGCTTTTCCGGCCTACTAAAGGTGTCTGCCCCTCCCTGGTGTTGTCCTCAACTGAACAAAGCTGAGCTTCCACATTCTGGCTTTCGCCCTATACTATCAGATATTAAACTGCATTTGGCCTACTAGTGTGGTTAGGCCCTTGAAACAGTGTCTGCTGCTCTTGGGTTTGCTACTCCACTGAACAAAGCAATGCCGCCTGTTTAGTCCTGTTACCAATTTTGAACTGCATGTAGCCTACTTTATTCTTTGGCCCTATATCTGTTTCCTCCTCATCCTGCCCATTGCCCAGCCACTGCTAAATGAGTCTGCTGGTACATTGACCTAGACCACTACATTCCCCTTGTACTCTACACAGCCAGAATCTGTCCCTGCTGAAAGTAAGGTTCCCCTTCCCGCATGTTATACCACCTTACACAGGGACAAAGAGGAAGGTGCAGATGAAAGTGCAGGTTCCTTCATCAGGTGGGGGGGCATACTCGTTGGCGACGTCACTGGCACAGGGCCCCTCAGAGTACGCAAAAGTGTCGCTGCTGGTGGGAGGCGCCCCCGCCATGCAAACACACCGCCGTACTTTGAGGGGCCCTGTGCCAGTGGCAATGCGAACGAGTGGGCCCCCCCCTGCTTGCTCAGGATCACAGCACTTGCAACTTTTAAATACTTACCTTTCCCTGCAACACCGCCGTGACGTAGTCCGCATTTCCTGGGCCCACGAAAAACTTGAGCCAGCCCTACTCCCCCCACAACTTTCCCCCAATTCCCTATGCCCAACTATTATTATACAGTTAATTAAGATTGGCAAGCTTCAGAAACAAGAATGGATGTTTTTGGCATTAAAATGGGCACTGTAGGTGTTTTCCTGGCCTCCACTCACTGCCGACTATGCTTCCCCATTGACTTGCATTGGGTTTCGTGTTTCGGTCGATCCCCGACTTTTAGCGATAATCGGCCGACTGCACTCGACTCGACTCTGGACAAAATCGGGTTTCCCAAAACCCTACTCGATCTTAAAAAAATGAAAGTCGCTCAACCCTAGCTGTCAGTATTCAGTTCTGAATTCACACAAAAGATCTCAGGAGTGGACATGGATGTCAGACATTTGTACCATCCTCCAAAACTTTGAGGAATTCACCAAGATGGTGAGCGGCAATGATGCCGTTATTAAAATCTCCATCCTGCTTCTCTGTGTTCTAATATTAGTATTTATAGTTATTTATATAGCTTCAACATGTTTACAGTTTCAAACACAACAGTCCTATGTAACAACGATAACAATAATACAATAATTAAACAGAAATATAACTACCCTGCTCATGACAGCTTACAATCTACACTAAGTAATAACAATAACAATAATTAAACAAAAAAAAAACATCCTGCTTGTGACAACTTACAATCTACATTGAGGTGGGGGAGATAAAACTACAGGGGAATGTATTTACAATGATGCATTTACAATGATATTACTGAGGTTTGTCGAAAGTCGTGGAGTCCTGAGGACAAGGAGGAAGCGGAGACCATGGTCAGTTGTCCTCATAGTGAGGACACGGAAGTATCGACTGTTTGCAGTCTTGGATGCATGGCTGAGTTTATGTTCCACTGCCTTTCATGTCACCCTCGCATTCTCAAAATTTTGGGTGACAGGCAATACTGATTTTTGTTGACACTTCTAGACCCATGCTACAAGAAAATCTTTATATCTCTTTTTCCAGAGGCAGACAGGTATACTACAATATTGGAGGAGCATAGGGTCCTTCTTGCTGAATTATTTAAAAAATTCCCATATGAAAATGCTGGCAGAAGAGGTCACAGTTCGTTGACCAAGTAAGGAGTCCAGGTGAGAGAGACAAAACTTAAATGCAGCAGAGGCAGTGGAACATTGGCAAAGTTCGGGGAGAGTTTTCTCAGACCCTCCCATCGCCCTGGCCCTGAGGCATGGTGGACTCTCACAAGGAGTGCAACATTTGGGAAAATGCAGAGGGAGTACATTGTTGACCGTACCAATGTCCTCTGTGCCCTTTAATTATTGTTTAGCAAAGCTGAACGTGGAGCATGAATTGTCTCTCTCTACTGCGCATGTGCGCTGTACTCACGTTCATGGAGCGCATGGTTCTTCGCTCTCTGGCCTTCATTGGGCACATGGCTCCTCGCTTTATGACAGTACCGCTTTTATTGGTGGGAGAAAATGTCTTCATAATACAGAGACAGAGTACAACACCACCCAAGCCTTCACAGTTTGCTCCTCAGATTTTCTATGTGCGCAGTGACTACCTCTAGGCAGAAGACGATGATGGTGGTAGTAGTAGTTGGAGCATTTAAGACAGTCATGAAGCAGGCATAACAACTTGAAAGAGAAGTACTTTTCAAGAAATATCACACTGGTCCATATGAGGCCTGTATTTTTTTATGCAAAAAAGTGCTGTATATAAGTAGAGTCACAGACAGCAAAAACATTTGAAAACCGACCTAAAATGCCCAAACTTGGAGCACAGTTATATGAGGCCTGTCACGGAAATATCACACTGCCAAATATGTGGCCAGTATTTTGTTAATGCAAAATAGTGCTATATATAAGTAGAGTAAGTTTTAGGACTGGTGGAATGCACCAAATATAAATTAGAGGCAGTATAAGGTGCGTTCACAGTCTGGGGTCAACCAGGCAGAAAAGACACCTGCTGCTTGGTAATGACAGACTATATGGTGGTGTTAAGAGAGTACACACACGGGTTAGTTTCACCCTGTATGAAGGAAGTAAACCCTGTAGTGTCACAGAGCCGCAATACCGCACAGAGAGCGCAAACAAGGAGTCACAGAACTCTGCCCCAAAACTCAGGGTAAGAGTCCCTCTAGACCTCTTGCACTCAACACTGCTAATTAACTAAGCAACTGATTTACCACACAAGAGTGCATACAGTGCCGCTCTGGTGGACACCACTAACCACCCTAGGCTATGAAAGCACACTACTTGCACAAAGCACCGCAGTGGCGGTCGCTGCTAAGAGATGCAGTATTTGTGCTAAAGGTGTGGGAAAGCACTGTCAGGCACTAGGCAGCTCCACCATTCACGAGCAGGCAACAGCACTAGGAAAGGGAATGAATAGGAGCTTTCATCCATTGACAGGCATACATCCACACACACAACTTAACTGGTTTATACTAGCGCATGGCCGTGCGGCCATGCAAACCTTTTACAGCGGTAGCTCTCCAGGACCTTCCTTGTGGTCCAATAGGAGCTGCTACAGGACTTCAGCATGTGACCCTCAACCTCCAATGAGAGGTCATCCCTTGGGCATGCTCAGAAGAAGAAAAGCAAGACTTAGTCCCAGGAGCACCTGCTCGCTGCTGATCAGTACTGGTTGCAATGGCTGAACCTGGAAGGACAGCTGTAACCAGTTTCACAGTATCAGCTTGAGCCAGACTCTGGGACCGATGTTTCTGCTGAGCAGGCTCCACTGTGGCTGAAGGAGAATGGGAGACCGCAGCAGAGATGGTTTGAGATTCACCCTGTGCAGCAACGGGAACTCAACACGTAACAGTAAGAGACAGGAAAAACCAGCCTACAATGCACAAACTTGGAGCAAGCAGATCTACGAGACCTGTCACGGAAATATAACACTGCCAAATATTTGGTCTGTATTTTTTTAATGCAAAATAGTGCTGTATATAAGTAGAGTAACAGATAGCAAAAAAAGTGGGAAACCGGCCTAAAATGGTCAAACATGGAGCACACAGATATATGAGGCCTGTCACGGAAATACAACACTGCCAAATATGTGACCTGTATTTTCTTTAAGGCAAAATAGTTCTGTATATAAATAGAGTAGCAGACAGCCAAAAAAGTGGGAAACTGGCCTACAATACCCAAACTTTGAGCACACAGATATATGAGTAGTGTTGAGCGATACCTTCCGATATTCAAAAGTATCGGTATCGGATTGGATCGGCCGATACCAGCAAAATATCGGATCTCGCCGATACCGATACCCGATACCAATACAAGTCAATGGGACACAAATATCGGAAGCTATCCTGGATGGTTCCCAGGGTCTGAAGGAGAGGTAACTCTCCTTCAGGCCCTGGGATCCATATTCATGTAAAAAATAAAGAATAAAAATAAAAAATATGGATATACTCACCCCTCCGACGGACCCTGGACCTCAGCGGTGCAAGCGTCTGCCTCCGTTCCTAAGAATGCAGTGAGTGAAGGACCTTCGATGACGTCGCAGTCACATGAGCGGTCACGCGACCAATCACAAGACCGCGACGTCATTGCAGGTCCTACACTCACTGCATTCTTAGGAACGGAGGCTGCCGGTTGCACCGCTGAGGTCCAGGGTCCGTCGGAGGGGTGAGTATATCCATATTTTTTATTTTTATTCTTTATTTTTTACATGAATATGGATCCCAGGGCCTGAAGGAGAGTCTCCTCTCCTCCAGACCCTGGGAACCATACGCACCGCACACGCCTCGGAACTTATAGGAACTTCCGATTCCGATTTCCGATATCACAAAAATATCGGAACTCGGTATCGGAATTCAGATACAGCAAATATCGGCCGATACCCGATCTTTGCAGTATCGGAATGCTCAACACTATATATGAGGCCTGTCACGGAAATACAACACTGCCTAATATGTGGCCTGTATTTTCTTTAATGCAAAATAGTGCTGTGTATAATTAGAGTAACAGACAGCAAAAACAGTGGAAAACCAGCCTACAATACCCAAACTTGGAGCACGCTGATATATGAGGCCTTTTTTGTTTTTTTGGTGAATTTAAAACAAACAAAAAAAAAGTGGCACAAGGCTACCACACAGAACTATGCTACTGCGGAAATACGATTTAAAAAAAAATCAGGACTCAACCTGATATAACATTTTTTTTTGGCTTTTGGGTGAATTTATAATACAAAAAAAATTAGTAGAACAAGGCAAGCACACACAACTATGCTAGGCATAAACTATGAAACTATTGTTTTTCTACAGATGCACCAAGACTCAGTCTGACATAACAGACTGTATTTTTTGGGGGGGAGTTTTGGGTGAATTTTTCGGAAAAAAGAAAAAAAAAATGAAAACTGCAACTATGTATATAGTAAATAAGCAGCAGCAGACAGTTATGGAGCTTTGGGAGGGATGGAGTGGGAGCAATGTACGCACATATAGTGCCTGCAGACCTTGCACTGATGTGGATAAGCTGTGCCCTGCCTGCCTAGCGCTGCAATATCAGGACCCAGGAATTAGTCCTAAAAAGGACTGTTGGTTTCTTAGGAGTTGTGGATGTAACAGTTGCAGACCTACACTACCTCTTAAAAGCACGGTTTAGACCCTATCTCAGCAGCAGCTCTCCCTACACTCGCTAAGTCCAGAGCAGAATGCGGCGAGCAGGGCGGCGCCAGGTCTCTTACACTCGGAATGATGCTGTACAGCCAAGCCAATCACTGCACGACCACAACAAAGATGGCTGCGGTGTTTCATGGCCTGGCAGACAATCCCTGCACCGTGATTGGGTCTCTAAAGTCCACCAAAACTGCTGGGTGGAGACTGCAGTTACCACCGAATAATCCCAGAAATGCTCGCTGCTCGCTGAGTACACCAAGTACACTGATACTCGGGCGAGTAACGAGCAGTGGCGAGCACTAGGGTTGAGCGACTTTCATTTTTTTAAGATCGAGTAGGGTTTTGGGAAACCCGATTTTGTCCAGAGTCGAGTCGAGTGCAGTCGGCCGATTATCGCTAAAAGTCGGGGATCGACCGAAACACGAAACCCAATGCAAGTCAATGGGGAAGCATAGTCGGCAGTGAGTGGAGGCCAGGAAAACACCTACAGTGCCCATTTTAATGCCAAAAACATCCATTCTTGTTTCTGAAGCTTGCCAATCTTAATTAACTGTATAATAATAGTTGGGCATAGGGAATTGGGGGAAAGTTGTGGGGGGAGTAGGGCTGGCTCAAGTTTTTCGTGGGCCCAGGAAATGCGGACTACGTCACGGCGGTGTTGCAGGGAAAGGTAAGTATTTAAAAGTTGCAAGTGCTGTGATCCTGAGCAAGCAGGGGGGGGCCCACTCGTTCGCATTGCCACTGGCACAGGGCCCCTCAAAGTACGGCGGTGTGTTTGCATGGCGGGGGCGCCTCCCACCAGCAGCGACACTTTTGCGTACTCTGAGGGGCCCTGTGCCAGTGACGTCGCCAACGAGTATGCCCCCCCACCTGATGAAGGAACCTGCACTTTCATCTGCACCTTCCTCTTTGTCCCTGTGTAAGGTGGTATAACATGCGGGAAGGGGAACCTTACTTTCAGCAGGGACAGATTCTGGCTGTGTAGAGTACAAGGGGAATGTAGTGGTCTAGGTCAATGTACCAGCAGACTCATTTAGCAGTGGCTGGGCAATGGGCAGGATGAGGAGGAAACAGATATAGGGCCAAAGAATAAAGTAGGCTACATGCAGTTCAAAATTGGTAACAGGACTAAACAGGCGGCATTGCTTTGTTCAGTGGAGTAGCAAACCCAAGAGCAGCAGACACTGTTTCAAGGGCCTAACCACACTAGTAGGCCAAATGCAGTTTAATATCTGATAGTATAGGGCGAAAGCCAGAATGTGGAAGCTCAGCTTTGTTCAGTTGAGGACAACACCAGGGAGGGGCAGACACCTTTAGTAGGCCGGAAAAGCCTATTGCATTTTTTAAAATGGTAATTTGGAGCAGAAGGTTGAAGCTCAGCTTTATTTAGTTGAGGGCAACACCAGGGAGGGGCAGAAGCCGTTAGTAGGCCCTAACCACCATTTTTTTTTTTTTTAAAACCACTTAATGAGAGCCGGAAGGTTGAAGCTCAGCTTTATTTAGTTGAGGACAACACCAGGGAGGGGCAGAAGCCGTTAGTAGGCCCTAACCACCATTTTTTTTTTAAAACCACTTAATGAGAGCCGGAAGGTTGAAGCTCAGCTTTATTTAGTTGAGGACAACACCAGGGAGGGGCAGAAGCCGTTAGTAGGCCCTAACCACCATTTTTTTTTTTTTAAAACCACATAATGAGAGCCGGAAGGTTGAAGCTCAGCTTTATTTAGTTGAGGACAACACCAGGGAGGGGCAGAAGCCGTTAGTAGGCCCTAACCACCATTTTTTTTTAAAAACCACTTAATGAGAGCCGGAAGGTTGAAGCTCAGCTTTATTTAGTTGAGGACAACACCAGGGAGGGGCAGAAGCCGTTAGTAGGCCCTAACCACCATTTTTTTTAATGAGAGCCGGAAGGTTGAAGCTCAGCTTTATTTAGTTGAGGACAACACCAGGGAGGGGCAGAAGCCGTTAGTAGGCCCTAACCACCAATTTTTTTTTTTTTAAAACCACTTAATGAGAGCCGGAAGGTTGAAGCTCAGCTTTATTTAGTTGAGGACAACACCAGGGAGGGGCAGAAGCCGTTAGTAGGCCCTAACCACCATTTTTTTTTAAAAACCACTTAATGAGAGCCGGAAGGTTGAAGCTCAGCTTTATTTAGTTGAGGACAACACCAGGGAGGGGCAGAAGCCGTTAGTAGGCCCTAACCACCATTTTTTTTTAAAAACCACTTAATGAGAGCCGGAAGGTTGAAGCTCAGCTTTATTTAGTTGAGGACAACACCAGGGAGGGGCAGAAGCCGTTAGTAGGCCCTAACCACCATTTTTTTTTTAAAAACACATAATGAGAGCCGGAAGGTTGAAGCTCAGCTTTATTTAGTTGAGGACAACACCAGGGAGGGGCAGAAGCCGTTAGTAGGCCCTAACCACCATTTTTTTTTTAAAACCACTTAATGAGAGCCGGAAGGTTGAAGCTCAGCTTTATTTAGTTGAGGACAACACCAGGGAGGGGCAGAAGCCGTTAGTAGGCCCTAACCACCATTTTTTTTTTTTTAAAACCACATAATGAGAGCCGGAAGGTTGAAGCTCAGCTTTATTTAGTTGAGGACAACACCAGGGAGGGGCAGAAGCCGTTAGTAGGCCCTAACCACCATTTTTTTTTAAAAACCACTTAATGAGAGCCGGAAGGTTGAAGCTCAGCTTTATTTAGTTGAGGACAACACCAGGGAGGGGCAGAAGCCGTTAGTAGGCCCTAACCACCATTTTTTTTTTTTAAACCACATAATGAGAGCCGGAAGGTTGAAGCTCAGCTTTATTTAGTTGAGGACAACACCAGGGAGGGGCAGAAGCCGTTAGTAGGCCCTAACCACCAATTTTTTTTTTTTTAAAACCACTTAATGAGAGCCGGAAGGTTGAAGCTCAGCTTTATTTAGTTGAGGACAACACCAGGGAGGGGCAGAAGCCGTTAGTAGGCCCTAACCACCATTTTTTTTTAAAAACCACTTAATGAGAGCCGGAAGGTTGAAGCTCAGCTTTATTTAGTTGAGGGCAACACCAGGGAGGGGCAGAAGCCGTTAGTAGGCCCTAACCAAAGTTGAAGGCCAAATGCAGTTTAATTTCTGATACTATAGGCCGAAAGCCAGAAGGTGGAAGTTCCGATTTAGACAGTGGAGGACAATTTGAATTAGGGACTGCAGACAGACTTAGTAGGCTGTCCCCTGTGGACCATGCATCCACCACATTAACCCATTGCGCCGTAATGGACACGTAATCTTCCGTGGCCATGCCTACAGGTCCATGCGTCTGTTGTCAGGTGCACCTTTGTACTCACAGATTGCCAGAGTGCATGGACAATGCGGTCTTCTACATGCTGGTGGAGGGTTGGGATGGCTTTTCTCGCAAAAGAAGTGTCGACTGGTTAGCTTGTAGCGTGGTACAGCGTAGTCCATCATGGCCTTATTAATAGTAAATAAAATATATAACTAGGCTCTATGAACTTTTAAATAGGTTCCAGGGGTACACGGGCAGCATTGGTGTGGTCAGTGGAGGAGTATTGCAAGTAGGGGCTGCAGACAGGCTATCAAAGGCCTAAAATAACAAACAGTAGGCAGTCATGGCAGTTTTACATCGGTTACATGGATACACAGGCAGGCACTCCAGGCAGCATTGTGCTCAGTGGAGGAGTATTGCAAGTAGGGGCCGCAGACAGGCTATCAAAGGCCTAAAATAACAAACAGTAGGCAGTCATGGCAGTTTTACATCGGTTACATGGATACACAGGCAGGCACTCCAGGCAGCATTGTGCTCAGTGGAGGAGTATTGCAAGTAGGGGCCGCAGACAGGCTATCAAAGGCCTAAAATAACAAACAGTAGGCAGTCATGGCAGTTTTACATCGGTTACATGGATACACAGGCAGGCACTCCAGGCAGCATTGTGGTCAGTGGAGGAGTATTGCAAGTAGGGGCCGCAGACAGGCTATCAAAGGCCTACAATAACAAACAGTAGGCAGTCATGGCAGTTTTACATCGGTTACATGGATACACAGGCAGCTAGGTGGTGAGTGGAGGAGTATTTAAAGTAAGGACCGCAGACAGGCTATCAAAGGCCTAACATAACAAACAATAGGCTCATGGCAGTTTTACAGCGGTTACATGGATACACGGGCAGGCAGCTTGGTGGTCAGTGGAGGAGTATTTAAAGTAGGGACCGCAGACAGGCTATCAAAGGCCTAAAATAACAAACAATAGGCTCATGGCAGTTTTACAGCGGTTACATGGATACACGGGCAGGCAGCTGGTGATGAGTGGAGGAGTATTTAAAGTAGGGACCGCAGACAGGCTATCAAAGGCCTAAAATAACAAACAATAGGCTCATGGCAGTTTTACAGCGGTTACATGGATACACGGGCAGGCAGCTTGGTGGTGAGTGGAGGAGTATTTAAAGTAGGGACCGCAGACAGGCTATCAAAGGCCTAAAATAACAAACAATAGGCTCATGGCAGTTTCACAGCGGTTACATGGATACACGGGCAGGCAGCTTGGTGGTGGTGAGTGGAGGAGTATTTAAAGTAGGGACCGCAGACAGGCTATCAAAGGCCTAACATAACAAACAATAGGCTCATGGCAGTTTTACAGCGGTTACATGGATACACGGGCAGGCAGCTTGGTGCTGAGTGGAGGAGTATTTAAAGTATGGACCGCAGACAGGCTTCGAAGGCCTAACACAATAAAATGGGCTGGCTGTAGGCACTTTAAAATTGGTTCCAGGGGTACACGGGCAGCAGTGGTCTGGTCAGTGGAGGCCTAGTGGAAGGAGGGACCGCAGACAGGCTTCGAAGGCCTAACACAATAAAATGGGCTGGCTGTAGGCACTTTAAAATTGGTTCCAGGGGTACACGGGCAGCAGTGGTCTGGTCAGTGGAGGCCTAGTGGAAGGAGGGAGCGCAGAAAGGCTTCAAAGGCCTAACATAACAAACAATAGGCTCATGGCAGTTTTACAGCGGTTACATGGATACACGGGCAGGCAGCTTGGTGGTGGTGAGTGGAGGAGTATTTAAAGTAGGGACCGCAGACAGGCTATCAAAGGCCTAACATAAAAAAACAATAGGCTCATGGCAGTTTCACAGCGGTTACATGGATACACGGGCAGGCAGCTTGGTGGTGGTGAGTGGAGGAGTATTTAAAGTAGGGACCGCAGACAGGCTATCAAAGGCCTAACATAACAAACAATAGGCTCATGGCAGTTTTACAGCGGTTACATGGATACACGGGCAGGCAGCTTGGTGCTGAGTGGAGGAGTATTTAAAGTATGGACCGCAGACAGGCTTCGAAGGCCTAACACAATAAAATGGGCTGGCTGTAGGCACTTTAAAATTGGTTCCAGGGGTACACGGGCAGCAGTGGTCTGGTCAGTGGAGGCCTAGTGGAAGTATGGACCGCAGACAGGCTTCGAAGGCCTAACACAATAAAATGGGCTGACTGTAGGCACTTTAAAATTGGTTCCAGGGGTACACGGGCAGCAGTGGTCTGGTCAGTGGAGGACTAGTGGAAGTATGGACCGCAGACAGGCTTCGAAGGCCTAACACAATAAAATGGGCTGGCTGTAGGCACTTTAAAATTGGTTCCAGGGGTACACGGGCAGCAGTGGTCTGGTCAGTGGAGGCCTAGTGGAAGTATGGACCGCAGACAGGCTTCGAAGGCCTAACACAATAAAATGGGCTGGCTGTAGGCACTTTAAAATTGGTTCCAGGGGTACACGGGCAGCAGTGGTCTGGTCAGTGGAGGCCTAGTGGAAGGAGGGACCGCAGACAGGCTTCGAAGGCCTAACACAATAAAATGGGCTGGCTGTAGGCACTTTAAAATTGGTTCCAGGGGTACACGGGCAGCAGTGGTCTGGTCAGTGGAGGACTAGTGGAAGGAGGGAGCGCAGAAAGGCTTCAAAGGCCTAAAATAACAAACAATAGGCTCATGGCAGTTTTACAGCGGTTACATGGATACACGGGCAGGCAGCTTGGTGGTCAGTGGAGGAGTAGGGACCGCAGACAGGCTATCAAAGGCCTAAAATAACAAACAATAGGCTCATGGCAGTTTTACAGCGGTTACATGGATACACGGGCAGGCAGCTTGGTGCTGAGTGGAGGAGTAGTGCAAGGAGTGTCTGTCCCAGTACTCCCAAAATATAAATAGATGTTAATGTCTCGCAAAACAACCAAAACAAAAAAAAAGATGGCATACTTAGGTACAGGGGTGGGCTCATCTGCTGTGTTTCTGACATAGTAATTTGGCAGTAACTATTTAATGGTGCCAATATAGGACACAGACACAGACTACTTTAAGTTGCATCATAGATGTCTACAAATTTGTATTGTCAGTGCCAGACATTGAATGATGTCAGCGAATAGACTAAAGATTGGTGGAGCTGTGCGACATAATTTTGCACGTAGTAGAGCCCAGTTTGAGCTGGGGTAGGGGGGAACTCTCTTGAGGCCGGCGGGACCGCCCCAGGGCCACTCATGTTACAACGGTGTGTCTGACGTTGGGTGCGCACCACCACCGCCAGAGACACTACATTGTACTATGAGGGACCCAGTAGCAATGCCGTCAACCAAAAGCGAGCACACCCACCTCTTCAGACAAACAGCAGTCTCACGGGTGCTTGCGCCAAGTCGCGATACCACGGCCCCGTGTGGGGAGTTTGGCCATTTAGGGAGGTGTAAACATGTCGTATGCTGTACAATCTGCAGCAGCAAATTAGACATTAGAAAAGTAATTCACAGGCAAGAGCTTTTCATAGGAAAGCTAGGTGTCGGCCGGGCAAGGTGGGGCAAAAGATTTTGAAATCCAGTTGTGGTTCATTTTAATGAATGTTAGATCGTCAACATTTTGGGTAGCCAGACGAGTCCTTTTTTCGGTTAATATTGACCCTGCAGCACTGAATACTCTTTCTGATAGGACACTTGCTGCCGGGCAAGCAAGCTCCTGCAATGCATATTCTGCCAATTCTGGCCAGGTGTCTAATTTGGAGGCCCAGTAATCAAATGGGAATGACGGTTGAGGGAGAACATCGATAAGGGATGAAAAATAGTTAGTAACCATACTGGACAAATGTTGTCTCCTGTCACTTTCAATTGATGCAGCAGTACCTGTCCTGTCTGCGGTCATAGCAAAATCACTCCACAACCTGGTCAGAAAACCCCTCTGTCCAACGCCACTTCTGATGTGTGCACCCCTAACACTCCTAGTCTGCTGCCCCCTGGAGCTCGTGTGAGAACGATCACGTGCGCTGTGTGCTGGGAATGCCTGAAGCAAACGGTCAACAAGAGTTGATTGTTTGGTTGCTAATATTAGTTCCAAGTTCTCATGTGGCATAATATTTTGCAATTTGCCTTTATAGCGTGGATCAAGGAGGCAGGCCAACCAGTAATCGTCATCGTTCATCATTTTCGTAATGCGTGTGTCCCTTTGTAGGATACGTAAGGCATAATCCGCCATGTGGGCCAAAGTTCCACTTGTCAAATCTCCGGTTGTGATTGGTTGAGGGGCAGTTGCAGGCAAATCTACGTCACTTGTGTCCCTCAAAAAACCAGAACCCGGCCGTGACACGCAACCAATTTCCTGTGCCCCCGTGAAAGTTTCCGCATTAAAAATATACTCATCCCCATCATCCTCCTCGTCCTCCACCTCCTCTTCGCCCGCTACCTCGTCCTGTACACTGCCCTGACCAGACAATGGCTGACTGTCATCAAGGCTTCCCTCTTCCTCTGGTGCAGACGCCTGCTCCTTTATGTGCGTCAAACTTTGCATCAGCAGACGCATTAGGGGGATGCTCATGCTTATTACGGCGTTGTCTGCACTAACCAGCCGTGTGCATTCCTCAAAACACTGAAGGACTTGACACATGTCTTGTATCTTCGACCACTGCACACCTGACAACTCCATGTCTGCCATCCTACTGCCTGCCCGTGTATCCTCCCACAAATAAATAACAGCACGCCTCTGTTCGCACAGTCTCTGAAGCATGTGCAGTGTTGAGTTCCACCTTGTTGCAACGTCTATGATTAGGCGATGCTGGGGAAGGTTCAAAGACCGCTGATAGGTCTGCATACGGCTGGCGTGTACAGGCGAACGTCGGATATGTGAGCAAAGTGCACGCACTTTGAGGAGCAGGTCGGAGAACCCAGGATAAGTTTTCAATAAGCACTGCACCACCAGGTTTAAGGTGTGAGCCAGGCAAGGAATGTGTTTCAGTTGGGAAAGGGAGATGGCAGCCATGAAATTCCTTCCGTTATCACTCACTACCTTGCCTGCCTCAAGATCTACTGTGCCCAGCCACGACTGCGTTTCTTGTTGCAAGAACTCGGACAGAACTTCCGCGGTGTGTCTGTTGTCGCCCAAACACTTCATAGCCAATACAGCCTGCTGACGCTTGGCAGTAGCTGGCCCATAATGGGACAACTGGTGTGCAACAGTGTCATCTGCCGATGGAGTGGTTGGCCGACTGCGTTCTGTGGAAGAGCTGTAGCTTCTGCAGGAGGACGAGGAGGAGGAGGAGGGGGTGCGAACGCCTACAGCCAACTGTTTCCTAGACCGTGGGCTAGGCACAACTGTCCCTAAATTGATGTCGCCTGTGGACCCTGCATCCACCACATTCACCCAGTGTGCCGTGATGGACACATAACGTCCCTGGCCATGCCTACTGGTCCATGCATCTGTAGTCAGGTGCACCTTTGTACTCACAGATTGCCTGAGTGCATGGACGATGCGCTGTTTAACATGCTGGTGCAGGGCTGGGATGGCTTTTCTGGAAAAAAAGTGTCGACTGGGTAGCTCGTATCGTGGTTCAGCGTACTCCATCAGGGCTTTGAAAGCTTCGCTTTCAACTAACCGGTAGGGCATCATCTCTAACGAGATTAGTCTAGCTATGTGGGCGTTAAAACCCTGTGTACGCGGATGCGAGGATAAGTACTTCCTTTTTCTAACCAGAGTCTCATGTAGGGTGAGCTGGACTGGAGAGCTGTAGATCGTGGAACTTTCGGGTGTGCCGGTGGACATGGCAGACTGAGAGACGGTTGGAGACGGTATTGTTTCCGCCGGTGCCCTACATGCAATATTTCCTCCTACAAAACTGGTGATTCCCTGACCCTGACTGCTTTTGGCTGGCAAAGAAACCTGCACAGATACTGCCGGTGGTGCGGAAAATGGTGGCCTTACAGTGACGGAAGGGATGTTGCGTTGCTGACTAGCTTCATTGGCCGAGGGTGCTACAACCTTGAGGGACGTTTGGTAGTTAGTCCAGGCTTGAGAATGCATGGTGGTTAAGTGTCTATGCATGCAACTAGTATTTAGACTTTTCAGATTCTGACCTCTGCTTAAGCTAGTTGAACATTTTTGACAGATGACTTTGCGCTGATCAGTTGGATGTTGTTTAAAAAAATGCCAGACTGCACTCTTCCTAGACTCTGATCCCTTTTCAGGGATTGCAGACTGAGCTTTAACCGGATGGCAACGCTGTGCTCCAACAGGTTTTGGCTTTGACACGCGTTTTGGTCCAGATACGGGCCCGGCAGATGGAACCTGTTGCGATGTTGATGCCTGCTGCGGCCCCTCCTCCACCTCCGCTTCTGAACTACTGCCGCCTGCACCCTGTTCCCCCAATGGCTGCCAATCGGGGTCAATAACTGGGTCATCTATTACCTCCTCTTCGAGCTCGTGTGCAACTTCGTCTGTGTCACTGTGTCGGTCGGTGGTATAGCGTTCGTGGCGGGGCAACATAGTCTCATCAGGGTCTGATTGTGGATCTGTACCCTGAGAGGGCAATGTGGTGGTCTGAGTCAAAGGAGCAGCATAGTACTCTGGCTGTGGCTGTGCATCAGTGCACTCCATGTCAGAATATACTTGTAATGGGCATGGCCTGTTAAATGTTTCACTTTCTAAGCCAGGGACGGTATGTGTAAAGAGCTCCATGGAGTGACCCGTTGTGTCGCCTGCTGCATCCTTCTCTCTTGTTGTAGTTTTTGCTGAGGAGGACAAGGAAGCGACTTGTCCCTGACCGTGAACATCCACAAGCGACGCGCTGCTTTTACATTTACCAGTTTCGGAAGAGGAGGCAAAAGAGCTAGAGGCTGAGTCTGCAATGTAAGCCAAAACTTGCTGTTGCTGCTCCGCCTTTAAAAGCGGTTTTCCTACTCCCAGAAAAGAGAGCGTTCGAGGCCTTGTGTAGCCTGACGACGAAACTGGCTCCACAGCTCCAGACTTAGGTGGAATATTTTTATCCCCACGACCACCTGATGCTCCACTACCACTACCATCATTACCAGCTGACAATGAACGCCCACGACGACCTCTTGCACCAGACTTCCTCATTGTTTTAAAATCTTAACCAAAGTAACTTTATTTGTTGCTATCAAACAACTTACACGGTGAGCTATAACTTCAGTATGATTTCAATATCCCTTAACAGGTTGGTGAGACCACAAGGAAAATCAGGCACAATGTTACACACTCTGTTTTCTGTGGCACAAAATCACAGAGATGACACACACGCAGGACTGTCACTCAAGCACTAATGTCAATATTAATCTCCCACCTAATTTATTTATTTTTTTTTCTCAGGGAGACTTTAGAAACCAAATAATATTAAAAAAAAAAAAAAAAAAGGCTTTCTATGGCCCACAATTAGAGAGAGAGAGGTGGCACAACCAGGAGTCAAGACTGGCGCACAAGCTGAAAGGGCAATATTACTCTCCCACTGTTTTTTATGTTTTTTTTGTTTTTTTCAGGGAGACTTTAGAAACCAAATAATATTAAAAAAACCAAAAAAAAAAAAGGCTTTCTATGGCCCACTGAATGAGAGGGAGAGAGGTGGCACACCCAGGAGTCAAGACTGGCACACAAGCTGAAAGGGCAATATTACTCTCCCACTGTTTTTTTATGTATTTTTTGTTTTTTCAGGGAGACTTTAGAAACCCAATAATATTTTTAAAAAAAAATAAATAGGCTTTCTATGGCCCACTGAATGAGAGGGAGAGAGGTGGCACACCCAGGAGTCAAGACTGGCACACAAGCTGAAAGGGCAATATTACTCTCCCACTGTTTTTTTAGGTTTTTTTTTTTTTTTCAGGGAGAATTAGAAACCAAATAATATTAAAAAAAAAAAAAATAGGCTTTCTATGGCCCACTGAATGAAAGGGAGAGAGGTGGCACACCCAGGAGTCAAGACTGGCACACAAGCTGAAAGGGCAATATTACTCTCCCACTGTTTTTTTATGTATTTTTTGTTTTTTCAGGGAGACTTTAGAAACCCAATAATATTTAAAAAAAAAAAAAATAGGCTTTCTATGGCCCACTGAATGAGAGGGAGAGAGGTGGCACACCCAGGAGTCAAGACTGGCACACAAGCTGAAAGGGCAATATTACTCTCCCACTGTTTTTTTAGGTTTTTTTTTTTTTTAAGGGAGACTTTTGAAACCAAATAATATTAAAAAAAAAAAAAAAAAAAAAATATAGGCTTGCTATAGCCCACTGAATGAGAGATAGCGCACACACAGCAGTGGCACACAAGCCCTGACTGAGGCCAATATTTTTCTCCCACTGATTGATGTAGTGTTTCTGTGTTGAGGTAGATTTTAGAACACAAATCACGGAAAAAATAAATAGGCTTTCTATGGCCCACTCAGTGAGAGATGGCACACACAGGGATGGCACTGTAGCAGAAATGCCAATCTTAATCTCCCCCAAAAAAAAAACAAAAAAAAAAAAAAAACTGTCCTACAATTACTATCTCCCTGCAGTAATGTAAGCCAGGTATGGCAGGCAGCAATAGGAGTGGACTGATGCACAAATTAAATAAAAAGTGTGGACAAACAAAAAAGATAGCTGTGCAGAAAGGAAGGAACAAGAGGATATGTGCTTTGAAAAAAGCAGTTGGTTTCCACAGTGGCGTACACACAGCAATACAGCTATCACGGAGCCTTCTAGGGCAGCCCAATGAGCTACAGCGCTGAGGGGAAAAAAAAAAAAAAATAGCTTCCACTGTTCCTGCACACCGAAGGTGGTGTTGGACAGTGGAAATCGCTGCAGCACAAGCGGTTTGGTGGTTAGTGGACCCTGCCTAACGCTCTCCCTGCTTCTGATGAAGCGGCAGCAACCTGTCCCTAAGCTCAGATCAGCAGCAGTAAGATGGCGGTCGGCGGGAACGCCCCTTTATAGCCCCTGTGACGCCGCAGACAGCAAGCCAATCACTGCAATGCCCTTCTCTAAGATGGTGGGGACCAGGATCTATGTCATCACGCTGCCCACACTCTGCGTTCACCTTCATTGGCTGAGAAATGGCGCTTTTCGCGTCATTGAAACGCGACTTTGGCGCGAAAGTCGCGTACCGCATGGCCGACAAGCACAGGGGTCGGATCGGGTTTCATGAGACGCCGACTTAGCCAAAAGTCGGCGACTTTTGAAAATGATCGACCCGTTTCGCTCAACCCTAGCGAGCACTTTCACTCTAGTCTTCACTAATCTTAACCAAAAATGAGCGACTAAATTGAGATGGACAATTATATTCAAGTGGAATTCGGAATTTGCTTCTGCTTGAGTTTAGCAAATGGTGGCTGTCATTTTTCTGAACAAAAAAAAGGACATGCTTTCACACAGCATTCTGGCACCCTTTCATTGGTCCCATCTGAGTTTACATCTGAACCTCCATCAAAATGGGATTCGGGCTTAAGTGGTGACAGGAACATAGACTTTAATGGTGCCGAGAGAGCAAACATATGCTCTGTTGTGCATCACTTTCAGGCTTGTTCGTCTGCTGGAGACGGATACAAAGATGCAGTCTCCTAAGTCTGAGTGTCAACCTTCATTAGGCATGTACACCACAAAATGATGTAAATCAGAGTATACATTAATTCTGTGAACACCGTTATATTGTACAGCTTCATCGGCACATCCGCCCGAATCCCATTTTGCGGGGGGTTTCAGAGAAAGTAGTTGACAATCTTTTTTTTTTTTAACAGAATTAGTGGCTGAAAGAACTGGAGCATATCCGGCCAACCTGGTGACAATTCAAGTATAAAGTCTGTATAAGATTTTTACCATATAGATGACTTAGACACTTTACTTCCTTAAAAAAAATTAAATTATTCAACAAAAAGGAAAGGTCAAAATAAATATTATTGTAAACTATTATAATATTAAAAAGAAAAAAATAAAATAAACACATTAGGCCTATGTATTTTGAGCACTAAGGCTCTTAATTGAATACTATGATTAAGAAACTTGGTGCTCAAAATGCGTAGGCCTAGTGTGTTTATTTTATTTTTTCTATTTTGATATTTTAATAGTTACTAATGAATAATGTTTTTATATACTTTTTTCCATTGTGATTGCTTTATGTCTGCCTGCATTCTACCTTCCCAAGATCCAAGATCATAAATAGGCTCGAAAGCAAGGGGGAGACTATAGGATAAACATGAACCCAGGTTTAGATTTTTCATGAATGAAAATCCAGACCTATTATTATTTTATTTGTAAAAATACAAATGTTGCATTTTCTATCAGGACACATAAAACACAATGCAATCAAATATCTAGATGCAAAAAAGTGTGGTACGACATCAAACTTGTTCAATGGTTTGTGTTGGGTTTAGTATACAGTTAGTTATCTGCACCATGGCATAGTTAATGTGTTGTGTGTTGCTAAATTTGACATCCATGAAAGCAGACCCCAATCAACACATTGGCAAAAATCACCAAAGTATAAATGCCATCATCTAGCTTGACAATGATCCCAAAGGCAACAAAAATGTCTTCCTTTTAGGCCCCTTACTATACAGATTAAATAAATTCAATACAAGTCATACATCTATTGATGAGTTTTTGAATAGAATTCTTGATTTCCTTATTTCTCAGACTGTAAATGATTGGATTAATAAATGGAGTAACTACAGTGTACATCAGTGAGAGAAGTTTACTAATAGTCAATGTTTGTCCTCCCATCGAGAAAACATAAACACTTAGTAGAGTACAGTAGAAAATGGAGACCACAGTGAGGTGGGCGCTACAGGTGGAGAAGGCTTTCTGTCTACTGATGCGAGACTGACACCGTAGGATAGTCACGATAATATTAATATAAGAGATTATTATAATTGTGGTTGGGATCACAAGTGTAGGAAAACTCAGTATATAGATCTCTAACTCCATAATATAAGTATCAGAACAGGCGAGTTCCAGTAAGGGAACAGTATCGCAAAAAAAATGGTCAATGATATTTGGTCCACAAAAAGTCAACATCGATATTGTTAAGGTTAAAATAAGAGAACAGCCAAAACTGAGTAACCATGTAGATATGGACAACCTTACACAATGGGCACTAGTCATGATAGATGTGTAATGGAGAGGATCACAAATGGCCACATATCTGTCATAAGACATCACCGTGAGAAGAAAACATTCAGATGCTTCTATAGCACCAAAAATGTAAAACTGAGTAAAGCAGTAAATAAAAGTAATGGTCGCGCCATTATTCATGAGAACATGTAGAGTGTTGGGGACAATATCTGTGGTCAACACAATGTCGCTGATGGACAATTGTGTGAGGAAGAAGTACATTGGAGTGTGGAGGTTCTTACTGGTGGACACCAGGGTGATGATCAGGAGATTCCCACATATTGTCCCAGAGTAAACCACCAGGAGAAGACAAAACAGTAACACTACTGAACATTGGTTACTTTGAAATCCTACCAAGAAAAACTCGATGACTGAAGTCAGATTGTTCTGCAAAAATAACAAAATAAAATTACATACTTGTTGGCTTCTTTCCTTAACTATATTACAATAAGATACAAATACAGAGACTGAATGCAAAGTGTTTTGCTCACAAAAAAAGGAAAGACACATTCGCTTTATGGACTTCTTCAAGCATGAAACAGAAACTTCAAAATATGGCTTGAGGCAAACCATCTCTCTCACTGCTGGCTGACGTTAAAATCTCATAGAGAAGCCCCCGTATCAGGTTACTTAACTCCCATGCTGCTTTTTGATCATCTGAGGAATGAAAAAGAAATGATCATTATAATTCACCCCAAGTCTTCCCTAGAAGCAATGGACCTTCCTTTTATTTTTCTTCGGGGACAGTTTATGAAATCGGTGGCTCAAACAGCAAATCAATTACAAATTAATGTGGCTACACTTGATATCACCATAACGTAAGTTTATCACTAAAATGAGTATGAAGAAGAGACTGAGAAATAAAGGAGCCCAATAGGGTATTAACCGAGGATAAAAAAGTAGGGTGAAGTTGGTCTTACCTAGTTCGGTTATGCAATACAAAATAATATTATCTGCTTCTACAGCCTCCAGATTAAAAAAAATGGTAAAGTGCCAAAAATTAAATAGCAGTTCCTCAGCCCTGCTTATTGAAATGCAAGGGAAGATTCCAGTAAACAAGATGGGAAGGAATGCGGTTTAAATTCTGCGCTTTTTGAATTCATTCTACTTCATGGGAAACACAAAGTTTGAGGGAGTTTTTCCTGATGAAAAAGTCACATGTCTTCGAAACATGTTGATTATAAATCGCATTACAAGCTATCCTATTTCCTGGAATATTTTCTCGGATTTCTATCAGCAGCACAAAGGATCTACCTATTCGTTTTGGAAACAACAAATGTTAGGGCTCAGGTTCCCACCTCTGCACAGGGGGAATCTCGGGCCATCTCTGCTGTGGTCTCCCATTCTTCTCCTGCCGCAGTGGAGCCTGCTCAGCAGAGACGTCGGTCCAGGTGTCTCGCTCAGTCTGACTCTGTGCAAAGGGTTACTGCTGCTTTTCCTGCTTCTGCCATTAAAGCCAGTGTTGGGCAGCAGCGAGCAGACGCTTCTGGGACTAAGTCCTGCTTTTCTCGTTCTGAGCATGCCCAGAGTAAGATCTCTCAGTGGAGATCGAGGGTCACATGTTCAGATACTGCAGCTAAGGCCATTGGTCCTCCAGGAAGGTCCTGAATGTGCTTAGGCTCTGTAGCAGCCTCTCATTGGTCCCTCTAGGAAGGTCCTGTACTTGCTGCAGCTATTTAAGGCTCTCATGACCGCACGGCCATGCGCTAGTATTGAATCAGTTATGTGCATGCGCCAGTGTGGTCACATTTATATGTGTTCAGGGACCCGGCTGAAATAAGCCCCTAGAATGCCGGCACCTCTGGCGAGGAGATTGTGTGCATGGATTTAGAGCCCCGGCTGAAATAAGCCCCTGGAATACTGGCTCCTCCGATGAGGAGATTGTATGTTTGTGTTGCCACACATTGCCATCAGCTCAGCAGTTGCTGGATACTCCTGTGAAGTCAACAGGGTTCTGCATTCTTTAGTTGCCAAGGTCTCAGCTGCTGACTCGGGGCGTCTTCAGGTGTGGGCACTATAGCCACTGAAGGTCAGAGTGAGATCTGGCACAGCATCTCTGTGAAGTAACAGAGTTAGCTTCTACCGCAATAAAGGGCCGCCATTTGCCAGCAGCAGGTCCTCTCCTGCACGGTGGACCCCGGGCTGCGAACGCACCAAATAATATCTCTCAATTTACTTGGTGCGTTCCGCCAGCCCTAACAACATGGGAAGAGTTTTCATTGGTCATAAACTGCATAATTGCTATTTTGACATGGATTTTCAATCTCAAGGATTGCTCAACCCATAAAAATTCCCATTAAAAGTATCTCCTACAACTCTTAACAGCTAGCTCTTGCACTAAACATCTGACAGAACACACCAAGGTCTTGAGCAATGGCTTAGATATCATTACTGATGCACACTAAAGGGTCTGTCTTATAGATCTATATGATAGGTTCTCCATTTTATTCTGATTTATCATCTATCACGTTTTTGCTCTGATGATGGTCTCACCTGATGAAAAAAATTATGTCAAAGCAAATATTCTCCACTTCTTTCATTTCCTGATCTTGTGGATATTCATTAAAAGTCATTCTTGAAAATGTCCATCTAGTTCTCCATCCAGGGACTCTACGTAACTGGTCCCTTATATGTACTTTTACATCACGCTTCTTTTTAGGTATCCTCCATCACTTTCGTCATTTGTGTCATGAGTGATATTTTAAATTGTGGCTCAATTTATTCAACTTTTTAATGTAAAAGAAAATGGAAAAAAAAAAACATCTGTCAAAATAGAACTATTTAAAAAAAAAAAATCAGTAATTCTACCATTGCGTTTTGGGTTTTGGTTATATGACATGCAGTACTGTAAAAGTGAAATGTGATATACGGGAATGGGAATGGCAGTATTAGTAAATATACTTTTAAAAAAATAATAAAAATTAATAGAAATGCCTTTCTTTATTTTTCTGTCCATTGACTTATCAGTTTATTGGCTGTATTTACGTATTTAGCTGAGAAATCCATGTTAATAATATGCAAGAGCTAGACGTTAGACCTAACACAACTTATGCATTTTTTTTCTGTGGTTTATACATCATGTTTCTCAAAATGGGTCACTAGTTGGGGAAAAATCCATATGGAATACTCGATTTCAGACTTCTCAGATGACTTACCTCAGATATTTTCATGCTCTATTTATTAGTAATGAAATTGTATTTGTTCTCTTAATATTGATCTAAGGAAGTAAAGATCAGCAGACGAATACACACCATAACACCGATATTGGAAAATGTGGAATACGCAGATCAATAACTGTCACATATACAACGGTAATAACACAATTACAATAACCGTCTTTGTTTATATAACCAGACAACAAGGTCAATGGAGAAAATGAAATCTTTAGAGATTTGTATTCCCAGTGTCTCAAATGTGAAAAATAAATAAACCAACAATAAAGTATAAAAATAAAATTGCCTGTAATTACCGAATAAATACTTAAGTCTTAAATTCCTCAGCTAAGTGTAGTATGCTGCTGAGGACAGACAGGCTAGAAAATAAAGTAACAATCCTTTTACCCCTTCCTGACATTTTCTAAAACTGTTTGGCAAATATCAAGTGTGTGCCTATGGGTTGACCTCAGGAGTAGAGATGAGCAAATATTTCAATGTTCGGTTCGGATTATGTTAGCCAAATTTGCAATATTTGCCAATTAATTTGTTGAATATTCACCAAAAATGACCGAACGCTATTTAAGTCAATGGGAGGCAAAAACAAACGCATGGACAACACGTTATAACTGCCCCAAATGCTGCCAAAACTCAATAAATGTGGGACAGACACCAGGAAAGTGGCCTCAATTCACCCACAGTACAAATTGTAGCCTGGCACTGCAGCAATCAGCCAGGCATGAGGTATCGGGGTCTGAGACAGCATTTACAGCTTTCCAATGAACGTCACAGTAAGATAAGGTGGGTGAGGGATCGGTGTAGGACTCCTTTGCTGGAAGCCCTGATACCACATGCAACACCTCTACCTGCTTTCATGTTGAGCCGCACTCAGGTGGCATAAATATCAGTTTTCTAGACTACCATTGTCATGAAAATTTAAGGATTGTAACACGGGCAGCTGACTGCAAGGTAGTGGAGGCCTGACGGCCTTGGAGGCCTACTGCTACAGGCAACACGCATGAAGGAGACACAACCAGGAGTGTTCACATTTCCAAAAATTAGTGGCAGACACTACCATAGTAGCATCAATTTCACCACAGTAGAAACAGTATAATAGGGACCAACAGGTCTTCCACTATGTCCAATCCTGCAGATGGACACCCAACCTGGAGTTTTCATATTTAAAAAAATGAGGTCCTGACACCACCGAAGTGGAATAAATGTCACGAGAATAGAAATAGTATAATTGGGACCGACACGTCTTCCACTACAGCTAACCCAGCAGATGTAGACCTACCATGACTCTTCACATTTCTACAAATTTGTGTTAACAACAGCAGCAGCCACAGAAGTCACACTAAAGATATCACAGAGTGCAGTTACGTGACATTAATACATCACAGTAAAAAATGCAATATCACCTAGTCTGTACACTCTGCAATGTGGGTGTAAAAGTCCTTTGAAATCCATGACTTGTTCATCTTGTTTCAATTTAGGTGGTGTACACTTTCACGGGACAGCTGGCTGCTATTATCCATCAAGCCACCATCAACAGTGCTGAAGACACGTTCTGATAGAACTTTCGCTGCCGGGCATGATAAAACCTCCAAGGTGTGTGAGGTGAGCTCAGGCAACTCATCCATTTTGGAAGACCAAAATGTGAAAGGGTCCAAACCCTCCCTGATGGTATTGATATTCAGTTCTACATACTCCTGCTCCTTCCTCTCCATTCATTCTCCATGTGTAAGACTTGGACTCTGTTGTGCTGGTGCATGAGTTGGTCTAAATAAAGTGTCAAAGGACTCAAAGGAATTGCTTCTTCCATTTACAGTACTGCTGCTGCTAATGTTTTGTGTTGTGATTTTGCTTTTTGCTCCCTCTAGTGGTCATTAGTGATTTGACTCTGGAGCTTCTGTCTTTTCCTATATCCTCACCTGGGCCGTTAGTTCAGGGGCGTTGCTATATAAGCTCCCTGGACCTTCAGTTCAATGCCTGGCATCGTTGAAATCAGAGCTAATCTGTTGTGCTCTTGTCCTATGATCCTGGTTCCTGTATTTCAAGCTAAGTCTGCTTCCTTGCTTTTTGCTTTTGTTTAGTTTGGTATTTTTGTCCAGCTTGTTCCAATCTGTATCCTGACCTTTGCTGGAAGCTCTAGGGGGCTGGTGTTCTCCCCCCGGACCGTTAGACGGTTCGGGGGTTCTTGAATCTCCAGCGTGGATTTTTATAGGGTTTTTGTTGACCAGATAAGTTATCTTGCTATATTCTGCTATTAGTAAGCTGGCCTCTCTTTGCTGAACCTGGTTCATTTCTGTGTTTGTCATTTCCTCTTACCTCACCGTTATTATTTGTGGGGGGCTTGTATCTTGCTTTGGGGTCCCTTTCTCTGGAGGCAAGAGAGGTCTTTGTTTTCTTCTCCTAGGGGTAGTTAGATTCTCCGGCTGGCGCGAGTCATCTAGCGATCACCGTAGGCATGATCCCCGGCTACTTCTAGTGTTGGCGTTAGGAGTAGCTATTTGGTCAACCCAGTTACCACAGCCCTATGAGCTGGATTTTTGAATCTCGCAGACTTACACGTTCCTCTGAGACCCTGTCCACTGGGGTCATAACAGTTTTGGCATTGACAAATTGCTGTGCCAGAGGTTGGAAGTCTAGAGCTGCGATGTGAACTTTGTACTTCACTGCTGTCCTGGGCAAAAGCTCTCTTAATGTTGTGTAAAAGTGTGTTTCAATAATCCAGTATTCACAGATCCTTTTTCGGGGATGGAAGCATCTGGCAAAATTTTGTTTTATAAAGTGGATCTAACAGAGTCGCAATCCATTAGTCAGTATACCTATTCATAACTATGCAATGATCATAATGCAGATAGGCAGAGAGAGCAGCAAGAAGGCACTCATGTGTTGAACTCTACTATGAGATCCAAGCCCATGCTGTGTTGGTGGCTGGGTTATAATGATGCTTGTTTCCTGCGCCCCCTCCCACCAACCACAAAGAACAGAGAGGGGATGATTTTCCTCTTCATATGACAGTTGCTCACCCATCAACTTTGCCTCCTCCATTTATTCCTTGGATCTTGCACCTTCGACCACAGTTTGTCTGTTATCACCAGCCCCAATCATTTAAAATAATCAAGCTTCTCTTGGCTCCCGCCTGTGTGAGGACAGTCTGGAACTTAGGGTACCGTCTCACAGTGGCACTTTGGTCGCTACGACGGTACGATCCGTGACGTTCCTGCGATATCCATAAGATATCGCTGTGTCTGACATGCAGCAGCGATCAGGGACCCCGCTGAGAATCGTACGTCGTAGCAGATCGTTTGGAACTTTATTTCGTTGCTGGATCTCCCGCTGTCATCGCTGGATCGGTGTGTGTGATGCCGATCCAGCGATGTGTTCGCTTGTAACCAGGGTAAACATCGGGTTACTAAGCGCAGGGCCACGCTTAGTAACCCGATGTTTACCATGGTTACCATCGTAAATGTAAAAAAACCCAAACACTACATACTCACATTCCGGTGTCACGTCCCTCGCCGTCTGCTTCCCGCACTGACTGTGAGAGCCGGCCGTAAAGTAGAGCACAGCGGTGACGTCACCGCTGCGCTCTGCTTTTACTTTATGGCTTCCATGCTTTCTGTAGCAGCTCACCCAGTCCAGAACAGTGGTGGAGAAAATGCTGTTCCACCAGGTTGAGGATGTAAGCCATGCTCACCATAATTCTGCCATCAGGTTCGCACCATTATTGGACACGGCCTTCCCTTGGTGCAGGTTCAGCGGAGACAGCTATTGATCAAACAGAACCTGAAGAGCTGTCTACAATTCTTCAGCTGTATGACTGTGATCTCCAAGGCATGTCAATTTTAATACTTCCTGACTGTGGTGATCCCTGGCTGCGCAGTATTGAGGTGGTGTGGATTCACTCTGCAAAGTTGGAATGCATGTCTCATTAAGGCAGAGGTTGAGGGTGCAGGTGGAGCCTGTAGAGGAGATAGATGAGGAGTTAGAAGCAGAGGTGGAAGTGTGAAATGTAGAGGTTTGTCCTGCAAGCCATAGAGATTCCAAAACATGTGTAGAAGCGCCTGCCCTCACAGCTACCAGAGTCATCCATTTTACCTTCAGTGAGATGGCCATGCTTACTCGACCAAGTGTCTGTGGTGAAATGCACCTTAGCAGTCAGAGGTTTAGTCAAGCAATGGATGATGATGTCTGAGACATGCTGGTGTAGCCCAGACACAGCTTTCTTAGAAAATGAATGGCTACTGGGAAATTGGTACTGGGGGACTGTAATGGCCATCAGCTTACGGTAACCGTCTGCATCTACCTGGAGGAAATGTAGCATTTCCGTAGCCAACAGATTGGAGATGATGGAGTTCAACCTCTTAGCTTTGTCATGCGTAGGATGAAACAAACTTTTACATGACCACAACTGCGGTACCATGGGCTACTCCCAGTGCTGTGAGAGGGTGATATTGTGAACTGGGCTAACTGCTGGACCAAGAGAGGTGCAGGTAGAGATGTTACGGTGGACTGCAAAAGTTGTAATGTGCTTGTTTTCTGCGATTGGTCTAAAGCAGCAGGTATGTCTGCTTCCTTTACAGCTGATGGCGTGACTGGAGCGGGAAAAGAACCTGATATTCTGCAGTTGAAGACCTGCATCTCAATAGTTGGAAAGGTAAAAGAAGAGGAGGCAGAAGCAGCAGATGCAAATGATGGAGCTGCTGATGGTTGTTGAGGTCTGCTGGTCTGCCTTTGTGTGCAGTTAGATTCCCAGAGTAACACATCTTGATTGCACATGTGAAGGTTCATACATATAGTAGTCAAATTAATGCACTTTTTACCTGTACTCAATTTTATTTTCAAAGTTGGCTGATTACATGAGTCGGCTCATCCTTTGCAGTGTCAAAAAATGTGCAGGCTAGGCAATCCTTGCCACCCCTGTGAGCTGCAGACCTGTGGATGCTGCTGGTCAGGGGGACAGTTGAGGCTAAGAATGCACTGCTCATCATGACTGCATCACTACATGTCAGCAATGTACAGCGCAAAGTAACCTCCTCGTCTTCCTCCTCAGATGACCTACTCAACTATGTGCCTCTATGTTCATGCCAACTGGGATCTAACATCTCCTCATCATCATCATCTGTGTTATCACATTCCTCGCCCTCCTCCTCTTTATGTCATGACAGCACAGTACAGTCTGCGTGAGCCTCAGATATCTGAGTCTCACCAGGATCACCTCTCCACACGGGTCAACGCCTGATGACGAAGGTCATGAAGCTGCTTGCACCCTACTTCGTCCTGTGCCCGATCCAAGCAAAAAAAATTGGGCATCAGTGCAGATTTACTCTTCTTGACTCTGTGAAACTTTTGAGTACATTTCTGATGACCATGGCATAGAATGTGTGAACAGCTCTTCAGACTCACCAATCTGGTTCGGTGCAGTCAGTTGTATGGTTGGAGATTTGGGACCTGGGGAGAAGCAAGGGTAATTTGGGTGCCACCTCTGTGGACTGTACTGGGTATGATGTTTAGGTGGAGGAAGAGGTGGAGAGGCCACTTGAATCTGCACTTGCCATCCACTCGAGCACATGCTATTTCTGGGCCTCATCGACAAGGCATTCCAATGTGCATCTGCCAAAGAAAGGTAGTGGAGTAGCCCGTCAAGTAACAGAAGTTGTCAGATGTCTTTGCATAGGATGTGACGTTGTTGGTGTACTAGTGCTTTCACTAACCATACCAGCTACCCCATGTACACCTTGAACACCAAGCCTAATTCCCCTTCCATCATGGCCTTGCTTTTTCCCAGGAATGTTGCTCAGGTAATGAGGTAGGAGCACCGTATTTGCACCCAAAAATTAGATTTTTAACTTTGCACCACCTCTGCAAACAGCTGAATTTCAGCAGCAGTAAATTCCAAAGTGAAATATGGTATGCTGTATCACGTTAGTCATAGAAGGAAGAATTGTGTGGATGAGGCCTGTATGAGAAAGAAGATATGCTGCAAACAATTTGAAAGTCAGATATCCCCTACTATATGACATTAGGAACACAAGAGTTTTTTGGTGGCCTCAGGATCAGGCCTCTATAACACACTAGATGCTACAAACTATTTTAACCCCTTTACCCCCAAGGGTGGTTTGCACGGTAAAATTTATTTGATATTACCTGCGTTTATTTGTGAAAAAAAACAGAAATTTGGCAAAAATTTTGAAAATGTCGCAATTTTCCAACTTTGAATTTTTATACAATGAAATCACAGAGATATGTCACACAAAATACTTAATAAGTAATATTTCCCACATGTCTACTTTACATCAGCACAATTTTGGAACCAAATTTTTTTTTCGTTAGGGAGTTATAAGGGTTAAAAGTTGACCAGCAATTTCTCATTTTTATAACACCATCTTTTTTAGGGACCACATCTGATTTGAAGTCATTTTGAGGGGTCTATATTATAGAAAATACCCAAGTGTGACACCATTCTAAAAACTGAACCCCTCACGGTGCTCAACACCACATTCAAGAAGTTTATTAACCCTTCAGGTGTTTCACAGGAATTTTTGGAATGTTTAAATAAAAATGAACATTTAACTTTTTTACACAAAAAATGTATTTCAGCTCCAATTTGTTTTATTTTACCAAGGGTAACAGGAGAAAATGGACTCCAGAAGTTGTTATACAATTTGTCCTGAGTATGCCGATACCCCATATGTGTGGGGAACCACTGTTTGGGCGCATGGCAGAACTCAGAAGCGAAGGAGCGGCATTTGACTTTTCAATGCAAAATTTAATGGAATTGAGATGGGACGCCATGTCGCGTTTGGAGAGCCCCTGATGTGCCTAAACATTAAAACCCCCCACAATTGACACCATTTTGGAAAGTAGACCCCCTAATGAACTTATCTAGATGTGTTGTGAGAACTTTGAACACCCAAGTGTTTCACTACATTTTATAACGCAGAGCTGTGAAAATAAAAAATCCTTTTTTTTTCCACAAAAATTATTTTTTAGCCCCCAGTTTTGTATTTTTCCAAGGGTAACAGTGTAAATTGAACCCCAAAAGTTGTTGTCCAATTTATTCTGAGTACGCTGATATGCAACATGTGGGGGGAACCACCGTTTGGGTGAATGGCAGAGCTCGGAAGGGAAGGAGAGCTATTTGGAATACAGACTTAGATGGATTGGTCTGCAGGCATCACGTTGCATTTGCAGAGCCCCTGATGTAACTAAACAGTAGAAACCCCCATAAGTGACCCCATATTGGAAACTAGACCCCCTAGCCCTAACCCTAACCCTAGCCCTAATGGGAAAATGGAAATAAATACATTTTTTTAATGTTTTAATTTTTCGTAACTAAGGGAGTGATGAAGGGGGGTTTGATTTACTTTTTCTAGTGGATTTTTGATTTGCAACCGTCACACACTAAAAGACGCTTTTTATTGCAAAAAATGTTTTTTGCGTTACCACATTTTGAAAGCTATAATTTTTCCATATTTAGGTCCACAGAGTCATGTGAGGTCTTGTTTTTTGTGGGACGAGTTGGCGTTTTTTATTAGTAACATTTTCGGGACCATGACATTTTTTGATCACTTTTTATTCCAATTTTTGTGAGGCAGAATGACCAAAAACCAACTACTCATGAATTTCTTTTTTGGGGCGTTTATACCGTTCCGCGTTTGGTAAAATGGATAAGGCTACTTTCACACTGGCGTTTACTGCAATACGTCGCAATGCGTCGTTTTGCCGAAAAAACGCATCCTGCAAAAGTGCTTGCAGGATGCGGTTTTTTTTGCATTGACTTACATTAGCAACGCATTTGCGACGCATTGCCACACGTCGCAACCGTCGTGTGACGGTTGCGCCGTGTTATGGCGGACCGTCGGGACCAAAAAACGTTACATGTAATGTTTTTTGCTCCCGACGGTCAGCTTTTTCCGACCGCGCATGTGCGGCCGGAACTCCGCCCCCACCTCCACGCACTTCCCCGCACCTCACAATGGGGCAGCGGATGTGCTGGAAAAATGCATCCGCTGCCCCCGTTGTGCGGCTGAGACAGCGCTAGCGTCGGGGACCTCGGCCCGACGCACTGCGACGGACCGAGCCCGACGCTAGTGTGAAAGAAGCCTAAAGCAGTTTTATTCTTCGGGACAGTACGATTACAGCGATACCTCATTTATATCATTTTTTATGTTTTGGCGCTTTTATACGATAAAAAATATTTTATAGAAAAAATAATTATTTTTGCATCGCTTTATTCTGAGGACTATAACTTTTTTTATTCTTTCGCTGATGATGGTGTATGGCAGCTCGTTTTTTTGCGGGACAATATGATGTTTTCACCGGTACCATGGTTATATAGTATATAAATAAATAATATATGTATAGTAGACAAAAATCAATCTGAAAATGGGACAATGGGGTATACTTATAATCAGTTCCACAAAAATATGTATGTATAAAAATACAACAATATTTGTGTAATTGACACTAATTAATATTCACTAAGTGTAGTATAAAAAAGCAAAAGTGCATGTGCAATATAATAAAGGCCTGCAGGCACTGTATGTGCGTATATAACTTTCACTGCATACATATAAAGGCTCCATTAGTGTCTGCTGCTCCATATTTTATATATATATATAGGGTTAGGGTTAGGGCTAGGGTTAAGGCTAGGGTTAGGGTTAGGACTAGGGTTAGGGTTGGGGCTAGGGTTAGGGCTACAGTTAGGGTTGCGGCTAAAGTTAGGGTTGGAGCTAAAGTTAGGGTTAAGTTTGGGGCTAAAGTTAGGGTTAGGGCTACAGTTCGGGTTGGGGCTAAAGTTAGGGTTCAGGTTGGGGCTAAACTTACGGTTAGGGTTGGGGCTAAAGTTAAGGTTAGGGTTGGGGCTAAGGTTAGGGTTAGGTGTTGTGAATTTGGATTCTGTGCTCCCCCGGTGGCTACTGGTGGAATTGAACTGTGTCTTCATCTTCTCTGTTCACCTGTTCCCATCAGGATGTGGGAGTCGCTATATAACCTTGCTGCTCTGTTAGTTGCTTGCCGGTCAACAATGTTATCAGAAGCCTCTCTGTGCTTGTTCCTGCTCCTAGACAACTACTAGATAAGTTGGACTCTTGTCCATGTTTGTTTTTGCATTTTTGTTCCAGTTCACAGCTGTAGTTTCGTTACTGTGTCTGGAAAGCTCTTGTGAACAGGAATTGCCACTCTGGTGTTATGAGTTAATGCCAGAGTTTTAAAGTAATTTCTGGATGGTGTTTTGATAAGGTTTTCAGCTGACCATGAAAGTGTCCTTTCTGTCTTCTGCTATGTAGTAAGTGGACCTCAAATTTGCTAAACCTATTTTCATACTACGTTTGTTATTTCTTCTTAACTCACCGCCAATACATGTGGGGGGCCTCTGTCTCCTTTCGGGGTATTTCTCTAGAGGTGAGCTAGGACTAATATTTTCCTCTGCTAGCTTTATTTAGTCCTCCGGCTGGTGCTGGGCATCTAGAATCAACGTAGGCATGCTACCCGGCCACTGCTAGTTGTGCGTTAGGTTTAGTTCATGGTCAGCTCAGTTTCCATCTTCCAAGAGCTAGTTCATATATATGCTGATGCTATGTTCTCTTGCCATTGAGATCATGACAGTTTGACCGGCCCACTAAAGGGTTAAAATCCTTGGCTGAGAAAGGAGAGAAATAAGTAGTCTGCTGAAATTTTTTTTTTTTTTTTCTCTATCCTTCTAATCTTTGAATGGCTCTGTGTCCACCTGTTTGTAATGGATCTTCAGAGTGTAACTGCAGGTTTGAATAATCTCGCCACGAAGGTACAAAATTTGCAAGATTTTGTTTGTCATGCACCTGTATCTGAGCCGAGAATTCCTTTGCCGGAATTTTTCTCGGGGAATAGATCCGGGTTTCAGAATTTTCGAAATAATTGCAAATTATTTTTGTCCCTGAAATCTCGCTCTGCCGGAGACCCTGCACAGCAGGTCAGGATTGTGATTTCCTTGCTCCGGGGCGACCCTCAAGACTGGGCTTTTTCATTGACACCAGGGGATCCTGCGTTGCTCAATGTGGATGCGTTTTTTCTGGCCTTGGGGTTGCTTTATGACGAACCTCATTTGGAGCTTCAGGCAGAAAAAACTTTGATGTCCCTATCTCAGGGGCAAGATGAAGCGGAAATTTACTGCCAAAGATTCCGTAAATGGTCTGTGCTTACTCAGTGGAATGAGTGCGCCCTGGCGGCGACTTTCAGAGAAGGTCTCTCTGATGCCATTAAGGATGTTATGGTGGGGTTCCCTGTGCCTGCGGGTCTGAATGAGTCCATGACAATGGCTATTCAGATCGATAGGCGTTTGCGGGAGCGCAAACCAGTGCACCATCTGGCGGTGTCCACTGAGAAGTCGCCAGAGAGTATGCAGTGTGATAAAATTCTGTCCCGAAGCGAGCGGCAGAATTTTAGACGGAAAAATGGGTTGTGTTTCTATTGTGGTGATTCTACTCATGTTATATCAGCATGCTCTAAGCGCACTAAAAAGCTTGGTAAATCTGTTTCCATTTGCACCTTACCGTCTAAGTTTATTCTATCTGTGACCCTGATTTGCTCTTTGTCATCTATTACCACGGACGCCTATGTCGACTCTGGCGCCGCTTTGAGTCTTATGGATTGGTCCTTTGCCAAACGCTGTGGGTATGATTTAGAGCCTTTGGAGACTCCTATTCCTCTGAAGGGGATTGACTCCACCCCATTGGCTAATAATAAACCACAATACTGGACACAAGTAACTATGCGTATTAATCCGGATCACCAGGAGATTATTCGCTTTCTGGTGCTGTATAATCTACATGATGATTTGGTGCTAGGATTGCCTTGGCTGCAATCTCACAACCCAGTCCTCGACTGGAGAGCTATGTCTGTGTTGAGCTGGGGATGTAAGGGGGCTCATGGGGATGTACCTGTGGTTTCCATTTCATCATCTATTCCCTCTGAAATTCCTGAGTTCCTGTCTGACTATCGTGACGTCTTTGAAGAATCCAAGCTTGGTTCGTTACCTCCGCACCGAGAGTGCGATTGTGCCATAGATTTAATCCCGGGTAGTAAATACCCAAAGGGTCGTTTATTTAATCTGTCTGTGCCTGAACATGCTGCTATGCGAGAATATATAAGGGAGTCCTTGGAAAAGGGACATATTCGTCCATCGTCATCTCCCTTAGGAGCCGGTTTTTTCTTTGTGTCAAAAAAAGACGGCTCTTTGAGACCATGTATTGATTATCGGCTTTTGAATAAGATCACTGTTAAATATCAATACCCATTGCCGTTGCTGACTGATTTGTTTGCTCGCATAAAGGGGGCCAAGTGGTTCTCTAAGATTGACCTTCGTGGGGCGTATAATTTGGTGCGAATCAGGCAGGGGGATGAGTGGAAAACCGCATTTAATACGCCCGAGGGCCACTTTGAGTATTTAGTGATGCCTTTTGGTCTTTCAAATGCTCCGTCAGTTTTCCAGTCCTTTATGCATGATATTTTTCGCGATTATTTGGATAAATTTATGATTGTGTATCTGGATGATATTCTGATTTTTTCGGATGACTGGGACTCTCATGTCCAGCAAGTCAGGAGGGTTTTTCAGGTTTTGCGGTCTAATTCTTTGTGTGTGAAGGGTTCTAAGTGTGTTTTTGGGGTACAGAGGATTTCCTTTTTGGGATATATTTTTTCCCCCTCTTCCATTGAAATGGATCCTGTCAAGGTTCAAGCTATTTGTGATTGGACGCAGCCCTCTTCTCTTAAGAGTCTTCAGAAATTTTTGGGCTTTGCTAACTTTTATCGTCGATTTATTGCTGGTTTTTCGGATATTGCTAAGCCATTGACCGATTTGACTAAGAAGGGTGCTGATGTTGCTGATTGGTCCCCTGATGCTGTGGAGGCCTTTCGGGAGCTTAAGCGCCGTTTTTCCTCTGCCCCTGTGTTGCGTCAGCCTGATGTTGCTCTACCTTTTCAGGTTGAGGTCGACGCTTCTGAGATCGGAGCTGGGGCAGTGTTGTCGCAGAGAAGTTCTGACTGCTCCGTGATGAGGCCTTGTGCCTTCTTTTCCCGTAAATTTTCGCCCGCTGAGCGGAATTATGATGTTGGGAATCGGGAGCTTTTGGCCATGAAGTGGGCTTTTGAGGAGTGGCGCCATTGGCTTGAGGGGGCCAGACATCAGGTGGTGGTATTGACTGACCACAAAAATTTGATTTATCTTGAGACCGCCAGGCGCCTGAATCCTAGACAGGCGCGCTGGTCATTATTTTTCTCTCGGTTTAATTTTGTGGTGTCATACCTACCGGGTTCTAAGAATGTTAAGGCGGATGCCCTTTCTAGGAGTTTTGAGCCTGACTCGCCTGGTAACTCTGAGCCCACAGGTATCCTTAAGGATGGAGTGGTATTGTCAGCCGTTTCTCCAGACCTGCGGCGGGCCTTGCAGGAGTTTCAGGCGGATAGACCTGATCGTTGCCCACCTGATAAACTGTTTGTTCCTGATGATTGGACCAGTAGAGTCATCTCTGAGGTTCATTCTTCTGCGTTGGCAGGTCATCCTGGCATTTTTGGTACCAGGGATTTGGTGGCAAGGTCCTTCTGGTGGCCTTCCCTGTCACGAGATGTGCGAGGCTTTGTGCAGTCTTGTGACGTTTGTGCTCGGGCCAAGCCTTGTTGTTCTCGGGCTAGTGGATTATTGTTGCCCTTGCCTATCCCTAAGAGGCCTTGGACGCACATCTCGATGGATTTTATTTCAGATCTGCCTGTTTCTCAGAAGATGTCTGTCATCTGGGTGGTGTGTGACCGTTTTTCTAAGATGGTCCATTTGGTTCCTCTGCCCAAGTTGCCTTCTTCTTCCGAGTTGGTTCCTCTGTTTTTTCAAAATGTTGTTCGTTTGCATGGTATTCCTGAGAATATCGTTTCTGACAGAGGGACCCAATTCGTGTCTAGATTTTGGCGGGCATTCTGTGCTAGGATGGGCATAGATTTATCTTTTTTGTCCGCTTTCCATCCTCAGACGAATGGCCAGACCGAGCGGATTAATCAGACCCTGGAGACATATCTGAGGTGTTTTGTGTCTGCTGACCAGGATGATTGGGTTGCTTTTTTGCCATTGGCGGAGCTCGCTCTCAATAATCGGGCCAGCTCTGCCACTTTGGTGTCCCCGTTTTTCTGTAATTCGGGGTTTCATCCTCGATTTTCCTCTGGTCAGGTGGAATCTTCGGATTGTCCTGGAGTGGATGCTGTGGTGGAGAGATTGCATCAGATCTGGGGGCAGGTGGTGGACAATTTGAGGTTGTCCCAGGAGAAGACTCAGCTTTTTGCCAACCGCCACCGTCGTGTTGGTCCTCGGCTTTGTGTTGGGGATTTGGTGTGGTTGTCTTCTCGTTTTGTCCCTATGAGGGTCTCTTCTCCTAAGTTTAAGCCTCGGTTCATCGGCCCGTATAAGATATATGAGATTCTTAACCCTGTTTCCTTCCGTTTGGACCTCCCTGCATCCTTTTCTATTCATAACGTTTTTCATCGGTCATTGTTGCGCAGGTATGAGGTACCGGTTGTGCCTTCCGTTGAGCCTCCTGCTCCGGTGTTGGTTGAGGGTGAGTTGGAGTACGTTGTGGAGAAAATCTTAGACTCTCGTGTTTCCAGACGGAGACTCCAGTATCTGGTCAAGTGGAAGGGATACGGCCAGGAGGATAATTCTTGGGTGAATGCATCTGATGTTCATGCCTCTGATCTGGTTCGTGCCTTTCATAGGGCCCATCCTGATCGCCCTGGTGGTTCTGGTGAGGGTTCGGTGCCCCCTCCTTGAGGGGGGGGTACTGTTGTGAATTTGGATTCTGGGCTCCCCCGGTGGCTACTGGTGGAATTGAACTGTGTCTTCATCTTCTCTGTTCACCTGTTCCCATCAGGATGTGGGAGTCGCTATATAACCTTGCTGCTCTGTTAGTTGCTTGCCGGTCAACAATGTTATCAGAAGCCTCTCTGTGCTTGTTCCTGCTCCTAGACAACTACTAGATAAGTTGGACTCTTGTCCATGTTTGTTTTTGCATTTTTGTTCCAGTTCACAGCTGTAGTTTCGTTACTGTGTCTGGAAAGCTCTTGTGAACAGGAATTGCCACTCTGGTGTTATGAGTTAATGCCAGAGTTTTAAAGTAATTTCTGGATGGTGTTTTGATAGGGTTTTCAGCTGACCATGAAAGTGTCCTTTCTGTCTTCTGCTATGTAGTAAGTGGACCTCAAATTTGCTAAACCTATTTTCATACTACGTTTGTTATTTCTTCTTAACTCACCGCCAATACATGTGGGGGGCCTCTGTCTCCTTTCGGGGTATTTCTCTAGAGGTGAGCTAGGACTAATATTTTCCTCTGCTAGCTTTATTTAGTCCTCCGGCTGGTGCTGGGCATCTAGAATCAACGTAGGCATGCTACCCGGCCACTGCTAGTTGTGCGTTAGGTTTAGTTCATGGTCAGCTCAGTTTCCATCTTCCAAGAGCTAGTTCATATATATGCTGATGCTATGTTCTCTTGCCATTGAGATCATGACAGTTAGGGCTACAGTTAGGGTTTGGATTACATTTACAGTTGGGATTAGGGTTAGGGGTGTGTCAGGGTTAGGAATGTGGTTAGGGTTATGGTTGGAATTAGGGTTAGGAGTGCGTTGGAGTTAGGGGTGTGGTTAGGGTTGGCATTAGGGTTGGCATTAGGGTTAGCGGTGTGTTGGGGTTAGGGGTGAGGTTGGGGTTAGGGGTGTGGTTGGGATTAGGGGTGTGGTTGGGATTAGGCGTGTGTTAGGCTTAGGGTTTCAGTTAGAATTGGGGGTTTCCACTGTTTAGGCACATCAGGGCTCTCCAAACGCAAGATGGCGTCTGATCCCAATTTCAGCCAATTCTGCGTTGGAAAAGTAAAACAGTGCTCCTTCCCTTCTGAGCTCTCCTGTGTGCCCAAACAGGGGTTTACCCCAACATATGGGGTATCAGTGTACTCAGACCAATTGGACAACAACTTTTGGGGTCCAATTTCTCTTGTTACCCTTGGGAAAATAAAACCTTGGGGGGCTAAAAAACATTTTTGTGGGAAAAAATTTTTTTTTTTCATTTTCACGGCTCTGCTTTATAAACTGTAGTGAAACACTTGGGGGTTCAAAGTTCTCACAACACATCTAGATAAGTTCCTTGGGGAGTCTAGTTTCCAATATGGGGTCAGTTGTGGGGGGTTTCTACTGTTTAGGTACATTAGGGGCTCTGCAAACGCAATATGCACCTGCAGACTATTCCATCTAGGTCTGCATTCCAAACAGCGCTCCTTCCCTTCCGAGCTCTGCCATTCGGCCAAACAGTGGTTCCCCCATATATGGGGTATCAGCGTACTCAGGAAAAATTGTACAAAAACTTTTGGGGTCCAATTTCTCCTGTTACCCTTGGGAAAATACAAAACTGGGGGCAAAATATAATTTTTGTGGAAAAAAAAGAATTTTTATTTTCACGGCTCTGCGTTATAAACTGTAGTGAAACACTTGGGGGTTCAAAGCTCTCACAACACATCTAGATAAGTTCCTTAGGGGGTCTACTTTCCAAAATGGTGTCACTTGTGGAGGGTTTCAATGTTTAGGCACGTCAGGAGCTCTGCAAACACAACATGGCATCCCATCTCAATTCCTGTCAATTTTGCATTGAAAAGTCAAATGGTGCTCCTTCCCTTCTGAGCTCTGCCATGCACCCAAACAGTGGTTTGCCTCCACTTATTGGGTATCAGCGTACTCAGGACAAATTGCACAACTTTTGTGGTCCAATTTCTTCTATTACCCTTTGGAAAATAAAAAAATGGGGGCAAAAAATCATTTTTTGGGGAAAAAATGTGATTTTTTTATTTTTACGGCTCTGCATTATAAACTTCTGTGTAGGACTTGGTGGGTCAAAGTGCTCACCACACATCTAGATAAGTTTCTTAGGGGGTCTACTTTCCAAAATGATGTCACTTGTGGGGGGTTTCAATGTTTAGGCACATCAGGGGCTCTCCAAATGCAACATGGCATCCCATCTCAATTCCTGTTAATTTTGCATTGAAAAGTCAAACCGCGCTCCATCCCTTCGGAGCTCTGACATGCGCCCAAACAGTGGTTTACCCCCACATATGTGGTATCAGCTGTAAGATTGCTCTCATTGAGTGTATTGGGGGACACTTGCTTAGCACGAGATTAACGTAGTCAGGCACAATTTTTTTCGCTTAAACACAGTTTATACGTTTTATTAAAGTGTCAAAAACCGGGTTATGCACAGTTCATTATATACATTTCTTAGAAACACAACAGGCACCAACTGGTGATATTAACTTGCAGCTTTATCTTAAACACTTCATTTACGGCTTTGACTCACGGTCACGGACACTAAAAATGCTGGACCTCTCACTTCGCCTAGTTACCATCGGTGTCCGTACGCCATACAGTTCACCAATGTCCCAAGTCACATACAGCGCATATGACACTGGGTCGCGGTCTCTAAACACGCTGAACCTCACTTTGTTCAGTTGCCGTGGGAGACCACACAGTTCATAGACTCTCATAAGCACCAACAGTCAATGGTACCTTAAGGGAGCTCCTGCTCCACCTGCTAACTCCTCGTCAGTCCTCTCTCCCAGGAAAGCTGCCTCACAGGGATCACCAACTTGCCTGGGTGGCATATCTTAGTCAGTCCAGACCCAACGAAGGACAGTAGCTTCCCCCAACATAGACCATCCAGAATCAGAGTCTTACTGTGCGCTATTCAGGGATCCGGTCCTACTCCCAGAACCTCCCAACACACCATCATGAGCTCTTTAGGATTTCCTACTCCCAGGACTTCCAACACATGAACTGCACATGTGACCTGTCCAGGTGCTATTCAGGACCTCGTCCAACACCCCAGGCATATGACCAGTCCAGGTACCATTCAGGACCTCATCCAACACCCCAGGCATATAACCTGTCCAGATGCTATTCAGGACGTCAGACCAACACCCCAGGCAACCAGCAAGTCCAAAGCCCCACCATGTGCTCTTCAGGACTCCTACTCCCAGGAAATCCAACACAGGTTGTTCAATGTGCTATTCAGGGATCCAGTCCTACTCCCATGGGCTCCCAACACACAAGCATGTGACCTGTCCAAGTGCTATTCAGGACCTCTGTCCAACACCCCAGGACACCAGGTCCAAAGCCCCACCACGTGCTCTTCATGATTCCTACTCCCAGGAGATCCAACTCATAGGCTCCCCAGGACCTTCCACTGGAACCACATGGGAACATGTGACCCACACCCTGGTCACATTATATACCCTTAAACACTCCCCTGGAAGGGAGTGTGGATGTGTGGCTAGTTTGTCCCACCCATCTCACGCAACTAGCATAGTAAGTCTCCCTTACAACTACACCATACATATACACACTCTTGAGGGACTACAGGTCCCAGAACAACAACATTGCATCAGACTTACCACACAGACTCCCTCTGCGACACATGTCGGCCACTCACAATTCTGCCAATCACTGTTGCACCACCATTATAACAACAAATATGCTTCCATGCACATCTCAAGGAGCACACACAGTGCCCCTTAGCTGCCACAGAGGTCACTGCACCACACAGCGTACTCAAGACAAATTGAACAACTTTTGTGGTCTAATTTGTTCTATTACCCTTGGGAAAATAAAAAATTGGGGGTGAAAATATCATTTTTGTGAAAAAATATGATTTTTTTTACGGCTCTGCATTATAAACTTCTGTGAAGCACTTGGTGGGACAAAGTGCTCACCAAACATCTAGATAAGTTCCTTACGGGGTCTACTTTCCAAAATGGTGTCACTTGTGGGGGTTTCAATGTTTAGGCACATCAGGGGCTCCCCAACGCAACATGGCGTCCCATCTCAATTTCAGTAAATTTTGCATTGAAAAGTCAAATGGCGCTCCTTCCCTTCTGAGCTCTACCATGCGCCCAAACAGTGGTTTACCCCCACATATCAGGTGTCAGCGTACTCAGTACAAATTGTCCAACAACTTTTAGAGTCCATTTTCTCCTGTTTCCCTTGGTAAAATAAAACAAATTGATGCTGAAATAATTTTTTTGTGAAAAAAAGTTAAATGTTCATTTTTTTAAACATTCCAAAAATTCCTGTGAAACACCTGAACGGTTGATAAACTTCTTAAATGCGGTTTTGAGCACCTTAAGGGGTGCAGTTTTAAGAATGTGTCACACTTTGTTATTTTCTATCATATAGACCCCTCAAAATGACTTCAAGTGTGACGTGGTCCCTAAAAAAAAATGGTGTTGTAAAAATTAGAAACTGCTGATCAAATTTTAACCCTTATAACTCCCTAACAAAAAAAAAATTTGGTTCCAAAATTGTGCGGATCTAAAGTAGATATGTGGGAAATGTTACTCATTAAGTATTTTGTGTGACATATGTGTGATTTAAGGGTATAAAAATTCAAATTTGGAAAATTGCTAAATTTTCAAAATTTTCGCAAAATTTCTGTTTTTTTTCACAAATAAACGCAGGTAATATCAAATAAATTTTACCACTATCATGAAGAACAATATGTCACAAGAAAACAATGTCAGAATCATCAGGATCCGTTGAATCATTCCAGAGTTACAACCTCATAAAAGGACAGTGATCAGAATTGTAAAAACTGGCCCAGTCATTAACGTGCAAACCAGCCTTGGGGCTTAAGGGGTTAAAGGGACAATCTCTTTAGTCTCGTTGACTCTAACAATTGAGCTTTGTGTGGACTCTGGAACAGAGGGGAATTTCATGTCTTCTGCCTCTGCTCAGCACCACGCAATACCCCTGGTGATGCTCGCCAAACCGGTGACTGTTCAAGTGGTGAATGGGTCGACACTGCCCTCACAAATCACACATCAGACCATCCCTTTCTCATTATCTATGTCCCCTTGCCATCAGGAGATTATCTCCCTTCTTGTCATTCCCAAGGTAATAGACGAGATTCTGCTAGGAGTACCTTGGCTCTGTTTCCACTCTCCACATATTGAGTGGACCACAGGGAGGATATTGGGTTGGAGTGAATCTTGTAAGGGCAGATGTGTGAGGAAGTCCATTCAGGTTTCCACTACAGAGATACCCACATATCTTACTTCCCTTCCCAAGTGCTATTGGTCCTATGCAGACGTGTTCTCAAAAAAAGGCTGCAGAGACCCTTTCGCCTCACCGCCCATATGCCTGTCCTATTGACCTCATGCTTGGAGCTGAACCTCCTCGGGGACGGGTCTATGTCCCAATACATCTAGGAGAATTTGGCAAGAGGGTTCATTTGGAAGTCAGTGTCACCTGCAGGGGCAGGGTTCTTCTTGGTGCAGAAGATGAATGGAGAACTATGTCCATGAATACATTACAGGGGTCTAAACGCCATCACCGTTAAGAATAAGTACCCATTGCCCCTGATATCTGAGCTCTTTGACAGGGTATGGGGAGCAAGGGTATTTACCAAATTAGATCTGTGGGGTGCTTATAACCTGATTTGCATCCGTGAGGGGGACAAATGGAACACGGCTTTTAATAAACAGGGATGGGCATTATGAATATCTGGTGATGCCCTTCGGGCTCGGTAATGCCCCAGCCGTTTTCCAAGACTTTGTGAGAGACATCTTCCGGGATATGCTCTCCACCTCATTCATAGTCTATCTGGATGATATACTCTTCTACTCTCCAGATATTGACTCCCACCATAGAGAGTTTCGCAAGGTCTTTGACCTCTTACGGGCAAATTCTCTTTATGCCAAGTTGTAGAAATGTGAGTTTGAGCAGGAGTCCTTGCCTTTCCTTAGTTATATCATCTCCGCCCATGGATTGGTTATGGATCCTGCAAAACTACAGGCTGTGATGGACTGGCAGGAACCTCATTCTCTCAAAGCGGTACACCGTTTTATGGTGTTCATTAATTATTATCGTCAGTTCATACCGCATTTCTCGACTTTGGTAGCTCCCTTGGTAGCCCTCACCAAGAAGGGAGCAAATCCCATATTGTGGTTGGAGGAAGTCTCCAAGGCCTTCCTCTCTATAAAATCTCATTTTGCTAGCGCTCCCATCCTACATCGCCCCGATAAGCCGTTCATAATGGAAGTGGATGCCTCATGTGTTGGTGCTGGTGCAGTCCTCTTCCAAAAGAATGCTTAAGGTCGGAAGCATCCCTGCTTCTTCTTTTCTAAGACCTTCACACCAGCAGAGAGGAATTATTCCATTGGGGACAGGATGTTGCTAGCTATGAAGTTGGCTTTCTCTGAGTGGAGGCACCTCCTGAAAGGGGCTCGCTTTCCTTTTCAAGTCTTCACCGACCACAAAAATTTGGTGCACTTACAAACAGCTCAGCAGCTAAATTCTCACCAGGCCAGATGGTCCTTATTCTTCTCCCAATTCCATTTCACCCTCCATTATCTCTCTGGGTTGAAGAACATTTGTGCTGATGCTCTCTCTCGCTCCGTTGTGTCTTCAGAGGAGGAGGAAGAGGAGCCTCGGCTTATTGTTCCTTCTGAGAGCCTGAGAACCATGGCTCCAGTTTCGCTAGAGTCGGTGTCCCCTGGCAAGACTTTTGTACCTACTAATTTGCGACCAGAGGTTCTCTCTTGTGCTCATTCATCCAGGGTGGGTGGACATTTTGGGACCAAGAGGACATCTGAGCTGTTGGTGAGGACGTACTTGTGGCCGCATATGGCCCGTGACGTCGGAGACTATGTTCGGGCATGTGTCTCCTGCGCCAAAAATAAGTCTTCTCGACAAAGGCCGGCTGGGTTACTTTATCCTCTGCTGGTGGCAAACAGGCCCTGGAAGATGGTCGGGATGGACTTTGTGGTGGGCTTACCCAAGTCTCGTGGTTGCACCATCATTTGGGTAATCACCGACCATCTTTCTAAAATGGGGCACCTGGTGCCGCTTCCACGGTTACCTTCTGCATGGGCCTTGGCAGCGTTGTTTATAAGACACATTTTCCACCTACACGGTATGCTGGACAAAGTTGTCAGTGACCGGGATCCCCAGTTTGCACCTCGGTTCTGGAGATAGCTTTGTCGCTTACTCAGCCTTGAGTTAAATCTCTCTTCAGCATATCATCCCGAGACAAATGGATTGGTAGAGAGGACCAATCAGACCTTGGCCACATATTTGCGACATTTCATTTCTGCCAGGCAGGATGACTGGGCATCCTTGCTACCGTGGGCGGAGTTTGTGCTTAACAACGCTGTAACAGACTCCACTGGTCAGACTCCATTCCTTCTTAATTATGGTCAGTTTCCACGGGTTCCCATGCCTATGCCCGTGTCTTTCACCGACTCCAGCGTGGCAGACTGGGCTGTGGAGGCACGGGACATTTGGGACCGCACTCAAGATGCCATCCAGGCCTCCAAGAAGAGAATAAGGTCCTCCACCAATGCACATAGGTGCCCTGCTCCGACCTTTGTTTCTGGCGACTTAGTGTGGCTCTCCACCCGTAACATCAGGCTGCAAGTTGAGTCCACTAAATTTGCTCCTCACTACTTGGGACCTTTCAAGGTTCTCGAACAGGTTAACCCTGTGGTCTACTGTCTGGCCCTTCCTCCACGCCTATTTATCACTGACACCCTTCATGTGTCCCTCCTAAAGCCCGTACACATGTCCCGGTTTTCTGAGTCGTCTGCCAGGACATCAGGTTCATCTTCGGATGATTACGAGGTGAACGCTATTTTGGCGTGCAAGGTGGTATGTGGGAAAAAGTTTTATTTGGTGGACTGGAGGGGTTATGGCCCAGAGAACAGGTCCTGGGAGACTGTTGAGAATATTCGAGCTCCGCTGCTCATTGCTGCCTTTGAGCATAGCGAGGACCTAGGAGAGGGGGTAATATTAGGGGTCGAGTTCCCACCTCTGCACAGGGGGAATCTCGAACCACCTCCACTGCGGTCTCACAATCTTCTCCAGCCGCAGTGGAGCCTGCTCAGCCGAGACGTCGGTCTCAGCGTCTGGCTCAGCCTGATACTGTGCAGCTGGTTTCTGCTGCTTTCCCAAGCTCAGCCACTGTAGCTAGTACTGGTCAGCGGCAAGCAGACGTCTCTGGGACTAAGTCCTGCTTTTTCCCATCTGAGCATGCCCAAGGTAAGACCTCTCATTGGAGGTCAGGGGTCACATGCTCAGGTACTGCTGCAGCTTCCATTGGTCCTCTAGGAAGGTCCTGAAGTTGCTCTGGTATTGTTGCAGCTTCCATTTGTCCTCTAGGAAGGTCCTGAAGCTGCTGTAGCTATGAAAGGTTTGCATGGCCGCACGGCCATGTGCTAGTATCACTTCATGTTATGAGCTTGCTATTTGTGGTCGCGCCTGTATGTGGATAGGGTTTGGCTGAAATAAGCCCCTAGAATACTGGCACCTCCGGAGAGGAGTTTGTATGTATGTATTCAGGGCTGGCTAATAGCCACTAGAATTCCAGTTCCACCGGAGAGGAGTGTTTGTGTGATTCTCTGTGTGCGTGACCACTGACAGCCATCAGCTCAGCAGTTAGCTGTGTTCCTCTGTGACGCTAACAGGGCACAGTGTGTTCTTTTCAGTGAGACACAGTGAAGTAACTGAGTTCACTTATACAGCCATATAGTGCCGTTATCTTCTAGCGGCAGGATCTCTCCTGCACGGTGGACCCCGGGCTGCGAATGCACCAATTATAACATCTATATTAACTCCCCAGTCCTTACATACGTTGCATTGTTTTGTCTGCTAGCCCTGGTCTACTCAGTATTTAGTGTTTGCAAAAAAAAATAATGAAAAAAAAATATATACAGTCTGCTATTTCTGTCAGACGCCTGGTGTGTCTATGGTGTCAAAATTTTCATTTTGCAGGTGTACATTGCATTGTTTTGTCTGCTAGCCTTGGTCTACTCAGTATTTAGTGTTTTGAAAAAAAAAAAAGAAAAAAATGCACCCCATTAGGCCTTGGATTCCACATACTGGATGGGCCCATGAAAATCCACTTCACAATATGCATTTTGTACTCACGTACTCCTTTGTTTTACACATTGGCAGCAAGGCCAGCCCTGCTGCATGGTCAGTCATATGCACCCCATTAGGCCTTGGAACCCACATACTGAATGAGCCCATGAAAATCCGCTCATATTTTTTAATGGTATGATGGTTTCCTCTTTGCACAATTATTTACAGGTGAATTTGGCAATTTTATTTGCCATGTTTTTAACAGTAAGGTTCAGAAACGGCTTTAAAAAAGGCTAATACCTGCAATACAGTGCAATTTTATTGCAAACTACAAAATCCTAGGAATAGTATGATTGAATAGTGTGAGAGTGTATAATTTTGTATATGATAACATACAAAGGTTAATAAGTACATATAAGGATTACATAAATATAGTGATTACGTATATATGAAGATTAACTACATACAGTATAATTAGAACATCACCAAGAGGCTTTTAAACATCATCCATTTGGAATATCAGAGAAGCAACACCAAGAGAGAGAACCCCTGGGAGATTACCTACACTGCATGGGCGTCCCCAATTATGCAGGTATCAGCACACTGTACATGTACAGGTACCCCAGTTTTGCCATCTGTCTTAGGCATGTTTCTCTGGTCTTATATAGTGATTTACACTATGTAGTAACTCTAGTGTCATGCCGTATGCGGCGATAAAGGGGCAGGACGGCATACTGGAACCCGCACCTGTCCCTGCCACTATAAAGGGACTCTGACTTTCCCTTATCTCAGGGGTACCTATGATGGTTAGGAGGCCTGAGCTGCCAGCGTATCCCTGTCTCCTGTGCAGGCCCTATCAGTGGCCCCCTCTCCCCCAAAGGAGGTGGACTGCACCAGTATAACAATACAACTTAATAGGATATACAGACAAGATAACTAAAAGTCTCAAACTCGCCAAATGCTCACACAACCACAGAGGAAACACAGAGAAGGGAAGAGAAGGAATAAACTAGAAAGTAAAACAGATTTAACATGCAACCAAAACAGCAGACACCAATCTCTGAAAATAAACCTCCAACTCCAACACTACGCTCCTTTAACCTCCAAGCCAGGCAGTAGAACTGATCACTGACAATAGCTGAAGTCAGGACTGAGTCTATATAGAGAATCCAATTACAAAATCCAGTACAGCTGAGATACCCAGCTCTCAGCAACTCAGCAATAAGGTTAACTCCTGCCCTGTTGGCACAAAGCAGCCAGGTTAGAACACAGGTGAAGAGCTTCTGTTCACTGTGTGTGAACGAGGCCCAGAGCGCTGCGGTTCTCTGGAACCTCTGTGTCGCAGTAGCCCCGTGACAGTACCCCCCCTTCTACGAGGGACCTCCGGAGCCTCAGGACCAGGTTTCTCAGGATGAGCTGTATGAAATGCCCGAACCAACCTAACGGCATGGACATCGGCAGCAGGCACCCACGTCCTTTCCTCAGGACCGTACCCTCTCCAGTGTACCAGATATTGTAGGGATCGATGAACTAAATGAGAATCCGTAACCCTGGAAATCTGGAACTCGAGATTTCCATCAACAAGGATCGGGGATGGCAGTGAAGGGGACTGATTGGATGGCGCAACAACCTTTTTGAGTAAAGAGCGATGAAAAACATTATGGATCTTAAATGACTGGGGCAAAGCCAGCCGAAAAGCAACGGAGTTCACGACGGCCACAATCCTATAAGGGCCAATGAACCTAGGGCCCAATTTCCATGAGGGAACTCTTAGCTTAATATTTTTCGAGGACAATCAAACCCAATCACCCACACACAGGTCCAGACCTTCCACACGTCTCTGATCAGCCGCATTCTTATACCTGGAACCCATCCTCTTTAATTTATCCAGAACTCCTTGCCATACAGACGTGATGGATGAAGAAAACCTCTCCTCTTCAGGAACACCTGAGGAATGCCTCCTATTAAATGCACTAGATTAAGGATGAAAAGCATATGCCCCGAAAAACGGGGACTTACCAGTAGACTCATGAGTACGATTCTTTATAGCAAATTCTGCTAACGGTAGGTACTTAACCCTGTCCTCCTGATTCTCTAAGATGAAACACCTGAGATAAGTCTCAAGATTTTGATTTACGCGTTCAGTCTGACCATTGGATTGAGGATGAAAAGCTGAAGAAAACGACAAATGAGTCCCCAGCCGGCTGCAGAAAGCCCTCCAAAACTTGGAAATAAACTGCCACGTTCTGAGACAATATCTGAAGGAATACCATGCAGTCTCACAACCTCCTTAATAAAGACCTGTGCCAGAGTCTTAGCATTTGGTAATGCAAGTAGCGCAATGAAATGAAACATCTTGCTAAATCTATCAACTATGATTAAAATAAATGTATTACCCTCCGAAACCGGCAAGTCAGTGATGAAATCTATTGACAAATGAGTCCAAGGTCTATTGGGAATCTCCAAAGGTTGGAGAGACCCAGACGGGTGAGAACAAGAGGACTTGGAACGTGCACACACACTGCAGGCAGCGACATATTCATGTACATCATGTCTTACCCCAGACCACCAAAAACACCGAGTGAGTAGGCCCGCGGTAACTAGTGTTGAGCGATGCCGTCCGATACTTGAAAGTATCCATGACATCACGGCTTCTGATTGGTCGTGTGCCGCTCATGTGACCACCACGCGACCAATCACAAGCCGCGACGTCATTCTCAGGTCCTAAATTCCTAGAATGAGGAGTTTAGGGCCTGAGAATGACCTCGCAGCTTGTGATTGGTCGCGTGGCGGTCACATGAGCGGCACGCGACCAATCAGAAGCCGTGACGTCATGGAAGGTCCTAAACGCGCTCATTTTAAGCAAAGGAGGCTGCCGGTTAACAGCGGTAAGGTGCAGGGGCCTCCGGAGAGGTGAGTATTTCAATATTTTTTATTTTAATTCGTTATTTTACACATTAATATGGATCCGATACTGATTCCCGATACCACAAAAGTATCGGAACTCGGTATCGGAATTCCGATACCGCAAGTATCGGCCGATACCCGATACTTGTGGTATCGGAATGCTCAACACTAGCGGTAACCTTACTTCCAGGGTGTCCAGCCAAAACTGAGTCATGATGCTCATTTATGACCCTGAGACGGAGATTAGCCGGAACAAAAAGTTTACCTAACGGACAGGCTGCTAGGGTGTCCCCCTGTGCCTCTACCACCTCTTTCTCAAGATCAGAATTAATTGTGGTGACTACTACATCCTTCTGCAGTATAGGACCTGGTTGACAATTATCCCCACCCCATAGGGAAACAACGGGATAATGCATCAGCCTTGACATTCTTATTTCCTGGTCGGTACGTAATGTAGAAATTGAACCTGGTGAAGAACAGAGACCACCTTGCCTGCCTAGGTGTAAGACTCTTTGCAGATTCTAAATACAAGAGGTTTTTGTGATCTGTGATCACCATGACAGGGTGAAGTGCTTCCTCCCAAAAAATGATGCCATTCCTCAAATGCTCATTTAATTGCCAACAGCTCCCTGTTACCAATGTCATAATTCTTCTCCATAGGAGATAATTTTCTCGAGAAAAATGCACACGGATGCCACTTACATGGAGAAATCCCCTGAGACAATACAGCTCCCACCCCTACCTCAGAGGCATCCACCTCTACAACAAATGGCTCTGATGTCAGGCTGTATTAATACAGGTGAAGTGGAAACACACTTTTTCAAAGTTTCAAAAGCTTTACTGGCCGCACTGGACCATATGGAGAAATCCGTGCCTCTATTGGTCATGTCTGTCAATGGTTTGGCTACCACTGAAAAATCTTTAATAAATTTGCGATAGAAATTTGCAAAACCTAAAAACCTCTGTAAAGCCTTAAGGTCCTCAGGACGATCCCTCTCCAAGACCGCCCTGACCTTAGCCGGATCCATACAAAAACCTGTGGAGGATAAGAAATAACCCAGAAACGGAATCTCTTTGACCGCGAACATGCATTTCTCAAGTTTGGCAAACAGTTTATTGTCCCTGAGTACCTGAAGGACCTGTCGTACATGATCCTGATGAGACTCGAGGTCAGGGGAGTAAATTAAGATGTCATCAAGATATACCACTACAAACCTACCTATTAAGTGGCTAAATATATCATTGACAAAGTGTTGAAACAAAGCAGGAGCTTTGCTTAACCCAAAAGGCATAACCAAGTTCTCGTAATGTCCCTCTGGAGTATTAAACGCCGTCTTCCATTCATCCCCCTCCTTCTTCCGAATGAGATTATATGCCCCCCTGAGATCTAATTTGGAGAACCATTTAGCCCCCACAATTTGGTTAAAGAGGTCCGGAATAAGAAGGAGCAGGAAAGAATCCCAGATAGTGTTGAGCGATACCTTCCGAAAATTTTTTTGGAAATCGCCGATACCGATACCCGATACCAATACAAGTCAATGGGACACAAATATCGGAAGTGATCCTGGATGGTTCCCAGGGACTGAGGGAGAGGAAACTGCGGAGTGCAGGGTCATTCCACATTGTGTTAGTAGCCCATCTCCGAAACTCAGAGCAGTATTCCTCTACTGGCCGGTCTCCTTGTGTAAGATGGCGAGGGAGACACGGTCAGGATCATCATACACTTGACCTAAGGCTTGAAAAAACTCCTCCACAGTCTGTAACGGCAAAGCGTTAGCGGGAAGTGAAAATGCCCAGGCCTGAGGGTCACCTTGTAAAAGCGATACAATAATACCAACCCTCTGCTCTTCTGAACCTGAAGTGTGAGGATGCAACCTGAAATACAATTTACAGGCCTCAAAGAATGTAACAAACTTGTCACACACCCCAGAGATCCTGTCAGGTAACGCAAGTTTAGGCTCCAGCAAAGCTTGTGGAGGTGTAGCAAACACTGCAGTGGCCACTGAAGTGCGCTGCACAACCGCCAAGCGGAGGTCAGCCACCTTTAGACTGAGTTGCTGCATTTGTCCAGCTAAAGCAGCAATGGGGTCCATATTGGACCAAGAAAATTTTTAAGGTCAGTGATACTGTCACACCGTATGCGGCGATAAAGGGGCAGGATGGTGTACTGGAACACGCACCTGTCCCTGCCACTATAAAGGGGCCCTGACTTTCTCTTATCTCAGGCGTACCTATGATGGTTAGGAGGCCTGAGCCGCCAGCATATCCCTGTCTCCTGTGCAGGCCCTATCAGTGGCCCCCTCTCCCCCAAAGGAGGTAAACTGCACCAGTATAACAATACAACTAAACAGGGTATAAAGACAAGGTAACTAAAAGTCTCAAACTCGCCAAATGCTCACACAACCACAGAGGAAACAGAGAAGGGAAGAGAAGGAATAAACTAGGAAGGAAAACAGATTTAACATGCAACCAAAACAGCAGACACCAATCTCTGTAAATAAACGTCCAACTCCAATACTATGCTCCTTCAACCTTCAAGCCAGGCAGCAGAACTGTTCACTGACAATAGCTGAAGTCAGGACTGAGTCTATATAGAGGATCCGATTACAAAATCCAGTACAGCTGAGATACCCAGCTCTCAGCAACTCAGCAATAAGGTTAACTCCTGCACTGCTGGCACAAAGCAGCCAGGTTAGAACACAGGTGAAGAGCTTCTGTTCACTGTGTGTGAACGAAGCCCAGAGCGCTGCGGTTCTCTGGAACCTCTCTGTCGCGGTAGACCCGTGACATCTAGTTTCACCCAGACCTTTGAATGGCCACTTTTCAAGGTTGGATGAAACTGAGATATCACGGACTCATCAGATGAGGGGCCATAAACCCCTAGAAAATAAAAGCCACAAGGATTTAGATCAAACCACCCCCGGCATAGCTTGAGTAAACGTTAATGTTTTACAATGACAAACAGCAAACATATAGAGGCTTAGAATGCATTCGGTATACTGTATTTCAATCTTGTTTACAAATCGTCATTTGTATATTCGCCATTTGTACATTTGAGGCAGAGAAAGTTAAGGCTCGCAAGGAGAGAAACAAATATAGTGGACAAAGAAATATTTTCAAAGAACTACTTAGCCAAACTAACAGCATTGCTTTTTCAAATTTACTGTATATTAAGTGTATTGTGTCCAATGTAAGCAACCAGGCAACACAAAAAGGAACTTTTCAAGTGAGCTCTTTAAGGTACACAAATGTTATGAAGTCTTTTCCAACAAGGATGTGGTTTCACCAATGGGGGTACCTTTTGTAAAAATAGACTGGTGCCATCACAGCCCCCTTGACCAAATGTCACCGGCCTATAACAGTACAGAGCACGTTCACCCTGGTGATCTAATGGCAGCTAAACAAGAGACATTGCAGGAGACAGAGTTAAGAATTAGGCCCAATGTAGTGTTGTATGTGTCTGAGACTTGAAATGCAGTGCATGATCTGCCAAACAATTCCCCATTGGGGGTAACTTTTTTAATAATAGACTAATGCCATCGCAGGCACCTTGGCTAAACTTCACCGGCCAATAACAGTACAAAGCACGTTCACCCTGGTGATCTACTGGCAGGTACAGGACAGATTGCAGGAGAACGAGTTAAGAAGTAGCCCCAATGTAATGTCATGCCCAATTCCCCAATGTGTTGTCCTTTTTGGACTTAAAAATATAGTGCTATCACAGCCCACTTACCCCAAATTCACTGGCCTATAACAGTACAGAGCACGTTCACCCTGGTGATCTACTATCAGGTACAGGACAGATTGCAGGAGACCGAGTTAAGAAGTAGCCCCAATGTAATGTCATGCCCAATTCCCCAATGTAACATCCTTTTTTAAAAAGAAAAGAGTGCCATCACAGCCCCCTTGGCTAACATGCACTGTACAGAGCACAATCACCCTGGTGATCGACTGGCAGGAACAGGACAGATTGCAGGAGACCAAGCTATGATGTAGGCCCAATGTAATGTCATGCCCAATTCCCCAATATGGGATCCTTTTTTAAAAAATTAAAAGAGTGCCATCACAGCCTCCTTGGCCAACATGCACCGTACAGAGCATGTTCATCCTGTTGATCTACTGGCAGGTACAGGAAAGATTGCACGAGACCGAGTTAAGAAGTAGGCACAAAGTAATGTCATGCCCAATTCCCCAATGTGGGATCCTTTTGTAAAAAAAAATAAAAGAGTGCCATCACAGCCCCCTTGGCCAAAATGCACAGTACAGACCACGTTCACCCTGGTGATATACTGACTTTGGATGATGAGGATAAGGATATGGAGGAGGATAAAAACAAACAGACCAAATTTGGTAGCGTATACCCATGTGTGGTTGTGAAGAGGTGCATGAGAATACAACTCCCCAAAAGAGAGAATGTATTTGAGGTCATGTTTCGCTGTTTTCACTTGGTGGTGTACAGAAGTCTTTCCCAATTCAGCCCTTGTTCATTTTTATAAGAGTCAGCCTGTCAGCATTTATCTGTTATAATTCCAACAGTGGCACTAAAAACCTTCTCTGACAGAACGCTAGCAGCAGGGCAGGCCAGAACCTTCAAGGCATAGAGAGCCAGTTCATGCCACATGTCCAGCTTGGATACCCAATATATTCCAAACAGTGTAGACACAGAAATATGGACTCCTGGCTGGAGAAAAACTAGTAGCACTAAATATTGATATACTTAAATGTGGCCTTCTTTCAGGAACATGCTATTAGCGCAAACAATTTGTGTTTAAAATGTGGACTCATGCATGGCAAAAAATATTACCAGAACAACATTTTTTTTTGAGAATTTTTTTTTTCATGACCACAGTACAGTATTGACACAAAGAATTTATATTTTTAAAATGTGGACTACTGCCTAGGCCAAAATATTACCAGCACAAAATATTATTCTGCCAAAATGTGGCATTGTTTCAGGACAAAGGTATTAGCAGGAATAATTTATATTTTTAAATGTGGACTTCTGATTTGTCACTGTAACACAGTTTTATCACAATAGATTTATAGTACCTATTTGAGCCTCATTACTTCAATTCAATATTAGAACCAATGATTTTTAAGTGGAAATTTGTCCTTCTTATTCGCCACTGAAACCCAGTTTTAGCACAAATGATTTGGTCCTTACTTAAATTTTTTAGAGGGTCATCTTGCTACCCTCATTCTTCATTTTCTAGTATACGTATGATGCTCTCCTTTATAATTTCTACAGGATGTGTATGAGGTCGAACTCTAAAATTATCTTACAAATACAGTATTATGTAAAAGTTTGGATACCCCTGTTCAAAATGTCTGTTATTATGAACAGTTAGGCAAATTGAAGATGAATTGATCTCAAAAAGGCCTAAAGTTAAAGATGACACATTTCCTTGGCAAAAGAGACTCTCCAAAGATGACATGGCGTTCACTAATTATTCCTGCAAATGTTGCATTGAAAAGTCAAATGGAGCTCCTTTATTTCTGATTTATTATGTCAGACACTTAAACAAGGGTTTTCCCCTAATATGGGGTATCAGCATGCTTAGGACAAATTGCACAACATATTTTAGGGTCTTTTTTTCTCTTCTACCCTTGTGAAAATAAAGAAATTTGAGTATAAAAAAATTTGTAAAAAAAAAAGTTAAAGTAAATGTTATTTTTCTCGTTCCATATTGTAAGAATTCCAGTGGAGCACCTAAAGGGTTAATAAACTTCTTGATTGTGGTTTTGAGCACTTTTCGGGGTGCAGTTTTTAGAAGGGTGTCAGATTTGGGTATTTTTTGTTATATAGACCCCTCAAAGTCAAATGTAATGTTGTCTTTAAAAAAAAAAATGGTTTTGTCAATATTGTTAACAAAAATGAGAAATTGCTGGTCAAATTTTAAACGTTATAACTTCCTAAAAAAATCATGTTTCAAAAATTGTGCTGATGTAAAGTCGACATGTGGGAAACATTATTTATGAACTATTTTGTGTGACATATCTCTCTGACTTAGGAGAATTAAAATTAAAATTTAAAAATTTCCAAAATGTTTAATATTTTTTTTTCCAAATTTCTGATTTTTTTCACAAATTAACGCAAATCATATAGAATAACTTTTTACCACTATCATGGAGTACAATGTGTCATGAAAAAAGCAGTCAGAGTCACTGAGTTCCATTGAATTGTTCCAGAGTTATTACTTCATAAATTGATAATGGTCAGAATTCAAAATTTAGTCTGGTCGTCAAGGTGAACACAGGCTTGGGGGCTGAAGGGGTTAATTGTGACATGACTTCACTTACATTGCAAAGATGCTTATTTTTACCATCGCAGATCTGAAATATTTAGTTATAATAATAGGAATATACCTTTAAAACCTTATAATCACTGCTACATTTTGAACACATTTATAGAGGTGAATATAATAGGGCAAGCGATTAATGAAAGCTTTATTTTTAACACGTTTAATTGCCTGAATTGTCTGAATAGAAGGCGACTTGTGGGACAATGGATGAGTCTCCCATGATTTGTGTTACCAGGTACCGGCCATCAATTTCATATATAAATCTCCAGACTTGCATCCATTACGGCTCACATTCATTTGTCTAACGACTAAGTACAGAGGCGCGACGGTGATGCTGTCTATTTACCCTGGGGAAATTCATCACACAACAATTGAAATTTGTAAAAAATAATATATCATCCATTTGATATTTAGTAATAATGAATAATAAAGAAACCGCTTCTGTAAGTATTGCATCTTTGTAATAATAGTTAATGCAGTTTGCTTAAGATTATTTTCCAAATTATTGATTTATTAAAAAAAAACAGGAGAAAAAAATTTGTATTGTCTAACTTAAAATTTAACTATCAAAATGAATTCTGATTGTTGACAACTAAAGTTAGATTGAAACTTTATTGCTTTGGACTATGTTATACAGGTGAGCGAATCTGCCAAAATTAAAATTCGGCAAATTCTCAAAAATTCAGCCAGGAAATTCATTTTGCTTCAAACTGATACAATGCTACTCAACTGAGCCCCAACTGCATTTGGAAGTCTCCTAACACCAAAGTATAATAAACTGATGGGTGAAAAGGGTTAAAACCAATCATGCTCCCCTTGCTCCTCACACATACGCACTGCCACAGCTCCCTGCTAGCTCTGGATTCTGTTCCCCTGCTCCAGTGCTTGGTCTCCTCTTCAATCTTCTCCAGCACCTCGGTCCTCTGTGGTTAATGTGGTCTGATGTATGTCATGATAATAGCAGAACATTTGCCTAGACCTAGCTAGTGCCAAAATCATCGGAAAAGAGTTCAATAGCACTTGAGCGGAGCTGGTGCCTGAGGACGTTAGCAGAGAACCGTCAGGAAGCCGTTGTAGCAGGGACGGGTGGAGGACTTGGCGAGAGGGACTTGTTACGTTTTTTTTAAAAAAACATTCCTGTCCCATATTTATCCAGTAAACAGCCGCTCACTGACCAGAATTTTACTGTATTTACACAAGTCAAGTTATGAAAAATTCACATTGGGAAATTTAAACAAATTCAATTATTTAATATAAAATTGTTCATTCTTCTTACTATATTTTAGATGCTTTTCAGCATTTCTAAACAACATAAAAAAAGCTCCAAGGTAAATATTATTTCATATTTATTTCCTTTAAAGCACCACTCCAGAGTTTTTTTTTCAATGCCCCACTGCAGTGCTGGTTTAAATGTAATTCACCTGCCAATTTCCAACTGTCACTACCATTGGTTTTTGGCAAAAAGTTACCTCCCTGCTACTCCAGTGTTTCACAGAACTGTGAAGAGGTCTCTTTAAAATACAAGTCTATGAGAACCTCGTTCTGGCTCTCAAAGACTTGCGTTGAGAGCCTGTGATGTAGCTTCTGATTTCCCTCCAAGATGGAGCTGTGGGACCGGTGCGGTGCCTAAAATGATAAAGACACCGGAAGGTGAGTATATGATGTAGGGCAGGGGGCTTACGTTTAGCATATATTTCCACATGGCGTATGCTGAGCGCTTTGGGTGCAGCAGACACTCGCCCCGTCTAAAGCGCTGCCGTCTTTTTTACGAGCGGTGATTCCTCATGTGTTCATTGAATAGCGAGGAAAGAATGGTTGTAGATGATGAGGAAAAAGCTAACATATTAAACACCTTCTTCTCCACGGTATTCACGGTGGAAAATGAAATGCTATAGGTGAAATCCCAAGAAACAATGAAAACCCTATATTAAGGGTCACCAATCTAACCCAAGAAGAGGTGCGAAACCGGCTAAATAAGATTAAAATAGATAAATCTCCGGGTCCGGATGGCATACACCCACGAGTACTAAGAGAACTAAGTAATGTAATAGATAAACCATTATTTCTTATTTTTAGGGACTCTATAGCGACGGGGTCTGTTCCGCAGGACTGGCGCATAGCAAATGTGGTGCCAATATTCAAAAAGGGCTCTAAAAGTGAACCTGGAAATTATAGGCCAGTAAGTCTAACCTCTACTGTTGGTAAAATATTTGAAGGGTTTCTGAAGGATGTTATTCTGGATTATCTCAATGAGAATAACTGTTTAACTCCATATCAGCATGGGTTTATGAGAAATCGCTCCTGTCAAACCAATCTAATCAGTTTTTATGAAGAGGTAAGCTATAGGCTGGACCACGGTGAGTCATTGGACGTGGTATATCTCGATTTTTCCAAAGCATTTGATACCGTGCCGCACAAGAGGTTGGTACACAAAATGAGAATGCTTGGTCTGGGGGAAAATGTGTGTAAATGGGTTAGTAACTGGCTTAGTGATAGAAAGCAGAGGGTGGTTATAAATGGTATAGTCTCTAACTGGGTCGCTGTGACCAGTGGGGGACCGCAGGGGTCGGTATTGGGACCTGTTCTCTTCAACATATTCATTAATGATCTGGTAGAAGGTTTACACAGTAAAATATTGATATTTGCAGATGATACAAAACTATGTAAAGCAGTTAATACAAGAGAAGATAGTATTCTGCTACAGATGGATCTGGATAAGTTGGAAACTTGGGCTGAAAGGTGGCAGATGAGGTTTAACAATGATAAATGTAAGGTTATACACATGGGAAGAAGGAATCAATATCACCATTACACACTGAATGGGAAACCACTGGGTAAATCTGACAGGGAGAAGGACTTGGGGATCCTAGTTAATGATAAACTTACCTGGAGCAGCCAGTGCCAGGCAGCAGCTGCCAAGGCAAACAGGATCATGGGGTGCATTAAAAGAGGTCTGGATACACATGATGAGAGCATTATACTGCCTCTGTACAAATCCCTAGTTAGACCACACATGGAGTACTGTGTCCAGTTTTGGGCACCGGTGCTCAAGAAGGATATAATGGAACTAGAGAGAGTACAAAGGAGGGCAACAAAGTTAATAAAGGGGATTGGAGAACTACAATACCCAGATAGATTAGCGAAATTAGGATTATTTAGTCTAGAAAAAAGATGACTGAGGGGCGATCTAATAACCATGTATAAGGTGACGGGCACAAGGGGGTATTCTTTGCGTCTGGAGGAGAGAAGGTTTTTCCACCAAAATAGAAGAGGATTCTTTACTGTTAGGGCAGTGAGAATCTGGAATTGCTTGCCTGAGGAGGTGGTGATGGCGAACTCAGTTGAGGGGTTCAAGAGAGGCCTGGATGTCTTCCTGGAGCAGAGCAATATTGTATCATACAATTATTAGGTTCTGTAGAAGGACGTAGATCTGGGGATTTATTATGATGGAATATAGGCTGAACTGGATGGACAAATGTCTTTTTTCGGCCTTACTATGTAACTATGTAACTATGTAACCACATCCTATACATAGAAAGGTACTATTTATCTTGTAGACACTGTGCATCTCTGCTGCGATAGACAAGCTGAAGTCTATAAAGACGCGCCGCATGTGTGTATACACAGGTCTACCACCTGTATCTTTGTACGTATAGTGGTATGGGATTTCATAAAATCCGTCCAGTATGCTGTAACATCTGGACACTGCAGATTGGATGCTGCGGCTGTACGCAACGTCCAATCCGCAGCCAATTTGCCACATGGAAACATACCCTAAAAAATAAGAAGCTACAGAGCTGCTTTCTATGCAAAAAACTATTTACATTATATAGAAACAGTTTTGATTGATGGAATTTTGGCTACCATGAAACGTTCTGCCTCCTCCTGATAAAATGAAGGGATTGTGGTGCTTTTCTGAGCTCTGCTGTTTTCTAACTCTACTGGTGGCCTGAAGAGACAGTCTATGGAGCTTGTCTTCAGTGCCTAAAGAGTGCTGCCTTCATCTGAAGTCTTCTACTCCTTTGTTTCAGTGATTAGGAGGGATTGTATGACCTGGAATTCTATAACTATCTAGAGCAGGAATTTTGTAACTGTCAAGATATTATATATTGCTGTTTTCAGTTTACTACAGTTTATCTAAAATTTGTTCCATATTTAGAGCAATTTGACCGTGGTCACTGAGTTTTTCATTTTAGGATTTCAAATCAGACAAAGTTTAAGAGTTTCACTGTTCTGTCTTCTCCTTCTGGTTTTCTGTGGGACAATATGTGCAAATTCCCTGATCATCACCCTGGTGTCCACCACAAAAAACCTGCACACTCCAATGTACTTCTTCATTTCTCAACTATCCCTCAGTGACATTCTGGTGATTACCAATATTGTCCCCAATTTGCTCCAAATTCTACTCAATAATGGGGGATCCATAGCATTTATTGATTGCTTCACTCAGTTGTACTTTTTATGTGCTCCAGAAGTGTTTGAATGTTTCCTTCTAGCAGTGATGTCTTATGACCGATATGTGGCCATCTGTAATCCCCTCCGTTACTCCACCATCATGACTACAGCACATTGTGTCATATTATCAATTATGTGTTGGATGTTTGGATTTTCTATTGTTTTGATTTACATTGTAACAATGGCAAAGCTAAACTTTTGTGGTCCAAATATCATTGACCATTTATTCTGTGATATTGTTCCTCTACTGGAACTTTCCTGCTCTGACACCTTCATTGTTCACTTGGAAATTGCTGTCTTGATCATTCCAATCTTAATAATACCAACTATTACTATTGTATTGTATTATACTTTTATTGTGTCAGCGGTCTTAAAGATTAAATCTAATGTCAGTAGACAGAAAGCCTTCTCCACCTGTAGCTCCCACCTCATTGTGGTCTCCATATTTTACTGGACCATATTTGGTGTTTATATTTTCCCAACAAAAGATGGAACACTCACCGTCAGTAAGATCCTATCTCTGCTATATACCGTGTTTACTCCTTTTATCAACCCCATTACATACAGTCTGAGAAACCAAGACATTAGGAAAGCCCTTCTTAAGCATGCAGCCCAATTAATTACCACCTAGAGATTTTTCTAACCTGACTTGTTGCTGCTCCAGATTGTCCAGGTCAGTACAACCTTCTTTGATGCCACAACTCCTCATCTCAGGTGGCAGACGCCCCTTGCCGAATCACAACCCCGCACATACACAACTCTAATAGGAGCACAATGTAAATGATCTGATGCACTGCCCTAAATTTACTTATGACTGTTGCTTCCAGAAGCTCCATTATGACAACTTTGAAGTGTAGGACATCAACGTAACCAAACACGCCAAGGAAAAAAACATAGTATTGATGTGTGTATTGTTCCCCAAACTAGTAAAATCTAAAAAAATATGTATCTCATGCAATGAACACCAAAACAGGAAAAAGTGGTCAAAATGTTGTATGTTCTCCAAAGAATAGTCATAAAAATCTCAGGTCAAAAGGCAAAACCAAACAATCCCGCATTCAAGTATATTGATGGGATGTTGAAACAAGTTGTGCATCTATAAAATGTACTTTTATCTCATAATATGTTTTCTACAACCATTTTTCTCAATTTCTTTTTTCTCAGAAAATGTATTACTTTATTAACACCATAGACACATTGTCGTCTTTTCTGGGCAAACATAGTTTGCATTTCTTTACCCCTGTACCCCCTTTTTTAACCCTTCCTGAGGGTGGTTTGCATGTTAATGACCGGGCCAATTTTTACAATTCTGACCACTGTCCCTTTATGAGGTTATAAATCTGGAACACTTCAATGGATCTTAACGATTCTGACACTGTTTTCTCCTGACATATTGTTCTTCATGTTAGTGGTAAAATTTATTCAATACAACTTACTTATTTAATAAGAAATGTAAATATTGCGAAAATTTAGATTTTTTTTCAATTTTCAAGCTTTGAATGTTAATGCCCTTAAATCTGAAAAAAATGAAGATGTAGCTTTTTTTCACAAAATATTTACTTCAGATCCAATTTTTATTATTTTACCAAGGGTAACAGGAGAAATTGGATGACAAAAGTACACTGATAAACCATATGCAGGGTAACCACTGTTTGGGTGCATGGCAGAGCTCGGAAAGGAATGAGCACCGTTTGACTTTTTCAAATCAGAATTGGCTGGTATTGAGATCGGACGCCATGACCCATTTGATGAGCCCCTGATGTGCCTAAACAGTGGAAACCCCCCACAAGTGACACCATTTTTGAAAGTCGACCCCCTAAGGAACTTATCTAGATGTGTGGTGAGCACTTTGAACCCCCAAGTGCTTCAATAAAGTTTATAAAGTAGAGCCGTAAAAATAAAAATCAAATTTTTTCCACAATCGCCCGAATATTTTAATTTCCCAATAGTAACAGGAGAAATTGGACCCTAAAAGTTGTTGTACAATATTTCCTGAGTACACTGATACCCCATATGTGGGGGTAAACCACTGTTTGGGCGCATGGCAGATGCTTTTTATTACATCACCATATTTTGAGAGCTATAATTTTTCCAGATTTTGGCCCACAGAGTCATGTGAGGTCTTGTTTACTGCGGGACTTAAACAAATCCCAGTGTTTCTGAGAATCTTTTTTCATGACACATTTTACTTTTTGTTAGTTGTAAATTTTAGTCAATTTTTTTTGCATTTATTTGTGCAATATCAGAATACTGGCAAAAAAAAAATTTAGCAATTTAGAATTTTTATATCCTTAAATTAGTTTATTATGCTTTACAAAATAATTTATAAATGCATTGCCCATATGTCTAGTTTATATACAGTAGGCATAATTTTTAAAACATAATTTTTATTAATAAGTTATATGGGTTAGAAATATACAAACAATGTAATGTATGTATAAACAATTTCTAATTTTTCCAACAACATTTCCAATACTGTTTTTTTAGAGGCCAATTCACATTTGAAATAACTTTAAAGGGCCTATATGAAGGAAAATACCTAAATTGACACCATTTTAAAAAATGCACCCATAAAAGTGCTGAAAACCACATTCAATAACTTTATTAACCCTTTAGGGAAAAAAGTAACATTTTCATTTTTAACACAAAAATGATCATTTAGCCCCAAATTTAGCATGTTTACAAGGGTAACAGTTACAATGAGATAGCCACGGAAATGCAGCCCTTCCACCTGTTGGACACGGATGGTTTCCGAAAGCTGATGACCATCATCCAGTACCAGTTGCCCAGTCGGCATAACTTCTCTAAAACAGATGTGCCTGCGCTACACCAGCTTGTCACAGACAATATCACAAGTTCCTTGAAAAAATCTGTGTGACAGGGTGCATTTCAACACTGACATCTGGACGAGCAAGCATGAACAGGGGCATTACATTTTGCTGGCTTGGCACCAGGTGATTCTGGTGGCTGTGAGCGCAGGTGGGGAAGGGGTTGCACCACAAGTTTTGGAATCCTCAAGGCTTGCAGGGCACTTGGGGATGGAGAACTAAATCAATGCACACCATAAGAAGGAAAACTAAACTACTGAACACCTAGTTTTGGAGAACTAAACCACTACATACCAAAGGGATGGTGTCACTAGACATCAAATCTTGGAATCCCCAAGGCTTGCAGGACAAACCTCTGTATCTAACCGTTTCTTCACTGCTCCTGCCTCCTCCACCTCCTCTAGGACCTCCACCTGAGCCCTTAACCTCTCCCTTAAAGAAACACATTTTTCCAACACCATAGAGAGAATCTGGATGAACTCTGCACTGCACAGCTAGGGAAAACCACAATCAGGCAGTATATAAATTAATATGCCTTGGAGATCGCAGTCACACAGCGCAAGTGTTGTGGACAGCTATCCAGGCCAAGTTTGTGCAATGGCTTTCTCCACTGAACCTTGAGTCAGTGAAGGTTGTTTGCAAATTACACTGTGCACATGTTGCAGTGACTGTGGCAGCAGCAATGACCCTGGTAAAGTATGATATTTTGCAAACTCTGGCCAAATGCAGTATGAACGTGTAACAAATCACATTTGTGGTGTGTGCACAGGTGAAGGACCTCTGCATCCTTTTGTACAGTTTCAAAATGGCCACTAACATGGTTAGCACTGATGTGGCCATCATCAGCATCACTATTCCGGTGATCTGCATGCTGGAGCATGCTTTGAATAGTCTGCAGGAGGAAGTGGTGGTCGCAAAGGAGGATGCTGAAATGATAACAATATCTCCAACTTTTGCACTGTCATCGCACAGGTGGATGCCATGGGAAGGTGGATTACAGTGATCGAGGGGGGCTCTAGATAAAAGGCAAGCTGTTATTTAAGGTGTGGGAACCGAGGAACAAATGGAGGAGGACGAGGAGGACGAGGAGGAAGAGTTCATGGGCATGCAACAGTGAGGAGATGAAGAGGATAATGATCCCCACTCTGTTGTTTGTGGTTAGCGGGAGAGGATGGAGGAAGCAAGTTCAAGTCTTTCCTCACCACCAGCACACCATGTACTTGGATCTCATGGAAGTGTCTTACAGATGAGCGTCTTCTTTCTGGACTAACTGCAACATGATTTTTGTCTATATTTATGATTATAAATAGTGCTGATTACTGGGTTGCACTCTGTTAGATCCACGATACAAGAGTACATTTGCATGCTGGAGTATTGAAACACTCTTGTAGAGAATCTTAAGCGTGATTATTCACAGACAGCAGTGAGGCACACAGCGTAGATCGCAGTTTTAAACTTCCAAGCCAGGTAACTTTGACTAGTCAATGCAAAAGTGTAAGTGGCAGAGGCAGCACGGTGACTTAGTAGTTAACACTGCACCCTTACAGCATTGGGGACCTGGGATAAAACCCTGCCAAAGACAACATATGCTACGGGTTTGTACGTTCTCCCTGTGTTTGTGTGGTTTTCCTCCTGTTACTCTGGATTTCTCCCACACTCAAAAGATATACTGATAGAAAATTTAGATTGTGAGCTCTAATGGGTACAGTACCGAAAATGTCTGTGAAGCACCATGTAATTATTAGTGGTAGGTAAGTGAGCAAAATAACTGAAAATTAAAATAAGCTATTTCTGGGAGTCGTTGCACAAATTTTTCAGACCAGCAAGTGCACCAACAGAACAGATTACAACTCTGACACATAATGAACGACTGGAGAAGATGGTGCAGGAATATTTTAAGCTCAATGTCAATGCCCTTAGTGGGGTTCACTCTTTGCTTTTTGTTATCCAAAAATGGAATAGTGCTGGGTCTCCATCTGATGGGTTGCTTGTGGTGGAAGGGTGTCAGAGGCATATATTAATGTTTCTACTCTGGGGAAATTGATCATGTCTTTAAATTGCTGTGAAAGTAATGACACTATATAAGTGAGTAAAATACATAAAATAAATTGATGCCACTTTAGTGGTTTCTGCCTGTAGTTTTTTAAAATGTTTGGACTCCAAGTTGGGTCTCCTTCATGTGTCTTGCCTGAACTTGGCAGGGCTCTCAGACCACCAGGCCTACACCAGTCACTCATCCACCTGTTACTGATCATTGTTTAAGCTGGAAATGCTGCTTCAAGCTCTGTCCGAGGCCCTGTCCCATGCTGAAATGTGAAATGTGGCCTGCTGGCTGGAGCACACAATTAGCACAAAGGATTTATATGTGCTTTCTGTAGCACGCTATTATTCCTAACAATTTAGATTCAGAAATGTGTACTCCTGGCTGAAGAAAGACTAGTCACATTAAATATTTATGAACTTAAATATGGCCTTCTTACAGGAACATGCTATTAGCTCAAATAATTTGTGTTTTCCAATGCGGAAAAAGAAGAAAAAATATTTATTTGGAGAAATCTGGCCGTATTTCTGGACCACAATATTGCCACAAAGAATTTATATTTTGAAATGTGGACTCCTGCCTAGGCCAAAATATTACAGCACAAAACATTATTCTACCAAAATGTGGCATTGCTTCAGGACAAAGGTATTAGCAGGAATAATTTACATTTTTAAATGTGGACTTCTGAATTTTCACTGAAACACAATTTTATCACAAATGATTTGGAGTAGTTATTTGAGCCTCATGACTTCAATATTAATACCAATGATTTTTAAGTGGAAATCTGTCCTTCTGATTAGCCACTGAAACACAGTTTTAGCACAAATGATTTGGTGTTATGATCCCAGTGGCAGAGGATCTCTGGTATTCCGGCAAGATAGCAAAAACATAAAAACTGCTCTAGGGAGGTGGAAACTGGGCTAACCGCAAACCTGATCCTAACACACAACTAAAAGCAGCCGGTGAACGTGCCTACGTTGGTTCTAGACGTCTCGAGCCAGCCGGAGAACTGACTACCCCTAGAGGGAAAATAAGACCTCACTTGCCTCCAGAGAAATTGAACCCCAAAGGTATAGAAAGCCCCCAACAAATAATAACGGTGAGGCAAGAGGAAAACACAAACGTAGAGATGAACTAGATTCAGCAAAGTGAGGCCCACTAGTCTAGATAGGCAGAAATAGATAGTGAACTATGCGGTCAGCAAAAAACCCTGCAAAAACATCCACGCTGAATATTCAAGAACCCCCACACCGACTGACGGTGCGGAGGGAGAATATCAGCACCCTAGAGCTTCCAGCGAGCAGAAAATCACAAATTAAGCAAGCTGGACAAAAACACAAAAAAATGCAAATGATCCAAGATTCAAAACGGACTTAGCTTTTCTTGCATGAGACAGACAGAAAGGAATCCGGAGGAAACCATATAGGACTAGATACAACGATGCCAGGCAAGAGACTGAGTCCAGAGGAGACCTAAATAGGGAACACCCACTGCTTAATGACCCAGCTGGAGCCCAGGCCTGCAACAAGACATGCCTAACACAGTACCGTTAGTGACCACCATAGGGAGCCCAGAAACACAGTTCACAACAGTACCCCCCCTTGAGGAGGGGTCACCGAACCCTCACCAAGACCCCCAGGGTGATCAGGATGAGCAGCGTGAAAGGCACGAACCAAATCAGCCGCATGAACATCAGAGGCGATAACCCAGGAATTATCCTCCTGACCATAGCCTTTCCACTTAACTAAATACTGAAGTCTCCGTCTAGAGATACGAGAATCCAAAATCTTCTCCACCACGTACTCCAACTCGCCCTCAACCAAAACCGGGGCAGGAGGCTCAACAGCAGGAACCATAGGCACCACGTACCGCCGCAACAAGGACCTATGGAACACATTATGAATAGCAAATGACGCTGGAAGGTCCAAGCGAAAAGACACCGGGTTAAGGATTTCCAAAATCTTATAAGGACCGATAAAGCGAGGCTTGAACTTAGGAGAGGAGACCTTCAAAGGAACATGCCGAGAAGACAACCAAACCAAATCCCCAACACGAAGTCGGGGACCCACACCGCGGCGGCGGTTGTCAAAACGCTGGGCCTTCTCCTGTGACAATTTCAAATTGTCCACCACATGGTTCCAAATCCGCTGCAACCTATCCACCACAGAATCAACCCCAGGACAGTCAGAAGGTTCAACCTGGCCCGAGGAGAAACGAGGATGAAAACCAGAGTTGCAGAAAAAGGGTGAAACCAAAGTGGCAGAACTAGCCCGATTATTAAGGGCAAACTCAGCCAGTGGCAAAAAGGTAACCCAGTTGTCCTGATCAGCAGAAACAAAACATCTTAAATAAGTCTCCAATGTCTGATTAGTTCGCTCGGTCTGGCCATTAGTCTGAGGATAAAAAGCCGACGAAAAGGACAAATCAATACCCATTTTAGCACAAAAGGATCGCCAGAATCTGGACACAAACTGGGATCCTCTGTCAGACACAATATTCTCAGGGATGCCCTGCAAACGAACCACATTCTGAAAGAACAAAGGAACCAAATCAGAGGAGGAAGGCAACTTAGGCAAGGGCACCAAATGGACCATTTTAGAAAAACGATCGCATACCACCCAGATGACAGACATCTTCCGAGATACCAGGAGATCCGAAATGAAATCCATGGAAATGTGCGTGCAAGGCCTCTTCGGGATAGGCAAGGGCAAAAGCAACCCGCTGGCACGAGAACAGCAAGGCTTAGCCCGAGCACAAATCCCACAGGACTGCACAAAAGAACGCACATCCCGCGACAAGGAAGGTCACCAAAAGGACCTAGCCACCAAATCTCTGGTACTGAAAATCCCAGGATGCCCCGCCAACACCGAAGAATGAACCTCAGAAATAACTCTGCTGGTCCATCTGTCAGGGACAAACAGTCTCTCTGGTGGGCAACGATCAGGCCTATCAGCCTAAAATTTCTGCAGCACTCGTCGCTAGGGTTGAGCGAAACGGGTCGTTCATTGAAACCGAGCCGATCCCTGTGCGTGGTCGGCCATGCGGTACGCGACTTTTGCGCCAAAGTCGAGTTTCAATGACGCTAAAAGCGCCATTTCTCAGCCAATTAAGGTGAACGCAGAGTGTGGGCAGCGTGATGACATAGATGTCAGTCCCCACCATCTTAGAGAAGGGCATTGCAGTGATTGGCTTGCTGTCTGCGGCGTCACAGGGGCTATAAAGGGGCGTTCCCGACCATCTTACTGCTGCTGATATAAGCTTAGGGAGAGGTTGCTGCCGCTTCGTCAGAAGCAGGGATAGTGATAGGCAGGGTCCATTAACCACCAAACCGCTTGTGCTGTAGCGATTTCCACTGTCCAACACCACCTTCGGTGTGCAGGGACAGTGGAAGCGACATTTTTTTTCTCAGCGCTGTAGCTCATCGGGCTGCCCTAGAAGGCTCCCTGATAGCTGCATTGCTGTGCCTGTGTGTGTACGCCGCTGTGCAAACCAACTGCTTTTTTCAAAGCACAAATCCTCTTGTTCCTTCCTTTCTGCACAGCTATCTTTTTTGTTTGTCCACACTTTTTATTTAATTTGTGCATCAGTCCACTCCTTATTGCTGCCTGCCATACCTGGCTGAGATTACTGCAGGGAGATAGTAATTGTAGGACAGTCCCTGTTTTTTTTTTTGTGGGAGATTAAGATTGGCATTTCTGCTAGAGTGCCATCCCTGTGTGTGCCATCTCTCACTCAGTGGGCCATAGAAAGCCTATTTATTTTTATTGCTTGATTTGGGTTCTAAAATCTGCCTGAAAACATCACTACATCAATCAGTGGGAGGAAAATATTGGCCTCTGGGCATGTGTGCCACTCCTGACTCCTGTGTGTGCCATCTCTCACTCAGTGGGCCATAGAAAGCCTTTTTTTATTATTTGGTTTCTAAATTGTCCCTGAAAAAATCATTTTATTTTATTTGGTTTCTAAAGTCTCCCTGAAAAAAAAAAAAAAAAAAACAGTGGGAGATTAATATTGCCCTTTCTGCTTGTGTGCCAGTCTTGACTCCTGGGTGTGCCATCTATCTCTCTCTCTCAATTTGTGGGCCATAGAAAGCCTATTTATTTTTTGGCTTGATTTGGGTTCTAAAATCTACCTGAAAAAATCACTACATCAATCAGTGGGAGAAAAATATTGGCCTCTGGGCTTGTGTGCCACTCCTGACTCCTGTGTGTGCCATCTCTCACTCAGTGGGCCATAGAAAGCCTATTTATTTTTTTGCTTGATTTGGGTTCTAAAATCTACCTGAAAACATCACTACATCAATCAGTGGGAGAAAAATATTGGCCTCAGGGCTTGTGTGCCACTCCTGACTCCTGTGTGTGACATCTCTCACTCAGTGGGGCATAGAAAGCCTTTTTTATTATTATTTGGTTTCTAAATTGTCCCTGAAAAAATCATTTTATTTTATTTGGTTTCTAAAGTCTCCCTGGGAAAAAAAAAAAAAAAAGGTGGAGATTAATATTGACATTTGTGCTTGAGTGACAGTCCTGCGTGTGTGGCATCTCTGTGATTTGGTGCCACAGAAAACAAAGTGTGTAACATTGTTCCTGATTTTCCTTGTGGTCTCACCAACCTGTAAAGGGATATTGAAATCATACTGAAGTTATAGCTCACCGTGTAAGTTGTTTGACAGCAACAAATAAAGTTACTTTGGTTAAGTTTTTAAAACAATGAGGAAGTCTGGTGCAAGAGGTCGTGGCCGTGGGCGTTCATTGTCAGCTGGTAATGGTGGTAGTGGTAGTGGAGCATCAGGTGGTGGTGGGGATAAAAATATTCCACCTAAGTCTGGAGCTGTGGATCCAGGTTCGTCGTCAGGCTACACAAGGCCTCGAACGCTCTCTTTTCTGGGAGTAGGAAAACCGCTTTTAAAGCCGGAGCAGCAACAGCAAGTTTTGGCTTACCTTGCAGACTCAGCCTCTAGCTCTTTTGCCTCCTCTTCTGAAACTGGTAAATGTAAAAGCAGCGCGTCGCTTGTGGATGTTCACGGTCAGGGACAAGTCGCTTCCTTGTCCTCTTCAGCAAAAACAACAACAAGAGAGAAGGATGCAGCAGGCGACACAACGGGTTACTCCATGGAGCTCTTTACACATACCGTCCCTGGCTTAGAAAGTGAAACACTTAACAGGCCATGCCCATTACAAGTAGATTCTGACATGGAGTGCACTGATGCACAGCCACAGCCAGAGTACTATGCTGCTCCTTTGACACAGACCAGAACATTGCCCTCTCAGGGTACTGATCCACAATCAGACCCTGATGAGACTATGTTGCCCTGCCACGAACGCTATACCACCGACCGACACGGTGACCCCGACAAAGTTGCACACGAGCTAGAAGAGGAGGTAATAGATGACCCAGTTGTTGACCCCGATTGGCAGCCATTGGGGGAGCAGGGTGCAGGCGGCAGTATTTCAGAAGCGGAGGTGGAGGAGGGGCCGCAGCATGCATCAACATCTCAACAGGTTCCATCTGCCGGGCCCGTATCTTGCCCAAAACGCGTGTCAAAGCCAAAACCTGTTGGAGGACAGCGTGGCCATCCGGTTAAAGCTCAGTCTGCAATCCCTGAAAAGGGATCCGATGCTAGGAAGAGTGCAGTCTGGCATTTTTTTAAATAACATCCAATTGATCAGCGCAAAGTCATCTGTCAAAAATGTTCAACTAGCTTAAGCAGAGGTCAGAATCTGAAAAGTCTCAATACAAGTTGCATGCATAGACATTTGACCACCATGCATTTTCAAGCCTGGACTAACTACCAAACGTCCCTTAAGGTTGTAGCACCCTCGGCCAATGAAGCTAGTCAGCAACGCAACATCCCTTCCATCACTGTAAGGCCACCCTTTTCCGCACCACCGGCAGTATCTGTGCAGGTTTCTTTGCCAACCAAAAGCAGTCAGGGTCAGGGAAACACCACTTTTGTAGGAGGAGATATTGCATCTAGGGCACCGGCGGAAACAATACCGTCTCCAACCGTCTCTCAGTCTGCCATGTGCACCGGCACACTCGAAAGTTCCACGATCTCCAGCTCTCCAGTCCAGCTCACCCTACATGAGACTCTGGTTAGAAAAAGGAAGTACTTATCCTCGCATCCGCGTACACAGGGTTTTAACGCCCACATAGCTAGACTAATCTCGTTAGAGATGATGCCCTACCGGTTAGTTGAAAGCGAAGCTTTCAAAGCCCTGATGGAGTACGCTGAACCACGCTACGAGCTACCCAGTCGACACTTTTTTTCCAGAAAAGCCACCCCAGCCCTGCACCAGCATGTTAAACAGCACATCGTCCATGCACTCAGGCAGTCTGTGAGTACAAAGATGCACCTGACTACAGATGCATGGACCAGTAGGCATGGCCAGGGACGTTATGTGTCCATCACGGCACACTGGGTGAATGTGGTGGATGCAGGGTCCACAAGGGACATCATTTTCGGGACAGTTGTGCCTAGCCCACGGTCTAGGAAACAGTTGGCTGTAGGCGTTCGCACCACCCCCTCCTCCTCCTCCTCGTCCTCCTGCAGAAGCGACAGCTCTTCCACAGACCGCAGTCGGCCAACTACTCCATCGGCAGCTGACACTGTTGCACACCAGTTGTCCCATTATGGGCCAGCTACTGGCAAGCGTCAGCAGGCTGTATTGGCTATGAAGTGTTTGGACAACAACAGACACACCGCGGAAGTTCTGTCCGAGTTCTTGCAACAAGAAACGCAGTCGTGGCTGGGCACAGTAGATCTTGAGGCAGGCAAGGTAGTGTGTTGTGAAATTGGATTCTGGGCTCCCCCGGTGGCCACTTGTGGAATTGTACTTGTGTGCATCATCCCCTCTGTTCACCTGCTCCTATCAGGATGTGGGAGTCGCTATATAACCTTGCTCCTCTGTCAGTTTCATGCCGGTCAACAATGTAATCAGAAGCCTTCTGTGCATGTTCCTGCTACTAGACAACTCCTAGCTAAGTTGGACTTTTGTCCTTGTGTGTTTTTGCAGTTTGTTCCTGTTCACAGCTGCTGTTTCGTTACTGTGTCTGGAAAGCTCTTGTGAGCGGAAATTGCCACTCTGGTGTTATGAGTTAATGCTAGAGTCTTAAAGTAATTTCTGGATGGTGTTTTGATAGGGTTTTCTGCTGACCATGAAAGTGCCCTTTCTGTCTTCATGCTATCTAGTAAGCGGACCTCGATTTTGCTAAACCTATTTTCATACTACGTTTGTCATTTCATCTATAATCACCGCCAATATATGTGGGGGCCTCTGTCTGCCTTTTGGGAAAATTTCTCTAGAGGTGAGCCAGGACTGTCTTTTCCTCTGCTAGGATTAGGTAGTTCTCCGGCTGGCGCTGGGCATCTAGGGATAAAAAACGTAGGAATGCTACCCGGCCACTTCTAGTTGTGCGGCAGGTTTAGTTCATGGTCAGTATAGTTTCCATCTTCCAAGAGCTAGTTCTCATATATGCTGGGCTATGTTCTCTCGCCATTGAGAATCATGACAGTTTGACCGGCCCAAAAAAGGGTTAAATTACTGGCTGAGAAAGGAGAGAAAAAAGAAGTCTGCTACAATTTTTTTTTTTTTTTCCTCTAGTTCTGAGTGTGCTCTTAATTGAATCACTTGCTAGTTTGCCTATGCTGCAGCCTTCCTCTCTTTCTCTCCTTCTAATCCTTGAATGGCTCTGTGTTCACCTGTTTCAAATGGATCTTCAGAGTGTAGCTACAGGTTTGAATAATCTCGCCACAAAGGTACAAAATTTGCAAGATTTTGTTGTTCATGCACCTATGTCTGAGCCTAGAATTCCTTTGCCTGAATTCTTCTCAGGGAATAGATCTCACTTTCAAAATTTTAAAAATAATTGCAAATTGTTTTTGTCCCTGAAGTCTCGCTCTGCCGGAGACCCTGCACAGCAGGTCAGGATTGTAATTTCCTTGCTCCGGGGCGACCCTCAGGACTGGGCTTTTGCATTGGCACCAGGGGATCCTGCGTTGCTCAATGTGGATGCGTTTTTTCTGGCCTTGGGGTTGCTTTATGAGGAACCTCATTTAGAGCTTCAGGCGGAAAAGGCCTTGATGTCCTTGTCTCAGGGGCAAGTTGAAGCTGAAATATACTGCCAAAAATTCCGCAAATGGTCTGTGCTTACTCAGTGGAATGAGTGCGCCCTGGCGGCGATTTTCAGAGAAGGTCTCTCTGATGCCATTAAGGATGTTATGGTGGGGTTCCCTGTGCCTGCGAATCTGAATGAGTCCATGACGATGGCTATTCAGATCGATAGGCGTCTGCGGGAGCGCAAACCTGTGCACCATTTGGCGGTGTCTACTGAGAAAACGCCAGAAAATATGCAATGTGATAGAATTCTGTCTAGAAGCGAGCGGCAGAATTTTAGATGAAAAAATGGGTTGTGCTTCTATTGTGGTGATTCAACTCATGTTATATCAGCATGCTTTAAGCGTACTAAGAAGCCTGACAAGTCTGTTTCAATTAGCACTTTACAGTCTAAGTTTATTCTATCTGTGACCCTGATTTGTTCTTTGTCATCTATTACCGCGGACGCCTATGTCGACTCTGGCGCTGCTTTGAGTCTTATGGATTGGTCCTTTGCCAAACGCTGTGGGTATGATTTGGAGCCATTGGAGGCTCCGATACCTCTGAAAGGGATTGACTCCACCCCATTGGCTAGTAATAAACCACAATACTGGACACAAGTGACTATGCGTGTTAATCCGGATCACCAGGAGGTTATTCGCTTTCTGGTGCTGTATAATCTACATGATGTTTTGGTGCTGGGATTGCCATGGCTGCAATCTCATAACCCAGTCCTCGACTGGAGAGCTATGTCTGTGTTAAGCTGGGGATGTAAAGGAACTCATGGGGACGTACCTTTGGTTTCCATTTCATCATCTATTCCCTCTGAGATTCCTGAATTCTTGTCTGACTTTCGTGACGTTTTTGAAGAACCCAAGGTTGGTTCACTACCTCCGCACCGGGAGTACGATTGTGCCATAGACTTGATTCCGGGTAGTAAATACCCTAAGGGTCGTTTATTTAATCTGTCTGTGCCTGAACACGCGGCTATGCGAGAATATATAAAGGAGTCCTTGGAAAAGGGACATATTCGTCCTTCGTCATCTCCCTTAGGAGCCGGTTTTTTCTTTGTGGCTAAGAAAGATGGCTCTTTGAGACCGTGTATTGATTATCGGCTTTTGAATAAAATCACGGTTAAATATCAATATCCGTTACCACTGCTTACTGATTTGTTTGCTCGTATAAAGGGGGCCAAGTGGTTCTCTAAGATTGATCTCCGTGGGGCGTATAATTTGGTGCGAATCAAGCAGGGGGATGAGTGGAAAACCGCATTTAATACGCCCGAGGGCCATTTTGAGTATTTGGTGATGCCTTTTGGTCTTTCTAATGCCCCTTCAGTCTTCCAGTCCTTTATGCATGACATTTTCCGCGATTATTTGGATAAATTTATGATTGTGTATCTGGATGATATTCTGATTTTTTCGGATGACTGGGACTCTCATGTCCAGCAGGTCAGGAGGGTTTTTCAGGTTTTGCGGTCTAATTCCTTGTGTGTGAAGGGTTCTAAGTGTGTTTTTGGGGTTCAGAAGATTTCCTTCTTGGGATACATTTTTTCCCCCTCTTCCATCGAGATGGATCCTGTCAAGGTTCAGGCTATTGGTGATTGGACGCAACCCTCTTCTCTTAAGAGTCTTCAGAAATTTTTGGGCTTTGCTAACTTTTATCGTCGATTTATTGCTGGTTTTTCTGATGTTGTAAAACCATTGACTGATTTGACTAAGAAGGGTGCTGATGTTGCTGATTGGTCCCCTGATGCTGTGGAGGCCTTTCGGGAGCTCAAGCGCCGCTTTTCTTCCGCCCCAGTGTTGCGTCAGCCTGATGTTGCTCTTCCTTTTCAGGTTGAGGTCGACGCTTCTGAAATCGGAGCTGGGGCGGTGTTGTCGCAGAGAAGTTCCGACTGCTCCGTGATGAGACCTTGTGCCTTTTTTTCCCGTAAATTTTCGCCCGCCGAGCGGAATTATGATATTGGGAATCGGGAGCTTTTGGCCATGAAGTGGGCTTTTGAGGAGTGGCGTCACTGGCTTGAGGGGGCCAGACATCAGGTGGTGGTATTGACTGACCACAAAAATTTAATTTACCTTGAGTCTGCCAGGCGCCTGAATCCTAGACAGGCGCGCTGGTCGTTGTTTTTCTCTCGGTTTAATTTTGTGGTGTCTTACCTACCGGGTTCTAAGAATGTTAAGGCGGATGCCCTTTCTAGGAGTTTTGAGCCTGACTCCCCTGGTAATTCTGAGCCCACAGGTATCCTTAAAGATGGAGTGATATTGTCTGCCGTTTCTCCAGACCTGCGGCGGGCCTTGCAGGAGTTTCAGGCGGATAGACCTGATCGTTGCCCACCTGGTAGACTGTTTGTTCCTGATGATTGGACCAGTAGAGTCATCTCTGAGGTTCATTCTTCTGCGTTGGCAGGTCATCCTGGAATCTTTGGTACCAGGGATTTGGTGGCAAGGTCCTTCTGGTGGCCTTCCCTGTCACGAGATGTGCGAGGCTTTGTGCAGTCTTGTGACGTTTGTGCTCGGGCCAAGCCTTGTTGTTCTCGGGCTAGTGGATTGTTGTTACCCTTGCCTATCCCGAAGAGGCCTTGGACGCACATCTCGATGGATTTTATTTCGGATCTGCCTGTTTCTCAGAAGATGTCTGTCATCTGGGTGGTGTGTGACCGTTTCTCTAAGATGGTCCATCTGGTTCCCTTGCCTAAGTTGCCTTCTTCTTCCGAGTTGGTTCCTCTGTTTTTTCAAAATGTTGTTCGTTTGCATGGTATTCCGGAGAATATCGTTTCTGACAGAGGGACCCAATTCGTGTCTAGATTTTGGCGGGCATTCTGTGCTAGGATGGGCATAGATTTGTCTTTTTCGTCTGCTTTCCATCCTCAGACTAATGGCCAGACCGAGCGGACTAATCAGACCTTGGAGACATATTTGAGGTGTTTTGTGTCTGCGGATCAGGATGATTGGGTTGCTTTTTTGCCTTTGGCGGAGTTCGCCCTCAATAATCGGGCCAGCTCTGCCACCTTGGTGTCCCCGTTTTTCTGTAATTCGGGGTTTCATCCTCGATTTTCCTCCGGTCAAGTGGAATCTTCGGATTGTCCTGGAGTGGATGCTGTGGTGGAGAGGTTGCATCAGATTTGGGGGCAGGTGGTGGACAATTTGAAGTTGTCCCAGGAGAAGACTCAGCTTTTTGCCAACCGCCGTCGTCGTGTTGGTCCTCGGCTTTGTGTTGGGGACTTGGTGTGGTTGTCTTCTCGTTTTGTCCCTATGAGGGTTTCTTCTCCTAAGTTTAAGCCTCGGTTCATCGGCCCGTACAAGATATTGGAGATTCTTAACCCTGTGTCCTTCCGTTTGGACCTCCCTGCATCCTTTTCGATTCATAATGTTTTTCATCGGTCATTGTTGCGCAGGTATGAGGTACCGGCTGTGCCTTCCGTTGAGCCTCCTGCTCCGGTGTTGGTTGAGGGTGAGTTGGAGTATGTTGTGGAAAAGATCTTAGACTCTCGTGTTTCCAGACGGAAACTCCAGTATCTGGTCAAATGGAAGGGATACGGTCAGGAGGATAATTCTTGGGTCACTGCCTCTGATGTTCATGCCTCCGATCTTGTCCGTGCCTTTCATAGGGCTCATCCTGATCGCCCTGGTGGTTCTGGTGAGGGTTCGGTGCCCCCTCCTTGAGGGGGGGGTACTGTTGTGAAATTGGATTCTGGGCTCCCCCGGTGGCCACTTGTGGAATTGTACTTGTGTGCATCATCCCCTCTGTTCACCTGCTCCTATCAGGATGTGGGAGTCGCTATATAACCTTGCTCCTCTGTCAGTTTCATGCCGGTCAACAATGTAATCAGAAGCCTTCTGTGCATGTTCCTGCTACTAGACAACTCCTAGCTAAGTTGGACTTTTGTCCTTGTGTGTTTTTGCAGTTTGTTCCTGTTCACAGCTGCTGTTTCGTTACTGTGTCTGGAAAGCTCTTGTGAGCGGAAATTGCCACTCTGGTGTTATGAGTTAATGCTAGAGTCTTAAAGTAATTTCTGGATGGTGTTTTGATAGGGTTTTCTGCTGACCATGAAAGTGCCCTTTCTGTCTTCATGCTATCTAGTAAGCGGACCTCGATTTTGCTAAACCTATTTTCATACTACGTTTGTCATTTCATCTATAATCACCGCCAATATATGTGGGGGCCTCTGTCTGCCTTTTGGGAAAATTTCTCTAGAGGTGAGCCAGGACTGTCTTTTCCTCTGCTAGGATTAGGTAGTTCTCCGGCTGGCGCTGGGCATCTAGGGATAAAAAACGTAGGCATGCTACCCGGCCACTTCTAGTTGTGCGGCAGGTTTAGTTCATGGTCAGTATAGTTTCCATCTTCCAAGAGCTAGTTCTCATATATGCTGGGCTATGTTCTCTCGCCATTGAGAATCATGACAGTAGTGAGTGATAACGGAAGGAATTTCATGGCTGCCATCTCCCTTTCCCAACTGCAACACATTCCTTGCCTGGCTCACACCTTAAACCTGGTGGTGCAGTGCTTATTGAAAACTTATCCTGGGTTCTCCGACCTGCTCCTCAAAGTCCGTGGACTTTGCTCACATATCCGACGTTCGCCTGTACACTCCAGCCGTATGCAGACCTATCAGCGGTCTTTGAACCTTCCCCAGCATCGCCTAATCATAGACGTTGCAACAAGGTGGAACTCAACACTGCACATGCTTCAGAGACTGTGCCAACAGAGGCGGGCTGTTATGTTTTTGTGGGAGGATACACATACACGGGCAGGCAGTAGGATGGCAGACATGGAGTTGTCAGGTGTGCAGTGGTCGAAGATACAAGACCTGTGTCAAGTCCTTCAGTGTTTTGAGGAATGCACACGGCTGGTTAGTGCAGACAACGCCATAATAAGTATGAGCATCCCCCTAATGTGTCTGCTGATGCAAAGTTTGACGCACATAAAGGATCAGGCGTCTGCACCAGAGGAAGAGGAAAGCCTTGATGACAGTCAGCCATTGTCTGGTCAGGGCAGTGTACAGGACGAGGTAGCGGGCGAAGAGGAGGTGGAGGATGAGGAGGATGATGGGGATGAGTATATTTTTAATGAGGAAGCTTTCCCGGGGGCACTGGAAATTGGTTGCGTGGCAAGGCCAGGTTCTGGGTTTTTGAGGGACACAAGTGACGTAGATTTGCCTGAAACTGCCCCTCAACCAATCAGAACCGCAGATTTGACAACTGGAACTTTGGCCCACATGGCGGATTATGCCTTACGTATCCTCCAAAGGGACACACGCATTACGAAAATGATGAACGATGACGATTACTGGTTGGCCTGCCTCCTTGATCCACGCTATAAAGGCAAATTGCAAAATATTATGCCACATGAGAACTTGGAACTAATATTAGCAACCAAACAATCAACTCTTGTTGACCGTTTGCTTCAGGCATTCCCAGCACACAGCGCACGTGATCGTTCTCACACGAGCTCCAGGGGGCAGCAGACCAGGAGTGTTAGGGGTGCACACATCAGAAGTAGCGTTGGACAGAGGGGTTTTCTGACCAGGTTGTGGAGTGATTTTGCTATGACCGCAGACAGGACAGGTACTGCTGCATCAATTGAAAGTGACAGGAGACAACATTTGTCCAGTATGGTTACTAACTATTTTTCATCCCTTATCGATGTTCTCCCTCACCCGTCATTCCCATTTGATTACTGGGCATCAAAATTAGACACCTGGCCAGAATTGGCAGAATATGCATTACAGGAGCTTGCTTGCCCGGCAGCTAGTGTCCTATCAGAAAGAGTATTCAGTGCTGCAGGTTCAATATTAACCGAAAAAAGGACTCGTCTGGCTACCCAAAATGTTGATGATCTAACGTTAATTCATTAAAATGAACCACAACTGGATTTCAAATTCTTTTGCCCCACCTTGCCCGGCCGACACCTAGCTTTCCTATGAAAAGATCTTGCCTGTGGACTACTGTGAATTACTTTTCTAATGTCTAATTTGCTGCAGCTGATTGTCCAGCATACAACATGTTTACACCTCCCTAAATGGCCAAACTCCCCACACGGGGCCGTGGTATCGCGACTTGGCGCAAGCACCCGTGAGACTGCTGTTTGTCTGAAGAGGTGGGTGTGCCCGCTTTTGGTCGACGGCATTGCCACTGGGTCCCTCATAGTACAATAAAGTGTCTCTGGTGGTGGTGGTGCGCACCCAACGTCAGACACACTGTTGTAACATGAGGGGCCCTGGGCCTGTACCGCTGGCCACAAGAGAGTTCACCCACCCCCAGGTCAAACATTGCTCTACCACTTCCACAGTTATCTCTCACACTTCCACCAATGTTTAGTCTATGCGCTGACATCCTTCCATTCCTGCCACTGACAATACCATTGTGTTGACATGTATGATGGTACTTAACATAGTCAGGGGCAGTGTCCTCTATTTACCACAGTAAATAAATTGCGCTAAATTAGTAGGTCTGAAACTACGCAGAGGATCCCACCCCTAAACCTAATGATTGCACTCTTTAGTGTTTTCGTTTTGTTTTAATGCGAGACATTCACATTTATTTATTGTTTTGGACTACTAACTGGCAGACACTCATTACAATCGGCCTCCGCTGACCAGACCACTGCTGCCCGTGTACCCCTGGAACCAATGTTAAAGTGCCTACAGCCAGCCCATTTTATTATGTTAGGCCTTCGAAGCCTGTCTGCGGCCCGTTCTTTCTACTACTACTACACTGACCAGTGTACTGCTGCCCGTGTACCCCTGGAACCAATGTTAAAGTGCCTACAGCCAGCCCATTTTATTATGTTAGGCCTCCGAAGCCTGTCTGTGGTCCCTCCTTCCACTAGGCCTCCACTGACAAGACCACTGCTGCCCGTGTACCCCTGGAACCAATTTTAAAGTGCCTACAGCCAGCCCATTTTTTTATGTTAGGCCTTCGAAGCCTGTCTGCGGTCCCTCCTTCCACTAGGCCTCCACTGACCAGACCACTGCTGCCCGTGTACCCCTGGAACCAATGTTAAAGTGCCTACAGCCAGCCCATTTTATTATGTTAGGCCTTCGAAGCCTGTCTGCGGTCCCTCCTTCCACTAGGCCTCCACTGACCAGACCACTGCTGCCCGTGTACCCCTGGAACCAATGTTAAAGTGCCTACAGCCAGCCCATTTTATTATGTTAGGCCTTCGAAGCCTGTCTGCGGTCCCTCCTTTCACTAGGCCTCCACTGACCAGACCACTGCTGCCCGTGTGCCCCTGGAACCTATTTTACAGTGCATAGAGCCTATTTTTTTATTTTATTTAATATTAATAAAGCCATGATGGACTACGCTGTACCACGCTATGAGCTTCCCAGTTTACAATTCTTTTGTGAGAAAAGCCATCCCACCCCTCCACCACCATGTTAAAGACCGCATTGTCCATGCATTCTGTCAATCTGTGAGTCCAAAGGTACACCTGACAACAGACACATGGACCAGTAGGCATGGCCACGGAAGGTTACGTGTCCTTTGTGGCGCAATGGGTTAATGTATTGGATGCATGGTCCACACAGGGGACAGCCTGGTAAGTCTGTCTGCAGTCCCTAATTCAAGTTGTCCTCAAATGAATAAATCTGAGCTTCAACCTTCTGGCTCTCATTAAGTGCTGTTTTTTAAAAGATTGGTGGTTCCGGCCTACTAACGGTGTCTGCCCCTGCCTGGTGTTGTCCTCCACTGAACAAAGCTGAGCTTCAACCTTCTGGCTCCTATTAAGATTTTTAAATAAAAAATTGGTTGTTTAGGGCCTACTAACGGTGTCTGCTCCTGCCTGGTGTTGTCCTCCACTGAACAAAGCTGAGCTTCAACCTTCTGGCTCTCATTTTTTTTTTTTTTTTATAAATTGGTGGTTGGGGCCTAATACCTCTGTTTGCTGCTCCCTGGTGTTCTCCTCAACTGAATAAAGCTGAGCTTCAACCTTCTGGCTCTCATGAAGTGCTGTTTTTTTAAAAATTGGTGGTTAGGGCCTACTAACGGTGTCTGCCCCTCCCTGGTGTTTGTCCTCAACTGAATAAAGCTGAGCTTCAACCTTCTGGCTTTCGGCCTATAGTATCAGATATTAAACTGCATTTAGCCTTCAACTTTGGTTTGGGCCTACTAACGGTGTCTGCCCCTCCCTGGTGTTTGTCCTCAACTGAATAAAGCTGAGCTTCAACCTTCTGGCTTTCGGCCTATAGTATCAGATATTAAACTGCATTTGGCCTTCAACTTTGGTTACGGCCTACTAACGGTGTCTGCCGCTCCCTGGTGTTTGCCCTCAACTGAATAAAGCTGAGCTTCAACCTTCTGGCTTTTGGCCTACAGTAGCAGATATTAAACTGCATTTGGCCTACTACTGTGGTTGGGCCCTTAAAACAGTGTCTGCTGCTCCTGGGTTTGCTACTCCACTGAACAAAGCAATGCCGCCTGTTTAGTCCTGTTACCAATTTTGAACTGCATTTAGCCTACTTTATTCTTTGGCCCTATATCTGTTTCCTCCTCATCCTGACCATTGCCCAGCCACTGCTAGATGAGTCTGCTGGTACATTGACCTAGACCACTACATTCCCCTTGCACTCTACACAGCCAGAATCTGACCCTGCTGAAAGTAAGGTTCCCCTTCCCGCATGTTATACCACCTTACACAGGGACAAAGAGGAAGGTGCAGATGAAAGTGCAGGTTCCTTCATCAGGTGGGGGGGCATACTCGTTGGCGACGTCACTGGCACAGGGCCCCTCAGAGTACGCAAAAGTGTCGCTGCTGGTGGGAGGCGCCCCCACCGTGCAAACACACCGCTGTACTTTGAGGGGCCCTGTGCCAGTGCCAATGCGAACGAGTGGGCCCCCCTGCTTGCTCAGGATCACAGCACTTGCAACGTTGAAATACTTACCTCTCCCTGCTCCACCGCCGTGACGTAGTCCATGTTTCCTGGGCCCACTAAAACCTTGAACCAGCCCTACCCCCCACAACTTTTGCCAAATGACCCCCAAGTTCCATTGAACAACTATTATTATAAAGTTAATTAAGATTGACAAGCTTCAGAACCAAGAATGGATGTTTTTGGCATTAAAATGGGCACTGTAGGTGTTTTCCTGGCCTCCACTCACTGCTGACTTTGCTTTCCCATTGACTTGCATTGGGTTTCGTGTTTCGGTCGATCCCCGACTTTTAGCGATAATCGGCCGACTGCACTCGACTCGACTCTGGACAAAGTCGGGTTTCACAAAACCCAACTCGATCTTAAAAAAATGAAGGTCGCTCAACCCTACTCGTCGCAAATCTGGGGAAATGGCAGACAAAATCACTCCCTCTCTGAGAATACCAACCGGCTCCGAGACTCCAGGAGAGTCAGGCACAAAACTCCTAGAAAGTGCATCAGCCTTCATGTTCTTCGAACCAGGCAGGTACGAGACCACAAAGTCAAAACGGGAGAAAAACAACGACCAACGAGCCTGTCTAGGATTCAGGCGCTTGGCAGACTCGAGATAAATCAGATTTTTATGATCAGTCAAGACCACCACACGATGTTTAGCTCCCTCGAGCCAATGTCGCCACTCCTCAAATGCCCACTTCATAGCCAACAACTCCCGATTACCAACATCATAGTTCCGTTCAGCAGGCGAAAATTTTCTTGAAAAGAAGGCGCATGGCTTCATCACGGAGCCATCAGAACTTTTTTGCGACAAAACGGCACCTGCACCAATCTCAGAAGCATCAACTTCAACCTGGAAGGGAAGAGAGACATCCGGCTGGCACAAGACTGGCGCTGAAGTAAACCGACGCTTCAGCTCCCGAAAGGCCTCCACGGCCGCAGGAGACCAATTAGCAACATCAGAACCCTTCTTGGTCATATCCGTCAAAGGTTTAACCACGCTAGAAAAATTAGCGATAAAACGACGGTAAAAATTAGCAAAGCCCAAGAACTTCTGCAGGCTCTTAACAGATGTGGGCTGAGTCCAGTCATGAATGGCACGGACCTTGACTGGGTCCATCTCCACAGTAGAAGGGGAAAAAATAAAACCCAAAAAAGAAACCTTCTGTACCCCAAAGATACATTTTGAGCCTTTCACAAATAAAGCATTCTCACGCAGAACCTGAAACACCATCCTGACCTGGTTCACATGGGACTCCCGATCATCAGAAAAAACCAAAATATCATCCAGATAAATAATCATAAATTTATCCAGATATTTCTGGAAGATGTCATGCATGAAGGACTGAAACACAGAAGGAGCATTAGAGAGTCCAAAAGGCATCACCAGGTACTCAAAATGACCCTCGGGCGTATTAAATGCTGTTTTCCATTCATCTCCCTGCTTTATGCGCACAAGGTTATACGCACCGCGAAGATCTATCTTGGTGAACCAACTGGCACCCTTAATCCAAGCAAACAAATCAGACAACAATGGCAAAGGATACTGAAATTTCACCGTGATCTTATTCAGAAGACGATAATCTATACAAGGTCTCAAAGACCCGTCTTTCTTGCCCACAAAAAAGAATCCCGCACCAAGAGGAGAAGAGGATGGGTGAATATGTCCCTTCTCCAAAGACTCCTTTATATAACTCCGCATCGCGGCATGCTCTGGCACAGATAAATTAAAGAGTCGTCCCTTAGGAAATTTACTACCAGGAATCAAATCTATAGCACAATCACTGTCCCTATGAGGAGGAAGGGCACTGGACCTGGGTTCATTAAATACATCCTGATAGTCTGACAAAAACTCAGGGATCTCAGAAGGAGTAGAAGAAGCAATAGACACCAATGGAGAATTGCCATGAATCCCCTGACAACCCCAACTAGACACAGTCATAGCTTTCCAATCTAAAACTGGATTATGGGCCTGTAACCATGGCAGACCCAAAACAACAACATCATGCATTTTATGCAGTACCAGAAAATGAATCACCTCCTGATGTACAGGAGTCATGCACATGGTCACTTGCGTCCAATACTGAGGTTTATTCTCTGCCAATGGCGTAGCATCAATTCCTCTAAGAGGAATAGGATTTTCCAAAGGCTCCAGGACAAAACCACAGCGCCTGGCAAACGATAAATCCATAAGACTCAGAGCAGCACCAGAATCTACAAAAGCCATAACTGAGTAAGAAGATAATGAACAAATTAAAGTCACAGACAAAATAAACTTAGGCTGAAAAGTACTAATGGCGACAGGATTAACAACATTTTTTTTAAGCGTTTAGAGCATGCTGAGATAACATGTGTTGAATCACCACAGTAAAAACACAACCCATTTTGACGTCTATGATTTTGCCGCTCGGCTCTGGTCAGAATTCTGTCACATTGCATAGAATCAGGTGACCGTTCAGACAGCACCGCCAAAGGATTAACAGATTTGCGCTCCCGCAAACGTCGATCAATTTGAATGGCCAGAGCCATTGAATCATTCAGACCTGTAGGGATAGGAAACCCCACCATCACATTCTTAATGGCTTCAGAAAGACCATTTCTGAAATTTACGGCCAGGGCACACTCATTCCATTGAGTAAGCACGGACCATTTCCGAAATTTTTGACAATACACCTCAGCTTCGTCCTGACCTTGAGAGATAGCCAGCAACATCTTTTCAGCCTGACTTTCAAGATTAGGCTCCTCATAAAGCAAACCAAGTGCCAGAAAAAACGCATCAACATTCACCAATGCAGGATCTCCTGGCGCCAGAGAGAAGGCCCAATCTTGAGGGTCGCCGCGCAAGAAGGAGATAACAATCTTAACTTGCTGAGCGGAATCACCAGAGGAACGAGGTTTCAGAGACAGAAACAATTTGCAATTATTCCTATAATTCAGGAACTTAGATCTATCTCCAAAAAACGGCTCAGGAATAGGTATTTTTGGTTCAGACATAGGGCTATGGATAACAAAATCCTGAATGCTTTGCACCCTAGCAGCAAGCTGATCCACACTAGAAGTCAGAGTCTGGACATTCATATCTGCAGCAGAGCTCCAGCCACTCAGAGTAAAAGGGGATGGAAGAAGCTAGGCAAACTGCAGCAACACAAAAAAAACAAAAAACTCAGAACTTCTTTTTAATCCCGCTTCTGCGATGCAATAAACATTTTCTTTTGGCCTGGCATTCTGTTATGATCCCAGTGGCAGAGGATCTCTGGTATTCCGGCAAGATAGCAAAAACATAAAAACTGCTGTAGGGAGGTGGAAACTGGGCTAACCGCAAACCTGATCCTAACACACAACTAAAAGCAGCCGGTGAACGTGCCTACGTTGGTTCTAGACGTCTCGAGCCAGCCGGAGAACTGACTACCCCTAGAGGGAAAATAAGACCTCACTTGCCTCCAGAGAAATTGAACTCCAAAGGTATAGAAAGCCCCCAACAAATAATAACGGTGAGGCAAGAGGAAAACACAAACGTAGAGATGAACTAGATTCAGCAAAGTGAGGCCCACTAGTCTAGATAGGCAGAAATAGATAGTGAACTATGCGGTCAGCAAAAAACCCTGCAAAAACATCCACGCTGAATATTCAAGAACCCCCACACTGACTGACGGTGCGGAGGGAGAATATCAGCACCCTAGAGCTTCCAGCGAGCAGAAAATCACAAATTAAGCAAGCTGGACAAAAACACAAAAAAATGCAAATGATCCAAGATTCAAAACGGACTTAGCTTTTCTTGCATGAGACAGACAGAAAGGAATCCAGAGGAAACCATATAGGACTGGATACAACGATGCCAGGCAAGAGACTGAGTCCAGAGGAGACCTAAATAGGGAACACCCGCTGCTTAATGACCCAGCTGGAGCCCAGGCCTGCAACAAGACATGCCTAACACAGTACCGTTAGTGACCACCAGAGGGAGCCCAGAAACACAGTTCACAACAATTTGGTCCTTAATCAAATTTTTTAGAGGGTCATCATGCTACTGTCTCTCAATTTTTCCAGGGTATGTATGATGTCCTCCTTCATAATTTCTACAGGATGTGCATGAGGCTGACTTCTACAATTATCTTACATATACAGTATTATGTAACAGTTTGGATACCCCTTTGTATTTTAGGCAAAAAAAGAAAAATATTGTTTAACAAGCAGGAAAAAGAGCCAATGCAAAAGTTTTAGCACCCTTAGACATTTGTGTGGTCAGATAAATTTGACAAAGGCTTCAGACCTTATGTAATGGAAACGATGGTGGAACCACTGTGCCGTGGACCGATGAGAGCCTGTATGGCATAACTATGTGACTGCCTCACTCTTCGATAGAGCCCCTGAAGGTGTGAGTAAACTTGGCTGGTACTGGAAGATATACTGAAACAGAGGACCTCAGAATTAGCAAGCAAGCATGCAAAATAGCAGAGTGAACACGTCAATCAGGCAACAGGTGAAGGTGCCTTAAATTTTAAGTGCTTCCCAGCCATTGGCAGGGGACAATTTAGGATGGCATGCATTGTCTCTTTAAGAGACCTGAAATGCACACACGCACCCTAAGTGCAATGCTCAGAGATCTACCAGGTGTACGCAGTCCCTGGCAGGATCAGGATAAGGAAACGTGGGCGGGGAGGTCATTGAGTCGGCATCACTGTCAGACAAGAGGAGGATGGGAAGTGTGCAGGGACGTTAACACTTTATCTTAGTTCATCTTAGTTAGTCCGTTAAGGTTATGGCTTGTTCACTATCATCATTAGGAAAGGTCAGGTGATGCAAAATTCCCAGCTTTATAAAAACCCAGCCTCCTCTAATCTTGTATCAAAAAACAGCACACATATGTTCTTCCACACAGCTGCCTAGCTCTCTGAAAAATTAAAATAGTGGAGGCTCAGTAAGCAGATGAAGGCTATGAGAAAACAGCAAAGAGTTTAAATTGCCCATTCCACAGTTTGAAATGTAATTAAGAAATGGTAGCTGACAGGAACAGTGAGGGTCAAAATAAGGTCTGGAAGAGTGAGCACAATTTCAGTGAGAGCTGCTCATAGGATTACTAGAGAGGAAAATCAGAACCCCAGCTTGACTGCAAAAGACCTTCATACCTTCAAGACCTTCACCTGCATAAATATGGTCTTCATGGAAGAGTCATCAGAAGAAAACCTCCCCTGCATCCTCACAATAAAATTCAGTCAGATGTATGCAAAGGAATGTCTAAACAAGCCTTATGCATTTTGGAAACAAGTTTTGTGTACAAATGAGGTTAAAATAGACCTCTTTAGCCACAATGATCAAAGGTAGGTGTGGAGAAAAAGGCACCTAATTTCAGGAAAAGAACATTTTGTCAACGATTAAGTATGGAGCTTGGATCAATCTTGCTTTGGGGCTGTGTTGCAGCCAATAGCACTGGGAACATTTAGATTTATTTAGGTAGAGGAAAGAATGGATTCAATGAAATTTTGTCAAATTCTTGATGCAAACATAACACCATTTGTAAAAAAGCTAATGTTGAAATGAGGATGGCTTCTACAAAAGGAGAATGGTCCTAAACACACGTCAAAATCCAAAATACACAACCTCAAAAGGCACTAGCTGGAGGTTGTATAATGGCCTCACAGTCCTGTGATTTGAACATCGTTAAAAATCTGTGGCTAGATCTCAAAATAGCAGTGCATGCAAGACGTCACAGGAAATTCACAACACTGGAGGAATTTTCCTTGGAAGAATGGATGAAAATCCCTCAAACAAGAACTGAAAGACTTTTGACTGGCTACACAAAGCATTTACAAGCTGTTATACTTGCAAAAGGTGGTGCTTTTAGGTACTACCATGCAGAATGTTCAAACTGCATCAGCCCATTTAAAAAAAAAAAAAATTAAAATGTAAAAATTTTTTTTTGCCTAAAACAAAAAGGAAATGTGTCATCTTTCACTTTAGACCTTTTAAAGATCATTTCATTTTCAACTTACTTAACTGTTCACAATAACAGTAATTTTGACCACTTTCACATACCACTGTATGTATGTATACCCCTAAGTGGTAAATGTTCTTCAGCCTTTGTACTTAGTGCATAGCCTTTATCAGACTTTGCGTCCTTCTCCTTAAAATGGGAAAAAAAAGTTTTCTTAAGCCCTCCTCTAAATGTCTTCCATGGTATTGCAGTCTCTCTAACTTATTTTTGGCAGTTGTTGCACTTAGTTCATAGATTGTATGAGTCTAAGAATCCCACTACCTTACAATTGTAACATAATGTGTATGAGGCCTCCTTTATGTCTAAAAGAAGACATTCTAATTCTTGGCAGTTCTTGCATTGTTCGCTAGGCTTTGTGAGTAGTGTTGACGCATTTTGATACTGCAAATATCGGGTATCGGCTGATATTTGTGGTATCGGAGTTCCGATACTGAGTTCCGATACTTTTGCAGTATCGAATACCGGAATCGGAAGTTCCCATAATGCTATGAGCCAGTTTGATTTAATTCAGCCAATGGGGAATCCTAAGAAGTGTGGGCATATCCTGTTATGCATGTTAGGCATATAACTACTGGCATGGCTGTGATTGGCTGCTGAAGTGATCATGATGCACTATAAAAGCCGCCGCCGCCAGTTTTGGTTCACTCTGCTGTGAATTCAGTTAGGGACAGGACGCTGTGTTCTGACTGAGGGCCAGGTTGAGCTAGCGAATTGCTTCATTGTGCTTTACCCAGGCTAATATAGCAACCGCTGTGTGAGAACCTTGTTTTTGCCTTGCAGCGCTGTCCATGGCTGTCTGCAAGGTCTCTGTGTGTGTGAGTGCAGCTCTCGCTGCAGTGTGTTCTGCAGCCACATCTGGTTGTAGTTCCCTCAGCGTGCGTTACTGCCTCATACTGTTACATTGTCTTTTTTTGCATTTGTGCTGCTGCACATTTTTCCTGATTTCTCCAATTAGTGTGTTTCCATCCGTATTCAGCTAGATAGCATGTAAACACTATATAGGAGTGGACAGAGGAGCTTTTCTGCAGCCTTCAAGCACCGTTCACAGCTGTCTGCAAGGTCTGTGTGTGTGAGTGCAGCTCTCGCTGCAGTGTGTTCTGCAGCCACATCTGGCTGAAGTCCGCTCAGTGTACATCACTGCCTCAATACATTGTCCTTTTTTTCATTAGTGCAGCCCATTTTTCTCATTTCTCCTATTAGTGGTGTGTTTCCATCCGTATCCAGCTAGATTGCATGCACTATATAGGAGTAGATAGAGGAGCCTTTCTGCAGCCTTGTGCCCTGCAGCCCCAGCCAGATTAGTATTAGCCTATTTTTTGGAGTCTCATCTATTACATTGTAGGTTACCTTCCTGCATTGTAATAGCTACAAAAATTTGTTATACTATCGGTTTTACATATTTGGGCACATCCATTTTTTTTGTCAAAAAAACCCCTAAATGAAGTTCACCGAACACACCGCTTTACAGTTGTGTCGGCCACATTAGCTCATATTAAATTCTAGTCCACACTGTATAAAATTAGTGTTTCTTATGCCTGTTAGCAGCTGTTCAGGAATAAACACACTAAGCCCTTAGTACTTTTCTACCTATCTTTATCAGTCTACCAAGATGAAGAAGGCAGGCAGTAAGGCACGTGGTCGTGGGCATGGAGTTTCTGCAGGGAGAGGACGTGGGGATTCTGTGCCTGCTGCGGGCACCGGTGACTCAGCATCCCCCAGTTTTACCAGGGAACAGTCCTTTATGCACAGCTTTGTTGGAGCTCGCCGTACTCCACTGCTGCGGGACGAACAAATTAAAGCTGTTGTCAGATGGATGGCAGCTAATGCATCGACTTCAATTAGTGCCACATTATCTCAGGTCCAGAGCACTGGAGAGCACCCATCTGTCTCTTCACCACCTGCCAAATTACCCATACAGTCAGAGAGCCCTGGACAGGAGCCATCTCTACTTCTGTTCTCTGAATCTCTTGGCTTGGAAAGAGGGGGCCAGCCAAGCAGCATTCGAGAAATGGAAGAAGAGGCAGTATGCAGTGATGCCTAACTGCTTTGTCTCTCTGAATCTGAAGAGGCAGGTAGGCCAGAGCCTTCGGTCACCACACCTCAGTACGCATCTGATAATGAGACTCAGGTGCCACTTTCTGGTGCCGAGACTACCTAGGAGAAGCAGGTGTTGGAAAAGGGTAGTGTATATGATGAGGTTCTTGACCCATCATGGCATGAGGTACAGGAAGGTTGTGGGAGCAGCTGTGAGGAAGAGATTCCCCGAACGGCCCAAAAATGAGGGAGAGGGAGGGGGCAGACTGGGTTGCCTGTAGCCGCCACTTCGGCACCCATTAGGAGCATGCCTCTTCCAAAACCCAAAACAGGCGCTCCCAAGACTTGCAGTGCCTTGTCCTTGCATTTGCAGATGCCATTTTTGTCAAATGCAACCTACAGCGCCACCTACCACCTCTTCAGCTTGTGTTGTAGCCTCTTCCCCCAGCTCAAACACAGCTGTTTCGGCTTCCTCACAGGATCGCCATGGAAGAACCTCTGGCACTGTTGTCCAGAGACCCAGTGTAATTCCACCCGCAGCACCACGTTCCCAGTCATCCTCACACTCCCAGCCCAGTCTACAGCCATTGGTAGCACAGGCATGGGAGAAAAGGCGGCAATTCTTAGCAAACCACCCCCGATCACAGGCTCTGAATGCTGGCATTGCAAAACTACTGTCCCTTGAAATGCTCTCATTCAGGCTGGTGGAGACTGACACCTTCTGTAACTTCAAGGCATTGGCACTCCCACAATACAACATGCCCAGCCACATTTATTTCAGCAGGCAAGCCGTCCCTGCCCTGCAAAAGCATGTGGAGGGAAACATTAAACATGTGCTACTAATTGCCATCAGTAGCAAGGTCCACCTGAACACCGATGCGTGGACCAGGCACCATGGACAGGGACGATACCTTTCCCTCACTGCCCATTGGGAAAATGTTGTGGAGCCGGGTACAGATCGTGCGAGTGGTGCTGTATGTGTTCTGCCAACTACAAGGATTGCAGGAATCCAGTCTGTACACATTGACTCCTCTGTTATGGACCTGGTGGTTAGGAGCACCCGGAATGACCTGATGAGTAAGCTAGTAATCGAGATGAGCTCTGGGGTAGTGGGAACTCTGCTGACAGCAAACCCTACTCCTATCACACACACACTAGAAATAGCCGTGGAGCGTACCTAACTCTCCCTAGATGCCTCTTCACAGCCTAAGAGCTAACTACCCCTAAAGACAGAAATAGAAGCCTTACCTTGCCTCAGAGAAATTCCCCAAAGGTAAAGGCAGCCCCCCACATTTATTGACTGTGAGTTAAGAGGAAAGTCACAAACACAGGAATGAAACAGGCTTTAGCAAAGGAGGCCAGACTTCACTAAATAGTAAAAGGATAGAAAAGGGAACTATGCGGTCAGCACAAAAAACTACAAAAACCACGCAGTGTGTGCAAAAAGACCCCCACACCGACTCACGGTGTGGAGGTGCAACACTACACCCCCAGAGCTTCCAGCTAGCAAGGAAATATCATGATAGCAAGCTGGAAAAGAATTTAGCAGTACTAAGAAATATGTTCAGGCAGCAGTAACAACAAATGAACTAGCAAGGACTTAGCTTCTGCTGGAGTAGACAGGTCCTCAGAGAAGTCCAAGAGAGATCTGACCAATACTGAGACATTGACAGCTGGCATGAAGTAACGATCTGAGTGGAGTTAAATAGGAAAGCCAGCATAGCAATAAATGAGGGCAGCTGGGAAAGCCAACCTCAGTGACCAGCAGTACCACTCAAAGCCACCAGAGGGGGTCCAGGAGCAGAACTAACCAAAGTACCATTCATGACCACAGGAGGAAGTCCGAGAACGGAATTCACAACAGTACCCCCCCTTGAGGAGGGGTCACCGAACCCTCACCAGGGCCCCCAGGCCGATCGGGATGAGCCAAATGAAAGGCACGAACTAAATCGGCAGCATGTACATCGGAGGCAACAACCCAGGAATTATCCTCCTGACCATAGCCCTTCCACTTAACCAGGTACTGAAGCTTCCGTCTCGAAATACGAGAATCCAAAATTTTTTCCACCACATACTCCAACTCCCCCTCAACCAACACCGGGGCAGGAGGATCAACGGAGGGAACCATAGGCGCCACATACCTCCGCAACAATGACCTATGGAACACATTATGGATGGCAAAGGAAGCTGGAAGGACCAAACAAAATGACACAGGGTTGAGAATTTCCGAAATCTTATAAGGACCAATGAAACGAGGCTTAAACTTAGGAGAAGAAACCTTCATAGGAACATAACGAGAAGACAACCAAACCAAATCCCCAACACGAAGTCGAGGACCAACACAACGACGGCGGTTAGCGAAACGTTGAGCCTTCTCATGGGACAACGTCAGATTGTCCACTACGTGAGTCCAAATTTGCTGCAATCTGTCCACCACAGAATCCACACCAGGACAGTCAGAAGGCTCAACCTGCCCTGAAGAAAAACGAGGATGAAAACCAGAATTGCAAAAAAAAAGGCGAAACCAAAGTAGCAGAACTAGCCCGATTATTAAGGGCGAACTCAGCCAATGGCAAAAAGGTCACCCAATCATCCTGATCAGCAGAAACAAAGCATCTCAGATAGGTTTCCAAAGTCTGGTTAGTTCGTTCGGTTTGGCCATTTGTCTGAGGATGGAAAGCTGAAGAAAAAGACAAATCAATGCCCATCTTAGCACAAAAGGACCGCTAAAACCTAGAGACAAACTGGGACCCTCTGTCCGACACAATGTTCTCCGGAATGCCATGTAAACGAACCACATGCTGAAAGAATAATGGCACCAAATCAGAGGAGGACGGTAATTTAGGCAAAGGTACCAAATGGACCATCTTAGAAAAGCGATCGCAAACCACCCAGATGACAGACATCCTTTGAGAGACAGGAAGATCTGAAATAAAATCCATGGAAACATGCTTCCAGGGCCTTTTCGGGACCGGCAAGGGCAAAAGCAACCCACTGGCATGAGAACAGCAGGGCTTGGCCCGAGCACAAGTCCCACAAGACTGCACAAAAGAACGCACATCCCGTGACAAGGAAGGCCACCAAAAGGACCTAGCCACCAAATCTCTGGTACCAAAAATCCCAGGATGACCAGCCAACACCGAGCAATGAACCTCAGAAATAACTCTGCTAGTCCATTTATCAGGGACAAACAGTTTCTCCACTGGACAACGGTCAGGTCTATCAGCCTGAAACTCCTGCAGCACCCGCCGCAAATCAGGGGAGATGGCAGACAGAATTACCCCCTCTTTAAGAATACCAGCCGGCTCAGGGACTCCCGGAGAATCAGGCACAAAACTCCTAGAAAGGGCATCAGCCTTCACATTCTTAGAACCTGGAAGGTATGATACCACAAAATCAAAACGGGAGAAAAACAGCGACCATCGAGCCTGTCTAGGATTCAACCGCTTGGCAGACTTGAGATAAGTCAGATTCTTGTGATCCGTCAAGACCACCACACGGTGCTTGGCTCCCTCAAGCCAATGTCGCCACTCCTCGAATGCCCACTTCATAGCCAGCAGCTCCCGATTGCCAACATCATAATTACGCTCAGCAGGCAAAAACTTTCTAGAAAAGAAGGCACATGGCTTCATCACAGAGCCATCAGAACTTCTTTGAGACAAAACAGCCCCTGCTCCAATCTCAGAAGCATCAACCTCGACCTGAAAAGGGAGCGAAACATCTGGCTGACGCAACACAGGGGCCGAAGAAAAACCACATTTCAGCTCCTGAAAAGCCTCAACGGCCACAGAGGACCAATTCACCACATCAGCACCTTTCTTTGTCAAATCAGTCAAAGGTTTAACCACACTAGAAAAATTAGCGATGAAGCAACGGTAAAAATTAGCAAAGCCCAGGAATTTCTGAAGAGTCTTCACAGATGTAGGTTGAGTCCAATCATAAATGGCCTGAACTTTAACAGGATCCATCTCGATAGTAGAAGGGGAAAAAATGAAGCCCAAGAAGGAAACCTTCTGAACTCCGAAGAGAGATTTAGACCCCTTCACAAACAAGGAATTAGCACGAAGGACCTGGAATACCATTCTGACATGCTTCACATGAGACTCCCAATCATCCGAAAAGACCAAAATATCATCCAAGTATACAATCATGAATCTATCCAGATACTTTCGGAAGATGTCATGCATAAAGGACTGAAACACAGATGGAGCGTTAGAAAGCCCGAATGGCATCACCAGTGTAATGATCCTTAGTGGCTGAGGATCACAAATAGACCAGCAAGTGAATAAACTTAAAACTAGCTCTAGGGAGATGGTAACTGGACTGATCGCAAATCTGAACCTATCCAACACAACTAGAGGTAGCCGGTGAACGTGCCTAAAAAATTTCCTAGACGTCTCGAGCCAGCCTGAGGAACTAGCTACCCCTAAAGAGAAAGAAAGACCTCGCTTGCCTCCAGAGAAATAATCCCCAAAGATATAGAAGCCCCCAACAAATATTAACGGTGAAGTAAGAGGAAGGCACATACGTAGGGATGAAATCAGTTTTAGCAAAAGAGGCCCACTAGTACTAGAAAGCAGAAAATAGAGCAGGGGTCTATGCGATCAATAAAAAACCATTACAAAATATCCATCCTGAGATTTCAAGAACCCACGCACCGACTCACGGTGTGTGGGGAGAAACTCAGTCCACTAGAGCAACCAGCAAGCCAGGGAATCACATTTTAGCAAGCTGGACAAGAAAACATAATAAACACTGCTGATCAAAAAATGAGCAAACAAAACTTAGCTTGTCCTGGATGGACTGGGAGCAAGGTAGTCAGAAGGAACCTGAGTAGCACTGATTACATCGACAGCCGGCAACAAGTGGCAGTGAAACAGAGCTATATAGGAACCTCCCAGAGGATAACGAACCAGCTGATAGCCAGAGACCAGCAGGACAACCAACAAAGCCACCAGGGGGAGCCCAAAGCAAAAGTCACACCATACCACCAGTGACCACAAGAGGGAGCCTGAAAACAGAGTTCACAACAGTACCCCCTTTGAGGAGGGGTCACCGAACCCTCATGAGAACCCCCAGGGCGATCAGGATGAGCCACATGGAAGGCACGAACCAAATCGGCCGCATGAACATCAGAGGCGACAACCCAAGAATTATCCTCCTGACCATAGCCCTTCCACTTAACCAAATACTGGAGCCTCCGTCTAGAAATACGAGAATCCAAGATCTTCTCCACCACGTATTCCAATTCTCCCTCAACCAGCACCGGGGCAGGAGGCTCAACCGGAGGAACCACAGGCACCACATACCTCCACAACAACGAGCGATGGAACACATTATGAATAGCAAATGATGCCGGGAGGTCCAGACGAAATGACACAGGGCCAAGGACTTCCAGAATCTTATAAGGACCGATAAACCGAGGCTTGAACTTAGGAGAGGAGACCTTCATAGGAACGAAGCAAGAAGACAACCACACCAAGTCCACAACGCGAAGTCGGGGACCCACACGGCGACGGCGGTTGGCAAAGAGCTGAGCCTTCTCTTGTGACAGCTTCAAATTGTCCACCACATGATTCCAAATCTGATACAACCTATCAACCACAACATCCACTCCAGGACAGTCAGAAGGCTCCACCTGACCCGAGAAAAAACGAGGATGAAACCCCGAATTACAAAAAAAAGGAGAAACCAAAGTAGCAGAACTAGCCCGATTATTAAGGGCAAACTCGGCCAACGGCAAAAAAATAACCCAGTCGTCCTGATCAGCAGAAACAAAACATCTTAAATAAGTCTCCAAGGTCTGATTAGTTCGCTCGGTTTGGCCATTCGTCTGAGGATGGAAGGCCGACGAAAAAGACAAATCAATGCCCAATTTAGCACAAAATCTAGACACAAACTGGGATCCTCTGTCAGAAACAATGTTCTCAGGAATCCCGTGCAAACGAACCACATTTTGAAAAAACAGTAGAACCAACTCGGAGGAGGAAGGCAACTTAGGCAAGGGCACCAAATGGACCATCTTAGAAAAACGATCACACACCACCCAGATGACAGACATTCTCTGAGAGACAGGGAGATCTGAAATAAAATCCATGGAAATGTGCGTCCAAGGCCTCTTCGGGACAGGCAAAGGTAACAGCAAACCACTGGCACGAGAACAGCAAGGCTTAGCCCGAGCACAAATTCCACAAGACTGCACAAAGGAACGCACATCCCGCGACAAGGAAGGCCACCAAAAAGACCTGGCCACCAAGTCTCTGGTACCAAATATTCCAGGATGGCCCGCCAACACCAAAGAATGAACCTCGGAGATGACTCTGTTGGTCCATCTATCCGGGACAAACAGTCTCTCCGGTGGACAGCGGTCAGGTCTATCCGCCTGAAACTCTTGCAGCACACGTCGCAAATCTGGGGAGATGGCGGATAAAATCAACCCTTCTCTAAGGATACCAGCCAGCTCTGAATCTCCAGGAGAGTCAGGCACAAAACTCCTAGAAAGAGCATCAGCCTTCACATTCTTCGAACCAGGTAGGTACGAGACCACAAAATCAAAACGAGAGAAAAACAACGACCAACGAGCCTGTCTGGGATTCAGCCGCTTGGCCGACTCGAGATAAATCAAATTCTTGTGATCAGTCAAGACCACCACACGATGCTTAGCTCCCTCGAGCCAATGTCGCCACTCCTCAAATGCCCACTTCATAGCCAAAAGCTCCCGATTACCGACATCATAATTCCACTCGGCAGGCGAAAACTTTCTTGAAAAGAAAGCACATGGCTTCATCACAGAGCCATCGGAGCTTCTCTGCGACAAAACAGCCCCCGCTCCAATCTCGGAAGCATCAACCTCCACCTGGAAGGGAAGTGAGACATCTGGCTGACATAAGACCGGAGCCGAAGAAAACCGACGCTTCAGCTCCCGAAAGGCCTCCACAGCCGCAGAGGACCAATTAGTAACATTAGAACCTTTCTTGGTCAAATCCGTCAAAGGCTTAACAACACCAGAAAAATTAGCTATGAAGCGACGGTAAAAATTAGCAAAACCCAAGAACTTCTGAAGACTCTTAACAGATGAAGGCTGCGTCCAGTCATGAATAGCCTGAACCTTGACTGGGTCCATCTCAATAGTAGAAGGAGAAAAAATGAAACCCAAAAAAGAAATCTTCTGGACTCCAAAAAGACATTTTGAGCCCTTCACAAATAAAGCATTGTCACGCAGGACCTGAAAGACCATCCTGACCTGCTTAACATGAGACTCCCAATCATCCGAAAAAAACAGAATATCATCCAGATACACAATCATAAACTTATCCAGATATTCACAGAAGATGTCGTGCATAAAAGTAGTGTATAAGAGGGTGGTCTCGTCAAACTCAAATCTGACAGGTGCCCCGCCCCTATCAGAGTGTATCAAAAGAGTGTAACCCCTCCTCCCCTCCCTGTCAGCCAGCTGTCCCTCCTTGTCTGGCTGTCAGCTTTTGATACAGTATGATTTTGTTTGATACATTGTTTATTATCCTAGTATTTGTTTTAATTAGATTTTGATATTAATAGTTTGATACAGCGACTGCATTCTGTAGGCATTCATCAGGAGGTGATTCGCTTTCTTGTATTGCATAATTTGCATGATGTTGTCGTGTTGGGTCTACCATGGTTGCAGACTCATAATCCAGTCCTGGATTGGAAAGCTATGTCTGTGTAAAGTTGGGGTTGTCAGGGAATTCATGGTGACGCTGCTGTGGTGTCAATTGCTTTGTCCACTCCTTCTGAAGTCCCTACGTTTTTGTCAGACTACCAGGATGTATTTGAGGAGCCCAAACTCAATTCTCTACCTCCTCATAGGGACTGTGATTGTGCTATAGAGTTGATTCCTGGTAGTAAGTTTCCTAAGGGATGACTTTTCAATTTATCTGTGCCGGAACATGCTGCCATGCGGAGTTATATAAAGGAGTCTTTGGAGAAAGGACATATTCGCCCGTCCTCATCCCCTCTTGGTGCAGGATTCTTTTTTGTGGCTAAGAAGGATGGTTCCCTGAGACCTTGTATTGATTATCGCCTTTTGAATAAAATCACAGTCAAATTTCAGTATCCTTTGCCATTGTTAACTGATTTGTTCGCTCGCATTAAGGGGTCTAGTTGGTTCACCAAGATAGATCTTCGTGGTGCGTATAACCTTGTGCGTATAAAACAGGGTGACGAATGGAAAACTGCATTTAATACGCCTGAAGGCCATTTTGAGTACTTGGTGATGCCTTTTGGACTTTCTAATGCTCCTTCAGTCTTTCAGTCCTTTATGAGTAGTGTATAAGAGGGTGGTCTCGTCAAACTCAAATCTGACAGGTGCCCCGCCCCTATCAGAGTGTATCAAAAGAGTGTAACCCCTCCTCCCCTCCCTGTCAGCCAGCTGTCCCTCCTTGTCTGGCTGTCAGCTTTTGATACAGTATGATATTGTTTGATACATTGTTTATTATCCTAGTATTTGTTTTAATTAGATTTTGATATTAATAGTTTGATACAGCGACTGCATTCTGTAATCAGGGCATGTGGCCCCCTGTATTGTGTCAAAATTGTGTTTTTATAACACACGGTGCCCCGTTATACAATTATATCCTAGTTGTTTTGGGTCTTCTGTAAGCTGTATTTTAGAAACAACTGGCCACTGCACATTTAGAATGAAATAGCATATTTTTTCAGCTTATAACGCAGTTTCTCATTTTCATGAGTTTTAAGAGGTCATGTTATGTGTGATAAGGGGGCTACATGCTCGGAGTGGTTAACAGATAAAATACAGATAAAATAAGCACATTTAGAAGCCACAAGCACAGAGACGCCCCACCCTGCACACTTTTTTAAAGTTGCTAATTTTGATCGTTATACAATTATATCCTAGTTGTTTTGGGGTCTTCTGTAAAGCTGTATGTTAGAGACAGCTGGCCACTGCACATTTAGAATGAAACAGCATATTTCATATGTAGTTGTTATAATTATTAGTTAATTTTTTTTTTTTTCTTTGACAAAATGGCCATGTGAGGACTTGTTTTGCTGGACGAGTTACATGTCTATGTTATAGTATCAGACGCATTCAACTCACTTAGCTAGCTAGAATGTATTCCTTATCTTTGTGTGTTATCTCAGCTAAACAGAGTATCTGTCCATGCCTACCTAAGCAGTAAAAGCAAATACAGATGTAGAAGTGCAAAAGTGACAGTCACTGTATGAGTTTTTAACCAAGGGTGAGTGTAATAAAAATACGAACCTTAATAATAAAAATGCTATCCCGCTGCATGTTACAAGTGATGTGCAGGGAGCTGTCCTTGACATATTTAGAATGACAGCACCATCAGCATTTTGTGATAACACTCACCCTGTACAGATAAAGGGATGTGAATTTTTCAGCGTGTCCTGATAGAGTATATTATGTATATTCTGTGTTTCTGCACTATTATTTGTTGAAAATTTTTCACTAAAATGATAATTTCTGACAGTGGCTTCTTTTTGTAATATGTATTTTAGAAGGTACAATTAACATATCCCACAATTTCAGAGATCTCTTGATTTTTTATCAGAGGCGGTATTCACATATAATAATAATAATATTCATATAGTGCAAAATTGTGTCAAAAACTGTGTTTATAACGCGCCAGGCTGTTTATTTTATAGCCTATTAGATTTCCATATTATTTGTAGACATTCTAAACGGAAAAATTATGTATATCGCGTGTTTTGCCAAGTATAAAGCGGTTGTTTTATACCACATGTACAATTAACACATCCCCACAATTTCAGCGATCTCTTGATTTTATCAGACTCGGTATTCACATATAACAATAATAATAATATAAAGAAACAGCATCTCACATATGGCTCCATAGCCCCCTAATAGCCCGAGGTATTTTTTGGTTTTGCATATTCATTTTTTTGCTCCCCATCTAGAAAAGAGTCATAATTTTTTTATTTTTTTTATTTATTTATTTTTTTTTTTCTTTGTCAAAATGTACATGTGAGGACTTGTTTTGCTGGACGAGTTACATGTCTAGGTTCTTTTTTATTTATTTTCCGGCGGATAGTTTTGTTCATGTATTATCGGCGGCTTCTCCAGTTGTGGCTCACACCTTTTCTATATAAATAGTGCAATAATTCGCACCCATGGACGGTTTCCTTCAAAAATATGAATATTATTGAATATAATGCGTTACTTTCTTACTTTTCTATATAAATAGTGCCATAATCCTCAACCACGGACGGTTTCCTTTAAAAATATGAATATTATTGAATATAATGTTTTACGTATCTTACACTAATGCTATAACTTTATGCATGTCCGGTTATGAATATAAAAAAGTAAAAAAAATCACCACATGTACAACTAACATACAGCACTACACTTCTTACAAAATAGAGTGTATTATTTATATTCTGTGTTTCTGCACATTATTTGATTATTTATTTGATTTATACATCACTGTACGGGAATATTATGTATATCAATTATTTTATATCCTTGGATTCTCATTTTTACACATTATAACAACAGGTTCGTTATATGGGCACATTGTGTAAGGGTACCGTCACACAGTGAAATTTCCATCGCTGCGACGGCACGATTCGTGACATCGCAGCGTCGTATGAATATCGCTCCAGCGTCGTAGACTGCGGTCACACTTTGCAATCACGGCGCTGGAGCGATGCCGAAGTCCCCGGGTAACCAGGGTAAACATCGGGTTACTAAGCGCAGGGCCGCGCTTAGTAACCCGATGTTTACCCTGGTTACCAGCGTTAACGTAAAAAAAACAAACAGTACATACTCACATTCCGGTGTCTGTCCCCGGCATTCTGCTTCTCTCCACTGTGTAAGCGCCATAGCCGGAAAGCAGAGCGGTGACGTCAACGCGTCACCGCTGTGCTAGCTTTCCGGCCGGCAGGCGCTCAGACAGTGCAGAGAAGCTGAGACGCCGGGGACAGACACCGGAATGTAAGTATGTACTGTTTGGTTTTTTTACGTTTACGCTTGTAACCAGGGTAAACATCGGGTTACTTTAACGCGGCCCTGCGCTTAGTTACCCGATGTTTACCCTGGTTACAAGCGAACACATCGCTGGATCGCTGTCACACACAACGATCCAGCGATGTCAGCGGGTGATCAAGCGACGAAAGAAAGTTCCAAACGATGTGCTACGACGTACGATTCTCAGCAGGGTCCCTGATCGCTGCTGCGTGTCAGACACAGCGATATCGTAATGATATCGCTAGAACGTCACGAATCGTACCGTCGTAGCGATGGAAATTTCACTGTGTGATGGTACCCTAAGGTCAGCATGCAGCTATGTTATCTTATCTAGGGAAAACAGACTAGCTGCCTACACCCACAGAAGCATCAAAAAGAAACTTTGATGACACAGATATAACTAAGCTAACTAAATTCTAGAGTTTCGGTTTTCCTTTAAAAAATATGAATATTATTGAATATAGTGTTTTACTTATGTTACACTATCTTATTTTCCTGTGGTTAGTTTTGTTCATGTATTATCGCCGACTTCTCCAGCTGTGATTCACACCTTTTCTATATAAATAGTGCAATAATTCGCACCCACGGACGGTTTCCTTTAAAAATATGAATATTATTGAATAGTCTCATATCTCATCTGCGGCATTAGACTCTAATCATTTTTCATATTATTTGTAGACACTCTAACAGACATATTATGTATATCCGGTGTTCTGACAAGTATGAAGCGACGTGTTTTTTAGACATTTATAACAAGCATAACCACTATATTGTAAACGTTTAAACGTGTATTTTATTCATAGTGTTCACTAGTCAGGTTTAGATTTATTTAAATTCACAGGTGGGGTGTATGTACACAGGAATGATTTAGTTTAAAAGCATATAGTTCAGCGATAATGTCCGGAGTTGGACAGGCAGTTATCAATCTTTCATACGTATCACAGAAAGATTTTAGTTTGACCTGGGCGAGTTTAATTTGTGCGTACTGGCCAGCCAGGGCAATAAATATTTTGATGTGTTCATCACTCCACACAGGGCCCCCCGTGTAACACGAATGTTCAGCAACAGTGTGTTTTTTACTAACGCGGTGCCGCGGCACGGCGCGTTTCTTTAGAGGTAGTACATTGTCAAAATCGCTAGAAGATCCTGCAAGAGCAGAATCTGCAGACTGTACAGCATGGCGCCCCCGTATATTGAACGGAACTGTGGGTGACCACATACCCTCAGAGAGCTGTTCATTTTCTCTGTTTTCAGAAGTAGCTTGTGGTATGCTGTCGGTGCTATCGGACTCCTGAGTTATGCAGGGGTTGTCGTTCTGTGATGCAAATCTCTTTCTTGAAGCATTCTTAGATTTTTGACAGGGAATCTTGGGGGATGGATTCCCGGAGTGTTTGGGGGCCGCGTAGCTTTCCGCACGAGCCGCAACACAGTTGGGCGAAAGAGGCGTTGTTCTCACAACCACATCCGCTCTTTGGGTATGATTCTGCGCAGATCCGTAATTACAGCGCTGTAAATCTCGTGGTTGAAGATCCGCTGTATCTAAAAGAAAAGATCCAGGTGTCAGTTATCCGCAAAACCGGCGTAAAATTGGAAAAGCTGAATGGCGGTAGTTATCCATGAAGCGGCGCAATATTTGAAAACTTACCGGCGACAGTTACCCATGAAATCATTGTAACAATATTTGCATAAATCCAGTATAGACCAGACCAGATATATACTTACAAGCATGAAATAGGGAACTGCACCGCCGCAGCTCATGGTTTAATGCCCCGAGCATTGTTCAAACTCGGCGAGACGGAGATATTCTCCTTTTCAAATTGAATTTTTCTGACCGCTAATTTACCAGTTGTAAATAAATTATAACTAAATTACAACTACCACAGAAAAGTGAGAATCGTATGTATTTCAAGTGAACCGTTACCTTTTCTTTTCCAGAGACACCTGCTTAACGAATTTCCACGGCTTTTAGGCGCTGCGGCATTCTTGACAGCGACGATCTCGACATCTGAGTCCCGGTCTTCACACGGTTCGGGAGCACGCCAGTCTTCCGGCATATAGACCGAGGGATTCGTGTCACTATCTGTATGAGAAATTGCACTTAGTACGCGTTTACATACAAAGGATTAAAGCATCCGCCATAGAATAATATAGTTTTTACGGTATGACCCTGTTTATGGTGTATCCGTTAATAATTTAGTATTATACTGGCGGCTAGCTGCGCTATTTGTTTTATAATTTAACCCTATATTTATTATGACATCATTTATGTAATACAATAGTTAATAGCTGGTATAGTTTCACGCCATAGCCAGTATTTGTTCTGCATGCAAGAATGCCGCAGCGCCTAAAAGCCGTGGAAATTCGTTAAGCAGGTGTCTCAGGAAAAGAAAAGGTAACGGTTCACTTGAAATACATACGATTCTCACTTTTCTGTGGTAGTTGTAATTTAGTTATAATTTATTTACAACTGGTAAATTAGCGGTCAGAAAAATTCAATTTGAAAAAGAGAATATCTCCGTCTCGCCGAGTTTGAACAATGCTCGGGGCATTAAACCATGAGCTGCGGCGGTGCAGTTCCCTGTTTCATGCTTGTAAGTATATATCTGGTCTGGTCTATACTGGATTTATGCAAATATTGTTACAATGATTTCATGGGTAACTGTCGCCGGTAAGTTTTCAAATATTGCGCCGCTTCATGGATAACTACCGCCATTCAGCTTTTCCAATTTTACGCCGGTTTTGCGGATAACTGACACCTGGATCTTTTCTTTTAGATACGGCGGATCTTCAACCACGAGATTTACAGCGCTGTAATTACGGATCTGCGCAGAATCATACCCAAAGAGCGGATGTGGTTGTGAGAACAACGCCTCTTTCGCCGAACTGTGTTGCGGCTCGTGCGGAAAGCTACGCGGCCCCCAAACACTCCGGGAATCCATCCCCCAAGATTCCCTGTCAAAAATCTAAGAATGCTTCAAGAAAGAGATTTGCATCGCAGAACGACAACCCCTGCATAACTCAGGAGTCCGATAGCACCGACAGCATACCACAAGCTACTTCTGAAAACAGAGAAAATGAACAGCTCTCTGAGGGTATGTGGTCACCCACAGTTCCGTTCAATATACGGGGGCGCCATGCTGTACAGTCTGCAGATTCTGCTCTTGCAGGATCTTCTAGCGATTTTGACAATGTACTACCTCTAAAGAAACGCGCCGTGCCGCGGCACCGCGTTAGTAAAAAACACACTGTTGCTGAACATTCGTGTTACACGGGGGGCCCTGTGTGGAGTGATGAACACATCAAAATATTTATTGCCCTGGCTGGCCAGTACGCAGAAATTAAACTCGCACAGGTCAAACTAAAATCTTTCTGTGATACGTATGAAAGATTGATAACTGCCTGTCCAACTCCGGACATTATCGCTGAACTATATGCTTTTAAACTAAATCATTCCTGTGTACATACACCCCACCTGTGAATTTAAATAAATCTAAACCTGACTAGTGAACACTGTGAATAAAATACACGTTTAAACGTTTACAATATAGTGGTTATGCTTGTTATAAATGTCTAAAAAACACGTCGCTTCATACTTGTCAGAACACCGGATATACATAATATGTCTGTTAGAGTGTCTACAAATAATATGAAAAATGATTAGAGTCTAATGCCGCAGATGAGATATGAGACTATTCAATAATATTCATATTTTTAAAGGAAACCGTCCGTGGGTGCGAATTATTGCACTATTTATATAGAAAAGGTGTGAATCACAGCTGGAGAAGTCGGCGATAATACATGAACAAAACTAACCACAGGAAAATAAGATAGTGTAACATAAGTAAAACACTATATTCAATAATATTCATATTTTTTAAAGGAAAACCGAAACTCTAGCATTTAGTTAGCTTAGTTATATCTGTGTCATCAAAGTTTCTTTTTGATGCTTCGGTGGGTGTAGGCAGCTAGTCTGTTTTCCCTAGATAAGATAACATAGCTGCATGCTGACCTTAAGGTACCTTCACACGAAACGACTTTGTAACGATATCGCTAGCGATCCGTGACGTTGCAGCGTCCTGGCTAGCGATATCGTTTCGTTTGACACGCAGCAGCGATCAGGATCCTGCTGTGATGTCGCTGGTCGCTGAATAAAGTCCAGAAATTTATTTGGTTGTCCGATCGCTGTGTATCGTTGTGTTTGAAAGCAAAAGCAACGATACCAGCGATATTTTACACTGGTAACCAGGGTAAATATCGGGTTACCAAGCGCAGGGCCGCGCTTAGTAACCCGATGTTTACCCTGGTTACCAGCATAAAAGTAAAAAAAACAAACAGTACATGCTCACCTGTGCGTCCCCCAGCGTCTGCTTCCTGCACTGACTGAGCCCGGCCCTAAAGTGAAAGTGAAAGCACAGCGGTGACGTCACCGCTGTGCTGTTAGGGCCGGAGCTCAGTCAGTGTCAGGAAGCAGACGCTGGGGGACGCGCAGGTGAGCATGTACTGTTTGTTTTTTTTACTTTTACGCTGGTAACCAGGGTAAACATCGGGTTACTAAGCGCGGCCCTGCGCCTAGCAACCCGATGTTTACCCTGGTTACCCGGGGACCTCGGCATCGTTGGTCGCTGGAGAGCGGTCTGTGTGACAGCTCCCCAGCGATCAAACAGCGACGCTGCAGCGATCGGCATCGTTGTCGCTATCGCTGCAGCGTCGCTTCGTGTGAAGGTACCTTAACACAATGTGCCCATATAACGAACCTGTTGTTATAATGTGTAAAAATGAGAATCCTAGGATATAAAATAATTGATATACATAATATTCCCGTACAGTGATGTATAAATCAAATAAATAATCAAATAATGTGCAGAAACACAGAATATAAATAATATACTCTATTTTGTAAGAAGTGTAGTGCTGTATGTTAGTTGCACATGTGGTGATTTTTTTTACTTTTTTATATTCATAACCGGACATGCATAAAGTTATAGCATTAGTGTAAGATACGTAAAACATTATATTCAATAATATTCATATTTTTAAAGGAAACCGTCCGTGGGTGCGAATTATTGCACTATTTATATAGAAAAGGTGTGAGCCACAACTGGAGAAGCCGCCGATAATACATGAACAAAACTATCCGCCGGAAAATAAATAAAAAAGAACCTAGACATGTAACTCGTCCAGCAAAACAAGTCCTCACATGTACATTTTGACAAAGAAAAAAAAAAATAAATAAATAAAAAAAATAAAAAAGTTATGGCTCTTTTCTAGATGGGGAGCAAAAAAATGAATATGCAAAACCAAAAAATACCTCGGGCTATTAGGGGGCTATGGAGCCATATGTGAGATGCTGTTTCTTTATATTATTATTATTGTTATATGTGAATACCGAGTCTGATAAAATCAAGAGATCGCTGAAATTGTGGGGATGTGTTAATTGTACATGTGGTATAAAACAACCGCTTTATACTTGGCAAAACACGCGATATACATAATTTGTCCGTTTAGAATGTCTACAAATAATATGGAAATCTAATAGGCTATAAAATAAACAGCCTGGCGCGTTATAAGCACAGTTTTTGACACAATTTTGCACTATATGAATATTATTATTATTATATGTGAATACCGCCTCTGATAAAAAATCAAGAGATCTCTGAAATTGTGGGATATGTTAATTGTACCTTCTAAAATACATATTACAAAAAGAAGCCACTGTCAGAAATTATCATTTTAGTGAAAAATTTTCAACAAATAATAGTGCAGAAACACAGAATATACATAATATACTCTATCAGGACACGCTGAAAAATTCACATCCCTTTATCTGTACAGGGTGAGTGTTATCACAAAATGCTGATGGTGCTGACATTCTAAATATGTCAAGGTCAGCTCCCTGCACATCACTTGTAACATGCAGCGGGATAGCATTTTTATTATTAAGGTTCGTATTTTTATTACACTCACCCTTGGTTAAAAACTCATACAGTGACTGTCACTTTTGCACTTCTACATCTGTATTTGCTTTTACTGCTTAGGTAGGCATGGACAGATACTCTGTTTAGCTGAGATAACACACAAAGATAAGGAATACATTCTAGCTAGCTAAGTGAGTTGAATGCGTCTGATACTATAACATAGACATGTAACTCGTCCAGCAAAACAAGTCCTCACATGGCCATTTTGACAAAGAAAAAAAAAAAAAATTAACTAATAATTATAACAACTACATATGAAATATGCTGTTTCATTCTAAATGTGCAGTGGCCAGCTGTCTCTAACATACAGCTTTACAGAAGACCCCAAAACAACTAGGATATAATTGTATAACGATCAAAATTAGCAACTTTAAAAAAGTGTGCAGGGTGGGGCGTCTCTGTGCTTGTGGCTTCTAAATGTGCTTATTTTATCTGTATTTTATCTGTTAACCACTCCGAGCATGTAGCCCCCTTATCACACATATCATGACCTCTTAAAACTCATGAAAATGAGAAACTGCGTTATAAGCTGAAAAAATATGCTGTTTCATTCTAAATGTGCAGTGGCCAGTTGTTTCTAAAATACAGCTTACAGAAGACCCAAAACAACTAGGATATAATTGTATAACGGGGCACCGTGTGTTATAAAAACACAATTTTGACACAATACAGGGGGCCACATGCCCTGATTACAGAATGCAGTCGCTGTATCAAACTATTAGTATCAAAATCTAATTAAAACAAATACTAGGATAATAAACAATGTATCAAACAATATCATACTGTATCAAAAGCTGACAGCCAGACAAGGAGGGACAGCTGGCTGACAGGGAGGGGAGGAGGGGTTACACTCTTTTGATACACTCTGATAGGGGCGGGGCACCTGTCAGATTTGAGTTTGACGAGACCACCCTCTTATACACTACTCATAAAAGACTGAAAGACTGAAGGAGCATTAGAAAGTCCAAAAGGCATCACCAAGTACTCAAAATGGCCTTCAGGCGTATTAAATGCAGTTTTCCATTCGTCACCCTGTTTTATACGCACAAGGTTATACGCACCACGAAGATCTATCTTGGTGAACCAACTAGACCCCTTAATGCGAGCGAACAAATCAGTTAACAATGGCAAAGGATACTGAAATTTGACTGTGATTTTATTCAAAAGGCGATAATCAATACAATGTCTCAGGGAACCATCCTTCTTAGCCACAAAAAAGAATCCTGCACCAAGAGGGGATGAGGACGGGCGAATATGTCCCTTCTCCAAAGACTCCTTTATATAACTCCGCATGGCAGCATGTTCCGGCACAGATAAATTGAAAAGTCGTCCCTTAGGAAACTTACTACCAGGAATCAACTCTATAGCACAATCACAGTCCCTATGAGGAGGTAGAGAATTGAGTTTGGGCTCCTCAAATACATCCTGGTAGTCTGACAAAAACGTAGGGACTTCAGAAGGAGTGGACGAAGCAATTGACACCACAGGAGCGTCACCATGAATTCCCTGACAACCCCAACTTTACACAGACATAGCTTTCCAATCCAGGACTGGATTATGAGTCTGCAACCATGGTAGACCCAACACGACAACATCATGCAAATTATGCAATACAAGAAAGCGAATCACCTCCTGATGAACAGGAGTCATGCACATGGTCACTTGTGTCCAGTACTGAGGTCTATTCGAAGCCAATGGTGTAGAATCAATTCCCCTTAGTGGAATAGGGAATTTTAAAGGCTCCAAATCAAAACCACAGCGCCTGGCAAATTACCAATCCATAAGACTCAGGGCAGCACCTGAATGTACAAAAGCATTAACCGGGTAAGATGACAGGGAACAAATCAGGGTAACAGACAAAATGAACTTAGGCTGTAAAGTACCAATGGTGACAGATTTATCAACCTTTTTTTTGCGCTTAGAGCATGCTGAGATAACATGAGCTGAGTCACCACAGTAAAAGCACAACCCATTTTGCCGTCTATAACTTTGCCGTTCACTTCTGGTCAGAATTCTGTCACATTGCATAGATTCAGGTGTCTGTTCAGAAGACACCGCCAAATGGTGCACAGGTTTGTGCTCCCGCAAATGCCGATCAATCCGAATGGCCAGAGTCATTGACTCATTCAGACCTGCAGGCGTAGGGAACCCCACCATGACATTTTTAATGGTTTCAGAAAGACCTTCTCTGAAATTTGCAGCCAGGGCACACTCATTCCACTGAGTAAGCACCGACCATTTCCAAAATTTCTGGCAGTACACCTCTGCTTCATCTTGCCCCTGCGAGAGGGCCAATAATGCTTTTTCAGCCTGGTTCTCAAGATTAGGTTCCTCGTAGAGCAATCCAAGGGCCAGAAAAAACGCATCCACACTAAGCAATGCAGGATCCCCTGGCGCCAATGCGAAAGCCCAATCTTGAGGGTCACCCCGCAAAAAAGAAATGATAATTTTAACTTGCTGAACGGAATCACCAGAGGAAGGAGATTTCAAAGAAAGATACAACTTACAATTGTTCCTAAAATTCAGGAACCTAGATCTATCTCCAGAAAACAACTCGGGAATAGGGATTCTAGGCTCAGACATAGGACTGTGAACAACAAAATCTTGAATACTTTGAACCCTAGCAGCAAGATGATCCAGACTGGAAGCCAAGCTCTGGACATCCATGTCAGCAGCTGAACTCAGAGCCACACCAAGATTAAGAGGAGGAGAGAAGCTAGCCACAGCAGCTAGACACACGGCAACAACAAAAAAAAAATATCTCAAGGCTTCTTTTCTCCTGCTTCTGCCATGCAATTAACACTTTGAGGGCCGGCTGTACTGTAATGATCCTTAGTGGCTGAGGATCACAAATAGACCAGCAAGTGAATAAACTTAAAACTAGCTCTAGGGAGATGGTAACTGGACTGATCGGAAATCTGAACCTATCCAACACAACTAGAGGTAGCCGGTGAACGTGCCTAAAAAATTTCCTAGACGTCTCGAGCCAGCCTGAGGAACTAGCTACCCCTAAAGAGAAAGAAAGACCTTGCTTGCCTCCAGAGAAATAATCCCCAAAGATATAGAAGCCCCCAACAAATATTAACGGTGAAGTAAGAGGAAGGCACATACGTAGGGATGAAATCAGATTTAGCAAAAGAGGCCCACTAGTACTAGAAAGCAGAAAATAGAGCAGGGGTCTATGCGATCAATAAAAAACCCTTACAAAATATCCATCCTGAGATTTCAAGAACCCACGCACCGACTCACGGTGTGTGGGGAGAAACTCAGTCCACTAGAGCAACCAGCAAGCCAGGGAATCACATTTTAGCAAGCTGGACAAGAAAACATAATAAACACTGCTGATCAAAAAATGAGCAAACAAAACTTAGCTTGTCCTGGATGGACTGGGAGCAAGGTAGTCAGAAGGAACCTGAGTAGCACTGATTACATCGACAGCCGGCAACAAGTGGCAGTGAAACAGAGCTATATAGGAACCTCCCAGAGGATAACGAACCAGCTGATAGCCAGAGACCAGCAGGACAACCAACAAAGCCACCAGGGGGAGCCCAAAGCAAAAGTCACACCATACCACCAGTGACCACAAGAGGGAGCCTGAAAACAGAGTTCACAACACACCAGGTACTCAAAATGGCCCTCGGGCGTATTAAATGCTGTTTTCCATTTGTCACCCTGTTTAATACGCACAAGGTTATATGCCCCTCGAAGATCTATCTTGGTGAACCAACTAGCCCCCTTAATCCGAGCAAACAAATCAGACAGCAGAGGAAAGAGTACTGAAATTTGACCGTGATTTTATTGAGAAGGCGGTAATCTATACAGGGTCTCAGAGAACCATCCTTCTTGGCCACAAAAAAGAACCCTGCTCCCAACGGTGATGAAGACGGGCGAATGTGCCCTTTCTCCAAGGACTCCTTTTTATAAATCCGCATAGCGGCGTGTTCAGGCATGGATAAATTGAAAAGTCGGCCCTTAGGAAACTTACTACCAGGAATCAAATTTATAGCACAATCACAATCCCTATGAGGGGGTAGGATACTGGATTTGGGCTCATCAAATACATCCTGGTAATCCGACAGAAACTCAGGGACTTCAGAAGGGGTAGGTGAAGAAATTGACATCAACGGAACATCGCCATGTACCCCTTGAAAACCCCAACTAGACACAGACTTTGATTTCCAATCCAATACTGGATTATGAACCTGTAGCCAAGGCAAACCCAACACGACCACATCATGCAAATTATGCAACACCAAAAAGCGAATATCTTCCTGATGTGCAGGAGCCATGCACATGGTCAACTGAGTCCAGTACTGAGGTTTATTCTTGGCCAAAGGCGTAGCATCAATTCCCCTTAATGGAATAGGATACTGCAAAGGCTCCAGGAAAAAACCACAGTGCCTGGCAAACTCCAAGTCCATCAAATTCAGGGCAGCGCCCGAATCCACAAATGCCATAACAGAGTAGGACGACAAAGAGCAAATCAGAGTAACAGACAAAAGAAATTTAGGCTGTACAGTACCAATGGTGACAGACCTAGCGAACCGCTTAGTGCGCTTAGGACAATCAGAGATAGCATGAGTAGGGTCACCACAGTTAAAACACAGCCGATTCTGACGTCTGTGTTCTTGCCGTTCAGTTCTGGTCAAAGTTCTATCACATTGCATATGCTCAGGCCTCTGCTCAGAGGACACCGCCAAATGAGGCACAACTTTGCGCTCGCGCAAACGCCGATCAATTTGAATGGTCAAGGACATTGATTCATTCAGACCAGCAGGCGTGGGGAACCCCACCATAACATCCTTAAGGGCCTCAGAAAGACCCTTTCTAAAAATTGCTGCCTGGGCACACTCATTCCATTGAGTAAGCACAGACCACTTTCTAAACTTCTGACAATATACCTCCGCTTCATCCTGACCCTGACTCAAAGCCAGCAAGGTTTTCTCTGCCTGATCCACTGAATTTGGTTCGTCATAAAGCAATCCAAGCGCCAGAAAAAACGCATCTACATTAAGCATTGCAGGATCTCCTGGCGCAAGGGAGAATGCTCAGTCTTGAGGGTCGCCACGTAACAAAGAAATAATAATTTTTACTTGCTGAATGGGGTCACCAGAGGAGCGGGGTTTCAAAGCAAGAAACAGTCTACAATTATTTTTGAAATTCAGAAACTTAGATCTATCCCCAGAAAACAAATCAGGAATTGGAATTCTAGGCTCTAACATCGGATTCTGAACTACATAATCTTGAATGCTTTGTACCCTTGCAGCGAGTTGATTAACACAAGAGGACAGACCCTGAAGATCCATCTCTACACCTGAGTCCTGAACCACCCAGAGATTAAGGGGAAAAGAGAGACAAAACACACTGCAAAGAAAAAAAAATGGGTTCAGAACTTCTCTTATCCCTCTTTTGAGATGCATTAACACTTTGTTTCAGGCCAGCTGTACTGTTATGGACCTGGTGGTTAGGAGCACCCGGAATGACCTGATGAGTAAGCTAGTAATCGGGACGAGCTCTGGGGTAGTGGGAACTCTGCTGACTGCAAACCCTACTCCTATCACACACACTAGAAATAGCCGTGGAGCGTACCTAACTCTCCCTAGACGCCTCTTCACAGCCTAAGAGCTAACTACCCCTAAAGACAGAAATAGAAGCCTTACCTTGCCTCAGAGAAATTCCCCAAAGGTAAAGGCAGCCCCCCACATTTATTGACTGTGAGTTAAGAGGAAAGTCACAAACACAGGAATGAAACAGGCTTTAGCAAAGGAGGCCAGACTTCACTAAATAGTAAAAGGATAGAAAAGGGAACTATGCGGTCAGCACAAAAAAACTACAAAAACCACGCAGTGTGTGCAAAAAGACCCCCACACCGACTCACGGTGTGGAGGTGCAACACTGCACCCCCAGAGCTTCCAGCTAGCAAGGAAATATCATGATAGCAAGCTGGACAAGAATTTAGCAGTACTAAGAAATATGTTCAGGCAGCAGTAACAACAAATGAACTAGCAAGGACTTAGCTTCTGCTGGAGTAGACAGGTCCTCAGAGAAGTCCAAGAGAGATCTGACCAATACTGAGACATTGACAGCTGGCATGAAGTAACGATCTGAGTGGAGTTAAATAGGAAAGCCAGCATAGCAATAAACGAGGGCAGCTGGGAAAGCCAACCTCAGTGACCAGCAGTACCACTCAAAGCCACCAGAGGGAGTCCAGGAGCAGAACTAACCAAAGTACCATTCATGACCACAGGAGGGAGTCCGAGAACGGAATTCACAACAATCCTCATCATACTCCAGTTCCTCTGAATCATCGCTGCAGGAGCCATCACGGTCCACCTCCACATGAACGCGTGAACGCTTACCTGTTACGACCGATATGAGCACAGCTGTGGCCAAACATCAACAGGCCATATTAAAAATAATTGCTTTGGGGAATCAAAGCCACACAGCACATGAACTCTGGAATGCCACCAAACAGGAGAGCGATGTGTGGTTTGTGCCAGCGAATCTCCAGCCAGGCATGGTAGTGTGTGACAATGGCCGAAATCTGGTGGCAGCTCTGGGCCCAGGCAACCTCACTCACATCCCATGTCTGGCACATGTGCTCAACTTGGTTGTGCAGAGTTTTTTGAGGGATTATCGGGATCTTGATGCACTGCTGCACAAGGTCCGCATAGAGTGCGCTCACTTGTGGTGTTCCAGCATGGCAAGATCGCGCATTGCAGCTCTGCAGTGCCGATTCCACCTTCTGGAACATCGCATCATATGTGACCTAAGAACAAAGAACGAGGAAATGAATCCAAAAGAAGATAACTATATGTCTTTAGAGAAAAAATTGCTTTATTAGGTGTGCAAGCATCAGGAGGCAATGGTGACAACACAGTCACCCAACAAGTATCATAAAAACAAGTGACACAACAAGACACTAGGACAAAACAGCAACTGACCCAAGAATATATAATATTTGGGAACTATAGATGTAACCAACAACATAAGGGTACATTGTTTCTAAACCAACAGGATTAAAAAGTCTGATATAACAGTGGTACACTAAAAAACCACCAAATGTCATAGAGAACAGTGTCTCAATGCAACATACCAGCTAGTGCAACATTGGTATAGAGTCAGACTTAGAAATAAATAAACAAAACACAATGGATTAATACATCACCCTAAAGGTCCGATGTTAAGCTGCTGCAGAGTCCCGGTGTCCGCCCCGACGCGCGTTTCGGAACCCTTCGTCAGGGGGCGCATAGTGACAGGTGAAAGGAATGCCGTATAAATAGGCCGAAACCCGGAAATGAACAGTGGCCGCAACCCGGAAGTGGCCGTATGTAGCATAGCAACCGCCGGTGCAATACAGGGAGATGGCGTCATCTAGGTCACATGGGCTGACACACGTGGGGCCCCACGTGATCCGCCCATTGTAAACACCAGGTCGCCATGCATCACCCACATAACCGGCGGGCGCATGCGCAAGATAATACAAGTAACTAAACTGAATGCAGGAGAAAGGTGGATGAAAGGAATAGAGAGATAACGATAGCGCGGCAATCCATCATAAATAACATAATTAGATAGATGTTGATCGCCATTCAGCACCCACATAGCCGGTAAGCGCGTGCGCAGAACAGTATTAGGTGCAAAAAAGGAAAATAGATACAAAAGACAAAAATACAACAATAATGCGGCAATCCATCATAAATAGCACCACTAAACAAAGATAATGAGCAAAGTATAAAAGATAGGCAATCACATGCAACCACAAAGGGCAATTAACAGATCACTCCACAAAGGAGTGATAAATTATTATATATCATGTATGTATATAAAGCACTGCAATACTGCAGTCCACTACACATGGTATTTCCCTAGTATAAGACATATGTCCATATTAAAAATATATATAGGGGGGAGAAAAAACATATACTGAGTCCATATGTAGAAATAATGCAGCGATAACTCCTATCATATCTTCATAATTTGAATGCCGCGCAGAAAAAGTCCACTGGATGATAGTAGAGGGATAATTTTCAACTTCTATTTTGAAGCTTCTCTCTTTTTCTCATTCTTCTTCTTTTGTTTCTTTTATCATCCACCTTTATACATTACATTCTCCAAAGATGTACAGCATGGGAAAACGGACCATCCAGATGCGGCCAAGAAACTGGCCTAAATACGATACAACTAAAAGAACAGGTAAAAGGTTAAAAACACGTTGGGCTAGAGTATGCCGTCGACAGGAGAACTCAACAGTCGGATAATCACAAGAATGGGACAAAGCTAAGATTCTCATTGAGACCAAGGGGGTGAAGTGTCTGTAGGGTCCAGATCCATTTAACTTCTAGGCGTGCGAGTCTATTTGTTAATTTACCACCCCTGATACCAATGTCCAGGCTATCAATACCTCTAAATCTAATAAGTTTACTATCACATCCGTGATGTTCCTTAAAGTGTCTAGGGAGAGTGGTAAGTTTTGTGGCGTCTATTGTGGGGTCAGCAGCCGCCTCAATCCCACGTACATGCTCACGTATGCGGATTTTAAAGTTACGTGATGTAAGGCCTACATATATTAGGCCACATGGGCATGTGGCATAATAGATGACCCAGCGTGTTGTACAATTTATAGTTTTTTTGATGTTATATACTTTCTCCCCACTAGAATCGGTAAAAATCTGGGTCCGATCCATGTTGGGGCATGCCACACAATGGCCACAAGGTGAGGAACCTAACCGAGGGGGGATATTATCAAGAAAAGTTACTCTAGGTATCCCCTCGTAATGACTCCTTGTCAAATGATCTTTGAGGTTCCTAGCGCGCCTAAAAGAGATAAGAGGGCGATCCGGTAGAATTTTGGAGATGGTTTTGTCTACCCTAAGGATTGGCCAAGATCTAGATAAGGCTTCACGAATTTTATGTGCCTGACAGTTAAAATTAGTCACAAAACGTATTTGTTTATCAGGGTGTCTAGATTGTCTAGAGCTTTGATTATAGATCAGAGAATCACGGGGGGAAAATTTTGCCCTGTTATAGGCCTTCTTCACAGACCGCTTACTATATCCCCTATTCAAGAATCTCATCTGAAGCTCTTTTGCCTGTCGCTCAAAGTCTATTTCGGTGGAGCAGATCCTACGTAGACGGAGGAACTGTCCCACCGGTACTGCTCTAACCACATGTGAAGGATGACATGATGTTGCATGCAATAAAGAATTCGTGGAGGTCGGCTTCCGGAACAGATCGGTTTGGAGAAAACCGAGCTGGTCCTTCCTCAGCAAGACATCCAGGAATTCCACAGACTCACTACTCAAATGGTAAGTGAGGTGGATGTTCAGGTCATTAATATTGAGTTCATCCATTAACGTAATCAAATCTTGAGAGGGTCCCTGCCAGATCATGAGTATGTCGTCAATGTACCGGGCCCAAAAAAGGGCCCGGTCCATTGACGACCCACGATCCGACAGGAAGAGGTCCCTCTCCCACAGCCCCAGGAACAGATTAGCATAGGAGGGCGCAAAGGCCGCCCCCATGGCTGTTCCCTGGAGCTGCAGGAAGAAGGACCCCTTAAAAACAAAAAAATTATGGGTTAGAGCAAATTCAAGTAATTCTAACAAAAGTTTTCCAAAATCAGAGGAGGAGCCAGACAGATCGAGGAAAAAGCGTACTGCATTGAGGCCATCCCTGTGCTTGATATTAGTGTACAGGGATTCGACATCAGCCGTCATTAGGATTGTATCATCATCCAAGTGGACTGAATCAATCTTCCTGAGGAGATCCCCAGTATCCTTCAAAAAAGAAGGCAAGTTAGAGACCAATGGTTGGAGATGAAAGTCTATCCACTGATTTACTTTCTCAAGGAAGTTCCCATTCCCGGAGATAATAGGTCTGCCAGGTGGAACCCTGGTATCTTTATGCACCTTGGGAAGGAGGTAAAGGGTAGAGATGGTTGGTTCAGTAACACGAAGTGCCTGAGATAATTCTTTTGTAATAACACCTCCTGCGACGGCGTTATCCAGGATGACATCCAGTTGTGCACTGAAGGCCGACAAGGGGTTAAAAGTGAGTTTTTTGTAGCATACAATATTATTTAGCTGCCTAAAGGCCTCACTTTCGTACATAACCTTTGGCCAAATAACCACATTACCACCCTTGTCGGCCGGTTTCAGTACAACATCCGGAATACCCCTAAGGTAACGCAGTTGTATCCTCTCATCTCTACTTAAATTGTCCCTCCCAAGGTGCTGTGGTATCTTAAGAAGATCCTGGGTTACCACCTGAACAAACATATCAATAGGAGTGCATGTAGAAAGGGGAGGGAACTTCCTTGAGCGTGGTCTAATAGCGGGTGGGATCTTACCTCCCTCCGCGATATTCTCACTGGAGAGCTCCTCAAGAATCCTCAATGTGTCTTGCTCCTCCTCTGTAGGAAAAAGTTGATTAAGGTTATCGTCCATTTGAGTAGTGAGTCTGTGGAATTCCTGGATGTCTTGCTGAGGAAGGACCAGCTCGGTTTTCTCCAAACCGATCTGTTCCGGAAGCCGACCTCCACGAATTCTTTATTGCATGCAACATCATGTCATCCTTCACATGTGGTTAGAGCAGTACCGGTGGGACAGTTCCTCCGTCTACGTAGGATCTGCTCCACCGAAATAGACTTTGAGCGACAGGCAAAAGAGCTTCAGATGAGATTCTTGAATAGGGGATATAGTAAGCGGTCTGTGAAGAAGGCCTATAACAGGGCAAAATTTTCCCCCCGTGATTCTCTGATCTATAATCAAAGCTCTAGACAATCTAGACACCCTGATAAACAAATACGTTTTGTGACTAATTTTAACTGTCAGGCACATAAAATTCGTGAAGCCTTATCTAGATCTTGGCCAATCCTTAGGGTAGACAAAACCATCTCCAAAATTCTACCGGATCGCCCTCTTATCTCTTTTAGGCGCGCTAGGAACCTCAAAGATCATTTGACAAGGAGTCATTACGAGGGGATACCTAGAGTAACTTTTCTTGATAATATCCCCCCTCGGTTAGGTTCCTCACCTTGTGGCCATTGTGTGGCATGCCCCAACATGGATCGGACCCAGATTTTTACCGATTCTAGTGGGGAGAAAGTATATAACATCAAAAAAACTATAAATTGTACAACACGCTGGGTCATCTATTATGCCACATGCCCATGTGGCCTAATATATGTAGGCCTTACATCACGTAACTTTAAAATCCGCATACGTGAGCATGAACGTGGGATTGAGGCGGCTGCTGACCCCACAATAGACGCCACAAAACTTACCACTCTCCCTAGACACTTTAGGGAACATCACGGATGTGATAGTAAACTTATTAGATTTAGAGGTATTGATAGCCTGGACATTGGTATCAGGGGTGGTAAATTAACAAATAGACTCGCACGCCTAGAAGTTAAATGGATCTGGACCCTACAGACACTTCACCCCCTTGGTCTCAATGAGAATCTTAGCTTTGTCCCATTCTTGTGATTATCCGACTGTTGAGTTCTCCTGTCGACGGCATACTATAGCCCAACGTGTTTTTAACCTTTTACCTGTTCTTTTAGTTGTATCGTATTTAGGCCAGTTTCTTGGCCGCATCTGGATGGTCCGTTTTCCCATGCTGTACATCTTTGGAGAATGTAATGTATAAAGGTGGATGATAAAAGAAACAAAAGAAGAAGAATGAGAAAAAGAGAGAAGCTTCAAAATAGAAGTTGAAAATTATCCCTCTACTATCATCCAGTGGACTTTTTCTGCGCGGCATTCAAATTATGAAGATATGATAGGAGTTATCGCTGCATTATTTCTACATATGGACTCAGTATATGTTTTTTCTCCCCCCTATATATATTTTTTAATATGGACATATGTCTTATACTAGGGAAATACCATGTGTAGTGGACTGCAGTATTGCAGTGCTTTATATACATACATGATATATAATAATTTATCACTCCTTTGTGGATTGATCTGTTATTGCCCTTTGTGGTTGCATGTGATTGCCTATCTTTTATACTTTGCTCATTATCTTTGTTTAGTGGTGCTATTTATGATGGATTGCCGCATTATTGTTGTATTTTTGTCTTTTGTATCTATTTTCCTTTTTTGCACCTAATACTGTTCTGCGCACGCGCTTACCGGCTATGTGGGTGCTGAATGGCGATCGACATCTATCTAATTATGTTATTTATGATGGATTGCCGCGCTATCGTTATCTCTCTATTCCTTTCATCCACCTTTCTCCTGCATTCAGTTTAGTTACTTGTATTATCTTGCGCATGCGCCCGCCGGTTATGTGGGTGATGCATGGCGACCTGGTGTTTACAATGGGCGGATCACGTGGGGCCCCACGTGTGTCAGCCCATGTGACCTAGATGACGCCATCTCCCTGTATTGCACCGGCGGTTGCTATGCTACATACGGCCACTTCCGGGTTGCGGCCGCTGTTCATTTCCGGGTTTCGGCCTATTTATACGGCATTCCTTTCACCTGTCACTATGCGCCCCCTGACGAAGGGTTCCGAAACGCGCGTCGGGGCGGACACCGGGACTCTGCAGCAGCTTAACATCGGACCTTTAGGGTGATGTATTAATCCATTGTGTTTTGTTTATTTATTTCTAAGTCTGACTCTATACCAATGTTGCACTAGCTGGTATGTTGCATTGAGACACTGTTCTCTATGACATTTGGTGGTTTTTTAGTGTACCACTGTTATATCAGACTTTTTAATCCTGTTGGTTTAGAAACAATGTACCCTTATGTTGTTGGTTACATCTATAGTTCCCAAATATTATATATTCTTGGGTCAGTTGCTGTTTTGTCCTAGTGTCTTGTTGTGTCACTTGTTTTTATGATACTTGTTGGGTGACTGTGTTGTCACCATTGCCTCCTGATGCTTGCACACCTAATAAAGCAATTTTTTCTCTAAAGACATATAGTTATCTTTTTTTGGATTCATTTCCTCGTTCTTTGTTCTTGTGCCTTTCATGATAACTGTCTTTAATCCAATAATAATGCAAAAATTACTACTGGGAAATTTTACTTATTAATATATGAGTTGTTATTGTTTTCCCAGATGCTATACCATATATATTTTTTGCTATTGGCTACCTCCCTTCTTTATCATATGTGACCTACCCACTAGGTGGAATTCAATATTACATATGTTGGAGAGGTTGTGTGAGCAGCAGGCAGCAGTAATGGAGTACCAGCTGCAACAGGCACAAAAAAGTCACAGTGCGTGCCGTTCAGACTTCACCACCACTGAGTGGGCCACTATGAAGGGCATCTGCCAGGTTTTGCGTGCCTTCTATGATTCCACTCGGATGGAGAGTGCAGATAATGCACTAGTCAGCATGACTATCCCCATTATCTGCCTGCTTGAAAAAAAAACTGCAAGCGCTAAGGGAGGAGGTTGTGGAATAGGTGGAGGATGAGGAGTCACAAATGCCATCTGCTTCTGGACAGTCTGCGCAACGTAGTTCCTCACAAAGGCCTAGGCAGGGGACACTTTGTGAGGAAGATGAGGAGGAGTCAATGGAGGAGGAAGACATCTGTTCAGAGGAGGGAGTTACACAATGCTCTAGTAGTCAGTGTGTAGAGCAAGGGTGGGGTGATGCAGAGTAGGCAGAGATCACGCCTCAAGCAGGAGACAGCGTTTCTTGGCCAGTTGGCAGTCTGCAGAACATGGCTGATTTCATGCTGCAGTGCCTGAGAAACGACCGCCGCATTGCCCACATTCTCAACACGGCTAATTATTGGGTGTACACCTTCCTAGATCCTCGCTACTGGGACAACTTACAAAGCCTCTTAACACCGATGAATCGGGAGCGTAAAATGCGGGAGTACCAAGACACACTGGTGCATTCCATCATGTTCTCCATTCCAACCAAGAGCAGTGCTGCTAGTGCTTTACAAAGCAGTTCAGTGCATCGAGGCAGTGGAGGAAGCTCTGCACAAAGAGGGAGCAGAAGCAGTGCCTCAGCACAAGGCAAGAACAGTATGTCCCAACTGTGGCAAAGTTTTGTGTGCCCGTCACAAATGTCTACACCATCACAGATGGCTTCAGTCAGCAGGAGGCAATGTTTCCATCAGATGGTGACAGACTACATGTCTTGCCCTCTCAGTGTACTCCCAGGCAGCTCTTCCCCCTTCAAGTTTTGGGTCTCTAAGCTTAATACGTGGCCAGAGCTTAGCCAGTATGCATTGGAGGTGCTGGCTTACACTGCTGCTATTGTATTATCGGATGCATCTTTAGTGCTGCAGGTGGTTTACTGTTATGATCTGGTGGCCTAGGAGCAGCATAGGACGTATTCTGGAGAAAGTGGTAACTATACTGACCGCAGATCCTGAACTTAACACCGCAACTAACAGTAGCCGTGGGATGTACCTACTGTTCCTAGACACCTCGACACAGCCGGAGGACTAATTAAACCTATGGGTAGAAAATGGAAGGCTATCTCGCCTCAGAGAAAATCCCCAAAGAATAGACAGCCCCCCACAAATATTGACTGTGAGAGGAGAGGGAAAAACGTACACAGGCAGAAAACAGATTTCAGCAAAGGAGGCCACTCTAGCTAAAATAGGAAAGACAGGACAGAGAACTATGCGGTCAGTAGAAAATGCTGAAAATATCCACCACAGAAAATGCTAAACACTCCATGTCTAACTAAAGACATGGAGGGTATATCTGCCTCTCCAGAGACTCCAGCTTAATTGCATAAATCCTTACACAGATCAAGCTGGACAAGAAAAAACATAAAATGCACTGAACAATAAAGTCCAAATCATGGGCTGCAAAAACGAGCAGGACTTATCTTGGAGAAAAGACCAGAAAGCAGGAGAGACCAAGGAGAGCTGTGAATCCTCCAGGAACAATTGACAACTGGCACTCAATAAAGGGTGAAGCCAGACTAAATAGTCCAGTCCAGAGTGAACACACCTGACAATTGCTGAGGACAGACAGCAGCACCACCACTTACAACCACCAGAGGGAGCCCAAGAACAGAATTCACAACAGTTTACTAACAGACCGTCGCATGTGACTATACTCCGATAACGTTGACCGGCTTACTTTTCTGAAAATCAACAAGGCCTGGATCTCGCAGGAATTTGCCACTTCTCTTCAAGATTAAATAATTGGTTGGCAACAGTATCCAGGTCACCTGTTGAGTTCATGTTTCTACCACCTGAACTGTAATCCCTGGGCTTCAACACCGCCAGTTGCTGCTCAGAAGTGCCGTCTACAGAGTCAACAGTTGCTGCCGTGTTATTGAGGTTCAGTAACGTCAGCTGTCCCCCTGCTGTGTATCCGGCAATTTCTCCTGCTCCATCCACACTCACACTACAACAGATATTAAACTTGCTCAAATTAGGCCTCTGCCTACACTCTGTTTCTCCTGGTCTCCCTGGGCTCCAACACAGCCAGTTGCTGCTCAGAAGTGCTGTCTGCAGAGTCAACACTTGCTCCTGTGTTATTGGGGTTCAGTAACATCAGCTGCTCCCCTGCTGTGTATCCAGCAATTTCTCCTGCTCCGTCCACTCTCACACTACAACAGATATTAAACTTCCCCCAATTAGGCCTCAGCCTACACCCTGTTTCTAGCATTGACCCTGGGCTCCAACACTGTCAGTTGCTGCTCAGAAGTGCCATCTGCACAGTCAACTCTTGCTCCTGTGTTATTGAGGTTCAGTATCGTCAGCTGCTCCTCTGCTGTGTATCCAGCAATTTCTCCTGCTCCGTACACTCTCATATTACAACCGATATTAAACTTCCTCAAATTAGGCCTCAGCCTACACTCTGTTTCTAGAATTTACCCTGGGCTCTAACACCACCAGTTGCTGCTCAGAAGTGCCGTCTGCAGAGTCAACAGTTGCTGCCATGTTATTGGGGTTCAGTAACGTCAGCTGTCCCCCTGCTGTGTATCTGGCAATTTCTCCTGCTCCGTCCACACTCACACTACAACAGATATTAAACTTGCTCAAATTAGGCCTCTGCCTACACTCTGTTTCTTCTGGATTCCCTGGGCTCCAACACTGCCAGTTGCTGCTCATAAGTGCCATCTGCACAGTCAACACTTGCTCCTGTGTTATTGGGGTTCAGTAACGTCTGCTGATCATCTGCTGTGTGTGCGGCAACTTTGCCTGCTCCCTCCACATTCACACTACTACAGATATTAAACTGCCTCCAATTAGGCCTCAGCCTACACTCTGTTTCTCCTGTAATCCCTGGGCTCCAACACCGCCAGTTGCTGCTTAGAAGTGCTGTCTGCACAGTCAACACTTGCTCCGGTGTTATTGGGGTTCAGTAACGTCAGCTACTCCCCTGCTGTGTATCTGGCAATTTATCCTGCTCCGTCCACTCTCACATTACAACCGATATTAAACATCCGCCAATTAGGCCTCAGCCTACACTCTGTTTCTAGCATTGACCCTGGGCTCTAACACCGCCATTTGCTGCTCAGAAGTGTTGTCTGTACAGTCAACACATGCTCCAGTGTTATTGGGGTTCAGTAACGCCTGCTGATCCCCTGCTGTGTGTGCTGCAATTTGGCCTGCTCCCTGCACATTCACACTGCTACAGATATTAAACTGCCTCCAATTAGGCCTCTGCCTACACTCTGTTTCTCCTGTAATCCCTGGGCTTCAACACCATCATTTGCTGCTCAGAAGTGCCATCTGCACAGTCAACACATGCTCCAGTGTTATTGGGGTTCAGTAACGTCTGCTGATCCCCTGCTGTGTGTGCCGCAATTTGGCCTACTCCCTCCTCATTCACACTACAACAGATATTAAACTGCCTCCAATTAGGCCTCAGCATACACTCTGTTTCTCCTGTAATCCCTGGGCTCCAACACCACCAGTTGCTGCTCAGAAGTGTCTTTGGCACGGGTACTCCCTCCTGCCCAGTCTGGTTCCAGCACGCCAGCTGTTTGCGGGTAGTGTCAATGTCACTTTGCCTCCAATACGTTGTCCTGTCATGTTGCAGTCGGGTTAGCTGACTCTATGGTGTCTGCAGTTTAGATGCTTCCTATGTGGGCTGCGGGAACTGGCAATCAAGGCTGGTTCTGTAGTGCCAATAGGACAAGCTCCCCCTGTAGGACTGTGGGTTTTCGGTAACTCCGTCCAGCTCGCGGCCTTGCAATTTTTTTTCATGTGGACCTTCTGCTGCCTTTCTGAGTTCCAGCACCATTAGCTGGTTCTTTGGAAGTCAATCATGAATAGGTCCTCCTGGGTTCCAGTACCATCAGCTGGTTCCAGGCAGAGCCTTTGGCTTAGGTGCTTCCTTCTCGGTATCCGAGCTCCACCAAAGTCTAGTGGTCCTTGGTAGTGCTTTCTGGCACGGGTACCTCCTGCTTTGTAACTGGGTTCCAGTACCGTCAGCTGGTCCTCGGTAGTTCCATTGGCTCTTGTACCTTCTGCTACCCATCCGGGTTCCAGTACCATCAGCTGGTTCTCGGCAGTGCCTTTGGCTCTTGTACCTTCTGCTCCCCATCCTGGTTCAAGTACCGTCAGCTGGTTCCAGACAGAGCCTTTGGCTTAGGTGCCTTTTTCTCGGAATCCGAGTTCCACCAATGTCTGGTGGTCCTTGATAGTGCTTTCTGGCACGGGTACCCCCTGCTTAATAACCGGGTTCCAGTACCATCAGCTGGTCCTCGGTAGTTCCATTGGCTCTTGTACCGTCGGCTACCCATCCAGGTTCCAGTACCATCAGATGGTTCTCAGCAGTGTCTTTGGCATGGGTACTCCCTCCTGCCTAGCCTGGTTCCAGCATGCCAGCTGTTTCCGGGAAGTGTCAAGTTCACTTTGCCTCCAATATGTTGTCCTGTCGGGTTGCGGTCGGGTTAGCCGACTCTATGGTGCCTGCAGTTTAGGTGTTTCCTATATGGGCTGCAAAAACTGGCAATCAAGGCTGGTTCCATATTGCCAATAGGACAAGCTTCCCCTGTAGGACTGTGGGTTTTCAGTAACTCCGGCCCGCTCGCGGCCTTGCAATTTTATTTTCATTTGGACCTTCTGCTGCCTGTCTGAGTTCCAGCACCATTAGCTGGTTCTTTGGAAGTCAATCATGAATAGTTCCCCCTGGGTTCCAGTACCGTCAGCTGGTTCCAGGCAGAGCCTTTGGCTTAGGTGCCTCCTTCTCTGTATCCGAGCTCCACCAACGTCTGGTGGTCCTTCGTAGTGTTTTCTGGCACAGGTACCTCCTGCTTAGTAACTGGGTTCCAGTACCATCAGCTGGTCCTCGGTAGTTCCATTGGCTCTTGTACCTTCTGCTCCCCATCCTGGTTCCAGTACCGTCAGCTGGTTCCAGGCAGAACCTTTGGCTTAGATGCCTCCTTCTCGGTATCTGAGTTCCACCAACGTCTGGTGGTCTTTGGTGGTGCATTCTGGCACGGGTGCCTCCTGCTTAGTAACTGGGTTCCAGTACTGTCAGCTGGTCCTCGGTAGTTCCATTGGCTCTTGTACCTTCTGCTACCCATCCGGGTTCCAGTACCATTAGCTGGTTCTCAACAGTGTCTTTGGTTCTTGTACCTTCTGCTCCCCATCCTGGTTCAAGTACCATCAGCTGGTTCCAGGCAGAGCCTTTGGCTTAGGTGCCTCCTTCTCGGTATCTGAGTTTCATCAATGTCTGGTGGTCCTTGGTAGTGCTTTCTGGCATGAGTACCTCCTGCTTAGTACCCGGGTTCCAGTACCATCAGCTGGTCCTCGGTAGTTCCATTGGCTCTTGTACCTTCTGCTACCCATCTGGGTTCCAGTACCGGCAGCTGGTTTTCGGCATTTTCTTTGACTCTTGTACCTTCTGATTCACATCATAGTTCCAGTACCGTCAGCTGACTCCAGGAAGTGCCTTTGGCTTAGGTTCCTCCTTCTCGGTATCCGAGTTCCATCAACGTCTGGTGGTCCTTGGTAGTGCTTTCTGGCACGGGTACCTCCTGCCTAGTAAATGGGTTTCAGTACTGTCAGCGGGTCCTCGGTGGTTCCATTGGCTCTTATACCTTTGGCTACCCATCCGGGTTCCAGTACCGTCAGCTGGTTCTCGGCAGTTCCTCAGCCTTCCTGTACCTTCTGCTACATTTCCAGGTTCAAGCTTTTGGAAATGGTTTTTGCTAATCACTCTGGATCTCCCTGATGATGACTCTAAAGACGACGACCCTGAAGACCACCCCGAAGAAGACCACCCCGAAGAAGACCAAGAAGCAGAGGAACAAGAAACTGCAGAACAAAAAGCAGAAGAACATTAAGCATAAGACTTAAAATCAGAGCAAAAGATATTATCTAAATTATAAGCTGAAGAAATCTAAGCAGAGTACGGGGGTGAGTCCGTTCCTCCTCGTGGTGCCCCTGGAAAAACCCTGCTGCTGCAGGCAAAACTGAATGCGGACAAATCCTGTTGTAAATCTTTGGGACAGGCAGAATGGAACGTATAATCTTCAAACTTTTATTGATAACAAATACAGAAATGCCTGTCAAAATAAGAATATGATGAAGAAGAAGAAGATGACGAAGTGGAATATGAAGAAGAATAACAGTTGAATAAGAAGAATATGAAGAATGTAAAAAAAGGAATAATAGGAAGAAGGTGAAGAAGAAGATGAATAAGGTGAAGAAGAAGTTGATGAAAAAGATGCTGCTGCTGAAGATGATGAAGGAGAAAGTGTGGGAGAAGTAAAAAAGAAGGTAAAGAGCATGGAAGTAGTGAAACATAAATATCTGACAAAATATAAAAAAAGCTTAACATAGTCAATATCTTTGTAACTCCGAACGTCTTAAAGAAAAATTAATTCCTGCTATTCCATTTGATTGGCCTAAACCTCTATGCCTTTAATGTCTCCTCCACCTCCCCCAATACATTCTACATTATTCTAAGGGTACCGTCTCACAAACGATTTACCAACGATCACGACCAGCGATACGACCTGGCCGTGATCGTTGGTAAGTCGTTGTGTGATCACTGGGGAGCTGTCACACAGACAGCTCTCCAGCGACCAACGATGCCGAGGTCCCCGGGTAACCAGGGTAAACATCGGGTTACTAAGCGCAGGGCCGCGCTTAGTAACCCGATGTTTACCCTGGTTACCGTCGTAAATGTAAAAAACAAACAAACAGTACATACTCACATTCCGGTGTCCCTCAGGTCCCTTGCCATCTGCTTCCCGCACTGACTGACTCCCGGCCGTAAAGTGAAAGCAGATCACAGCGGTGACGTCACCGCTGTGCTCTGCTTTCATTTTACGGCCGGGAGTCAGTCAGTGCGGGAAGCAGACGGCAAGGGACCTGACGGACACCGGAATGTGAGTATGTACTGTTTGTTTGTTTTTTACATTTACGACGGTAACCAGGGTAAACATCGGGTTACTAAGCGCGGCCCTGCGCTTAGTAACCCGATATTTACCCTGGTTACAAGCGAACGCATCGTTGGATCGGTGTCACACACACCGATCCAACGATGACAGCAGGAGATCCAGCGACGAAAGAAAGTTCCAAACGATCTGCTACGACGTACGGTCCCTGATCGCTGCTGCGTGTCAGACACAGCGATATCGTATGGATATCGCTGGAACGTCACGGATCGTACCGTCGTAGCGACAAAAGTGCCACTGTGAGATGGTACCCTTAGTTGTTTTCCTTCATGTAGAATTAACCTACAAGGAAAGAAAGGGTTTATTTTAATTCCGATATTTTTGTCCCATTGACTTGCATTGGTTTCCGGTATCGGTATCGGCGATATCCGATATTTTTGGGATATCGGCCGATCCAATCCGATACCGATATTTCACAATATCGGAAGGTATCGCTCAACACTATTTGTGAGTTCCTCTTTCATAAATTACACAGGATGTTTCTGACCTTGTCACACACCCCACAAAACAGATAAGGTGACAAAATGTGAAAATTTCATTTACCAGTGACTTACAGTGAGTGTAGTTTTATTTTATTTTATTTATTTATTTATTTTATTTTATTTATGTCATCTACTGTAGTCACAGGTGACCAGGAAATACGGTGAGAGATGGCCCAGCTAGTAAGGGGTGCAGGAGGCATTTTTTTTTTCTATTTTTAATTTTACCTTATATACAAGTCATCATACAGGAAAATGTTTCCTACATTTTTTCCTGTAAAATCCATTTTGTCATCTGTTTGTCATCTGTATGTTTTAATGTCAGTCCGTAAACATTGCATAATACTCAAAAAACATTGTTCCCAGCAGTGACCCGGAAGACAGAGACGTATCCAGGGGTCTTCCTCATGCTGTTCCCATTCCATTTGAGCTCTGTTTCATTAATCTAAGTGAGTTTACTGCTCCCCCCAGGCATCTTGTTAGGGTTTTTTTTTAATGCTCTTGTTTACCATTTACTTCTATTATGTTCGATTGTAGCCATTCCGAACGCCCGACCTGCTTTTTTCAAGTACCGATCACTCGAGCCTTTTAGTTCTCAATAGTGTTGAGCATTCCGATACCGCAAGTATCGGGTATCGGCCGATACTTGCGGTATCGGAGATCCGATACTTTTGTTGTATCGGGAATCGGAATCGGAAGTTCCCAGTGTATGGTTCCTAGGGTCTGAAGGAGAGGAGACTCTCCTTCAGGCCCTGGGATCCATATCCATGTAAAAAATAAAGAATTAAAATAAAAAATAGGGATATACTCACCCTCTGACGCGCCCTGATAGTAACCGGCAGCCTGCTTTGCTTAAAATGAGAGCGTTCAACACCTTCCATGACGTCACAGCTTCTGATTGGTCGCGTGCCGCTCATGTGTCCGCCAGGCGACCAATCACAAGCCGTGACGTCATTCTCAGGTCCTAAATTCCTAGAATTCAGAATTTAGGACCTGAGAATGACGTCACGGCTTGTGATTGGTCGCCTGGTGGTCACATGAGCGGCACGCGACCAATCAGAAGCTGTGACATCATGGAAGGCCCTAAACGCGCTCATTTTAAGCAAAGAAGGCTGCCGGTTAACAGCGGTGAGGTGCAGGGGCCTCCGGAGAGGTGAGTATATCAATATTTTTTATTTTAATTCTTTATTTTACACATTAATATGGATCCCAGGGCCTGAAGGAGAGTTTCCTCTCCTTCAGACCCTGGGAACCATCAGGATACCTTCCGATACTTGGTGTCCCATTGACTTGTATTGGTATCGGGTATCGGTATCGGCGATATCCGATACTTTTCGGGTATCGGCCGATACTATCCGATACCGATACTTTCAAGTATCGGACGGTATCGCTCAACACTAGTTCTCAATCATCACTGTTGACTTTGAGTGCGTACACACAGCTACAACAATGTCAAGAGGCAAAAAGTTAAATTAATTTTAAAGTGATATTTCTCTTTTTAACCAGTGATCTAACTATATTTTTTAATCAAATTTGTTGCAGGAGAAAGGTTTGGATAAGTGGAGATTATTAATCTGTTATGATTTTTAACCCCTTTCTGACCTCGGACGTACTATACCGTCCGAGGTCAGCTCCCCTGCTTTGATGCAGGGCTCCGCGGTGAGCCTGCATCAAAGCCGGGACATGTCAGCTGTTTTGAACAGCTGACATGTGCCCGCAATAGGCGCGGGCAGAATCGCGATCTGCCCGCACCTATTAACTAGTTAAATGCCGCTGTGAAACACAGACAGCGGCATTTAACTACCGCATCCGGCCGGGCGGCCGGATATGACATCATCTCCGACCCCCGTCCCATGATCGGGGGTCGGCGATGGATCAGGAAGGTAACCATAGAGGTCCTTGAGACCTCTATGGTTACTGATCCTCGGCAGCTGTGAGCGCCACCCTGTGGTCGGCGCTCACAGCACACCTCCATTTCTGCTGCGTAGCAGCGATCTTATGATCGCTGCTACATAGCAGAGCCGATCGCGTTGTGCCTGCTTCTAGCCTCCCATGGAGGCTATTGAAGCATGGTAAAAGTGAAAAAAAAAAGTTAAAAAAAATGTGAAAAAAATAAAAAAACATAAAAGTTTAAATCACCCCCCTTTCGCCCCAATCAAAATAAATCAATAAAAAAAAAATCAAACCTACACATATTTGGTATCGCCGCGTTCAGAATCGCCCGATCTATCAATAAAAAAAAGCATTAACCTAATCGCTAAATGGCGTAACGAGAAAAAAAATCGAAACGCCAGAATTACGTTTTTTTGGTCGCCGCGACATTGCATTAAAATGCAATAACTGGCGATCAAAAGAACGTATCTGCACCGAAATGGTATCATTAAAAATGCCAGTTCGGCACGCAAAAAATAAGCCCTCAACTGACCCCAGATCATGAAAAATGGAGACGCTACGAGTATCGGAAAATGGTGCAATTTTTTTTTTTTTTTTTTTTTTTTTAGCATAGTTTGGAATTTTTTTTCACCACTTAGGTAAAAAATAACCTAGTCATGTTAGGTGTCTATGAACTCGTACTGACCTGGACATTCATAATGGCAGGTCAGTTTTAGCATTTAGTGAACCTAGCATAATAGCCAAACAAAAAACAAGTGTGGGTTTGCACTTTTTTTGCAATTTCACCGCACTTGGATTTTTTTTCCCGTTTTCTAGTACACGACATGGTAAAACCAATGATGTCGTTCAAAAGTACAACTCGGCCCGCAAAAAATAAGCCCTCACATGGCCAAATTGACAGAAAAATAAAAAAGTTATGGCTCTGGGAAGGAGGGGAGTGAAAAACGAAAACGGAAAAACGAAAAATCCCAAGGTCATGAAGGGGTTAAATACCATATATAATCGAGTATAACCTGAGGCACCTAATTTTACCACAAAAAACTGGCAAAACTTATTGACTCGAGTATAAGCTTGGTATGCATTGTCCCCTCATCCGCATCCTGGTCTGCACGGCCTCCTAATCACCATCCTGGTCTGCACTGTCTCCTCATCCCCATCCTGGTTGGCGCGTCCTCCTTGTCTGCATCTTGGTCAGCATGGCCTCCTCATCCCCATCATGATCTGCATGGCCTCCTCTTTCCCATTTTGGTCTGCTCAGCCTCCTTGTCCCAATTCCGGTCTGCACGGTGGCCTCGTCCCCATTCCGGTTGGCACGGCCTCCTCATCCCCATCCTGGTCTGCACAGCCTCCTCATCCCCATCCTGGTCTGCATGGCCTCCTCATCCCCATCATGATCTGCATGGCCTCCTCTTTCCCATTTTGGTCTGCTCAGCCTCCTTGTCCCAATTCCAGTCTGCACGGTCGCCTCGTCCCCATTCCGGTTGGCACGGCCTCCTCATCCCCATCCTGGTCTGCACAGCCTCCTCATCCCCATCCTGGTCTGCATGGCCTCCTCATCCCTATTCTGGTCTGCATGGCCTCCTTGTCCCATTCCTGATCCGCACGGCCTCCTCATCCTCATCCTGATCTGCACGGCCGCCTCATCCCCATTCCGATTGGCACGGCCTCCTCATCCCCATCCTGGTCTGCCCGTCCTCCTCATCCCCATTTTGGTTGGCACAGCCTCCTCATCCCCATCCTGGTCTGCATGGCCTCCTCATCCCCATCCTAGTCTGCATGGCCTTCTCATACCCATCCTGGTCTGCATAGCCTCCTTGTCCCATTCCTGGTCTGCACGGCCTCCTCATACCCACCCTGGTCTGCACGGCCTCCTCATACCCATCCTGGTCTGCACGGCCTCCTCATACCCATCCTGGTCTGCATGGCCTCCTCATACCCACCCTGGTCTGCATGGCCTCCACGTCCCCATCCTGGTTTGCACAACAAATTGTAGGTGTACTTTCTCCTGTTACTCTTTGTGGCTAAAACACATTTTTGTGGGAAAAATTTGGTTTGTTTCTATTTTCATATCTTAATGTTATACCTTTCTGTGAGGCATCTGGAGGTTCAAGGTGCTCAACACACATCTAGATAAGCTCCATGAGGGGTGAGGTTTCCACTGTTTAGGCACATCAGGGGCTCTGCAAATGTGACATGGCGCTCAATAATTATTCCTGCCAATGTTGCATAGAAAAATCAAATGGAGCTCCTTTATTTCTGAGACATGTCAGACTCTTAAACAATAGTTTTCCCCTAAGGCTGCCGTCACACTATCAGTATTTGGTCAGTATTTTACATCAGTATTTGTAGCCAAAACCAGGAGTGGGTGATAAATGCAGAAGTGGTGCATATGTTTCTATTATACTTTTCCTCTATTTGTTCCTCTCCTGGTTTTGGCTTCAAATACTGAGGTAAAATACTGACCAAATACTGCTAGTGTGATGGCAGCCTAAGAATCACTGACATCTGTTGAATGTTATTACCTAATAAATTGACACTGGTCAAAGTTTTAACCCCTTTACCCCCAAGGGTGGTTTGCACGTTAAAGACAGCCCAATGTTTACAATTCTGACCACTGTCCCTTTATGAGGTTATAACTCTGGAACGCTTCAACGGATCCCTGTGATTCTGACATTATTCTCTCAAGACATATTGTACTTCATGATAGTGGTAAAATTTATTTGATATTACCTGCGTTTATTTGTGAAAAAAATGAAAATTTGGCGAAAATTTTAATTTGGCAATTTTCGAATTTTGAATTTTTATGGAATTAAATCACAGAGATATGTCACACAAAACACTTAATAAGTAACATTTCCCACATGTCTACTTTACATCAGCAAAATTTTGGAACCAACATTTTTTTTTGTTAGGGAGTTATAAGGGTTAAATTTGACCAGCAATTTCTCATTTTTACAACACCATTTTTTTTTAGGGACCACATCTCATTTGAAGTCATTTTGAGGGGTCTACATGATAGAAAATAACCAAGTGTGACACCATTGTAAATCTGCACCCCTCAAGGTGCTCAAAACCACATTCAAAAAGTTTATTAACCCCCTCTGTTATGGTTCTCAATGGCAAGAGAACATAGCCCAGCAAACATAAGTCCTAGCTCTTGGAAGGATGGAAACTAAACTGACCATGAACTAAACCTGCCGCACAACTAACAGTAGCCGGGTAGCGTTGCCTACGTTTTTTATCCCTAGACGCCCAGCGCCGGCCGGAGGACTAACTAATCCTGGCAGAGGAAAATATAGTCCTGGCTCACCTCTAGAGAAATTTCCCCGATAGGCAGACAGAGGCCCCCACATATATTGGCGGTGATTTTAGATGAAATGACAAACGTAGTATGAAAATAGGTTTAGCAAAATTGAGGTACGCTTACTAGATAGCAGGAAGACAGAAAGGGCACTTTCATGGTCAGCTGAAAACCCTATCAAAATACCATCCTGAAATTACTTTAAGACTCTAGTATTAACTCATAACATCAGAGTGGCAATTTCAGATCACAAGAGCTTTCCAGACACAGAAACAAAACTACAGCTGTGAACTGGAACAAAATGCAAAAACAAACGAGGACTAAAGTCCAACTTAGCTGGGAGTTGTCTAGAAGCAGGAACATGCACAGAAAGGCTTCTGATTACAATGTTGACCGGCATGGAAGTGACAGAGGAGCAAGGTTAAATAGCGACTCCCACATCCTGATGGAAACAGGTGAACAGAGGGGATGATGCACACCAGTTCAATTCCACCAGTGGCCACCGGGGGAGCCCAAAATCCAATTTCACAACAGTACCCCCCCCTCAAGGAGGGGGCACCGAACCCTCACCAGAACCACCAGGGCGATCAGGATGAGCCCTATGAAAGGCACGGACCAGATCGGAGGCATGAACATCAGAGGCAGTCACCCAAGAATTATCCTCCTGACCGTATCCCTTCCATTTGACCAGATACTGGAGTTTCCGTCTGGAAACACGGGAGTCCAAGATTTTTTCCACAACGTACTCCAACTCGCCCTCAACCAACACCGGAGCAGGAGGCTCAACGGAAGGCACAACCGGTACCTCATACCTGCGCAACAATGACCGATGAAAAACATTATGAATAGAAAAAGATGCAGGGAGGTCCAAACGGAAGGACACAGGGTTAAGAATCTCCAATATCTTGTACGGGCCGATGAACCGAGGCTTAAACTTAGGAGAAGAAACCCTCATAGGGACAAAACGAGAAGACAACCACACCAAGTCCCCAACACAAAGCCGAGGACCAACCCGACGCCGGCGGTTGGCAAAAAGCTGAGTCTTCTCCTGGGACAACTTCAAATTGTCCACTACCTGCCCCCAAATCTGATGCAACCTCTCCACCACAGCATCCACTCCAGGACAATCCGAAGATTCCACCTGACCAGAAGAAAATCGAGGATGAAACCCCGAATTACAGAAAAAAGGAGACACCAAGGTGGCAGAGCTGGCCCGATTATTGAGGGCAAACTCCGCTAAAGGCAAAAAAGCAACCCAATCATCCTGATCTGCAGACACAAAACACCTCAAATATGTCTCCAAGGTCTGATTCGTCCGCTCGGTCTGGCCATTAGTCTGAGGATGGAAAGCAGACGAGAAAGACAAATCTATGCCCATCCTAGCACAGAATGCTCGCCAAAATCTAGACACGAACTGGGTTCCTCTGTCAGAAACGATATTCTCCGGAATACCATGCAAACGGACCACATTTTGAAAAAACAGAGGAACCAACTCGGAAGAAGAAGGCAACTTAGGCAGGGGAACCAAATGGACCATCTTAGAGAAACGGTCACACACCACCCAGATGACAGACATCTTCTGAGAAACAGGAAGATCCGAAATAAAATCCATCGAGATGTGCGTCCAGGGCCTCTTCGGGATAGGCAAGGGCAAAAACAATCCACTAGCCCGAGAACAACAAGGCTTGGCCCGAGCACAAACGTCACAAGACTGCACAAAGCCTCGCACATCTCGAGACAGGGAAGGCCACCAGAAGGACCTTGCCACCAAATCCCTGGTACCAAAGATTCCAGGATGACCTGTCAACGCAGAAGAATGAACCTCAGAAATGACTTTACTGGTCCAATCATCAGGAACAAACAGTCTACCAGGTGGGCAACGATCAGGTCTATCCGCCTGAAACTCCTGCAAGGCCCGCCGCAGGTCTGGAGAAACGGCAGACAATATCACTCCATCCTTAAGGATACCTGTAGGTTCAGAGTTACCAGGTGAGTCAGGCTCAAAACTCCTAGAAAGGGCATCCGCCTTAACATTCTTAGAACCCGGCAGGTAGGACACCACAAAATTAAACCGAGAGAAAAACAATGACCAGCGCGCCTGTCTAGGATTCAGGCGTCTGGCGGACTCAAGATAAATTAGATTTTTGTGGTCAGTCAATACCACCACCTGATGTCTAGCCCCCTCAAGCCAATGACGCCACTCCTCAAAAGCCCACTTCATGGCCAAAAGCTCCCGATTCCCAACATCATAATTCCGCTCGGCGGGCGAAAATTTACGCGAGAAAAAGGCACAAGGTCTCATCACGGAACAATCGGAACTTCTCTGCGACAAAACTGCCCCAGCTCCGATTTCAGAAGCGTCGACCTCAACCTGAAAAGGAAGAGCAACATCAGGCTGACGCAACACAGGGGCGGAAGAAAAGCGGCGCTTAAGCTCCCGAAAGGCCTCCACAGCAGCAGGGGACCAATCAGCAACATCAGCACCCTTCTTAGTCAAATCAGTCAATGGTTTAACAACATCAGAAAAACCAGCAATAAATCGACGATAAAAGTTAGCAAAGCCCAAAAATTTCTGAAGACTCTTAAGAGAAGAGGGTTGCGTCCAATCACAAATAGCCTGAACCTTGACAGGATCCATCTCGATGGAAGAGGGGGAAAAAATATATCCCAAAAAGGAAATCTTTTGAACCCCAAAAACGCACTTAGAACCCTTCACACACAAGGAATTAGACCGCAAAACCTGAAAAACCCTCCTGACCTGCTGGACATGAGAGTCCCAGTCATCCGAAAAAATCAAAATATCATCCAGATACACAATCATAAATTTATCCAAATAATCACGGAAAATGTCATGCATAAAGGACTGAAAGACTGAAGGGGCATTTGAAAGACCAAAAGGCATCACCAAATACTCAAAGTGGCCCTCGGGCGTATTAAATGCGGTCTTCCACTCATCCCCCTGCTTAATTCGCACCAAATTATACGCCCCACGGAGATCTATCTTAGAGAACCACTTGGCCCCCTGTCATGATCTCTGCAGGCAGAGATCATAGCAAGCCTATAGAGGGACAAGCTCTCGGAAGATGGAACTATACTGACCATGAACTAAGCCTGCCGCGCAACTAGAAATAGCCAGGTAGCATTTCCTATTTATCGCTAGATGCCCAGCTCTGGCCTAAGACCTAAATAGCTAGCAGAGGGAAATATAAGACCTGGCTCACCTCTAGAGAAATATTCCAAAGAAGACAGTAGCCCCCCACATATAATGACGGTGAGTTCAGATGAAACAACAAACGCAGCAGGAAAATAGTCTTAGCAAATTTGAGGTCCGCTTACTAGATAGCAGAAGACAGATAGTATACTTTCATGGTCAGCAGAAAAACACTAACAAAACACCATCCAGAGATTACCTTAAACTCTGGCATTAACTCATAACGCCAGAGTAGCAATCCCTGATCAACGAGAGCTTTCCAGACACAGTAACAAAACTTCAGCTGTGAACTGGAACAAATAGGCAAAACAAAACATGGACAAAAGTCCAACTTATCTAGTAGTAGTCTAGAAGCAGGAACAAGCACTGAGAGGCATCAGATAACATTGTTGACCGGCAAGAAACCACCAGAGAAATGAGCTTAAATAGCGACACCCACTACTGATGGAACCAGGTGAAACAGGAAAGAGGATGACAAGTCCAATTCCACAAGCGGCCACCGGGGGAGCCCAGAATCCAAATTCACAACAGTACCCCCCCCTCAAGGAGGGGGCACCGAACCCTCACCAGATCCACCAGGGCGACCAGGATGAGCCCTATGGAAGGCACGAACAAGATCAGAAGCATGAACATCAGATGCATTGACCCACGAATTATCCTCCTGGCCGTAACCCTTCCAGTTGACCAGATACTGGAGTCTCCGTCTGGAAACACGAGAGTCCAAAATTTTCTCCACAACGTACTCCAACTCACCCTCAACCAACACCGGAGCAGGAGGCTCAACTGAAGGTACCACAGGTACCTCATACCTGCGCAATAACGACCGATGAAAAACGTTATGAATGGAAAAGGACGCAGGGAGGTCCAAACGGAAAGAAACAGGATTAAGAATCTCCAATATTCTATAAGGGCCGATGAACCGAGGTTTAAACTTAGGAGAAGAGACCCTCATAGGGACAAAACGAGAAGACAACCACACCAAATCTCCAACACAAAGCCGAGAACCAACACGACGATGACGGTTGGCAAAACGCTGAGTCTTCTCCTGGGACAACTTCAAATTGTCCATAACCTGCCCCCAGATGTGATGCAATCTCTCCACCACCGCATCCACTCCAGGACAATCCGAGGATTCCACCTGACCGGAGGAAAATCGAGGGTGAAACCCCGAATTACAGAAAAACGGGGACACTAAGGTGGAAGAGCTGGCCCGATTATTGAGGGCGAACTCTGCCAATGGCAAAAAAGCAACCCAATCATCCTGGTCAGCAGAGACAAAACACCTCAGATATGTCTCCAGGGTCTGATTAGTCCGCTCGGTCTGGCCATTAGTCTGAGGGTGAAAAGCAGATGAAAAAGACAAATCTATGCCCATCCTAGCACAGAATGCCCGCCAAAATCTAGACACAAATTGGGTACCTCTGTCAGAAACAATATTCTCAGGAATACCGTGCAATCGGACAACATTCTGAAAAAACAGAGGAACCAACTCAGAAGAAGAAGGCAACTTGGGCAGAGGAACCAAATGGACCATTTTAGAGAAACGGTCACAGACCACCCAGATGACAGACATCTTCTGGGAAACAGGCAGATCTGAAATAAAATCCATCGAGATGTGTGTCCAAGGCCTCTTAGGAATAGGCAAGGGCAACAGCAGTCCGCTAGCCCGAGAACTACAAGACTTGGCCCGAGCACAAACGTCACATGACTGCACAAAGACTCGCACATCTCGTGACAGGGAAGGCCACCAGAAGGATCTTGCCACCAAATCCCTGGTACCAAAAATTCCGGGATGACCTGCCAATGCAGAAGAATGTACCTCAGAGATGACTCTGCTGGTCCAATCATCCGGAACAAACAGTCTATCAGGCGGACAACGATCCGGTCTATCCGCCTGAAACTCTTGCAAGGACCGCCGCAGATCAGGAGAAACGGCCGACAAAATTACTCCCTCCCTAAGGATACCTGTGGGTTCAGAATTACCAGGAGAGTCCGGGTCAAAACTCCTAGAAAGGGCATCTGCCTTAACATTCTTAGAACCCGGTAGGTATGACACCACAAAATTAAAGCGAGAAAAAAATAAAGACCAGCGCGCCTGTCTAGGATTCAGGCGTCTGGCAGTCTCAAGATAAATCAAATTTTTGTGGTCAGTCAATACCACCACCTGATGCCTAGCCCCCTCGAGCCAATGGCGCCACTCCTCAAACGCCCACTTCATGGCCAAAAGCTCCCGATTCCCAACATCATAATTCCGCTCTGCGGGCGAAAATTTGCGAGAAAAGAAGGCACAAGGCCTAATGACGGAGCAGTCGGAACCTTTCTGCGACAACACTGCCCCAGCTCCGATCTCCGAAGCGTCAACCTCAACCTGAAAAGGCAGATTCACATCAGGCTGACGCAACACAGGGGCAGAGGCAAAACGGCGCTTAAGCTCCTGAAAGGCCTCTACAGCATGAGGGGACCAATTAGCAACATCAGCGCCTTGTCTGGTCAAATCAGTCAGTGGTTTAACGACATCCGAAAAACCAGCAATAAATCGGCGGTAAAAGTTGGCAAAGCCCAAAAATCTCTGAAGACCCTTAAGAGAGGAGGGCTGAGTCCAGTCACAAATAGCTTGCACCTTGACGGGATCCATCTCAATGGAAGAGGGAGAAAAAATATACCCCAAAAAGGAAATTTTCTGGACCCCAAAAACGCACTTAGACCCCTTCACACATAAAGAATTAGACCGCAGAACCTGAAAAACTCTCCTGACCTGCTGGACATGAGAGTCCCAGTCATCAGAAAAAATCAGAATATCATCCAGATATATTATCATAAATTTATCCAGAAAATCGCGGAAAATATCATGCATAAAAGACTGGAAAACTGAAGGGGCATTAGAAAGACCAAAAAGCATGACCAAATACTCAAAGTGGCCCTCGGGCGTATTAAATGCGGTCTTCCACTCATCCCCCTGCCTGATCCGCACCAAATTATACGCCCCACGAAGATCAATTTTAGAGAACCACTTAGCACCCTCTATACGAGCAAACAAATCAGTAAGCAATGGCAATGGGTATTGATACTTAACAGTGATCTTATTCAGAAGCCGATAATCAATACATGGTCTCAAAGAGCCGTCTTTTTTTGAGACAAAGAAAAACCCAGCTCCCAAGGGAGAAGAAGATGGACGAATATGTCCCTTTTCCAAAGACTCCTTTATATATTCCCGCATAGCAGCATGTTCCGGCACAGACAGATTAAACAAACGACCCTTGGGATATTTACAACCCGGTATCAAATCTATGGCACAATCGCACTCACGGTGCGGAGGTAACGACCCAAGCTTGGGTTCGTCAAAGACGTCTTGATAATCAGAGAGGAACTCAGGGACTTCAGAGGGAATGGACGACGAAATAGAAACCAAAGGTAAGTCCCCATGAATACCCTTACATCCCCAGCTCAACACAGACATTGCTCTCCAGTCCAAGACTGGGTTGTGAGACTGCAACCATGGCAATCCCAGTACCAAATCGTCATGTAAATTATACAGCACCAGGAAACGAATAATCTCCTGGTGATCCGGATTGATACGCATGGTTACTTGTGTCCAGTATTGTGGTTTATTATTAGCCAATGGGGTGGAGTCAATCCCCTTCAGAGGAATAAGAGTCTCCAAAGGCTCTAAATCAAAACCACAACGATTGGCAAAGGACCAATCCATAAGACTCAGAGCGGCGCCAGAGTCAACATAGGCGTCCGTGGCAATGGATGACAAAGAGCAAATCAGGGTTACAGACAAAATAAACTTAGACTGAATGGTGCCAATGGAAACAGACTTATCAAGCTTCTTTGTACGCCTAGAGCATGCTGATATAACATGAGTAGAATCCCCACAATAGAAACACAATCCATTCTTCCGTCTAAAATTCTGTCGCTCGCTCCTGGACAGAATTCTATCACACTGCATACTTTCTGGCGTCTTTTCCATAGACACCGCCAGATGGTGTACCGGTTTGCGCTCCCGCAGACGCCTATCAATCTGAATAGCCATTGTCATGGACTCATTCAGACCTGCAGGCACAGGGAACCCCACCATAACATCCTTAACGGCATCAGAGAGACCTTCTCTGAAAGTTGCCGCCAAGGCGCACTCATTCCACTGAGTAAGCACAGACCATTTACGGAATTTTTGGCAGAAAACTTCAGCTTCGTCTTGCCCCTGAGATAGTGCCATCAAAGTTTTTTCTGCCTGAAGTTCCAAATGAGGTTCCTCATAAAGCAAGCCCAAGGCCAGAAAAAACGCATCCACATCGCGTAACGCAGGATCCCCTGCTGGCAATGAGAAGGCCCAATCTTGAGGGTCACCCCTGAGCAAGGAAATCACAATCCTAACCTGCTGAGCAGGGTCTCCAGCTGAACGAGACTTCAGGGACAAATAAAGCTTACAATTATTTCGGAAATTCTGGAAGCTAGCTCTATTCCCTGTGAAGAACTCCGGCAAAGGAATTCTCGGCTCAGATACCGGAGCATGTACCACAAAATCTTGTAAATTTTGTACTTTCGTGATGAGATTATTCAAACCCGCAGTTACACTCTGGAGATCCATTATTGTCAGGTGCACACAGAGCCATACAGAGATTAGGAGGAGAGAGAGAAAAAAGACTGCAGCAAGGCAGACTGGAGGAAAAAAAAAAAAAAAAAAAATTCCAGCAGACTTCTTATAACTCTCCTTTCTCAACCTGGGTCTTTAACACTTTACAGGCCGGTCAAACTGTCATGATCTCTGCAGGCAGAGATCATAGCAAGCCTATAGAGGGACAAGCTCTCGGAAGATGGAACTATACTGACCATGAACTAAGCCTGCCGCGCAACTAGAAATAGCCAGGTAGCATTTCCTATTTATCGCTAGATGCCCAGCTCTGGCCTAAGACCTAAATAGCTAGCAGAGGGAAATATAAGACCTGGCTCACCTCTAGAGAAATATTCCAAAGAAGACAGTAGCCCCCCACATATAATGACGGTGAGTTCAGATGAAACAACAAACGCAGCAGGAAAATAGTCTTAGCAAATTTGAGGTCCGCTTACTAGATAGCAGAAGACAGATAGTATACTTTCATGGTCAGCAGAAAAACACTAACAAAACACCATCCAGAGATTACCTTAAACTCTGGCATTAACTCATAACGCCAGAGTAGCAATCCCTGATCAACGAGAGCTTTCCAGACACAGTAACAAAACTTCAGCTGTGAACTGGAACAAATAGGCAAAACAAAACATGGACAAAAGTCCAACTTATCTAGTAGTAGTCTAGAAGCAGGAACAAGCACTGAGAGGCATCAGATAACATTGTTGACCGGCAAGAAACCACCAGAGAAATGAGCTTAAATAGCGACACCCACTACTGATGGAACCAGGTGAAACAGGAAAGAGGATGACAAGTCCAATTCCACAAGCGGCCACCGGGGGAGCCCAGAATCCAAATTCACAACAGCCCCCTTTATGCGAGCAAACAAATCAGTCAGCAGTGGCAACGGATATTGATATTTAACCGTGATTTTATTCAAAAGCCGATAATCAATACACGGTCTCAAAGAGCCATCTTTCTTAGCCACAAAGAAAAAACCGGCTCCTAAGGGAGATGACGAAGGACGAATATGTCCCTTTTCCAAGGACTCCTTTATATATTCTCGCATAGCAGCATGTTCAGGCACAGACAGATTAAATAAACGACCCTTAGGGTATTTACTACCCGGAATCAAATCTATGGCACAATCGCACTCCCGGTGCGGAGGTAATGAACCAAGCTTAGGTTCTTCAAAAACGTCACGAAATTCAGTCAAGAATTCAGGAATCTCAGAGGGAATAGATGATGAAATGGAAACCACAGGTACGTCCCCATGCGTCCCCTTACATCCCCAGCTTAACACAGACATAGCTTTCCAGTCAAGGACTGGGTTATGAGATTGCAGCCATGGCAATCCAAGCACCAACACATCATGTAGGTTATACAGCACAAGAAAGCGAATAATCTCCTGATGATCCGGATTAATCCGCATAGTTACTTGTGTCCAGTATTGTGGTTTATTACTAGCCAATGGGGTGGAGTCAATCCCCTTCAGGGGTATAGGAGTTTCAAGAGGCTCCAAATCATACCCACAGCGTTTGGCAAAGGACCAATCCATAAGACTCAAAGCGGCGCCAGAGTCGACATAGGCATCCGCGGTAATAGATGATAAAGAACAAATCAGGGTCACAGATAGAATAAACTTAGACTGTAAAGTGCCAATTGAAACAGACTTATCAAGCTTCTTAGTACGCTTAGAGCATGCTGATATAACATGAGTTGAATCACCGCAATAGAAGCACAACCCATTTTTTCGTCTTAAATTCTGCCGTTCACTTCTGGACAGAATTCTATCACATTGCATATTCTCTGGCGTCTTCTCAGTAGACACCGCCAAATGGTGCACAGGTTTGCGCTCCCGCAGACGCCTATCGATCTGGATAGCCATTGTCATGGACTCATTCAGACCCGCAGGCACAGGGAACCCCACCATAACATCCTTAATGGCATCAGAGAGACCCTCTCTGAAATTCGCCGCCAGGGCGCACTCATTCCACTGAGTAAGCACAGCCCATTTACGGAATTTCTGGCAGTATATTTCAGCTTCGTCTTGCCCCTGAGATAGGGACATCAAGGCCTTTTCCGCCTGAAGCTCTAACTGAGGTTCCTCATAAAGCAACCCCAAGGCCAGAAAAAACGCATCCACATTGAGCAACGCAGGATCCCCTGGAGCCAATGCAAAAGCCCAATCCTGAGGGTCGCCCCGGAGCAAGGAAATCACAATCCTGACCTGCTGAGCAGGATCTCCAGCAGAGCGAGATTTCAGGGACAAAAACAACTTGCAATTATTTTTAAAATTTTGAAAGCAAGATCTATTCCCCGAGAAAAATTCAGGCAAAGGAATTCTAGGTTCAGATATAGGAACATGAACAACAAAATCTTGTAAATTTTGAACTTTCGTGGTGAGATTATTCAAACCTGCAGCTAAACTCTGAATATCCATTTTAAACAGGTGAACACAGAGCCATTCCAGGATTAGAAGGAGAGAGAGAGAGAGAAAGGCTGCAATATAGGCAGACTTGCAAGAGATTCAATTACAAGCACACTCAAAACTGAAGGGAAAGGAAAAAAAAAAAAAAAAAAAAATCTTCAGCAGACTTCTCTTTTCTCTCCTTTCTCTGTCAATTAATTTAACCCTTTCTGGCCGGTCAAACTGTTATGGTTCTCAATGGCAAGAGAACATAGCCCAGCAAACATAAGTCCTAGCTCTTGGAAGGATGGAAACTAAACTGACCATGAACTAAACCTGCCGCACAACTAACAGTAGCCGGGTAGCGTTGCCTACGTTTTTTATCCCTAGACGCCCAGCGCCGGCCGGAGGACTAACTAATCCTGGCAGAGGAAAATATAGTCCTGGCTCACCTCTAGAGAAATTTCCCCGATAGGCAGACAGAGGCCCCCACATATATTGGCGGTGATTTTAGATGAAATGACAAACGTAGTATGAAAATAGGTTTAGCAAAATTGAGGTACGCTTACTAGATAGCAGGAAGACAGAAAGGGCACTTTCATGGTCAGCTGAAAACCCTATCAAAATACCATCCTGAAATTACTTTAAGACTCTAGTATTAACTCATAACATCAGAGTGGCAATTTCAGATCACAAGAGCTTTCCAGACACAGAAACAAAACTACAGCTGTGAACTGGAACAAAATGCAAAAACAAACGAGGACTAAAGTCCAACTTAGCTGGGAGTTGTCTAGAAGCAGGAACATGCACAGAAAGGCTTCTGATTACAATGTTGACCGGCATGGAAGTGACAGAGGAGCAAGGTTAAATAGCGACTCCCACATCCTGATGGAAACAGGTGAACAGAGGGGATGATGCACACCAGTTCAATTCCACCAGTGGCCACCGGGGGAGCCCAAAATCCAATTTCACAACACCCCTCAGGTGTTTCACAGGAATTTTTAGAATGTTTAAATAAAAATGAACATTTAACTTTTTTTCACAAAAAATTTAATTCAGATCCAATTGTTTTATTTTACCAAGAGTAACAGGAGAAAATGGACCCAAAAATTTGTTGTACAATTTGTCCTGAGTAAGCTGATACCCCATATGTGGGGGTAAACCACTGTTTGGGTGCATGGCAGAGCTCGGAAGCAAAGGAGCGCCATTTGACTTTTCAATGCAAAATTGACTACTGGAATTGAGATTGGACGCCATGTTGCGTTTGGAGAGCCTCTGATGTGCCTAAACATTGAAACCCCCCACAATTGACAACATTTTGGAAATAAGACCCCCTAAGGAACTTATCTAGATGCGTGGTGAGCACTTTGACCATCCAAATGCTTCACAGAAGTTTATAATGCAGAGCCGTAAAAATAAAAAATCATATTTTTTCACAAAAATGATTTTTCGCCCCCATTTTTTTATTTTCCCAAGGGTAAGAGAAGAAATTGGACCCCAATAGTTCTTTTACAATTTATCCTGAGTACGCTGATACCCTATATGTGGGGATAAACCACTGTTTGGGCACATGGCAGAGCTCGGAAGGGAAGAAGCGCCATTTGACTTTTCAATGCAAAATTGACTGGAATTGAGATCGGACGCCATGTTGCATTTAGAGAGCCACTTATGTGCCTAAACATTGAAACCCCCCTCAAGTGACACCATTTTGGAAAGTAGACCCCCTAAGGAACTCATTTAGGTGTGTTGTGGGAGCTTTGAACCCCCAAGTGTTTCACAACAGTTTATAACGCAGAGCCGTGAAAATAAAAAAAAAAATCTTTTTTTTCCCACAAAAATTATATTTTAGCACCAAGTTTTGTATTTTTTCAAGGGTAACAGGAGAAATAGGACCCCAAAAGTTGTCCAATTTGTCCTGAGTATGCTGATACCCCATATGTGTGGGGTAACCACCGTTTGAGCGCATGGCAGAGCTTGGAAGGGAAGGAGCATCATTTGGAATGCAGACTTAGATGGATTGGTCTGCAGGCGTCAAATTGCGTTTGCAGAGACCCTAATGTACATAAACAGTAGAAACCCCCCACAAGTGACATGATATTGGAAAATAGACCCCCAAGGAACTTATCTAGATGTGTTGTGAGAACTTTGAACCCCCAAGTGTTTCACTACAGTTTATAACGCAGAGCCGTGAAAATAAAAAATCTTATTTTTTCCACAAAAATTATTTTTTAGCCCCCAGTTTTGTATTTTTCCAAGGGTAACAGTTGAAATTGGACCCAAAAAGTTGTTGTCCAATTTGTCCTAAGTATGCTGATACCTCATATGTGTGGGGAACCACCATTTGAGCGCATGGCAGAGCTCGGAAGTGAATGAGCGTCATTTGGAATGCAGACTTGGATGGATTGGTCTGCAGGTGTCACATTGCGTTTGCAGAGCCCATAATGTACCTAAACAGTAGAAACCCCCACAAGTGACCCCATATTGGAAACTAGACCCCCAAGGAACTTATCTAGATGTGTTGTGAGAACTTTGAACCCCCAATTGTTTCACTACAGTTTATAACGCATAGCCGTGAAAATAAAAAATCCTTTTTTTTCCCACAAAAATTATTTTTTAGCCCCCAGTTTTGTATTTGTCCAAGGGTATCAGTTAAAATTGGACCCCAAAAGCTGTTGTACAATTTGTTTTGAGTATGCTGATACCCCATATGTGTGGGGGAACCACCGTTTGAGCGCATGGAAGAGCTCGGAAGGGAAGGAGCGTCATTTGGAATGCAGACTTGGATGTATTGGTATGCAGGTGTCACATTGCATTGGCAGAGCCCATAATGTACTTGAACAGTAGAAACCCCCCCACAAGTGACCCCATATTGGAAACTAGACCCCCCAAGGAACTTATCTAGATGTGTTGTGAGAACTTTGAACCCCCAAGTGTTTCACTACAGTTTATAACGCAGAGCCATGAAAATAAAAAATCTTATTATTTCCACAAAAATTATTTTTTAGCCCCCAGTTTTGTATTTTTCCAAGGGTAACAGTTGAAATTGGACCCCAAAGTTGTTGTACAATTTGTCCTAAGTACGCTGATACCCCATATGTGGGAGGAACCACCGTTTGAGCGCATGGCAGAGCTCGGAAGGGAAGGAGCGTCATTTGGAATGCAGACTTAGATGGATTGGTCTGCAGGCGTCAAATTGCGTTTGCAGAGACCCTAATGTACATAAACAGTAGAAACCCCCAAAAGTGACCCTATATTAAAAAATTAGACCCCCCAAGGAACTTATCTAGATGTGTTGTGAGAATTTTGAACCCCCAAGTGTTTCACTACAGTTTATAACGCAGAGCCGTGAAAATAAAAAATCTTATTTTTTCCACAAAAATTATTTTTTAGCCCCCAGTTTTGTATTTTTCCAAGGGTAACAGTTGAAATTGGACCCAAAAAGTTGTTGTACAATTTGTCCTAAGTATGCTGATATCCCATATGTGGGAGGAACCACCGTTTGAGCGCATGGCAGAGCTCGGAAGGGAAGGAGCGTAATTTGGAAAGCAGACTTGGATGGATTGGTCTGCAGGCGTCACATTGCGTTTGCAGAGCCCATAATGTGCCTAAACAGTAGAAACCCCCACACAAGTGACCCCATATTGGAAACTAGACCCCCCAAGGAACTTATCTAGATGTGTTGTGAGAACTTTGAACCCCCAAGTGTTTCACTACAGTTTATAACGCAGAGGCATTAAAATAAAAAATCTTATTTTTTCCACAAAAATTATTTTTTAGCCCCCAGTTTTGTATTTTTCCAAGGGTAACAGTTGAAATTGGACCCCAAAAGTTGTTGTCCAATTTGTCCTGAGTACGCTGATACCCCATATGTGTGGGGTAACCACCGTTTGAGCGCATGGCAGAGCTCGGAAGGGAAGGAGCGTCATTTGGAATGCAGACTTGGATGGATTGGTCTGCAGGCGTCACATTGCATTGCAGAGCCCCTAATGTACCTAAACAGTAAAAAAAACACAAGTGACCCCATATTGGAAACTAGACCCCCAAGGAACTTATCTAGATGTGTTGTGAGAACTTTGAACCCCCAAGTGTTTAACTACAGTTTATAACGCAGAGCCATGAAAATAAAAAATCCTTTTTTTTTACAAAAATTATTGTTTAGCCCCAGGTTTTGTATTTTCCCAAGGTTTAGAGTTGAAATTGGACCCCAAAAGTTGTTGTCCAATGTGTCCTGAGTACGCTGACACCCCATATGTTGGGGTAAACCCCTGTTTGGGCGCACAGGAGAGCTCGGAAAGGAAGGAGCACTGCAGAAGTAGCTGGAATTTTTGATCAGACGCCATGTTGCATTTGGAGAGCCCCTGATGTGCCCAAACAATGGAAACCCCCCAATTATAACTGATACCCTAATCCAAACACACCCCCAACCCTAATCCCAATGGTAACCCTAACCCCACCCCCAAGCCTGACACACCCCTAACTCTAATCACAACCCTATTCCCTACCGTAAATGTAATCCAAACCCTAACCCTAAATTTAGCCCCAACCCTAACTGTAGCCTTAACTTTAGCCCCAACCCTAACCCTAGCCCTAACCCTATCCCTAACCCTAACCCTATCTCCAACCCTAACCCTAACCCTAGCCATAACCCTAGCCCTAACCCTAACCCTAACCCTAGCCCTAACCCTAACCCTAGCCCCAACCCTAGCCCTAACCCTAGTCCTAACCCTAACCCTAGCCCTAACTCTAACCCTAGCCCTAACCCTAAGGGGGTGATGAAGGGGGGTTTGATTTACTTTTATAGCGGGTTTTTAGCGGATTTTTATGATTGGCAGCCGTCACACACTGAAAGACGCTTTTTATTGCAAAAAATATTTTTTGCGTTACCACATTTTGAGAGCTATAATTTTTTCAGATTTTGGTCCACAGAGTCATGTGAGGTCTTGTTTTTTGTGGGACAAGTTGACGTTTTTATTGCTATCATTTTCGGGCACGTGACAATTTTTGATCGCTTTTTATTCCGATTCTTGTGAGGTAGAATGACCAAAAACCAGCTATTCATGAATTTCTTTTGGGGGAGGCGTTTATACCGTTCTGCATTTGGTAAAATGGATAAAGCAGTTTTATTCTTTGAATCAGTACGATTACAGCGATACCTCATTTATATCATTTTTTATGTTTCGGCGCTTTTTACTTTATTCTGAGGACTATAACTTCTTTATTGTTTAGCTGATGATGCTTTATGGCAGCTGTTTTTTTGCGGGACAAGATGACGTTTTCAGGGGTACCATGATTATTTTTTTCTGTCTTTTTGATCGCGTGTTATTCCACTTTTTGTTTGGTGGTATGATAATAAAGCGTTGTTTTTTGCCTCGTTTTTTTTACCGCGTTCACTGAAGGGGTTAATTAGTGAGACAGTTTTATAGGTGGGGTCATTACGGATGCGGCGATACTAAATATGTATACTTTTGTTTTATTTTTTATTTAGATAAAGAAATGTATTTATTGGAACAATATTTTTTGGGGGAATTTTTTTTGGAATTTTTTTTTTATTTTTTTTTTACACATGTGAAGATTTTTTTTTTACACTATAACATTGCCCCAGGGGGGCATCATGTTATAGTGTAAGATCACTGATTTGACACTTTGCTGTGCACTGTGTCAGATCGGTGATCTGAGGTGCACAGCTCCATGCTTCCCGGCGCCTGCTCTGAGCCACCTCCCTGCAGGACCCGGATGCCATGGCCATTTTGGATCTTGGCCTGCTGCAGGGAGGAGGAGGTAAGAGACCCTTGGAACAACGCGATCACATCGTGTTGCTCCGGGGGTCTCAGGGAAGCACGCAGGGAGCCCCCTCCCTGCGCGATGCTTCCCTATACCGCCGGAACACTGCGATCATATTTGATCGCAGTGTGCCGGGGGTTAATGTGCCGGGGGCAGTCCGTGACCGCTCTTGGCACATTGTGCTGGATGTCAGCTGCGATAGTCAGCTGACACCCGGCCGTGATCGGCCGCGCTCCCCCCATGAGCGCGGCCGATCTCATATGATGTACTATACCGTCGGTGGTCATACGGGCCCACCCCACCTCGATGGGATAGTACGTCAGATGTCAGAAAGGGGTTCAAATTTGGCTGGATCATGAAGGTGAAAACAGGCTTGGGGGCTGAAAGGGTTCATTGTGACATGACTTCACTTGCATTGCAAAGATGCTTATTTTTTCCATTGCAGATCTGAAATATTTAGTTATAATAATAGGTTTATACCTTTAACCCCTTAAGGTACCTTCACACGAAACGACTTTGTAACGATAACGATAGCGATCCGTGACGTTGCAGCGTCCTGGCTAGCGATATCGTTTAGTTTGACACGCAGCAGCGATCAGGATCCTGCTGTGATGTCGCTGGTCACTGAATAAAGTTCAGAACTTTATTTGGTCGTCCGATCGCCGTGAATCGTTGTGTTTGACAGCAAAAGCAATGATACCAGCGATATTTTACACTGGTAACCAGGGTAAACATCGGGTTACTAAGCGCAGGGCCACGCATAGTAACCCGATGTTTACCCTGGTTACCAGCGTAAAATGTAAAAAAAACAAACAGTACATACTTACATGCGTCCCCCGGCGTCCGCTTCCCACACTGACTGAGCACCGCAAAGTGAAAGTGAAAGCACAGTACAGCGGTGACGTCACCGCTGTGCCCTGCTACTGCCGGCGCTCAGTCAGTGTGGGAAGCGGACGCCGGGGGATGCATGTAAGTATGTACTGTTTTTTTTTTTTACATTTTACGCTGGTAACCAGAGTAAACATCGGGTTACTAAGCGCGGCCCTGCGCTTAGCAACCCGATGTTTACCCTGGTTACCCTGGGACCTCGGCATCGTTGGTCGCTGGAGAGCGGTCTGTGTGACAGCTCTCCAGCGACCAAACAGCGACGCTGCAGCGATCGGCATCGTTGTCGCTATCGCTGAAGCGTCGCTTCGTGTGAAGGTACCTTTAATGACAGCCAATATGTCTTTTAACTGACCTGAGATATAAGAGAATAGCCTCCCCATACAGGTGACAATCCAGCAGCTGTTGGCTGTACACTATAGCTGACAACTTGCTGCATCAGCCACGATCAGTGTTGGCTCCATCCAAATCTGTTTAACCCCTTAGATGCTGCTGTCAATAGTGACTACATCATTATAAATGGTTAACAGAGTGTGGGGGCTTTCTCTTTACCCCAATTAGTGCCCTCAGATCATGATTGTGTGGTCCTGATGTTTGCCATGTCAATTCACGACCAAATAGTGGCCTAAGAGTCTGACAGCTGTAGTAATCTGTTCACAAGTTAGAGGCATTTAGGTGGTAAAAATACACATTTTCATTTCTGTCATACCACTTTGCAGTAATTCCTGAAAAGCAAACTGCAGGAGGCCTACCATCGGTGCCTTCACCCTAAGCTTGTGTTCACACATTGCAGATTAGTTGTGGTGTAAAACAAATTACCAGATGAAGGAATGAGAGGTGAACAAGTGAGAAAAAAGCCATGTGCTACATTTTTAAACCTCCTAAAATGCTAAGAAAATAAAATAACATTTTACAAATGGTGCTGATGTAAAGCCGACATGAGGGAAATGTTAATTATTATTGTTTTCCAGTGGTATGACTCTCTGGATTAAAGGGATGAACATTCAAAGTTTGAAAATTGCTAATTTTTAAAAAAATTTCGCAAATTTCTGATTTTTTTAATAAATAAACACAAAACATATCAACCTAAATGTATTAACATAGTAACATAGTAACATAGTTAGTAAGGCCGAAAAAAGACATTTGTCCATCCAGTTCAGCCTATATTCCATCATAATAAATCCCCAGATCTACGTCCTTCTACAGAACCTAATAATTGTATGATACAATATTGTTCTGCTCCAGGAAGACATCCAGGCCTCTCTTGAACCCCTCGACTGAGTTCGCCATCACCACCTCCTCAGGCAAGCAATTCCAGATTCTCACTGCCCTAACAGTAAAGAATCCTCTTCTATGATGGTGGAAAAACCTTCTCTCCTCCAGACGCAAAGAATGTCCCCTTGTGCCCGTCACCTTCCTTGGTATAAACAGATCCCCGGAGAGATATTTGTATTGTCCCCTTATATATTTATACATGGTTATTAGATCGCCCCTCAGTCGTCTTTTTTCTAGACTAAATAATCCTAATTTCGCTAATCTATCTGGGTATTGTAGTTCTCCCATCCCCTTTATTAATTTTGTTGCCCTCCTTTGTACTCTCTCTAGTTCCATTATATCCTTCCTGAGCACCGGTGCCCAAAACTGGACACAGTACTCCATGTGCGGTCTAACTAGGGATTTGTACAGAGGCAGTATAATGCTCTCATCATGTGTATCCAGACCTCTTTTAATGCACCCCATGATCCTGTTTGCCTTGGCAGCTGCTGCCTGGCACTGGCTGCTCCAGGTAAGTTTATCATTAACTAGGATCCCCAAGTCCTTCTCCCTGTCAGATTTACCCAGTGGTTTCCCGTTCAGAGTGTAATGGTGATATTGATTCCTTCTTCCCATGTGTATAACCTTACATTTATCATTGTTAAACCTCATCTTCCACCTTTCAGCCCAAGTTTCCAACTTATCCAGATCCATCTGTAGCAGAATACTATCTTCTCTTGTATTAACTGCTTTACATAGTTTTGTATCATCTGCAAATATCAATATTTTACTGTGTAAACCTTCTACCAGATCATTAATGAATATGTTGAAGAGAACAGGCCCCAATACCGACCCCTGCGGTACCCCACTGGTCACAGCGACCCAGTTAGAGACTATACCATTTGTAACCACCCTCTGCTTTCTATCACTAAGCCAGTTACTAACCCATTTACACACATTTTCCCCCAGACCCAGTATTCTCATTTTGTGTACCAACTTCTTGTGCGGCACGGTATCAAACGCTTTGGAAAAATCGAGATATACCACGTCCAATGACTGACCGTGGTCCAGCCTATAGCTTACCTCTTCATAAAAACTGATTAGATTGGTTTGACAGGAGCGATTTCTCATAAACCCATGCTGATATGGAGTTAAACAGTTATTCTCATTGAGATAATCCAGAATAACATCCTTCAGAAACCCTTCAAATATTTTACCAACAGTAGAGGTTAGACTTACTGGCCTATAATTTCCAGGTTCACTTTTAGAGCCCTTTTTGAATATTGGCACCACATTTGCTATGCGCCAGTCCTGCGGAACAGACCCCGTCGCTATAGAGTCCCTAAAAATAAGAAATAATGGTTTATCTATTACATTACTTAGTTCTCTTAGTACTCGTGGGTGTATGCCATCCGGACCCGGAGATTTATCTATTTTAATCTTATTTAGCCGGTTTCGCACCTCTTCTTGGGTTAGATTGGTGACCCTTAATATAGGGTTTTCATTGTTTCTTGGGATTTCACCTAGCATTTCATTTTCCACCGTGAATACCGTGGAGAAGAAGGTGTTTAATATGTTAGCTTTTTCCTCGTCATCTACAACCATTCTTTCCTCACTATTTTTTAAGGGGCCTACATTTTCAGTTTTTATTCTTTTGCTATTGATATAGTTGAAGAACAGTTTGGGATTAGTTTTACTCCTTAGCAATGTGCTTCTCTGTTTCCTTTTTGGCAGCTTTAGTTAGTTTTTTAGATAAAGTATTTTTCTCCCTATAGTTTTTTAGAGCTTCAATGGTGCCATCCTGCTTTAGTAGTGCAAAAGCTTTCTTTTTACTGTTAATTGCCTGTCTTACTTCTTTGTTTAGCCACATTGGGTTTTTCCTATTTCTAGTCCTTTTATTCCCACAAGGTATAAACCGCTTACAGTGCCTATTTAGGATGTTCTTAAACATTTTCCACTTATTATCTGTATTCTTATTTCTGAGGATATTGTCCCAGTCTACCAGATTAAGGGCATCTCTAAGCTGGTCAAACTTTGCCTTCCTAAAGGTCAGTGTTTTTGTGACTCCCTGACAAGTCCCCCTAGTGAAAGACAGGTGAAACTGTACAATATTGTGGTCGCTATTTCCTAGATGCCCGACCACCTGCAGATTTGTTTTTCTGTCAGGTCTATTAGATAGTATTAGGTCTAAAAGTGCTGCTCCTCTGGTTGGATTCTGCACCAATTGTGAAAGATAATTTTTCTTGGTTTTTAGCAGAAACCTGTTGCCTTTATGGGTTTCACAGGTTTCTGTTTCCCAGTTAATATCCGGATAGTTAAAGTCCCTCATAACCAGGACCTCATTATGGGTTGCAGCTTCATCTATCTGCTTTAGAAGTAGACTTTCCATGATTTCTGTTATATTTGGGGGTTTGTAACAGACCCCAATGAGAATTTTGTTACCATTTTTCCCTCCATGAATTTCGACCCATATGGACTCGACATCACTAATATCCTCCCTTAACCCCTTCACCCCCAAGGGTGGTTTGCACGTTAATGACCGGCCAATTTTTACAATTCTGACCACTGTCCCTTTATGAGGTTATAACTCTGGAACGCTTCAACGGATCCCAGTGATTCTGACACTGTTTTCTCGTGCCATATTGTACTTCATGATAGTGGTAAAAATTCTGTGATAGTACCTGCGTTTATTTGTGAAAAAAATGGAAATTTGGCGAAAATTTTGAAAATTTTGCAATTTTCCAACTTTGAATTTTTATGCAATTAAATCACAGAGATATGTCACACAAAATACTTAATAAGTAACATTTCACACATGTCTACTTTACATCAGCACAATTTTGGAACCAAATTTTTTTTTTGTTAGGGAGTTATAAGGGTTAAAAGTTGACCAGCAATTTCTCATTTTTACAACACCATTTTTTTTTAGGGACCACATCTCATTTGAAGTCATTTTGAGGGGTCTATATGATAGAAAATACCCAAGTGTGACACCATTCTAAAAACTGCACCCCTCAAGGTGCTCAAAACCATATTCAAGAAGTTTATTAACCCTTCTGGTGCTTCACAGGAATTTTTGGAATGTTTAAATAAAAATGAACATTTAACTTTTTTTCACAAAAATTTATTTCAGCTCCAATTTGTTTTATTTTACCAAGGGTAACAGGAGAAAATGGACCCCAAAAGTTGTTGTACAATTTGTCCTGAGTACGCCGATACCCCATATGTGGGGGTAAACCACTGTTTGGGCGCATGACAGAGCTCGGAAGCGAAGGAGCGCCATTTGACTTTTCAATGCAAAATTGACTGGAATTGAGATGGGACGCCATGTTGCGTTTGGGGAGCCCCTGATGTGCCTAAACATTGAAATCCCCCACAAGTGACCCCATTTTGGAAAGTAGACCCCCTAAGGAACTTATCTAGAGGTGTGGTGAGCACTTTGACCCACCAAGTGCTTCACAGAAGTTTATAATGCAGAACCGTAAAAATAAAAAAATCATATTTTTTCACAAAAATTATCTTTTCACCCCCAATTTTTTTTACTTTCCCAAGGGTAAGAGAAGAAATTGGACCACAAAAGTTGTTGTACAATTTGTCCTGAGTACGCTGATACCCGATATGTGGGGGTAAACCACTGTTTGGGCACATGGGAGACCTCGGAAGGGAAGGAGCGCCGTTTTACTTTTCAATGCAAAATTGACAGGAATTGAGATGGGACGCCATGTTGTGTTTGGAGAGCCACTGATGTGCCTAAACATTGAAACCCCCCACAAGTGACACCATTTTGGAAAGTAGACCCCCTAAGGAACTTATCTAGATGTGTTTTGAGCGCTTTGACCCACCAAGGGCTTCACAGAAGTTTATAATGCAGAGCCGTAAAAATAAAACAACAATTTTTTCCCACAAAAATTATTTTTTTAGCCCCCAGTTTTGTATTTTCCCGAGGGTAGCAGGAGAAATTGGACCCCAAAATTTGTTGTCCAAGTTGTCCTGAGTGCGATGATACACCATATGTGGGGAGAACCACTGTTTGGGTGCATGGGAGGGCTCGGAAAGGAAGGAGCGTCATTTGGAATGCAGACTTAGATGGAATGGTCTGCAGGTGTCACATTGCGTTTGCAGAGCCCCTAATGTACCTAAACAGTAGAAACCCCCCACAAGTGACACCATTTTGGAAATTAGACCCCCTAAGGAACTTATCTAGATGTGTGGTGAGCGCTTTGACCCACCAAGGGCTTCACAGAAGTTTATAATGCAGAGCCGTAAAAATAAAACAAAAAATTTTTCCCACAAAAATTATTTTTTAGCCCCCATTTTTGTATTTTCCCGAGGGTAACAGGAGAAATTGGACCTCAAACATTGTTGTCCAATTTGTCCTGAGTGCGCTGATACCCCATATGTGGGGGGGAACCACCGTTTGGACGCATGGAAGGGCTCGGAAGGGAAGGAGCGCCATTTGGAATGCAGACTTAGATGGAATGGTCTGCAGGCGTCACATTGCGTTTGCAGAGCCCCTAATGTACCTAAACAGTAGAAACCCCCCACAAGTGACACCATGTTGGAAAGTAGACCCCCTATGGAACTTATCTAGATGTGTGGTGAGCGCTTTGACCCACCAAGCGCTTCACAGAAGTTTATAATGCAGAGCCGTAAAAATAAAACAAAATTTTTTTCCCACAAAAATTATTTTTTAGCCCCCAGTTTTGTATTTTCCCAAGGATAACAGGAGAAATTGGACCCCAAAAGTTGTTGTCCAATTTGTCCTGAGTGCGCTGATGCCCCATATGTGGGGGGAACCACTGTTTGGACGCATGGAAGGGCTCGGAAGGGAAGGAGCGCCATTTGGAATGCAGACTTAGATGGAATGGTCTGCAGGCGTCACATTGCGTTTGCAGAGCCCCTAATGTACCTAAACAGTAGAAGCCCCACACAAGTGACCCCATTTTGGAAACTAGACCCCCCAAGGAACTTATCTAGATGTGTTGTAAGAACTTTGAACCCCCAAGTGTTTCACAACAGTTTATAACGCAGAGCCGTGAAAATAAAAAATCTTTTTTTTTTCCCACAAAAATTATTTTTTAGCCCCCAGTTTTGTATTTTCCCAGGGGTAACAGGAGAAATTGGACCCCAAAGGTTGTTGTCCTATTTGTCTTGAGTACGCTGATACCCCATATGTTGGGGTAAACCCCTGTTTGGACACACGGGAGAGCTCGGAAGGGAAGGAGCACTGTTTTACTTTTTCAACGCAGAATTGGCTGAAAATGAGATCGGACGCCATGTCGCGTTTGGAGAGCCCCTGATGTGCCGAAACAGTGGAAAACCCCCAATTATAACTGAAACCCTAATCCAAACACACCCCTAACCCTAATCCCAACAGTAACCCTAACCACACCTGTAACCCTGACACACCCCTAACCCTAATCCCAACCCTATTCCCAACCGTAAATGTAATCTAAACCCTAACCGTAACTTTAGCCCCAACCCTAACCCTAACTTTAGCCCCAACCCTAACTGTAGCCTTAACCCTAGCCCCAACCCTTGCCCTAACCCTAGCCCTAACCCTAGCCCTAACCCTAGCCCTAACCCTAGCCCTAACCCTAGCCCCAACCCTACCCTAGCCCTAACCCTAGCCCTAACCCTAGACCTAGCCCTAACCTTAACCCTAACCCTAGCCCTAACCCTAGCCCTAACCCGAGCCCCAACCCTAACCCTAGCCCCAACCCTTGCCCTAACCCTAGCCCTAACCCTAGCCCTAACCCTAGCCCCAACCCTAACCCTAGCCCTAACCCTAGCCCTAACCCTAGACCTAGCCCTAACCTTAGCCCTAACCCTAGCCCTAATCCTAGCCATAACCCTAGCCCCAACCCTAACCCTAGCCCCAACCCTAACCCTAGCCCTAACCCTAGCCCTAACCCTAGCCCTAACCCTAGACCTAACTCTAGCCCTAACCCTAGCCCTAACCCTAACCCTAACCCTAACCCTAGCCCTAATGGGAAAATGGAAATAAATACATTTTTTTTATTTTTCCCTAACTAAGGGGGTGATGAAGGGGGGTTTGATTTACTTTTATAGCGAGTTTTTTAGCAGATTTTTATGATTGGCAGCCGTCACACACTGAAAGACGCTTTTTATTGCAAAAAATATTTTTTGCGTTACCACATTTTGAGAGCTATAAATTTTTCATATTTTGGTCCACAGAGTCATGTGAGGTCTTCTTTTTTGCGGGACGAGTTGACGTTTTTATTGGTAACATTTTTGGGCACGTCACATTTTTTGATCGCTTTTTATTCCGATTTTTGTGAGGCAGAATGACCAAAAACCAGCTATTCATGAATTTCTTTTGGGGGAGGCGTTTATACCGTTCCGCGTTTGGTAAAATTGATAAAGCAGTTTTATTCTTCGGGTCAGTATGATTACAGCGATACCTCATTTATATTATTTTTTTATGTTTTGGCGCTTTTATACGATAAAAACTATTTTATGGAAAAAATAATTATTTTTGCATCGCTTTATTCTCAGGACTATAACTTTTTTTTTTTTTTTTGCTGATCATGCTGTATGGCAGCTTGCTATTTGCGGGACAAGATGACGCTTTCAGCGGTACCATGGTTATTTATATCTGTCTTTTTGATCGCGTGTTATTCCACTTTTTGTTCGGCGGTATGATAATAAAGCGTTTTTTGCCTCGTTTTTTTTTTTTTTTTACGGTGTTTACTGAAGGGGTTAACTAGTGGGCCAGTTTTATAGGTCGGGTCGTTACGGACGCGGCGATACTAAATATGTGTACTTTTATTGTTTTTTTTTATTATTTAGATAAAGAAATGTATTTATGGGAATAATATATATATTTTTTTTTCATTATTTTGGAATATTTTTTTTTATTTTTTTTTACACATTTGGAAAAATTTTTTTTAACTTTTTTACTTTTTTATTGGGGGGGACAATACAGATCGGTGATCTGCCAGTTTGCATAGCACTCTGACAGATCACCGATCTGAGAGAAGTGCAGGCTGCTTCACAGTGCCTGCTCTGAGCAGGCTTCTGTGAAGCCACCTCCCTCCCTGCAGGACCCGGATCCGCGGCCATCTTGGATCCGGATCTAGAGCAGGCAGAGGGAGGTAAGACCCTCGCAGCAACGCGATCACATCGCGTTGCTGCGGGGGGCTCAGGGAAGCCCGCAGGGAGCCCCCTCCCTGCGCGATGCTTCCCTGCACCGCCGGCACATCGCGATCATGTTTGATCGCGGTGTGCCGGGGGTTAATGTGCCAGGAGAGGTCCGTGACCGCTCCTGGCACATAGTGCCGGATGTCAGCTGCGATAGACAGCTGACGTTTGGCCGCGATCGGCCGCGCTCCCCCCGTGAGCGCCGCCGATCGCGCTGGACGTACTATCCCGTCCGTGGTCATGGGGGCCCACCCCACCTCGACGGGATAGTACGTCCGATGTCAGAAAGGGGTTAAAGTGGAGTTTAGACAAGACTTTACATAGAGACAAACCCATCCTCCTCTCCGATTTTTACGATCCTTTCTAAACAGACTGTAACCCTGTAAGTTAACTGCCCAGTCATAGCTTTCATCTAACCATGTCTCGGTTATTCCCACTATGTCAAAGTTACCTGTAGATATTTCTGCTTCTAGTTCTTCCATCTTGTTTGTCAGGCTTCTGGTGTTTGCGAGCATGTGTTATGGAAATATTAGGGTTGGATAAATATATCCCTGTGTGTGCTGTGGCCGCTCCCAATTAGACTGAGTATTTTGAGCGCTCAAAGGAATGAGACTGCAACACCATTGTGTCAGAACAACATTCCATCAATACTGAATTTTATTGTACATACATAGTTTTATATTTTCACATAGAAAGGAGTGGTTAGGGGTTGTCAGGGGTGGTCAGTTAATTATCATATTGTCTAGCTCCTCTGTCATTGGTTATCTAAACATATATGGAATATTGTGATTAATGCTCATATGACTGCTGATTAAGCTGAGACATTCGATCAGCAGTCATCAAACATCTGACATTCTTCTGCTTTTAAGGATGGAAAACCCCATACGATCTGTCTGGTTTATATTAGTTCATGTCAGCCATTTTATGATCTGTCTAGGTTATATTAGTTTGTGTCAGCCATTTTAAACCATTGATTATAATGTATATATTAGCTGTGAGCATATAAGTATATATTTGATTATAGAGGAGTATACATGCAAGTGAGATCTACATGATATATATATTTCTATCACAAGCCCCCCTTAGATATCACTTGCCCTAATCCTAGCCTCCTGTCCCAAAGCGCTGCAACTCTTTTGTGCTGTTGGCGAACTGACACAAGCCTAACGCCCGTGCCCCACTCCATACAGACTTTTCGCAAATGGGCGGTCAGGAGATCTGTCCCTAACGGGGGTTCATTGCAATCAGTCTCTTAGTCAATAGCATGTGTAGTGAGCGATGTGTAGTCTTTATCAGGTAGGTCATCTTTTCCGGTCAGGCAGGGCATCCACGACATCATTCTGGCTTGGGTGTCATCTTCTGGTAGGGGAGCTTTTCTTGCCATGCGATGAGTGGATCCAAGCGAGTCTTCCCTCCAGTTTCACAGAGTTTGGTGTCATCAGCAGCACTTGAGCAGGACCATCAAATCTGGGATCGAGTGGTGTTCTCCTTACAAGCTTTTTCACCAACACCCAGTCTCCTGGCTTCTAGGAGTGCATACCGGACACTGAATCTAGATCTGGCAATGAAGAAAAAAACTCGAGAATGGATGTTAGCAAGTTTCTTGGTGATTTCAATTACATAAGCAGACAAAGTATCATATTACATAATCAGCTGCTGAGGGAAAGGATACCCCTAACCTGGGACTAGACACAAACAAAATTTCATATGGTAACAGCTTTTCTGGGCCTCTGGGAGTGTGCCTAACACTGAGTAGTGTGATTGGGAGTGTGTAGGCCTAAGTCTGACCCTACTGCTGACTAGATCTCTCATGTGAGGTTTGCTGTGAATGCAGGTCCCTGGTCACTCTCTATCACTTCTGGGACCCCATAGCTGCATATCTCGTCTCTGAGAGTAGCTTCTTTGCAGTAGTCTTTGCTGACTGGTTCTTCACTGGGAAAGCTTCTGGCTGTCCTGAGAACACGTCCATGACCACAAGGGCATATTCGAATCCTCCACTTGGCGGCATCTGGATGTGGTCTATCTGGATCCTCTGGAAGGGGTACAGTGGTCTGGCAAGTTGATGAGTGGGAACTTTCTTGATTCTTCCAGGGTTGCATTTGCCACAGGTCAGACAGCTGTTTATGAACTTGGCTGTTAGGGTGGAGATTTCTGGAGCGAACCAGTAAGCACCAATCGGATCATTCATCTGTGTCTTTAATCTGTGTGTGGGCCCATGTGCCCACTGGACCACCATAGGGTACATGCTTCGGGGTAAACAGGGTTTGTAGTCCATTTAGTATACCCTTCCTTCTTCATGTGTTGCTCACTTCTGCATCCAGCATTCCTTCTTGTCCTTTGGGGCTTGCTCTTGCAACTTTTTTGAGCAGATCCCAGGATGTCATCTTGTCAGGTTTCCTGTCTTCAGCCGTCCTGTAGTAGCCGTCCGGCTCTACGACCTCTTCCACTTGTCCATATTGTCTTCCCTTGACTGTTTCTTTGGCTGCCATATCCGCCATGTTGTTGCCTCGTGCCCCTACTGTGTTCAGTTTTCCATGCGCTTTGACTTTTAGCATTGTCACCACTTTTGGAAGTTGAAGTGTGTTCAGCAGGTCCTTAATGGCTCCATTGATGCTTCACGGTTGTTCCGCTTGCTGTGAGGAAGTCCCTTGCAGCCCAGATGGGTCCGAAGTCGTGTGCTATGCCATGCAAGTACCTTGAATCGGTATACATTTTCTCAGTCTTGTCTTCTGCCATCTGGTAGGCCTTCATCAGCGCTATCAGTTCTGCTTCCTGGGCTGACAGACTGGGCGGCAGACTTCTGGACCACAGGATCTCTTGATTGCTGGTCGCTGCACCTCCCGTGTGGAATCTTCCTTCATCATCTGCAAATCTGGAGCCATCCACATAGAGGATCAACTCTGGGTTGGTCAGTGGCTCTTCTGCCACCTTGGGTAGTCCTGCTGTTTCCTGTTGCATGATGCTGAAGCAATCATGGTCATCCGTCCGGAGCAAATTCAGATCCCTGCAGAAGGTATCATGCAGATTTTGATCAGACTTTTTATCTGAGGATCCGTATCTGTATCCCCCCTTGGGAGTGGGAGTAGAGTGGGCGGATTGAGGACTGTGCATTTGGAGATGGTGACATTGTTGGGCAGGAGTAGAGAGCACTGGAGGCGAAGATGCCTGGCGGTGGAGAGATGTTTTGGCTGGGTTTGGTTGAGGATTGCTGAGATGTCATGCAGAGCCAGGATTTCCAATGGTTTTTCCACTGATGTCAGTAGTCCTGTCCAGGAGGGCGTGTGCTGCAACTGCTGCCTTCATGCGGGAGGAAGAGGCTCCCCTTGCAACTGGATCCGGGCAAGCTGAAAAGTAGTCCGAAAGTCTCTGCTTTCCCCCCTGAAGCTGTGTCAGGACTCCAGCAGCAAGGCCTTCTTTTCTCATCAAGTAGAGATGGAATGGCTTCTCGTAGTCAGATGGGCCTAGTGCTGGCGCTGAGACTACTGCGCCTTTTAACTTCTTGAACGAGCTGAAGGCTGCATCAGTCTGGAGGAACGGGGTCACACTGACGTATTCACACAAAGGCTGCATTAGGACGGAAGCATCATGGATCCAGGCTCTGCAATATGAAACTAGACCAAGGAAGGCCTGTAGCACCTTTGGAGTTGTCGGAGGGACCATCTTCTCCACTGTGGTCTTCCGGTCATCTGTCAGGTGTTTCGCCTGGTGAGCAATACAGTGTCTCTGGAACGTAACTTGCTTCAGACACCACTGGACTTTGTTCTTTGAGATCTTGCAGTGCTGCTCCGCCAGGTAGAGCAGGAGATACAAGGAATGGGCTTTACACGTGTCAAAGTCAACTGCACAAAGGAGTAGATTGTCCATGTATTGTAGCAGGGTTACTTCTGCTTGTTCTGTGACTCAGTTGGTGAGAACTGTGGACATTGCTTTGGTGAACTGTGAAGGGCTGTTCTGGGCCCACTGTGGCATCACTGTCCATGTGTGGTGTCCCCCCTGGTGCATTAAGGCAAACAGGAACTGGTCATCCGGGTGAAGGGGGAACACTGGAGAAAACCTTAGCCAGGTTGGTCACTGTGAACACTTTTGCTGTGGCAGGCACATTCGAGAGCGGAGTGTGCGGATTTGGCATAATTGCAGTTTCAAACACTGTGGCGTCATTCACAGCTCTCAGGTCATATACCATTCTGAACTTGGCTGGCTCTCCTTTTACAGTCTTTTTCTTGACGGGGAAAAGCGGGGTATTGCAAGGCGATGTGCGAGGAACAATGATTCCTATTTCCAGGTAGACCTTCAGTTGGTCAGAGGCAGCTTGACTCTAGGCCTGGCCTGGGCCTTACGAGGGTACGGGGTACATGGCTTGAGTGACACCCGTACTGGGGCAACTTGAGGTTTTCTCACGTGCTGGGGTCCCTTAGACCATAGACTTTCTGGTACTACATCCAGTACCTCCTTGGGTAGGCCTCGATTGTTTAATGTTCTTGTAGGGCCGCCAGCATGACTCTTCTCGGGTCAGGGATGAAGAAAGTGTCACTGTCCCATCTTCCTGGAACACTGTGGTTGCCTTCAGCTTCTGCAGTAGGTTTGCTCCCAGCAGGTTGAGTGGCAGGTCCTTTACACCACAAACTGGGACAGGATAGAGTGTCCTGGCTGAGTGCACACGCTCAGTGGCTTTGTAAGCTGAGAATGTCTGACTTGACCATCAATGCCCATGCGAGACACAGAGGATTCTGATAGGCAGGTGGGATCAGCGAGTTCCACAGGTGTCATCACACTTCTGGCTGCACCACTTTGGATCTGACAACGCCATCCACTTTTAAAGGTAATTTGAGGTATTGGTCCTGCAGATGAAGTTTTACATGTCAGGAGCGTAGTGTCTTGCGAACCTGGCTTGCTTGCCCCTGTCCTTTGGATGGGGTACTTCACTGCTTTCTGCACTTCTTCCTTGACCTGCTTCTCTGGACCAACTCTTGGGTTGCATGGGTCCAGTCTCTTCGGGGGCGTGGGTGCTTTGCACTGGTTCTGGTAATGGCCAAACTGAGTCGCCACAAATGTAACACTTGACACTTCTTCTGTCTTTGTAGGGTGGTTGCGCTTTCAGGTCAGTGGTCACCATGAGAGGGGCTGTCCTCTGCACCCCTGGTTGTGACTCAATCCTTTTGGCTACTGTGGACAACGGCATGATGGGTACTGTAGCGGCAGCGGGGTCCGGCCTGCTGATTGAAGCTGCGGTGGTAAGACGGGGCCTGCAGGTGCATTCGTGACGAGGCCCGGGGTGCCATGAGACCGGCGGCTGCATCCAACCCAAGGTCTTGGGGCATTACAGGGGCTGCGGCTGCATCTGCCGTCACTTCTTACCCCTGGTCTGACATAGCTTCTCCCCTTTGCTAACCTTATTGAGGTCGGTGTCTCCTCTCTGGAGTCTGCAGCAGTTCTTCTGGTGTGTTGGTCGGCACTTTGTAGCATCTTCACCTCTGGCTCCCCTTCTGGTGTTCTCAGCAGCACGGCACCGGTTTCCTTCTTTGCGCTCTTTGTCGTGCTATAATGGCGGCAGTTTTGGCAACAATTAGCAATAAACAGTCTCCTAGGCGCACATAAAACATTTTTTCTGGGTCAGTCCACTGCTATTGACCTGTTCCTAGGCCTAGCCACTATCAGTGGTTTCCTGATTGGCTGTCTCAGTCCATGCCCAAAGGCCTGTGTATCTGGTCATGAATGGTAAAGCCCAAGTCTTGGAATACTTGCATTACTCTGCCATGAAACTTCTTTACAGACTCTGTCTTATCTTGGCTCATGTCATGTAAGCTGAGGGCCTGTCCGGCCAGCCTGCCTTTGGCCCGCTCTCTGAGCTGTTCAATCAGCTGTGGCCCTGACTCCCAAGCGTGTACGTCTGATTCTGCTGGAAGTTTGAATTGTTCCTTCATGATTGGCCAGAGTGCATCACCTGCTTCTATTTTCATTCATGGCCCAGAGATCATTCCAGCTGGCTGCATATGTTTGCTGCTTCTGCTACATTCTTCGGTAGAATGGCATCCCTGGGTCTGGACTATTGTCACCTGACTTGAAGTGCAGTGCACATAGTGTAATGGTGGTGCCTCTATCTGCCCCTGCTTTCTTGATGCCTGTGGGTTTCTTTTCTAGTACTGGACAGCATGTATGATGTTCCCTCTTCATCTTCATCAGAAGAATAGTTGTGGTAGCTTGTACTGGGGTCGTACACTGACTGATTTTGGACTTAGAAGTTGCTTTTTTATGTGAGGATGTCTCCCCCCTTGCTGAAGCTATGATGGATTAGGACCATAGTTTCATGTTGGTGTGAATGTGGATGTAGGCAGCTCTGACCGGTGCTGAAGCTGTACATTATCAATACATGGTGATATCAAAGTTCATGTAAAATCTTAAGGGTTACAATATTGTTGACTGTGAAATGAGGTAACGGAGGATCTGTCAGTGAGCTCGTTCTGATATCACCCCTCCCCCCTCTGCACCCAGGGCTGAGCTGTCTGCTACCTGATGTGTCTGGGGCTGCCCACTGTAGGGGGGGCTTTCACCCTCTTTCCCCGATATCACAACTGGCAATGGCTGGACTGTGCCAGGGACACTTTGTGCTGTACGCACCATATTGTTTGAATTGGGCGTTGGCCCAGCCGGCAACAAGGAGGGAAAAAGAGGAAGAAGAAGGGGGAGGGTTCGAGGAGTGAGACAAAGGAATAGTAGGAGGGGAGAGAGAGAGAGAGAGAGTGTGGAGAAGAGGGAGGAGAGATGGGTGTGTAGAAGGAAAAGAAGGAGGAGATAGGTGTGGTTGTGAAGTGGAGAAGAAGGGAGGAGAAGATGGAGGGTGAGAAGAAATATGTGGAGGAAGAGGAGAGGAAAAGAGAGAGAGAGAGAAGAATGCAGAGAGAAAAGACTGACAACAGAATGAGAACAATAGAGTGGAGCAATGATGCCTTCTCCCTGTAGGGAGAGACGGGGTGCACCACATACTGTGCAAAAATAACTACCTATACCATGGATTCTGCTAAAAGCAGACTACTCAGATTCTCCTGTCTTATACCCACAAAAATCACTTCCTGGTTTGCTCACATAATTTTCTGTACCAACTAAACGATGTAAGCTCTGCTGCCACTTCATACCATGTATTAGTATTCAGCAATCTAACATCAGCTACTGTAACTTCCCTATTTTCCTTTCTACGTCATGCCACTCCGCAGCTTGAAGTCTGCCATTCTAATGAATTTCACGTACTTTATACCTTCCAAAATCTTCACATACTTAACACCTTCGTATTCTGTCACTATCTACTGACTTTCCTGTTGCTCAGCCACTCTATTCCCCATAGCAAAAGCAAAAAAAAAAAAAAAAAAAAAAAAAATGAAAATGAAAAACACACAAAAATGAGAAAAGAAAACAGTACTAAAAAAAACTTCTAAAAATGAGTATATAAAACTCTAAGAAAAACCCAAAACGATAAGAAAAACCATCAAAAACTTAGTTCACAACCAAAAACTCAAAACTTTGATACAAGAGGAAAAAAAACTTTTTTCAAAAATAAATAAAAAATAAAAAGGTAAAGAGATTGAAGATTGAGGAAAACTTAATTAAAAAAACTTTAAAATGCCGCAAAAAGAAAAAAAAAAAAAGACCCTTTAAGAGAGTAAAAAAAAAAATAAAAATTAAAACGGCTTTTCTCTTTTTTTTTTTTTTTCCTTTAGAATCTCTGTGCTCAAATGCAGCCAGAGACACACTTCCTCTTTTTAATCCGTCGCTGTATGCCATTGCCATAATATCAAATGTCACTAAAATCACATTTCTGAAAACACTCAAGTCACATCAAAAATGATAGATACAACTTAAATTTCACTTCTTCACAAAAAAAACTACATATAGCTAGCATTGCAGCTGAAAACGGTCAGAAAAAAAAAAAAAAAAAAAACAACAGATGTGACAATTTGATTTACAATGCATATCTCTCCTTCAGCAGCCGAAAAAGAGGAAGTATAAGAGAACTATTTCTGCTTCTTAAAGCGGCAATAGTACATGACACAAACAGACAGATAGACAATCCGAGAGATGCCCTTTTAATTCTGTGACACATGCAGGCTGCGCTGGGAACAGACTACTGCCAATCGCACTGGACGCACCTGCGCCCGGGTTCTACCACCCCGGTCCGGACGTCCTGACTGGATCGCCGGCACTACGGGAATCTGCAGTAGCCCTCTTAAGTTATCACTACCCGTGCCTGGATCATGGGACCACCTGCCCCAGAACTCTGCGTGTTCCTCCTATGCACGGGAATCCTGCAATAACTTATCGAGCGATTTGACCTCCTGCGGTCCGTTTCCAGCAACCACAAACAAAAGTCACTTTTTCCTTCCTCTCTCGGATTTTACACAAACACATACACGGTCCACAGCAGACACCTCCCAGGGTGGATTCGTGGCTACGGATTTTTTACACTACCTGGGAATTTGTGACCACATCTGACTGGCAAGAGGCATAGACAAGGACTGGGCACAGGGGACTTTCAGGTAAGATGATAACATTTTCTTACCTTACTTATGGAGCTGCGCAGTCTCCTGCCCCTGTGCCAGGCCACTCTACAACTTCCGCTCCAGTCAGTAGTGGGTCCACGTGTGCGTTTCATCCGAGCCGTTGGGTGCCATTTGTTATGGAAATATTAGGGTTGGATAAATATATCCCTGTGTGTGCTGTGGCCGCTCCCAATTAGACTGAGTATTTTGAGCGCTCAAAGGAATGAGACTGCAACACCATTGTGTCAGAACAACATTCCATCAATACTGAATTTTATTGTACATACATAGTTTTATATTTTCACATAGAAAGGAGTGGTTAGGGGTTGTCAGGGGTGGTCAGTTAATTATCATATTGTCTAGCTCCTCTGTCATTGGTTATCTAAACATATATGGAATATTGTGATTAATGCTCATATGACTGCTGATTAAGCTGAGACATTCGATCAGCAGTCATCAAACATCTGACATTCTTCTGCTTTTAAGGATGGAAAACCCCATACGATCTGTCTGGTTTATATTAGTTCATGTCAGCCATTTTATGATCTGTCTAGGTTATATTAGTTTGTGTCAGCCATTTTAAACCATTGATTATAATGTATATATTAGCTGTGAGCATATAAGTATATATTTGATTATAGAGGAGTATACATGCAAGTGAGATCTACATGATATATATATTTCTATCACACATGCAGTTTAGAGGATTTTGTTTTGTTCCAATCTCCTCGCTGTGGATTGTTTTAGAACTATTCTTACCTCCCTTCTGAGTTTTTTTTCCTGGGTCTTCTTTGTTCGAGTCTAATGTTTTTCTTCCCGTCCCCTCTTCTTCTAGTTTAACACCCTCCTGATGAGTGTAGCGAGTCTTCTGGCGAATGTGTGTTTCCCAGGTTTGTTGAGGTGTAGTCCGTCTCTGGCGAGGAGTCAATCGTATAAGTAATTCACACAGTGGTCCAGGAATCCGAATCCTTGTTGTCTGCACCATCGTCTTAGCAAGTTGTTCGCATCAAGGATCCTGTTCAATCTCCTGGTGCCATGCCCGTCTACTGGAAAGATAGAAGAAAAAACTACCTGTGCATCCAGTTCCTTTACTTTCTTCCCCAACTCTTCAAAGTCCTTGCAGATTGTCGGTAGGTCCTTCCTTGCCGTGTCATTGGTGCCAACATGTATCAGAAGAAATGGGTGGACGTCAGAGGCGTAGCTAGGGTTTTAGCTTAGGGGGGGTGAAAAATCTGAGTGGGCCCCTAACCAGGTACCACTGACTACAGCTATGTGGTGCACCCTAATTGTGAGCATAGAGGAACATCAGCAGATGACCGCACTCTGACTGAAAAAACATCTATAGACAAAAACGAACACTGATATTACTATATAGAGACCATATAGTGGTAGATATCAGTCTTGCAGACCATATAAAAGATCACTGGACAGTTTTAGATGGTGACTTACAGCTGATGGTCTTTCTTATGGAGTTGTTCACTTTTCCCATCTTTTCCATCTCGCCCAGAACAACGTAAGAACTTCTCCAGCCAGGACTTGACTGCAGAGATTACAACAAAGACACATCATACGTCTCACATTTCAAGCACCGTCCATATCTATTCCCAACCTGCACAAGCTAATCATTCTGCTGATACCGCAATACACGGAGCCGCTGCTGCTGTATGTGTCCCTATTACTGCACCTGCTGTGTAGTACAATAATGGTGCCGCCCCACATAATAATGCCACCACTGAGCCCCTTACATAGTAATAATGACTCCTTTGTGCTCTCTAGATAATAAAATTCACCTCTATAAAACATTAATGCCCTGTGCTAGTGCCCTCCACATTTTGTCCCTAAAAAGTAATAACACCACATATGAAATTTTGATGGTCTCAGTGCTCTGAGTGCCCCAATAACAATAATGTTTAAGTGGCCACTTAACATTTAACCCTCCGTCACATACAACTGATCTGACAGGCGCTTCTCTTTTACTTTCATTTCTCCTTCCTCACCAGATTGTGAGGAAAGCCCCTCCCTCCAGGTAGTCTCCTGTCTCTTGAAGGTCTGTGAAACCTGATATCACAGTTGGATTTCAGAGCTTCACGGGAGAGGATATAGCTGCACAGATCTCTCAGGCTCATTGTATGTGAATACGTCACATTCAGTAAGGTTGGTATTTTATGTTTTTATTCATCACAATAGTTTATTTAGCTTGTTTTATGAATGTATAGCACAAAATGTGAGGATATTTCATAGAAATAAGGGAGAATTTATAAAAGAAAGCGGAACCAGAAGGCTTTCAAATTATGAATGTCTCAAATGTCATAAAGCAATTTGCCTGACACATGCAAAAATGGTGTGTAATTCTTGCTATTTGCTCTGCAAGTGTGACTTTTCTGGGGAAATAATGTCCCCTAAGAAGCCTTCATGTACAGCTTGACTATACACAATATGGTGGGCCCACAGCTTTCCTATACACAATATAATGCCCCTACAGCTCCCCTATACACAATATGATGATTCCACAGCTTCCCTGTACACAGTATGATGTCCCCACTGCTCCACTATACACAGTATAATGAGCACACAGCTACCCTCTACACAGTATGATGATTCCACAGCTTCCCTGTACACAGTATGATGTCCCCACTGTTCCCCTATACACAGTATGATGAGCCCACAGCTTTTCTATACACAGTATAATGCCCCTACAGCTCCCCTATACACAATATGATGATTCCACAGCTTCCCTATGCACAATATGATGTCCCCACTGCTCCACTATACACAGTATAATGAGCACACAGCTCCCCTCTACACAGTATGATGATTCCACAGCTTCCCTGTACACAGTATGATGTCCCCACTGTTCCCCTATACACAGTATGATGAGCCCACATTTTTTCTATACACAGTATAATGCCCCCACAGCTCCCCTATACACAATATGATGATCCCACAGCTTCCCTATACACAGTATAATGCCCCCACAGCTCCCCTATACACAATATGATGATTCCACAGCTTCCCTGTACACAGTATGATGTCCCCACTGCTCCACTATACACAGTATAATGAGCACACAGCTACCCTCTACACAGTATGATGATTCCACAGCTTCCCTGTACACAGTATGATGTCCCCACTGTTCCCCTATACACAGTATGATGAGCCCACAGCTTTTCTATACACAGTATAATGCCCCTACAGCTCCCCTATACACAATATGATGATTCCACAGCTTCCCTATGCACAATATGATGTCCCCACTGCTCCACTATACACAGTATAATGAGCACACAGCTCCCCTCTACACAGTATGATGATTCCACAGCTTCCCTGTACACAGTATGATGTCCCCACTGTTCCCCTATACACAGTATGATGAGCCCACATTTTTCTATACACAGTATAATGCCCCCACAGCTCCCCTATACACAATATGATGATCCCACAGCTTCCCTATACACAGTATAATGCCCCCACAGCTCCCCTATACACAATATGATGATTCCACAGCTTCCCTGTACACAGTATGATGTCCCCACTGCTCCACTATACACAGTATAATGAGCACACAGCTACCCTCTACACAGTATGATGATTCCACAGCTTCCCTGTACACAGTATGTCCCCACTGTTCCCCTATACACAGTATGATGAGCCCACAGCTTTTCTATACACAGTATAATGCCCCCACAGCTCCCCTATACACAATATGATGATCCCACAGCTTCCCTATACACAGTATAATGCCCCCACAGCTCCCCTATACAAAACACAGCATAATAGTTAATAGTGTTCTGACACCGTGCGTCGCCTGCACTGAGAATCATGATGCCAGGAGGAAATTAACTTCATTCCTCACTGCAGCCTAGGGAGCGGCGCCGATACTGTTTCAGTCACAGCAGCTGTAACTGCGCCTCTTAGGGTATGTGCACACGTTGCGGATAACATTGCGGACTTTTCCGTTCGGATTCTGCAAAATCCGCAGGTAAAAACACCCTGCGTTTTACCTGCGGATTCCCAGCAGATTTACTGCGGATTTTGTGCAGATTTCGCCTGTGTTTTTACACCTGCGGAATTGATATGCTGCGAAAAATACAACGCAGCGTTTCCGCGCTGCATTTTCCACAGCATGTGCACTGCGGATTTTGTCTTCCATAGGTTTACATGGTACTGTAAACCTGATGGAAATCCGCTGTGGATCCACAACGTGTGCACATAGCCTTAGGCTATGTGCACAAGTAGGAAGGGTCCCTTGGGGTTCTCCTGCAGCGGATTTGATAAATCTGCAGGGCAAAACCGCTGCGGTTATCCCTGCAGATTTATCGCGGTGTGTCTTGCGGTTTCCGCTGCGGGTTTACTCCTACTATTGATGCTGCATATGCAGCATCAATAGTAATGTTAAAAATAATTAAAAAATGGTTATATACTCACCCTCTGACATCCCGATCTCCTCGGCACTGCACGCGGCGGTCCGGTTCCAAAGATGCTGTGCGAGAAGGACCTTCGTGACGTCACGGTCATGTGACCGCGACGTCACCGCAGGTCCTACTCGCACAGCAACCCTGCCACCGGACGGCCGCGTGCAGCGCTGAGAGGTGAGTATATCATTATTTTTAATTTTAATTCTTTTTTTTTACACAAATATGGTTCCCAGGGCCTGGAGGAGAGTCTCCTCTCCTCCACCCCGGGTACCATCTGCACATGATCCGCTTACTTCCCGCATCGTGGGCATAGCCACATGTGGGAAGTAAGCGGATCAATGCACTCCTATCTGTGCAGAATCGCTGCGATTCTGCACAAAGAAGTGAAATGCTGCGGAATGTAAACCGCTGCGTTCCTGTGCGTTTTTTTCAGCAGCATGTGCACAGCATTTTCAGTTTCCCATAGGTTTACATTGAACTGTAAACTCATGGGAAACTGCTGTGGATCCGCAGCTGCAGAAACACTGCGGATCCGCAGCAAAATGCACACCGTGTGCCTTAAAGCGCCACTCCAGCGGTGAAATAACAAAAAATGCTGCAGTAATGCTTTAAATGTGATGCAGCTCACGGCTTACCCAGCTGATAAGTATAATATGCCCCCTACCTCCCCTTCCCAGAGAACAACTATTACATGTGATGGAGTGCATATAGTCTCTTAACAAAACCGTATAATAATCAGCCCCTCAGTGTTGTTGCCCCTCACCCACCTCAGACCTCACAATACCCTTATCTTCTCACATTCACTCCCCCAGTGCCCTAACCCCCTCCCCCACCTAAGCCCCCACAACACCCCCATCCTCTCACATTTACCTTACATGCCTATCAATTTAATGCATTTTATCCCCAGGACCCCACTTACCAGGAAGTATCTGAGTGAAATCCAGGTGGGCACTAGGACCCAGCGTGCCTGCCCTAAGCCAATCACAGTGTGCACACAGAGGGAAGAAACCTGCAGCCTGGCCCTGGGAGGAGGTCGGTCAGCACAATACAGTGCAGGAGGGAGATTTGCAACTGGCCACTGTGCAGAATCTCCGTCAGGCAGGGGAGCAGGCATTTTACTGCTCTCCTGATGTGCTGTACTGTGCCTCATCACGGAAGTGGCAGTGCCGGCTCCCAGTGGGCCCCTTCATGTGACAGGGCCCACTGGCTGCGCTACTGGTGGACGTCCTTGGAGCTGAAGAGCTTTGGTATCCTATCGGTCACATCCTTGATCATCGCACCTGGAAAGCAGCATACTTCTCTTGTGGTTATGTCCGGTCTGCAGATGGCTGCTTCTGTGCCTCTCAGCAGTGAGTCTCCCACCACCACCACTCTTCGTTGCTTCTTGGCTGTACTTTTTGCTGTCACTTGTTGCTGTGTGCCCTTTTCTTTTTTGCTTGCTGGTATTGCTTCATCCATAGGTGTGCCATCTTCATCCTCTACAAAGATTTGATATTGGTTCTTCAGTTGTGTGGTTGGTGATTTCTCCATGGTCTTCTTGCTTCTTTTGGTCACATGCTTCCACTCATCTGCTTTTGGAGGTTCTCTGACACTTTTTTCACCTTCTGTGACCAGTAGAGATGCTTCTGTTCTGTCTAGGAAGTCTTCATTCTCTTTGATGAGTTTCAAAGTTGCTATTCTTTCTTCCAGACCCCGCACCTTTTCTTCTAAAAGAGCCACTAGTCTACACTTCTGACAGGTGAAATTGGATTCTTCTTCTGGTCGATCTGTGAACATGTAGCACATGCTGCAGCTCACCATGTAGGTTGTCACATCTGCCATGTTGCTCCTAGATCCTGCTGACTTGCTGTGTGTTTTCCTTCTTGTGTAATCTACTCAGCCAAGCTTTCTTGCAATAATGTCCTACAGGTGCGCGGTTTGGTGATGCTTTCCAAGCAGCTGGTCCTGGCTGTACCAAACGATCTTCTTGCTGAGGGAGACTCTTCGCTTTTCCCAGAAGGCACCTGGAATATGCAAATTATCCTCCTCGAGCTTGAATCCTTGGTTTGGTGATGCTTTCCAAGCAGCTGGTCCCGGCTGTACCCAACGATCTTCTTGCTGAGGGAGACTCTTCGCTTTTCCCAGAAGGCACCTGGAATATGCAAATTATCCTCCTCAAGCTTGAATCCCTGGTTTGGTGATGCTTTCCAAGCAGCTGGTCCCGGCTGTACCCAACGATCTTCTTGCTGAGGGAGACTCTTTTATTTTCCCAGAAGGCACCTGGAATATACAAATTATCCTCCTCGAGCTTGAATCCCTGGTATTATTATCATAAAGTATAATGTGTCACGAAAAAACAATCTCAAAGTCACTGGGATTTGTTGAAGCATTCCAGAGTTATTACCACATAAAGTGACAGTGGTCAGATTTCAAAAATTTGGCTCCGTCACTATCTTTTAAACAATGCTCGATTTTCAGCACATTTTTAGAGGTGAATATAATAGGGCAAGCGATTAATGAAAGCTTTATTTTTAACACATTTAATTGCCTGAATTGTCTGAATTGAAGGCGACTAGTGGGACAATGGATGAGTCTCCCATGATTTGTGTTACCAGGTACCGGCCTTCGATTTCATATATAAATCTCCAGACTTGCATCCATTACGGCTCACATTCATTTGTCTAACGACTACGTACTGAGGCACGACGGTGATGCTGTCTATTTACCCTGGGGAATTTCATCACACAACAATTGAAATTTATAAAAAATAATATATCATACATTTGATATTTAGTAATAATGAATAATAAAGAAACCGCTTCTGTAAGTATTGCATCTTTGTAATAATAGTTAATGCAGTTTGAAAAGATTATTTTCCAAATTATTGATTTATTAAAAAAACATTAAAAACTATTTGTATTATCTAATTTGGAATTTGACTATTGAAATGAATTCTGATTGCTGACATTTAAAGTTAGAGGGAAACTTTATTGCTTTGGACTATGTTATACAGGTGAGCGAATCTGCCAAAAATTAAAATGGGTAAATTCTCAAAAATTCAGCCAGGAAATTCAATGAGCATCAAACTGATTTAATGCTACTCAACTGAGCCCCAACTGCATTTGGAAGTCTCCTAACACCAAAGTATAATAAACTGATGGGTGGAAAGGGTTAAAAACAATCATGCTCCCCTTGCTCCTCACACGTACTCACTGCCACAGCTCCCTGCTAGCTCTGGATTCTGTTCCCCTGCTCCAGTGCTTGGTCTCCTCTCCAATCTTCTCCAGCACCTCGGTCCACTGCGGTTAATGTGGTCTGATGTATGTCATGATAATAGCAGAACATTTGCCTAGACCTCGCTAGTGCCAAAATCATCGGAAAACAGTTCAATAGCACTTGAGCGAAGCTGGTGCCTGAGGACGTTAGCAGAGAACCGTCAGGAAGCCGTTGTAGCAGGGACGGGTGAAGGCCTTGGCGAGTGGGACTTGTTACGTTTTTTCTTTTTTAAAACTATTCCTGTCCCATATTTATCCAGTAAACAGCCGCTCACTGAACAAAATTTTACTGTATTTACACAAGTCAAATTAACAAAATATCACACTGGGAAATTTATACAAATTCAATTAGTTTAGTATAAAATTGTTCATCCTTATTATTATATTTCAGATGCTTTTCAGCATTTCTAAACAACATACAAAAAAGCTCCAAGGAAAAAATTATTTCATATTTTTTTCCTTCAAAGCACCACTCCAGAGTTTTTTTTCGTTGCACCACTGGAGTGTTGCTTTAAATGTAATTCACCTGCCCCTGTCTCATACTCACCTGTCGCTGCCTTCATCATTTCCCACTGTCGCTACCATCAGTCTCCGGCAAAAAGTGACTTCCCTGCTACTCCCGTGTTTCACGGAACTGTGCAGAGGTCACTTTACAATACAAGTCTACGAGAGCCTCGTTCTGGCTCTCATAGACTTGCATTGAGAGCCTGTGATTTAGATTCTGACTTCCATCTAAGATGGAGCTGTGGGACCAGAGTGGTGCCTAAAATGGTGAAGACATCACAGGGTGAGTATATGACATAGGGCAGGGAGCTTACGTTGAAAGTGTCTCTACAGCGCTGAAAAAATAAAACGCTACAGTGCTGCTTTCTATGCAAAAAGCTATTTACATGATACAGAAACAATTTTGATTGAAGGAATTCTGGTAACCATGAAACTATCTGCCTCCCTCCTGATAAAATGAAGGGATTGTGGTGCTTTTCTGAGCTCTGCTGTTTTCTAACACTAATGGTGGTCTGAAGAGACAGTCTATGGAGCTCGTCTTCAGTGCCCAAAGAGTGCTGCCTTCATATGTAGTCTTCTGCTCCTTTGTTTCCGTGATTAGGAGGGATGGTATGACCTGGAATTCCTTTAACTATCTAGAGCAGGAATTTTGTCACTGTCAAGATATTATATGTTGCTGTTTTCAATTTACTACAGTTTATCTAAAATTTTCTCCATATTTAGAGCAATTTGACCGTGGTCACTGAGTTTTTCCTTTTAGGATTTCAAATCAGACAAAGTTTAAGAGTTTCACTGTTCTGTCTTCTCCTTGTGGTTTTCTGTGGGACAATATGTGGAAATCTCCTGATCATCACCCTGGTGTCCACCACAAAAAACCTCCACACTCCAATGTACTTCTTCATTTCTCAACTGTCGCTCAGTGACATTCTGGTGATTACCAATATTGTCCCCAATTTGCTCCAAATTCTACTCAATAATGGGGGATCCATAGCATTTATTGATTGCTTCACTCAGTTGTACTTTTTATGTGCTCCAGAAGTATTTGAATGTTTCCTTCTAGCAGTGATGTCTTATGACCGATATGTGGCCATCTGTAATCCCCTCCGTTACTCCACCATCATGACTACAGCACATTGTGTCATATTATCAATTATGTGTTGGGTGTTTGGATTTTCTTTTGTTTTGATTTACATTGTTAAAATGGCAAAACTAAACTTTTGCGGTCCAAATACCATAGACCATTTATTCTGTGATATTGTTCCCCTACTAGAAATTTCCTGTTCTGACACCTTCATTATTCACTTGGAAATTGCTGTTATGGTCATTCCATTTGTTATTATTCCAACCATAATTATTGTATTGTCTTATACTTTTATTGTGTCAGCGGTATTAAAGAATAAATCTAATGTCAGTAGACAAAAAGCCTTCTCCACCTGTGGCTCCCACCTCATTGTGGTGTCTATTTTTTACTGGACCATGTTTGGTGTTTATGCTTTCCCAACAAAAGGCCGAACACTCACCCTGAGTAAGATCCTCTCATTGCTATATACAGTGTTTACTCCTTTTATTAACCCCATTATATACAGTCTGAGAAATAAAGATATTAGGAAAGCCATTCTTAAGCATGCAGCCTGGTAAATTAACAACTAGAGACTTTTCTAACCTGATTTGTTGCTGCTCCAGATTTTTCTTTTCTGGGCAAACGTAATTTGCATTTCTTTACCCCTGTTGCCTTTTTTTAAATTTTTTTCTTTTTTTAACAATTCCAAGACCTTTATTTAGGTAAAACACGAAAGGTCCATATATACGATCCATCACACAAAGGATTAAATATTCCAGAACACGAATGCAGATCAGTTACAGAATAAAAGTCCAACAAACCAGCACAGAGGATAACAGTCCGTATTCCTTCCCTTCTTTCTCTCTCTGACATGCTGTTTTCACTTCATGGGTTCCACACAGGATGTGAATTCCCCCCAGCTCCTGTCCTCTCCTTATGTCCAGGAGTAGTCAGACAGGTTGGGGTGGTTTTCAGGCCTCCCACACCTGACAAAAGTGCCTGGTGGATTAAGGCACTACAGGGGGTCATTGTTTCAACAAGTATAGATCAATATGTCATTAGCATAATAGCAAACAGGTTTATTCACTGACCCTGTGGAGAGATAACAGTACAGGAATGTGGGGGCTGATATCAGATGGCAAATAACAGCCATTCATCAATCGGCAAATAACTCATACCACAAGAGAGCACCATGACAATCAGTAAAGTATAAATATACACAAAATGATACCCACATAACATATCCCACCATCACAACCTCTCCCCCCTCATAATAAGTGAGCACGCCATTAGGTCTACACAGACCTCTGGCCTGCTCACTTTAGTTTATAGTTCCTTGTACAGTGGCAAGGGTTGCAATAATCATGAGCACTTGTCCATAAATTCCCGGGTCCTGGCTTTATGGTCATACCAGGCTCATACCATGGTATGGTCATACCATGGGTTCCACACAGGATCTGACTTTTTTAAACATTTTTAAACCCCTTCCTCTTCTTTTTTGTTTCATTGTGGTTGCGTCTTGAGAAAGAAATCAGTTGAGTTGCAAAATGTGTTGACAATTGGATTCACCCTCTTTACCAGCACTAAATGTGGAGATTTATTACATCCAGAATGCAGCTTCTATACATGATATAAATTTCTCCATGCCAATTTGCTGAGAATACTCTTCAACACATGGAGCAGCAGCAGCTGGTATTCCCATATTAATAAAGTAGTTGTGCCTGTCACAATTCCCAAAATAACCCTACCGTTTATGTTCTTTACCGTTGGGAGTCACCCTAGGTGCACATTTTTCACCCTTTTAGCACTATTCCACGTAGATATAATAAGCTTGCTTTAGGGATCTTAACCCCTTAAGCCCCGAGGGTGGTTTGCACGTAAATGACGGGGCCAATTTTTGCAATTCTGACCACTGTCCTTTTATGAGGTTATAACTCTGGAACGCTTCAACGGATCCTGGTGATTCTTACATTGTTTTCTCGTGACATATTGTACATAATGATAGTGGTAAAATATATTTGATATAACCTGCGTTTATTTGTGAAAAAAAACAGAAATTTGGCAAAAATTTTGAAAATTTCACAATTTTCCAACTTTGCATTTTTATGCCCTTAAATCACAGAGATATGTCACACAAAATACTTAATAAGTAACATTTCCAACATGTCTACTTTACATCAGGAAAAAAAGGGGAAATCCGGCTCCAGGAGTAAAAAAATCAAGATTTATTTCAACATGTTAAAACTTGGAAAACTGCTTACAGGCTATCAAATAGCATGATTCAGATGAAAGTTACCATGTAGCCGCTGGACGCGTTTCGAGCACTGACGGTGCTCTTAGACTTCAGCATAAGACTGAGCAAGACATTCCACATATAAGAACAATGCAAACAGGTGAATATAATTAGCAATTTGCTCTGAGTCAATACCGTGCCGACATTGCGGCAAGGAAAGAACCAGAGACTAGTTGCGATATTAAAAGAACATTCAAAAAACTCATCAAAGCATGAAGAGAATAATAGAAAAGAATAATACAAGAAAAATATGTAAGAAAAATAATATGAAAGCAATAGGAAAAAGCAAAAAACACAAGTTAATAATGCAGCATAGCTTCCTTCCTGAGATTTAACCCTGATGGTACACGGGTGTTTAACAAGTAAATCCAGAAAGCTTCTCTATCACGCAATTTTTTCTCTTTATCCCCTCCCCTGGTATTCCGATATATCTGTTCAATTGTAAAGACCCTTAGATGGGTAGTTTGTCTATTGTGTATTCTAATGAAATGATTGGAAACATTAGAAACGTGTCTGACCGATGGTTGTACTATATCATAAAGGTGTTCACGGAACCTGTCTTTTAGTCTTCTTATGGTAGATCCAACATATAAAAGTTTGCACTCTATACATTCAATAATATATATTGTACAATTAGTGTTGCAATCTAAATAACTCTTTATAAGGAATTTCTTTTGATTATTGGAACAAAAAAAAATTGGTGGCTTTTGTGGTGTAAGGGCAAGTTTTGCATGGATGTAAACCACATTTAAAAAACCCTTTGGTAGATAACCAGCTGGTGGGATTCTTATTAATGTTAGAATCAAGGTAACTAGGAGATAAGGCATTGCCCAATGTGGGTGCACATCTTGATACTATTCTAATACCATCCTGAAGAATTACATCCATAATGTGATCATCCCTTAATATGTTGAGATTTTGAAAAACAATATCGGAATTGGCTTTGAAATGAGTACTTTGAGTTAATACCAAAACTGGTTGATTAATGGAATTTTTTTTATTAATTTTTTTTTATTATTCCCAGGAATGGCATTAATATTAATGAGATCCGATCTCTGTTTAGTATCCACTATGTCAAAAGCACGTTTATTGCTCCATTTAGGATAATGTCTGGTGGTCAAACGTTTTCTGATAACAGATTTTTCTTGATCAAAAGCTAACTTATTGCTGCAGTTTCTTTTGGCTCTAAGTGCTTTGCCCAATGGGATAGATTTTATGGTATGGGACGGGTGAAAGCTTTGAGCGTGTAAAATAGTATTACCTGCAATTTTCTTACGGTAGGTGTGACTTTGAATGACTTCATCATGTGAAGCTGTGAAAACTAAGTCCAAAAAATTAATACATTTATTATCAAAAGTTTAAGTAAATTTCAAATTAAACGGATTATTGTTAATGTAAAAAATGAAATGAGATATGGAATTGTGATCACCGGACCAGACTATTAGTAAATCGTCAATATATCTTGAATAATATTTTATGTATTAAAAAAAGGGATGGTCAGTAGAATAAATGTAACTTTTCACCCACCACGCCATCACCAAATTAGCTACAGAAGGGGAAAATTTGGCCCCCATAGACACTCCATTGTACTGATTAAAAAACTTTTTGTCAAACATGAAATAGTTATGTGACAATAAAAATGTTAGAACAGATATTGTAAATGATTGAAATTCATGGGAAAAATTACTGTATTTCTCTAAATGAAATTGAATGGCAAATAAAGCAATTTTATGGGGGATCGATACAAAGCAACAACATCACAAGAAAGCCATAACCATTGTGAGTTCCAAACAACGCCTTCAAACATGTGTAAGATGTCTCGAGAGTCTTGTAAATAATCTGGGACCCTCCATGCTAAAGGTTGTAAGATGGTATCAAGCCATTCACCCAAATGCTCACTGTATGAGCCAATTCCTGAAATAATAGGACGCATGGGAGGTGGAAATGTATTCTTATGTGTTTTAGGTAGCGCAAGTAAAAAAGGGATCATTGGATTCTCAAAGTGCAACTAATCAGCCTGTTTCTTAGGGAAAAAGCCCTGACCCAGACCAGTGTCAATAATGTTTTTACATTGAGTTACATATTCCGAAGTTGGATCAGATTTAATCCGACTATAGTAGTCATTTGTAGATAGCATCCGATAAATAGATTCAGAATAGTCAATTTTGTTCAAAATTACCACAGACCCTCCTTTTTCTGACATCTTTATAATGATATTGTATTTATTCTTGATTTTATCTAAAGATTCTCGTTTGGACTTAAATAAATTTAATTTCTGAACTTTGTTAGGAGGTTTTAAAATAAACCACCATTTTTTTTGTTCCAATAATCAAAAGAATTTCCTTATAAAGAGTAAATTTGAGCGACTTTTACTTTTTTAAGATCGAGTTGGGTTTCACGAAACCCAATTTTCTCAAAAGTCGAGTCGAGTGAAATCGGCCGATTATCGCGAAAAGTCGGGGATCGACCGAAACACGAAACCCAATGCAAGTCAATGGGGAAGCATAGTGGAGGCCACGAAAACACCTATAGTGCCCATTTTAATGGCAAAAACATCCATTCTTGTTACCGAAGCTTGTCAATCTTAATTTACTTTATAATAGTAGTTAGGCATTGGAAATTGGGGGTCATTTGGTTGTAGGGGGTAGGGCTGGTTCAAGTTTTTAGTGGGCCCAGGAAACGTGGACTACATCATGGCGGTGGAGCAGGGAGAGGTAAGTATTTCAACTTTGCAAGTGCTGTGATCCTGAGCAGGCAGGGGGGCCCACTCGTTCGCATTGGCACTGGCACAGGGCCCCTCACAGTACGGCGGTGTGTTTGCACGGCGGGGGCACCTCCCACCGGCAGCAACACTTTTGTGTACTATGAGGGGCCCTGTGCCAGTGACATCGCCAAAGAGTATGCCCCCCCACCTGATGAAGGAACCTGCACTTTCATCTGCACCTTCCTCTTTGTCCCCGTGTAAGGTGGTATAGTATGCAGGAAGGGGAACCTGACTTTCAGCAGGGTAAGATTCTGGCTTTGTAGCATGCAAGGGGAATGTAGTGGTCTGGGTCAATGTACGAGCAGACTCATCTAGCACTGGCTGGGCAATGGGCAGGATTAGGGGGAAACACAGATATAGGCCCAAATAATTAAGTGGGCTAACTGCAGTTCAAAATTGGTAACAGGACTAACCAGGTGGCATTGTTTTGTTCAGTGGAGGACAACTGTAATGAGAGGCTGACACAGTGAGTAGGCCCAAATAAGTAACTAGGCTAAATGCAGTTCAAAATTGGTAACAGGACTAACCAGGCGGCATTGCTTTGTTCAGTGGAGCACAACTGTAATGAGAGGCTGACACAGTGAGTAGGCGCAAATAAGTAACTAGGCTAAATGCAGTTCAAAATTGGTAAGAGGACTAACCAGGCGGCATTGCTTTGTTCAGTGGAGGACAACTGTAATAAGAGGCTGACACAGTGAGTAGGCCTGAATAAGTAACTAGGCTAAATGCAGTTCAAAATTGGTAACAGGACTAACCAGGCGGCATTGCTTTGTTCAGTGGAGGACAACTGTAATGAGAGGCTGACACAGTGAGTAGGCCCAAATAAGTAACTAGGCTAAATGCAGTTCAAAATTGGTAACAGGACTAACCAGGCGACATTGCTTTGTTCAGTGGAGGACAACTGTAATGAGAGGCTGACACAGTGAGTAGGCCCAAATAAGTAACTAGGCTAAATGCAGTTCAAAATTGGTAACAGTAGTAAACAGGCGGCACTGCTTTGTTCAGTGGAGGAGAACAGCAGGGAGCGGCAGACACTATTAGTAGGCCCCAACCAAACTAGTAGGCCAAATGCAGTTTAAAATTTGTAAATATAGGCCGAAAGCCTGAAGACTGAAGCTCAGCTTCTTTCAGTGGAGGACAACACCAAGGAGCGGCAGACACCATTAGTAGGCCCCAACCAAACTAGTAGGCCAAATGCAGTTTAAACTTTGTAAATATAGGCCGAAAGCCTGAAGATTGAAGCTCAGCTTTGTTCAGTGGAGGACAACTGCAAGGAGCGGCAGACACCGTTACTAGGCCCAACCAAAGTAGTAGACCCAATGCAGTTTTCAAATTCCTATAGGCTGAAAACCTGACAATTGAAGCTCAGATTTTTTCAGAGGAGGACAGCTGTATTGAGTGGCGCAGACAGACACAGGTAGTAGGCCTTAAACCAAAAAGTTGGCTTAATGCAGTTTAAAAAAGGTTACAGGGGTACACAGGCAGTATTGGTGTGGTCAGCAGGGGACGATTGCAAGGAGGGACCGCAGACAGACTTACTAGGCCTAAAATAAAAAAGTAGACTCCATGCAGGTTTAAATAGGTTACAGGAGTACACAGGCAGCATTGGTGTGGTCAGCGGAGGACGATTGCAAGGAGGGACTGCAGACAGACTTACTAGGCCTAAAATAAAAAAGTAGGCTCTATGCAGGTTTAAATAGGTTACAGGGGTACCCAGGCAGCATTGGTGTGGTCAGCGGAGGACGATTGCACCGAGGGGCAGACACAGTTAGTAGGGCCAAAAAAGTAATAGGCAAAATGCAGTTAAAAATAGGTTACAGGAGTACGCAGGCGGCCTAGCTTTGTTCTGTGGAGGACAACTGTAGGAGTGTCTGACACAGTTAGTAGGCGAAAATAATAAAGTGAGGTTAATGTCTGGCAAAAAAAAATTCACAAATAAACAGGTGACACACCTAGGTACAGGGGTGGGCTCCTCTGCTGACTTGCAGACAGTGGTAGTTGGCGCAAAGCATTAACTGGTATAAATGTAGGACAGGGTCCCTGAATATTTTTACTAGCATCAGTCATGTCAACAAATTGGTATTGGCAGTGCCATTGAAGGATTTAACAGCACAGACTAAACAGTGGTGGAGCAGTGAGAGGTAATTTTTCAAGTGGTAGAGCACTGTTTGAGCTGGGGGGAACACTCTCTCGTGGGCGGCGGTACTGGCCCAGGGCCCATCATGTTACGACAGTGTGTTTGACATTGGGTGTGCACCACCACCGCCAGAGACACTTCATTGTACTATGAGGGACCCTGTGCCAGTGTCGTTGCCCAAAAGTGGGCACACCCACCTGTTCAGCCAAATGGCAGTCGCACGGGTGCTTGCGCCAAGTGGTGACCACGGCCCCATGGGGGGAGTCAGCCCATTTAGGGAGGTGTAAAAATGGCCAATGGTGGACATACAGAAGCTGCAAATGGAGAAATTGAAATGGAGTCCAAAATCAAGGTATTTTTACAGGAAAGATAGGTGTCAGCAGGGAAAGGTGGGGCAAAATAATTAGAAATCAATGATTGGTTCATTTTAATGAAGGTTAGATCATCAACATTTTGGGTAGCCAGATGAGTCCTTTTTTCGATCAGTATTGAACCAGCAGCACTGAATACTCTTTCTGATAGCACACTAGCAGCTGGGCAAGCAAGCTCCAGTAAAGCATATTCTGCCAATTCAGGCCAGGTGTCTATTTTGGATGCTCAGTATTCAAATGGGAATGACGTGTGAGGGAGAACATCAATAAGGGAGGAAAAATAGTTTGTAACCAAACTGGACAAATGTTGTCTCCTGTCACTTTGAATCGATGCTGCAGTACCTGTCGTGTCTGCGGTCATTGCGAAATCACTCCACAACCTGGTCATAAAACCCCTCTGTCCAACGCCACTTCTGATTTGTGCACCTCTAACACCTCTTGCATGTTGCCCCCTGCAGCTCTTGTGAGAACCATCACCCCCGCTGTGTGCTGGGAGTGCCTGAGCCAAGCGGTCAACAAGAGTTGCATGTTTGGTAGCCAATATTTGCTCAAGGTTCTCATGCTGCATGATATTTTGCAATTTCCTTTTATAGCGTGGATCCAGGAGGCAGGCCAACCAGTAATCATCATCGGTCATCATTTTGATAATGAGGGGTCCCTTTTTAGGATACGCAAGGCATAATCCGCCATGTGGGCCAATGTTCCAGGTGTCAATTCACTGCTTGTGCAGGGTTGAGGAGCACTTTCTGGCAAATCAATATCTCTTGTCTCCCTCAAAAACCCTGTACCTGACCTTGCAAAGCCACCAGTTTCTATTGCCCCCTGAGAAGCTTCCTCCTCCCTTAGATATTCATCCCCATCATCCTCCTCGTCCTCCTCCTCTTCGTCCGCCACCTTGTCCAGGAGACATCTCTGAGCAGACAATGGCTGACTGTCATCAAGGTTTCCCTCGTCCTCGGCTGCAGATGTCTGCTCCTTTATGTGCGTCAAACTTTGCATCAACAGACGCATTAGGGGGATGCTCATGCTTATGATGGCATCGTCTGCACTAACCAGGCGTGTGCAATTCTCAAAACACTGAAGGACTTGACACAGGTCTTGTAGCTTCGACCACTGCACACCTGACAACTCCATGTCTGCCATCCAACTGCCTGCCCGTGTATGTGTATCCTCCCACAAATACATTACAGCACGCCTCTGTTTGCACAGCTTCTGAAGCATGTGCAGTGTGGAGTTCCACCTTGTTGCAACGTTGATTATTAGGCAGTGCTGGGGAAGCTTCAAAGATCGTTGATGGTTCGGCATATGGCTGGAGTGTACGGGCGAAAGGCAGATGTGCGAGTAAAGTCTTCGCACCTTCAGGAGCAGGGCGGGTAACACCGGATAACTTTTCAGGAAGCACTGCACCACCAGGTTCATGGTGTAAGCCAGGCAAGTATGTGTTTCAGTTGTGAAAGGGCTATGGCAGCCATAAAATTCCTTCCGTTATCACTGACTACTTTGCCTGCCTCAAGATGAACACTGCCCAGCCATGACTAAGTTTCTTGCTGCAAGAACTCGGCCAGAACCTTGCGGTGTGTCTGTTATCGCCCAAACACTTCATTTCCAACACAGCCTGCTGACGCTTACCACTATCTGTTCCGTAATGGGACACCTTGTGTGCAACAATGGCAGCTGCGGATGGAGTGGTCGTGCGACTGCGGTCTGTGGACGAGCTCTCGCTTCTACTGGCGGAGGAGGAGGAGGGGGGGCGAACGCCTACAGCCAACTGTTTCCTAGACTGTGGGCTAAGCAGAACTGTCCCACTATGGCTGTCCCCTGTGGACCCTGCATCCAGCACATTAACCCAGTGTGCCATGACGGACATGTAACGTCCCTGGCCATGCCTACTGGTCCATGCATCTGTTGTGAGGTGCACCTTTCTACTAACAGATTGCCTGAGTGCATGGACAATGCGGTCGTTGACATGCTGGTGGAGGGCTAGGATGGCTTTTCTCGCAAAAAAGTGTCGACTGGGTAGGTCATAGCGTGGCAATGCGAAGGCCATCAGGGCTTTGAAAGCTTTGCTTTCAACCAACCGGTAGGGCATAATCTCTAACAAGATTAATCTAGCAATGTGGGCGTTCAAACCCTGTGTACGCGGATGAGAGGCTGAGTACTTCCTTTTCCTAACGAGAGTCTCTTGTAGGGTGAGCTGGACTGGAGAGCTGCATATGGTGGAACTAGCGGGGGTGGTGGTGGACATGGCAGACTGAGAGAGGGTTGGTGATGGTATTCTTGCTGTTGGCCTACATACAGTGTTTGCTCCCAAGAACCTGTTGATTCCCTGACTGCTTTGGCCTTGCGACGAAACCTCCACATTTACTGCAGTTGGTGTGGTAAACGATGGGCTTACAGTGAGGGAAGGAATGTAGCGTTGCTGACTAGCTTCATTTTGAGCGGGTGCAACAACGTTACGGGACGTTTGGTAGTTAGTCCAGGCTTGCAAGTGCATGGTGGTTAAATGTCTACGCATGCAAGTTGTATTTACATTTTTGACATTCTGACCTCTGCTAAAGGTCCTTCAGCATTTCTTACAGATCACTTTGCACTGATCATTCCGATCTTGGTTAAAAAATTGCCAGACTGCACTCTTCCTACTATCGAATACCTTTTCAGGCATTGCACACTGTGCTACTTTAACTGGATGGCCACGCTGTCCTACAACTGTTTTTTGTTTTGACACACGTTTTTTGCCAGATATGGGCCTGCCAGATGAAAGCTGTTGCGATGTTGATGGCTGCTGCTGCTCCTCCTCCTCCTCTGCTTCAGAGCTACTGCCAGAGCCACCCTGTTCCCCCAATGGCTGCCAAAAGGGGTCAACAAATGGGTCATCTATCACCTCCTCTTCAATGTCCTGTGCACCTTCCTCTGTGTCACCGTGTAAGGTGCTATAGCGTTCGGGACGGGGCACCATAGTCTCATCAGGGTCAGGTTTTGGCTCAGTACACTGCGAGGGCAATGTTGTGATCTGAGTCAATGGAACATAATAATCTAGCTGTGGCTGTGCATCCTCTGTGCACTCCATGTCCGATTCATGTTGTAATGGGCTGTTAACTATTTCCCTTTCTAACCATGGCACGGTATGTGTAAAGAGCTCCATGGCGTAAACTGTAGTGTCAACTGCCGCATCCTTCACTTTTGCTTTCGGTGAAGGACTTAAGGAAGCAACTCGTTCGTGACCGGGAGCATCCACAGACGTCTCGCTGCTTTTATATTTGGAACTTTCTGAAGATGAGGCGAAAGAGCTAGAGGCTGAGTCAGCAAGGAAAACCAAAACTTTTTCCTGCTGCTCCGGCTTTAAAAGCTGTTTTCTTACTCCCAGATAAGGGAGCCTTCGAGACCTTGTGTAGCCAGATGATGATGCTGGCTGGCTCAACACCTCAAGCCTTAGGTGCTATTTTGCTTTTCCCACAACCACCAGATGCTCCACCACCACCACCACCCCCATCATCATTACCAGCTGGCAATGACCGCCCACGGCCTCTTCCACCAGACTTCCTCATTTTTGAAAAAAATTAACCAAAATAACAACCGTTATATGGTACTGTAAAACAAGGTAGAAGGTGTATCTAAACTTGTTGAGAATTTAAATCTCCCTTTTTTGGGGGGTAGACTGCACCCAAAAATCAGGCCTTGTGTATTACACTACACAATGTAAGTGGCAGAACGTGGCTGGAAGATATACGACAAACAGAACTGACGCAGATGCACTTAGTGGCAATTTAAATCTCCCTTTTTAAGTGTGGGAGACTGCTGCAAAAATCAGGCCCACTGTATTACACTACACAATGTAAGTGGCAGAAAGTGGCTGGCAGATATACGACAAACAGAACTGACGTATATCCACTTAGTGGCAATTTAAATCTCCCTTTTTTGGGGGTTAAACTGCAGCAAAACTCAGGCCCAATGTATTTTACTACGCAATGTGAGTGGCAGCAAGTGGCTGGCAGATATACGACAAACTGAACTGACGTAGATTTACTTAATGGCGATTTAAATCTTCCTTTTTTGGGGGTTAAACTGCAGCAAAACTCAGGCCCAGTGCATTTTACTGCGCATTGTGAATGGCAGCAAGTGGCTGGCTGATACAGCACAAACTAAGAGGACTGAGGTATATCCACTTTGTGAGAATTTCAATCTCACTTTTTTTGGGGGAGACAGCATCACAACTCAGGCCCAGTGTGTAACACAACGCAATGTAAGTGGCAGCAAGTGGCTGGAAGATATCAGAAAAAATCCAAGAACTGTAGTACTATTTCTATCTCCCTACAATGATCTCAGGACAAGTATGGCAGCAACAAAAAGGACTGCTGCACACAAAAGTGTGGACAAATAAACAAGATAACTGCAGAAAGGAGCAACAGGATTTTTGCTTTTAAAAAAGCAGTTGGTTTGCACAGCAGCGTGCAAACAGCAATGCAGCTATCAGGGAGCCTTATAAGGCAGCCTAATAGGCTACAGAGCTGATGCACAAAAATCTAGCCTCCACTGTCCCTGCAAAGAAAAGGTGGTGTTAGACAGTGGAAATCGCTACAGCACAAGCGGTTTGGGGGTTAATCTTCCCTCCCTAAGTATATCCCTGCTTCTGACGAAGCTGCAGCAACCTCTCCCTATGCTGAGATCGGCAGCAGTAAGATGGTGGTCAGCATGCACGCCCCTTTATAGCGCCTGTGACGCCGCAGAAAGCCAGCCAATCACTGTCATGCCCTTCTCTACGATGGTGGGGACCGAAACCAATGTCATCACGCTGCCCACACTCTGCGTCCACCTTCATTGGCTGAGAAATGGTGCTGAAAGCGTCATACGAAACGCGACTTTGGCGTGAAGATCGCCGACAGCATTGCCGATCCCATGCTGGGATTGGGTCGGGTTTCATGAAACCAGACTTTGCCGAAAGTCGGCGATTTTTGACATTGTCCGATCCATTTCGCTCAACCCTACTCAGGACATCATTAAATATATTCACTAAGAGGATCAATGTAATGTTGGATTAATTATGGAGGTTCTGCAGTTCTGGCACATCAGGGGCTTGGCCAATGGGATACAGCACCTGCAAACCATTCCAGCAAAATCTGCCTTTCAATATGGTGCTAATTCATTTCTGAGATTTTTATTGTGTTTGAAAAGTAACTTCTGACCTCAAATGGGGTATTGGTGAGCTCAAGAAAAATTGGATATCAAATTATGTGGTCCATTTTCTGCTTTACACTCTATTGAAAATTAAAACGCTTGGAGCTAAATAAACACCCAAGTGGTAAAAATGTAATTACTTTTTCTTCACCTCCCAATAGTATAAATGTTGGGACATATCTGTGGTGTCAATATGCACACTGCAGTTCTAGATTAATTCATTGAAAAGTGTAGTTTCTTAATAGTGATAAGCAAGTGTACTCGTTGCTCGGGTTTTCCCAAGCACGCTTGGGTGACCTCCGAGTATTTGTTAGTGTTCGGAGATTTAGTTTTCATGATGGCAGCTGAATGATTTACAGCTATTAGCCAGCCTGAGTACATGTGGGCATTGCCTGGTTGCTATGTAACCCTCACATGTATTCAAGCTGGCTAGTAGCTGTAAATCATTCAGCTGCGGCGATGAAAACTAAATCTCCGAGCAGTCACAAATACTCGGAGACCACCAAAGTGTGCTCGGCAAAACCCGAGCAACGAGTATTCTCGTTCATCACTATTTCTAAAATGAAGTCACCTATGGGGCTTTCTGCTGTTCTGGCACCTCAGAATATCTGCCAATGTGACATGATCCCGCAAACCATCCCAGTAAAATATGCACTCCAATATGGCGCTCCTTCATTTCTGCACTTTGCATTGTGCCTGAAAACTAGTTTTCAACCACAAATAAGACATTGGTAAATTTTGGAGAAACTGCATAACAAATTATGTGGTCCATTTTTCTCCTAATAAAACTTTTGAAAATTAAAATGTGGCACTAAACCAACATTTTAGTGGAAAAAAAATAATTTTTAATTTCCACAGCCCAATGCTACCCTATTCTGTGAGCTGTGGGTTTAAAATGCTCATTGCACAGCCAGACAATTTCCTAAAGAGGTATAGTTTTCAAAATGGGGTCACATGTGGCAGATTTCTGCTATTTTGTCAATTTAGTGGCTCTGCAAATGCGACATGGTGAACTGTTAAATCTGCGCTTGAAAAGTCAAACAGCAATCTTTCCCTTCCAAAGCTGCGGTCTGTGTCCCAAAAGTACTTTTCCTCAAGGTATGCAGCATCAGCAGTACTCAAGAAGAATTGCATAGTCCATTTTCTCCTGCTACCCCTGTAAAAATCAAAAAGTTGTGTCCAAAGCAATACTTTTTGTGGAAAAACATTTTTTTATTTTTATGTTTTAAAATTCCATGAAGCACTTGCGGTAGGTGTCGAGTTCCAACCTCTGCACAGGGGGAATCTCAAACCATCTCTGCTGCTATCTCCCATTCTTCTCCGACCGCAGTGGAGTCTGCTCAGCAGAAACGTCGGTCCCAGCACCTAGCTCTGGCTGATACTGGACGATTGGTTACTACTGCCCTTCCAGGCTCTGTCCTTGTAGCCAGCAATGTTCAGCAGTGAGCAGGTCTTTCTGGGACTACGTCCTGCTTTTCCCTTACTGAGCATGCCCACAGGACGACCTCCCACTGGAGGTCGGGGGTCACATGCTCAGGTCCTGTTGCAGCTCCTATTGGACCATCTGGAAGGTATTGTAGCACTGCCGCTATAAAATGTTCGCATGACCACTCGGCCATGCGCTAGTGTACACTTGTAAATGTGTGTGTGTTGATGAGAGAAAGTCACTCATTAATTATCCTCTCCCTTGTGTATGACTGCTCATGTAAGGTGGATGATTGCTATCTAGCACCCAACTTTCTATCAGCACGTGACACACAAAGCAGCGTCAAATTGCTGTGACCACCAGTGCGGCGCCGTGCTCTTTCACAGCGCTTTCCTTAGCCAAGCCTAGGTGGTTAGTGGTGTCTAGGGTTGAGCGAAATGGATCGTTCATTTTCATAAGTCGCCGACTTTTGGCAAAGTCGGCGTCTCATGAAACCCGACCCGATCCCTGTGTGGGGTCGGCCATGCGGTACGCGACTTTCGCGCCAAGGTCGCATTTCAATGACGCTAAAAGCGCCATTTCTCAGCCAATGAAGGTGGACGCAGAGTGTGGGCAGCGTGATGACATAGATCTCAGTCCCCACCATCTTAGAGAAGGGCATTGCAGTGATTGGCTTGCTTTCTGCGGCGTCACAGGGGCTATAAAGGGGTGTTCTGTTGTGAACTCTGTTTTTGGGCTCCCTCTGGTGGTTACTGGTGGTACTGGCTGACTTTTGTCTTGTGTTTCCAGTGCACCTGTTCCCATCAGGAAACTGGGAGTTTCCTATTTAGTCTGGCTTCTCAGTCATTCTAGTGCCGGCAATCAATGTTACCAGAGCACCTCTGTTGCTTGCTACCTGCTCCAAGTCTGCAATTCAGCTAAGTTGGATCTTTGGCATTTTTTGTGTTTGTTTGTCCAGCATTAGTGATGAGCGAACGTGTTCACTCGAACCTGGTGTTCGATCGGACATTAGGGCGTTCGAAGGTGTTCGGTCGAACATCTCGCGGTACTCGAGTGAAATCTCGTTTTTGTTTTTCTCATTTTTGGCGGTTTTTCAAGGAGCCAATCATGTTAGGTGAGCCTTCTAAGCTACTAGCATGACGTAGGGACATGTACAAGACGAGAGCAGTGAGTGGCTGGCCAGATCAGGTGACCTGACCAGCCAATAGACTGCTTTCATTATGTTCGGCGCTTTCAGCCATTTGCAGTGTGAAAGAGCATAGGGACAGACGTGCTGGGGGGACTGGGAATTGATAGGGACTAGAGCAGGGACAAAGACCAGAATTAATCAGGCAGGCAGGGTGCAGAAATCAACAGCCCTTGTCAGGGCTAATCTACGTTTACTACTACTAGTCCTCTCTTGTATTTGCTGGCTAGCTGTGTGGCAGCTGGGACCAGGAGTGCAGCGGCCGCCATCTTAGCTGCGCACTCACTGTCTCAGTGCCAAGTCTCAATCTCAGTCTCCAAGTCAATCTTTATAGGCATTAGGCATTAGGCAGGGATCGTGTGTGCATTAGGCTGGGCATTATAGTGCGGCGTCCGCCATTTTGGGCGAACGCCGCACTATTAGAATATCGGCTGCTGGATGTTCCTCAGACTCCATTTAGCCTCCAGCACACGCTGTCTGTAACCTCATTTGTGCTGCTGTCTGGGACTTGTAGTGCCTCAGACTCCAGCACACGCTGTAACCTCATTTGTGCTGCTGTCTGGGACTTGTAGTGCCTCAGACTCCAGCACACGCTGTAACCTCATTTGTGCTGCTGTCTGGGACTTGTAGTGCCTCAGACTCCGTAGAGTGGTACAGCACACGCTGTCACCTCATTTAATAATAATAATATTAATTAATAACAATAATTAATAAATTAAAAAAGGAAATATTTGCGGCCTAAAAATAAAACCGCATAAGATATAAAAATGCATTTTTGAGTGATACAGATATACCACACCTGGCCCAAAAATATTTGTTTAGCGTACACATAAGCGCAGTGTACAGAATACGCAATTCTGCCACATATATAGTATATATATATAGTATAGAATACCCTACATTCTAATCCAAGGTTTTGTGTGTCCAAAAAACCGCATTAGATAAAAATTGCATTTTTATAGCACGCCATATCTAATAGTTAAAGAAATAAAGGGTATTTGATGTGAAGAAATACCACAAATATAAACACAGTTTTATATCTGTTACTGGTACCCAAGTTTTGTGGTTCAAAAATACGCTCTGTATTTAGTGACTAGGCCTGTTGCCAGATTTGTGCACGCCATATCTAATAGTTACATAAAGAAGGGGTATTTGATCTGAAGAAATACCACAAATATAAACACAGTTTTATATCTGTTACTGGTACCCAAGTTTTGTGGTCCAAAAATACGCTCTGTATTTAGTGACTAGGCCTGTGGCCAGTTTTGTGCACGCCATATCTAATAGTTACATAAAGAAGGGGTATTTGATCTGAAGAAATACCACAAATATAAAACACAGTTTTATATCTGTTACTGATACACATCAGTTTGCTGTAAACCAAGGTTTGGTTGCATAAAATACGCTCTTTACCGAATAGTCCTTTTTGCAACACGCAATATATCCTCTGTTTGGACAAATAGAGTGTATTTCACCTTCATAACTAGCTTTTCTAGCATAACCTTTACAATGGTGAACCCCAGGGGTAAGGGACGAGGACGAGGACGTGGTCGTGGGCGTGAAAGTGAGGTTGCAGGCAGAGGCCGTAGTCCTGGGCAGGGTGACACAGTACCTGCTTCTGATGGAGCACTGGAACGCCGCAGAGTACCCTTTTCTAGCTTCCTGTCCCAATTTACAGTGTCACGTGGCACACCCCTATTGGATCCCCAGCAGTGCGAACAGGTGATCAACTGGATAGCGGATAATGCATCCAGTAGTTTATCCACCGCCCAGTCTTCCACGCAGTCCACCAACGCTAGCCAAGGGAGTGGACCTCAGGATCTTTCAGCTCAACCTCCTCCCGCCCAGCCTGGCCCCTCCTTGGAAATTAGTGATTCAAATCCTGCATACTCCCAGGAACTGTTTTCCCAACCCTTCCTAGATTCACAAAGCACTGCTGAGCAGCAACCTGACCAGTGGGTCTGTCCCGATGCCCAAAATAGAGATCTTTCCCAGTCTGTGGGTGATGAAAGTGGGGATTTACAAATAGTCTGTGGAGAGGTGTCTGAGGATGAGACACGGGTGTCAGACAGTGAGGTGCTTGTCAGTGCAGTAATTCCCAGGGGGGAGCAGGCTGATGAATGGGAGGAGGAGGAGCCGGTGGATGATGAGGTGACTGACCCCAGCTGGGTTGTTAGGCCTAGTCAAGAGAGTGCTTCGGAGGGGGAGGCAAGTGTAACATCAGAAAACGTTGCAAGAGGTAGACGTGCGACCAGAGGGAGAGGCAGGGCCAGAGTAATTTCATCAGACAGAGGTTCAACAAGTGAACCAGTTTGGTCGAGGCCTCGGTGTTCTAAAGTCTGGAGCTTCTTTAAAGAAAGTGAGGAGGACCGACGGACTGTGTTGTGCAACCTGTGCCACACCAAGCTCAGTAGGGGAGCCACCACTAGCAACCTAAGCACTACCAGCATGCGCAGGCATATGAGTGCTAAACACCCAACTCATTGGAATCAAGGCCGTTCACCTCCTTCTGGTCGCACCGCTGCTCCTTCCCCTGTGTCACATGCTGGCTCTGCCAGTAACTCCCCAGCCCAGGAGCCCGGCACCAGCGACTCCCGCCATGCAACCACCCCTGCACCTTCACCATCCCCCCCACAATCCACCAATGTGTCCCAGCGCAGTGTTCAGCTGTCTTTGCATGAAACATTTGAGCGCAAGCGCAAATATGCCTCCACCCACCCACATGCACAGGCCTTAAATGTCCACGTCTCCAAACTCCTGAGTTTGGAGATGCTGCCCTACAGGCTGGTGGAGACGGAGGCATTCCGCAACCTGATGGCGGTGGCTGCCCCTCGCTACTCCGTCCCAAGCCGCCACTATTTTTCTCGATGTGCCGTCCCAGCACTACACCAGCACGTGTCTCAGAACATCAACCGTGCCCTGACCAACGCGGTTACAGAAAAGGTCCACTTAACCACGGACACGTGGACCAGTGCTGGGGGGCAGGGACACTATATCTCCCTGACGGCACATTGGATTAATTTGGTTGAGGCTGGGACAGAGTCTGAACCGGGGTCAGCTCATGTGTTGCCCACACCCAGGATTGCGGGGCCTACCTCGGTGACTGTTTCCCAGGATTACTATACTTCTCCCCCCTCCTCCTCCTCCTCCTCCTCCTCCACAAACACCACTTGTAAATTTCCATCCGTGGACACGCCACCTTCAGTCGGCAGCTGCAGTCGCAGCAGGACCGCAGTGGGCAAGCGCCAGCAGGCGGTGCTAAAACTGCTGAGCTTAGGTGACAAGAGGCACACTGCCCAGGAGCTGTTACAGGGCATGACGGCTCAGACGGATCTTTGGCTGGTGCCGCTGAACCTGAAAGCAGGCATGGTCGTGTGTGACAACGGGCGTAATCTGGTGGCGGCTCTGCAACTGGGCAGACTCACACACGTTCCATGTCTTGCCCACGTGTTCAATCTGGTGGTTCAGCAGTTCCTCAAGACCTACCCCAATCTGTCAGATTTGCTCACCAAGGTGAGACGCATCTGTGCCCATTTCCGCAAATCCACCACTGATGCTGCCACCCTCAGGGCAGTGCAACGGCGCTTACAACTGCCAGCTCACCGACTGTTGTGCGACGTGCCAACGAGATGGAATTCCACCCTACACATGTTAAACAGGGTTTACCAGCAGCGCAGAGCCATTGTAGACTGTCAGATGACCACTTCCACCAGAACCGGTAGTCAAGTTAGTCAGCTTCCTCAAATCTACAATGAGGAGTGGACGTGGATGTCTGATATATGTAAGGTGTTAAGCCACTTTGACGAGTCAACACTGATGGTCAGCGGGGATGACGCCATAATCAGCGTCACCATCCCGCTGCTTTGTCTGCTGAAAAAATCATTGCTCAGCATGAAGTCTGAGGCGCATCGATTGTCACAGGAGATGGGGGAAGAAGAGTTGACTGAGAGCCAGAACACCAGCCAGTCTGTTTCTCAGAGTGTAACTGAGGAGGGGGAGGAGGAAGATGAGGATGAAGAGGAGGAGACTGTGGGCGAGACTGAAGACGGTACCCATTCCCTCTTCTCAGTTCAGCGTGTTTGGGCTGAGGAGGAGGAGTTGGAGGAGGAGGAGGAGGAGGAAATGGAGAGTTGGCCTGTTGCGGAGGGGGAATTCTTACGTGTTGGGACTCTGGCGCACATGGCTGACTTCATGTTAGGCTGCCTTTCCCGTGACCCTCGCGTGAGAAAAATATTTTCCACCAGCGATTACTGGGTGTTCACCCTCTTGGACCCCCGGTACAAGCACAACTTTTCCACTCTAATTCCTATAGAGGAAAGGAGTATGAGACTGCATCAATACCAACTGGCCCTGGTGCACAAGCTGAAAATAGCCTTCCCATCTGACACCGCTAGCGGCAGAGGACGTGGTTCTGAGGGCCAACAAGCGAGGGAGAGGAGGGGAGCAGGCAGCTTGTCAAGCGCTGGCAGAGGATCAATCTCCAAGGCCTTTGCCAGTTTTATGTCACCCATGCAAGAGTATGCCACCAATCCACAGTCTAGACAGAGTAGAGGCGAGATTTACAGAAAGATGGTGAAGGACTACCTAGGTGACCATACCAACGTCCTGCATGATCACTCTGCTCCATACAACTACTGGGTTTCAAAGCTGGACACGTGGCCAGAACTGGCACTGTACGCCTTGGAGGTGCTGGCTTGCCCTGCCGCTAGCGTGTTGTCAGAGCGGGCCTTCAGTGCAGCTGGTGGCATCATCACCGATAAGCGTACACGCCTGTCAACTGACAGCGCTGACAGGATGACGCTTATCAAGATGAATAAAGCATGGATTTCTACAGATTTCCACTCGCCACCGTGTTAAAGCAGCTCAAACTGAAGTCTGTCATGTCACCGTGCCACTCTCCGTGCTGACGCCTCCACATGCTGGGTCTTCGCTACCTCCAAACTATGTAATTGTGCCACTCTGTGGCCTCAATGTGTAAGGATTAAGGAATGATGCTGCTGCCGCCTCCTCAAGGGTCCGTCACCGTGCCACTCTCCGTGCTGACGCCTCCACATGCTGGGTCTTCGCTACCTCCAAACTATGTAATTGTGCCACTCTGTGGCCTCAATGTGTAAGGAATGATGCTGCTGCCGCCTCCTCAAGGGTCCGTCACTGTGCCGCTCTCCGGCCTGATGCTGCCTCCGCATGCCGTGCCCATAGCTGCCATGCTGTGTCAGGCTCAATTTCGGTGTGTTTCACCTGCTACCTCATCTAAAGTGGGTCACTCTGTCACCACAAAGCTGTTGGCCATAATTTGGCGTAATGGTGCATTTGGGCAGCCTCAGAGGCAACTATGCATGCTGCCCCTGCTGTTTCCTGTCCATTCCAGTGTTGTTTCCATCATTTTCTGAGCTTCCCAGGTTTTTAGGCGACCTTCCCTGTGCAGAGCTTTGGTCCCGCTGAAAAATGTTCGAGTCTCCCATTGACTACAATGGGGTTCGTTATTCGAAACGAACACTCGAACATCGGGAGATGTTCGACTCGAACAACGAGCACCCGAACATTTTAGTGTTCGCTCATCACTATCCAGCATGCATTTATATTTCTCTTGCTGCTGGAAGCTCTAGTGATCTGAAATTACTACTCCGGTGTCATGAGTTGATAACGGAGTTAAAGTAATTTCAGGATGGCTGTTTAGGGTTTTGAGGTGACTGCGAAGTCCTCTTTTGTATTTTCTGCTATCTAGTCAGAGGGCCTCTCTTTGCTGAATCTATATTCATACTGCGTACGTGTTTTCCTCTTACCTAACCGTTATTATATGTGGGGGGCTACTATCACTTTTGGGGTTTCCCTGGAGGCAAGCCAGGTCTGTGTATTCCTCTACTAGGGGTAGCTAGATCTCCGGCTGGTGTGAGGTGTCTAGGGATAATCGTAGGCACGCCCCCTGGCTACTATTAGTTGCGTGTTAGGTTCAGCGTCGTGGTCATCTGAGATTCCATCTTCCTAGAGCTAGTCCGTTTTTGTCTGAGTCCCTGCCATTGGGAACCATGACAGTATTGCCGGCCCGAATGTATTAAAGGTATTGGCTGAAGAAAGAAAGAAAAAAGAAGTTTCTGACACTTTTTTTTTTTTTTTTTACTCAGAAGTTCTGTCTAGCCATAATTGCAATCTGCTGCTTTTTTCCCTCCTCTTAACCCCTGAATGGCTCAGATCTCAGCTGTTAAGAAATGGATATCCAGAGTTTAGCTTCAAACCTGAATACTCTTGCTTCTAAGGTTCAAAATATCCAAGACTATGTTATACATGCTCCTATGTCTGAACCCAAGATTCCTATACCTGAGTTCTTTTCTGGAGATAGATCTCGTTTTTTGAATTTTAAGAACAATTGTAAATTGTATCTTTCTCTGAGATCTCGCTCCGCTGGAGACCCCGCTCAGCAGGTTACAATTGTTATTTCCTTGTTGCGGGGTGACCCCCAGAATTGGGCATTTGCATTGGCACCAGGGGATCCTGCGCTGCTCAATGTGGATGCGTTTTTTCTGGCACTGGGGTTGCTCTATGAGGAACCTAATTTGGAGATTCAGGCTGAAAAGGCCTTGATAGCCCTCTCTCAAGGACATGATGAAGCTGAAATATATTGTCAAAAATTTCGAAAATGGTCTGTGCTTACTCAGTGGAATGAGTGCGCCCTGGCGGCGAATTTCAGAGAAGGTCTCTCTGACGCCGTTAAAGATGTCATGGTGGGGTTTCCTACGCCCACAGGTCTGAATGAATCCATGACTATGGCTATTCAGATTGATCGGCGTTTACGGGAGCGCAAACCTGTGCACCATTTGGCGGTGTCTTCTGAGCAGGCACCGGAGATTATGCAATGTGATAGAATTCTGTCCAGAAGTGAACGGCAGAATTATAGGCGTAAAAATGGGCTGTGCTTCTACTGTGGTGATTCTGCTCATGTTATATCAGCATGCTCTAAACGCACAAAAAAGGTTGATAAGTCTTTTGCAATTGGCACTTTACAGTCTAAGTTTATTTTGTCTGTAACTTTGATTTGTTCATTATCATCTATTACTGTGGATGCCTATGTGGATTCTGGCGCTTCCTTGAGTCTTATGGATTGGTCCTTTGCCAGACGCTGTGGGTTTAGCCTAGAGCCTTTGGAAGTTCCTATCCCTCTGAAGGGTATCGACTCCACACCATTGGCTAGGAATAAACCACAATACTGGACACAAGTGACTATGTGTATGACTCCTGACCATTGGGAGGTGATTCGCTTCCTTGTGTTGCATAACTTGCATGATGTCTTAGTGCTTGGATTGCCATGGTTGCAAACTCATAATCCAGTCCTTGACTGGAAAACAATGTCTGTGTTAAGCTTAGGATGTCAGGGGGCTCATGGGGAAGTACCTTTGGTTTCCATTGCTTCATCTACTCCCTCTGAAATTCCGGCATTTTTGTCTGACTATTGTGATGTTTTTGAGGAGCCTAAACTTAGTTCTCTCCCCCCTCACAGGGATTGTGATTGTGCTATAGACTTGATTCCTGGCAGAAAGTTTCCCAAGGGTCGTTTGTTCAATCTGTCTGTGCCTTAGCATGCTGCTATGCAAGAGTATATTAAGGAGTCCTTGGAAAAGGGACATATCCGTCCATCCTCATCCCCTTTAGGAGCAGGTTTTTTTTTCGTGGGTAAAAAAGATGGCTCCCTGAGGCCCTGTGTTGATTATCGCCTGTTGAATAAGATTACAGTCAAATACCAGTATCCTTTGCCACTATTGACTGATTTATTTGCTCGTATTAAAGGGGCAAAGTGGTTCTCTAAGATTGATCTTCGGGGTGCGTATAATTTGGTGCGGATTAAGCAGGGAGATGAGTGGAAAACTGCACTTAATACGCCCGAGGGCCATTTTGAGTATTTGGTAATGCCTTTTGGTCTTTCTAATGCTCCTTCAGTCTTTCAGTCCTTTATGCACGATATTTTCCGTAAATACCTGGATAAATTTATGATTGTGTATTTGGATGATATTTTGATTTTTTCGGATGACTGGGAGTCGCATGTTCAACAGGTTAGGAAGGTTTTTCAGGTTTTGTGGGCCAATTCTTTGTTTGTAAAGGGTTCAAAGTGTATTTTTGGGGTTCAGAAGATCTCCTTTTTGGGGTATATTTTTTCCCCTTCTTCTGTTGAGATGGATCCTGTCAAGGTTCGGGCTATTTGTGATTGGACGCAGCCTACTTCCCTGAAGAGTCTTCAGAAGTTCTTGGGCTTTGCTAATTTCTATCGTCGATTTATAACTGGGTTTTCAAGTGTTGCTAAACCTCTGACTGATTTGACTAAGAAGGGTGCTGATGTTGCCAATTGGTCCTCTGCGGCTGTGGAGGCCTTTCGGGAGCTTAAGCGCCGCTTTTCTTCCGCCCCTGTGTTGCGCCAGCCTGATGTTTCGCTCCCTTTTCAGGTCGAGGTTGATGCTTCCGAGATTGGAGCGGGGGCGGTTTTGTCGCAGAGAAGTCCCGATTGCTCAGTGATGAGACCATGTGCATTCTTCTCTCGAAAGTTTTCGCCCGCCGAGCGAAATTATGATGTCGGTAATCGGGAGCTCTTGGCTATGAAGTGGGCATTTGAGGAGTGGCGTCATTGGCTTGAGGGTGCTAGACATCAGGTGGTGGTCTTGACTGATCACAAGAATCTGATTTACCTTGAGTCTGCCAGGCGTCTGAATCCTAGACAGGCGCGCTGGTCGTTGTTTTTCTCCCGGTTTAATTTTGTGGTTTCATACTTGCCGGGTTCAAAAAATGTGAAGGCAGATGCCCTTTCTAGGAGTTTTGAGCCTGACTCCTCTGGTGATTCTGAGCCTACGGGTATCCTTAAGGATGGGGTGATTTTGTCTGCTGTCTCCCCAGACTTGCGACGTGCTTTGCAGGAGTTTCAGACTGATAGGCCTGATCGTTGTCCGCCTGGGAGACTGCTTCTTCCAGATGAGTGGACCAGTAGAGTCATCTCGGAGGTTCATTCTTCTGTGTTGGCAGGTCACCCTGGAATTTTTGGTACCAGAGATTTGGTGGCCAGGTCCTTCTGGTGGCCTTCCCTGTCTCGGGATGTGCGTACCTTTGTACAGTCTTGTGATGTTTGTGCTCGGGCCAAGCCTTGCTGTTCTCGGGCTAGTGGATTGTTGTTGTCCTTGCCTATTCCGAAGAGGCCGTGGACGCACATCTCTATGGACTTTATCTCGGACCTCCCGGTTTCTCAGAAAATGTCCGTCATTTGGGTGGTGTGTGACCGTTTTTCTAAGATGGTTCATTTGGTACCCTTGCCCAAATTGCCTTCTTCATCTGAGTTGGTTCCTTTATTTTTTCAGAATGTGGTTCGTTTACATGGTATCCCGGAAAACATCATTTCTGACAGGGGGTCTCAATTTGTGTCTAGGTTCTGGCGAGCGTTCTGTGCCAGGATGGGCATTGATTTGTCTTTTTCGTCTGCATTCCATCCTCAGACTAATGGCCAGACGGAGCGAACTAATCAGACCTTGGAGACTTATTTGAGGTGTTTTGTGTCTGCTGATCAGGATGATTGGGTCGCCTTTTTGCCGTTGGCAGAGTTTGCCCTCAATAATCAGGCCAGTTCTGCCACTCTGGTTTCTCCTTTCTTTTGCAATTCAGGGTTTCACCCTCGTTTTTCATCTGGCCAGGTGGAATCTTCGGATTGCCCTGGAGTGGACACGGTGGTGGATAGACTGCACCGGATTTGGAGTCATGTGGTGGACAATTTGAAGTTGTCTCAGGAGAAGACTCAGCAGTTTGCTAATCGTCATCGTCGTGTGGGTCATCATCTCCGTGTTGGGGACTTGGTGTAGTTATCTTCTCGTTTTGTCCCTATGAAGGTCTCTTCTCCTAAGTTTAAACCTCGGTTCATAGGTCCTTATAAGATTTTTGAGATTCTTAATCCTGTATCTTTTCGTTTGGACCTACCAGCATCTTTTACCATTCATAATGTCTTCCATCGGTCGTTGTTGCGGAGGTACGAGGTACCGGTTGTTCCTTCTGTTGAGCCTCCTGCTCCTGTGCTGGTGGAGGGTGAATTGGAGTATGTTGTGGAGAAGATTTTGGACTCTCGCGTTTCCAGACGGAGACTTCAATATTTGGTTAAATGGAAGGGATATGGTCAGGAGGATAATTCTTGGGTGACTGCCTCCGATGTTCATGCCTCTGATTTGGTTCGCGCCTGTCATAGGGCGCATTCAGATCGCCCTGGTGGTTCTCATGAGGGTTCGGTGCCCCCTCCTTAAGGGGGGGGTACTGTTGTGAACTCTGTTTTGGGGCTCCCTCTGGTGGTTACTGGTGGTACTGGCTGACTTTTGTCTTGTGTTTCCAGTGCACCTGTTCCCATCAGGAAACTGGGAGTTTCCTATTTAGTCTGGCTTCTCAGTCATTCTAGTGCCGGCAATCAATGTTACCAGAGCACCTCTGTTGCTTGCTACCTGCTCTAAGTCTGCAATTCAGCTAAGTTGGATCTTTGGCATTTTTTGTGTTTGTTTGTCCAGCATGCATTTATATTTCTCTTGCTGCTGGAAGCTCTAGTGATCTGAAATTACTACTCCGGTGTCATGAGTTGATAACGGAGTTAAAGTAATTTCAGGATGGCTGTTTAGGGTTTTGAGGTGACCGCGAAGTCCTCTTTTGTATTTTCTGCTATCTAGTCAGAGGGCCTCTCTTTGCTGAATCTATATTCATACTGCATACGTGTTTTCCTCTTACCTAACCGTTATTATATGTGGGGGGCTACTATCACTTTTGGGGTTTCCCTGGAGGCAAGCCAGGTCTGTGTATTCCTCTACTAGGGGTAGCTAGATCTCCGGCTGGTGCGATGTGTCTAGGGATAATCGTAGGCACGCCCCCTGGCTACTATTAGTTGCTTGTTAGGTTCAGCGTCGCGGTCATCTGAGATTCCATCTTCCTAGAGCTAGTCCGTTTTTGCCTGAGTCCCTGCCATTGGGAACCATGACAGTGTTTTTGCCGACCGCCATCTTACTGCTGCTGATCTGAGCGTAGGGAGAGGTTGCTGCCGCTTCATCAGAAGCAGGGATAGTGATAGGCAGGGTACATTCACCCCCAAACCGCTTGTACTGTAGCGATTTCCACTGTCCAACACCACCTTTTGTTTTCAGGGACAGTGGAAGCTATATTTTTTTCCCTCAGCACTGTAGCTCATTGGGCTGCCCTAGAAGGCTCCCTGATAGCTGTGTGTGTGTGTGTGTTTGCCGCTGTGCAAACCAACTGCTTTTTTCAAAGCACAAATCCTGTTGTTCCTTCCTTTCTGCACAGCTATCTTGTTTGTTTGTCCACACTTTTGTGTGCAGCAGTCCTTTTTATAGCTGCCTGCCATACTTTTCTGAGATTACTGCAGGGAGATAAAGATTGGCAAGTCTGCCTCTGTGCCAGTGCTGTGGGTGGCATCTGTCTCTCATTGTGTGCCACCGAAAACCAGTGTGTAATACTGGGCCATTTTTTTTTTTTTGTAAATTCTCCCTGTAAAAAAATAAATAAATAGTGGGAGATAAAGATTGGCAAGTCTGCCTCTGTGCCATTGCTGAGTGTGGCATCTGTCTCTCATTGTGTGCCACCGAAAACCAGTGTGTAATACTGGGCCTTTTTTTTTTTTTTGTAAATTCTCCCTGTAAAAAAATAAATAAAGGGGCGTTCCCGCCGACCGCCATCTTACTGCTGCTGATCTGAGCGTAGGGAGAGGTTGCTGCCGCTTCATCAGAAGCAGGGATAGTGTTAGGCAGGGTACATTCACCCCCAAACCACTTGTGCTGTAGTTATTTCCACTGTCCAACACCACCTTTTGTTTGCAGGGACAGTGGAAGCTACATTTTTGTTTCCTCAGCGCTGTAGCTCATTGGGCTGCCCTAGAAGGCTCCCTGATAGCTGTGTGTGTGTGTGTGTACGCTGCTGTGCAAACCAACTGCTTTTTTCAAAGCACAAATCCTGTTGTTCCTTCCTTTCTGCACAGCTATCTTGTTTGTTTGTTCACACTTTTGTGTGCAGCAGTCCTTTTTATAGCTGTCTGCCATACTTTTCTGAGATTACTGCAGGGAGATAAAGATTGGCAAGTCTGCCTCTGTGCCAGTGCTGTGTGTGGCATCTGTCTCTCATTGTGTGCCAATGAAAACCAGTGTGCAATACTGGGCCTTTTTTTTTTTGTAAATTCTCCCTGTAAAAAAATAAATAAATAGTGGGAGATAAATATTGGCAAGTCTGCCTCTGTGCCAGTCCTGTGTGTGGCATATGTCTCTCCTTGTGTGCCACCGAAAACCAGTGTGTAATATTGGGCCATTTTTTTGGTAAATTCTCCCTGTAAAAAAAAAAAAATAATAGTGGGAGATAAAGATTGGCAAGTCTGCCTCTGTGCCAGTGCTGTGTGTGGCATTTGTCTCTCATTGTGTGCCACCGAAAACCAGTGTATAATACTGTGCCATTTTTTTTTTTAAATTCTCCCTGAAAAAAAAAAATAGTGGGAGATTAAGATTGGCATTTCTGCTTGAGTGCCGGTCCTGTGTGTGCCATCTGTCTCAAATTATTGGGGCACAGAAAACCTAGTGTGTAACATTGGGCCTGATTTTCCTTTCAGTGTCAGGCACCTATAAAGGTATATATAAATCCTACAGAAGTTTGAGTTCACCTTATAAGTTGTTTTACAGTAACAAATACCGTTACTTTGGTTACGTTTTGCAAACAATGAGGAAGTCTAGTGGAAGAGGTCGTGGCCGTGGGCGGTCATTGTCAGCTGGTAATGATGGTATTGGTGGTGGAGCATCAGGTGGTCGTGGTAAAAGCAGTACAGCACCTAAGTCTCGAGTTGTTGAGCCAGGTTCGTTGTCTGCCTACACAAGGCCTCGAACGGTCTCTTTTCTGGGAGTAGGAAAACCGCTTTTGAAGCCGGAGCAGGAGGAACAAGTATTGGCTTTCATTGCTGACTCTGCCTCTAGCTCTTTCGCCTCCTCCTCGGAAAGTGCCAAATGTCAGAGCAGTGCATCGTCAGTGGATGCTCCCGGTCAGGAACAAGTCGCTTCCTTGTGTCCTTCACCCAGAACAACAGTGAAGGATGCGTCAGTCGACACAACAGGTTACTCCATGGAGTTCTTTACACATACCGTTCCTGGGATAGACAGTGAAACCGTTCCTGGGTTAGACAGTGAAACAGTTAACAGGCCATGCCCATTAGAAGTTGAATCGGACATGGAGTGCACAGATGCACAGCCACAGCCAGATTACTATGCTGTTCCTGTGACTCAGACCAGAACATTGCCCTCGCAGTGTACTGAGCCAGAATCAAACCCAGCGGAGACTATGGTGCCCCGTCACGAACGCTATACCACCGGCTTACACGGTGACACAAACGAAGTTGCACATGACATAGAAGAGGAGGTCATAGATGACCCAGTTGTTGACCCCGATTGGTAGCCATTGGGGGAAAGGGTGCAGGCGGCAGTAGTTCTGAAGCGGAGGAGGAGGAGCCACAGCAGGCATCAACATCACAACAGGTTCCATCTGCCGGGCCTATATCTGGCCAAAAACGCTTGGCAAAACCAAAACCAGTTGGAGGACAGCATGGCCATCTGGTTAAAGAAGCTCAGTCTGCAATGCCTGAAAAGGTATCCGATAGTAGAAAGAGTGCAGTCTGGCATTTTTTTAAACAACATCCAAATGATCAGCGCAAAGTCATCTGTCAAAAATGTTCAACTACCTTAAGCAAAGGTCAGAATCTTAAAAGTCTAAATACAAGTTGCATGCATAGACATTTATCCAAAGTGAAATTTTAGATGTATGAAAGGCACTAGGCTGTTTTACATGAATTCATTCAAGGAAAGCGCTGGATCCTGTTCAGGGCTCATGCAGCACGTATAATTGCAGTTATATGCGGGGGTGCTCAACAAAAGAGAATAAATACTGTCCCAAAATTAAGAAAAAGAATGCGGCACTCACCCCAATGAACTGCTGGATAAATGTCCTTTATTCGTCATAAAATGATGTGATTACCATTTGGAGAGGCGGCTGGGATCGGGTAATGGTGCAGGGAGTGTGGAGGAGGACGACGGCCGTTTCGCGCCGGTGCGCTTCAACGGGTCCAGGTGCACAAATTAAAATCATCATATCCTTTATAGGAGACTATGCGACGTAACACAAACAGGTGTCAAATTTAAAAACACAAACAGTTGCGTGCAAACACAATATCAATAAGCACAATTAAATAGCGGCATTATAAGTCATATGTTTTTAGGAAACATCGTTTAATAATTCTATAAAAAATTCTATAAAAAAATAGTCATGTCTAGTTTGTCATTGAGGCCAATGGGTCCCTGCGCGTTGGTTTCCATAATCCATCTTGCCTCCCGTTGCAGGAGGATTTTATTGCGATCACCAACCTGGGCTGGGCATTTTACAGCCTCCAAACCTGCGAACCGCAATACATTTGGGTCTGCATTATGGTGGTCTCGTATATGTTTAATAAACCGGGGGCACCCTTTACCGGATAGCACTGAATTATAGTGCTCCTTGAATCTGGTTACCATCGGACGTATGGTTTTGCCGATGTAATAAAAATAGACATGAGCAGAGAATTAAGTAAACCACATATTGGGTTTTACATGTAATTAAAGACCGAATAGTGTGGCAAACTGAACCTATGCGGATAGGGTTTTCTAAAAATCTCAGGTGGCAAAATTTACAATTTCCACATTTGTGGTTACCCATTGGTTGAACTCGTGCAATCCAATTATTTACCGTCGGAGGGAGTCTATTTTTAACTAGTAAATCACCCAAATTTCTCGTACGTTTATAGCCAAATCTTGGCAGATTTATTGCCAATGTTGTTAGTTCTCTGTCATTTTGCAATATCTGCCAATTTTTGTTAATGGCAGCATAAACTTCTTTGTCCATTGGACTGTGTGTGAAGGTAAAAGTGAACCTTTTTTGTTCACATTCATTACGGGGGGTCCGCACAACACGCTTGCGAGTTTTTAGCAATTCTTTTTGGGTGAGTTGCTCGACTCTACGTTCGGCCGCTGTTAGAATTTTAGGTGGATAATTTCTATTAATAAAGTCAGTTTTTAATTCTGCAATTTGTTGTTTAAAGATTGCCTCATTATTATTAATTTTTCTATATCGCACCATTTGGCTGTAAGGTAGGCTGTTTTTAGTATGGTGTGGGTGGGCACTATTAAAGTGCAATAAGCTATTTGTTGCAGTGGACTTCTTATGTACTTTCGTACTCAGTGTTCCCTCCGTTATATCAAGCTTCACATCTAAATATTTGAGTATGTTGCCCCCAAAACAAGCTGTGAATTGCATATTTTCGTTATTCACTATATTACGATGAGCCACGAATGAATCAAAATCATTTTGAGAACCGTCCCAGACAATAAAAATGTCGTCTGCAAATCTCAAATATAAGCGGATAAATTTCAGAAAAGGATTCGTAATGGAGGTGATGTATTTTTCCTCAAACACCGCCAAAAATAAATTTGCAAAAACGCAAGCGATGGGCGTACCCATCGCGGTTCCGGTGCGCTGAAGGAACCACTTGTCCCCGAATTTAAACGCGTTATGTGACAAGATAAAATGTAAACTTTCAACAACAAAAGCAATAATGTCTTGGTCCTTGTTGGTATTTGAAAGAACAGTTTCAATAGCCTCAATGCCTTTGTCCTGCGGTATCCTTGTATAAAGGCTGACAACATCGATTGAAGTGAGCGCATATGTGGGTTGCCGGTCAATTGATTGCAGAGCAACAAGGAAGTCACCCGAGTCCTTTACGAATGAAGGGATTTTATGCAGCAGCGGTTTCAGTAACCAATCTAGAAATTGGGATAGAGGTTCTGTCAACGAACCAATACCAGATATTATAGGACGCCCGGGGGGGTGAGTAGCATTTTTGTGTACTTTTGGCAAGCTATACCAATGGGGTATGTTTGGATGGCTAGGAAGCAGTTTTTCAGCTTTATTTTTTAATAAGGTACCCTTTGACACATATTTATTCAATAAACCTCTCAATTTCTCTTTATACTTCTCCGTTGGATTATGATCCAAAGGAGTATAAGTGTTTTTGTCATTCAGTTGAGACATAGCTTCATTGACATAATAGCTTTTATCAAGGATGACCAAATTACCCCCCTTGTCCGCTTTCCTTATGATTACGTCCTCCCACTGCTGCATTTCCCGTATTGCCATTTCTTCCTTATTAGATAAATTCTTTTTAGGTCTGCGATACAAGATAGCCTCAACATCCTTTATTACCATGTCCTGGAATAAGTCGATCACATTGCCCGGAGAAATAGGGGGCATAAAGGTGGACCTTATGCCTCCCTTAAAGGGCTCAGCATTCGTGTCTGTAGTGTCGATTTTTATGGGAATATTAATTTCCTGCGAAGATTCACAAAGATTGGCTAACAACCATGCATCCTCAATATCATGGGGATCCACTGGAGGAAACGCAATAAACCCTATATTGCCAATGGTAACGGGATTTTCTGTCGAGGTCACACAGGATTTGTGCCTCTGATTTTTTATAGAGGAAAAATGTTTATGCAAGTGTAATTTTCTTGTGGCTTTAAAAAGGTCAATCTTAAAGTTAGTTAGGTTGAATTCATCCGGAACACAGAAATTTAGACCCAAGGACAAAACCCTCTTTTGTTCGGGGGATAAGACTTTATTAGATAGATTCATTATCTGAAGCTCATTACTTGTCGCTTTCTCCACGAGACTTGCTTGCGTTTTTTCTGCATGCTTTTTTCGGCCGCCCCGTCGGGTCTTTTTTCTAAAGGGATATTTCCCCTTGCAGATGTAGTAATGGGGGCAGTGTCATTTACTGGTTCTTCCACCCCACTAGAGTCGGAATCAGTCACCCATCCGTCTTTTTGCGGCTTGCGTCTATTAAATTTTCTAGAGGGATAATGTCTTTGGAAGTTTCTCTTTTTATTTTTATTCCAAGTAAAGATTTGTCCCATTGCAAAATCATTTTTGTCTCTTAAAAATTTATCTTTCTTTTGTTGTTTTGTCTCCATTTGTATTAAGACAAGTTTTTTCTCCAGTTTTTTAAGAAACAATTTATTCTGGTTATCCGTAACTCGTGATTTTAATTCTTGTTTAGCTTTGTCCAATTGTTCACAAACAGTTGTATACTCCTTTTCATTTTGTGTAATAACAAGTGCTAATAAACTCCGAGAACATTGTAAGTGTATCTCCTCCCACGCTTGCTGGAAAGCGGGATCCTCCGCAAATTGAGAAATTTCCTTGAAGACTCGTAGTCCTCTTGGAACCCTTCCGCATTCAACATAGGAATTCAAAGATTTTATTGTCCAATACATTCTAATTTCTCTCTCTGCCAAAAAGTAAATTTTTGTTTCTAGTGACTTTGTGCTTATTAATAGTAAATCCTCTTTATGGTTGCAATCCATAAAGAACTCCTCTGCACCTTCCCGTCCAGCCAATATACCACACTCCACTGACGTGCTTGCTTCTGAGTCCATAATGTCTTCATGATTATTATCCATGATAAGGTTTTTCAAACCACCTTGAAAGCAGAGTATATACGCCTGTGCTCAGTTCCAATATTAGTATACGTGTTTATAAAAAGTGAAATTTTAGATGTATGAACGGCACTAGGCTGTTTTACATGAATTCATTCAAGGAAAGCGCTGGATCCTGTTCAGGGCTCATGCAGCACGTATAATTGCAGTGATATGCGGGGGTGCTCAACAAAAGAGAATAAATACTGTCCCAAAATTAAGAAAAAGAATGTGGCACTCACCCCAATGAACTGCTGGATTAATGTCCTTTATTCATCATAAAATGATATGGTTACCATTTGGAGAGGCGGCTGGGATCGGTTAATGGTGCAGGGAGTGAGGAGGAGGACGACGTCCGTTTCGCGCCGGTGCGCTTCCACGGGTCCAGGTGCACAAATTAAAAACGTCATATCCTTTATAGGAGACTATGCGACGTAACACAAACAGGTGTCAAATTTAAAAACACAAACAGTTGCGTGCAAACACAATATCAATAAGCACAATTAAATAGCGGCATTATAAGTCATATGTTTTTAGGAAACATCGTTTAACCCCTTCCCGACATCGGACGTACTATACCGTCCGATGTCGGGTCCCCTGCTTTGATGTGCGCTCCGACGGTGAGTGCACATCAAAGTCGCGACATGTCAGCTGTTTTTTACAGCTGACATGTGCGCGCAATAGCAGCGGGTGAAATCGCGATCACCTGCCGCTATTAACTAGTTAAATGCCGCTGTCAAACGCAGACAGCGGCATTTAACTACCGCATCCGGCCGGGCGGCCGGAAATGAGCGCATCGCCGACCCCCGTCACATGATCGGGGGTCGGCGATGAGTCAGGAAGGTAACCATAGAGGTCCTTGAGACCTCTATGGTTACTGATCGCCGGTGGCTGTGAGCGCCCCCCTGTGGTCGGCGCTCACAGCACACCTGCATTTTAGCTACATAACAGCGATCTGATGATCGCTGTTATGTAGCAGAGCCGATCGGGCTGTGCCTGCTTCTAGCCTCCCATGGAGGCTATAGAAGCATGGCAAAAGTTAAAAAAAAGTAAAAAAAAATGTGAAAAAAATAAAAAAAATATAAAAGTTTAAATCACCCCCCTTTCGCCCCAATCAAAATAAATCAATAAAAAAATATCAAATCTACATATATTTGGTATCGCCGCGTTCAGAATCGCCCGATCTATCAATAAAAAAAAGCATTAACCTGATCGCAAAACGGCGTAACGAGAAAAAATATCGAAACGCCAGAATTACGTTTTTTTGGTCGCCATGACATTGCATTAAAATGCAATAACGGGCGATCAAAAGAACGTGTCTGCACCGAAATGCTATTATTAAAAACGCCAGCTCGGCACACAAAAAATAAGCCCTTTCCCGACCCCAGATCACGAAAAATGGAGACGCTACGGGTATCGGAAAATGGCGCAATTTTATTTATTATTTTTTTTGCAAAGTTTGGAATTTTTTTTCACCACTTAGGTAAAACATAACCTAGACATGTGAGGTGTCTATGAACTCGTACTGACCTGGAGAATCATAATGGCAGGTCAGTTTTATCATTTAGTGAACCTAGCAAAAAAAACAAACAAAAAACATGTGTGGGATTGCACTTTTTTTGCAATTTCACCGCACTTGGAATTTTTTTCCCGTTTTCTAGTACACGCCATGGTAAAACCAAAGTTATGGCTCTGGGAAGGAGGGGAGTGAAAAGCGAAAATGGAAAAACGAAAAATCCCACGGTCATGAAGGGGTTAATAATTCTATAAAAAATTCTATTAAAAAATAGTCATGTCTAGTTTGTCATTGAGGCCAATGGGTCCCTGCGCGTTGGTTTCCATAATCCATCTTGCCTCCCGTTGCAGGAGGATTTTATTGTGTTCACCACCCTGGGCTGGGCATTTTACAGCCTCCAAACCTGCGAACCGCAATACATTTGGGTCTGCATTATGGTGGTCTCGTATATTTTTAATTGGATTGCACGAGTTCAACCAATGGGTAACCACAAATGTGGAAATAGTAAATTTTGCCACCTGAGATCTTTAGAAAACCCTATCCGCATAGGTTCAGTTTGCCACACTGTTCGGCATTTAATTACATGTAAAACCCAATATGTGGTTTACTTAATTCTCTGGCCATGTCTATTTTATTACATCGGCAAAACCATACGTCCGATGGTAACCAGATACAAGGAGCACTATAATTCAGTGCTATCCGGTAAAGGGTGCCCCCGGTTTATTAAACATATACGAGACCACCATAATGCAGCACCATTAACCGATCCCAGCCGCCTCTCCAAATGGTAATCATATCATTTTATGATGAATAAAGGACATTAATCCAGCAGTTCATTGGGGTGAGTGCCACATTCTTTTTCTTAATTTTGGGACAGTATTTATTCTCTTTTGTTGAGCACCCCGCATATCACTGCAATTATACGTGCTGCATGAGCCCTGAACAGGATCCAGCGCTTTCCTTGAATGAATTCATGTAAAACAGCCTAGTGCCGTTCATACATCTAAAATTTCACTTTTTATAAACACGTATACTAATATTGGAACTGAGCACAGGCGTATATACTCTGCTTTCAAGGTGGTTTGAAAAACCTTATCATGGATAATAATCATGAAGACATTATGGACTCAGAAGCAAGCACGTCAGTGGAGTGTGGTATATTGGCTGGACGGGAAGGTGCAGAGGAGTTCTTTATGGATTGCAACCATAAAGAGGATTTACTATTAATAAGCACAAAGTCACTAGAAACAAAAATTTACTTTTTGGCAGAGAGAGAAATTAGAATGTATTGGACAATAAAATCTTTGAATTCCTATGTTGAATGCAGAAGGGTTCCAAGAGGACTACGGGTCTTCAAGGAAATTTCTCAATTTGCGGAGGATCCCGCTTTCCAGCAAGCGTGGGAGGAGATACACTTACAATGTTCTCGGAGTTTATTAGCACTTGTTATTACACAAAATGAAAAGGAGTATACAACTGTTTGTGAACAATTGGACAAAGCTAAACAAGAATTAAAATCACGAGTTACCGATAACCAGAATAAATTGTTTCTTAAAAAACTGGAGAAAAAACTTGTCTTAATACAAATGGAGACAAAACAACAAAAGAAAGATAAATTTTTAAGAGACAAAAATGATTTTGCAATGGGACAAATCTTTACTTGGAATAAAAATAAAAAGAGAAACTTCCAAAGACATTATCCCTCTAGAAAATTTAATAGACGCAAGCCGCAAAAAGACGGATGGGTGACTGATTCCGACTCTAGTGGGGTGGAAGAACCAGTAAATGACACTGCCCCCATTACTACATCTGCAAGGGGAAATATCCCTTTAGAAAAAAGACCCGACGGGGCGGCCGAAAAAAGCATGCAGAAAAAACGCAAGCAAGTCTCGTGGAGAAAGTGACAAGTAATGAGCTTCAGATAATGAATCTATCTAATAAAGTCTTATCCCCCTGAACAAAAGAGGGTTTTGTCCTTGGGTCTAAATTTCTGTGTTCCGGATGAATTCAACCTAACTAACTTTAAGATTGACCTTTTTAAAGCCACAAGAAAATTACACTTGCATAAACATTTTTCCTCTATAAAAAATCAGAGGCACAAATCCTGTGTGACCTCGACAGAAAATCCCGTTACCATTGGCAATATAGGGTTTATTGCGTTTCCTCCAGTGGATCCCCATGATATTGAGGATGCATGGTTGTTAGCCAATCTTTGTGAATCTTCGCAGGAAATTAATATTCCCATAAAAATCGACACTACAGACACGAATGCTGAGCCCTTTAAGGGAGGCATAAGGTCCACCTTTATGCCCCCTATTTCTCCGGGCAATGTGATCGACTTATTCCAGGACATGGTAATAAAGGATGTTGAGGCTATCTTGTATCGCAGACCTAAAAAAAATTTATCTAATAAGGAAGAAATGGCAATACGGGAAATGCAGCAGTGGGAGGACGTAATCATAAGGAAAGCGGACAAGGGGGGTAATTTGGTCATCCTTGATAAAAGCTATTATGTCTCAACTGAATGACAAAAACACTTATACTCCTTTGGATCATAATCCAGCGGAGAAGTATAAAGAGAAATTGAGAGGTTTATTGAATAAATATGTGTCAAAGGGTACCTTATTAAAAAATAAAGCTGAAAAACTGCTTCCTAGCCATCCAAACCATACCCCATTGGTATAGCTTGCCAAAAGTACACAAAAATGCTACTCACCCCCCCGGGCGTCCTATAATATCTGGTATTGGTTCGTTGACAGAACCTCTATCCCAATTTCTAGATTGGTTACTGAAACCGCTGCTGCATAAAATCCCTTCATTCGTAAAGGACTCGGGTGACTTCCTTGTTGCTCTGCAATCAATTGACTGGCAACCCACATATGCGCTCACTTCAATCGATGTTGTCAGCCTTTATACAAGGATACCGCAGGACAAAGGCATTGAGGCTATTGAAACTGTTCTTTCAAATACCAACAAGGACCAAGACTTTATTGCTTTTGTTGTTGAAAGTTTACATTTTATCTTGTCACATAACGCGTTTAAATTCGGGGACAAGTGGTTCCTTCAGCGCACCGGAACCGCGATGGGTATGCCCATCGCTTGCGTTTTTGCAAATTTATTTTTGGCGGTGTTTGAGGAAAAATACATCACCTCCATTACGAATCCTTTTCTGAAATTTATCCGCTTATATTTGAGATTTGCAGATGACATTTTTATTGTCTGGGACGGTTCCCAAAATGATTTTGATTCGTTCATGGCTCATCGTAATATAGTGAATAACGAAAATATGCAATTCACAGCTTGTTTTGGGGGCAACATACTCAAATATTTAGATGTGAAGCTTGATATAACGGAGGGAACACTGAGTACGAAAGTACATAAGAAGTCCACCGCAACAAATAGCTTATTGCACTTTAATAGTGCCCACCCACACCATACTAAAAACAGCCTACCTTACAGCCAAATGGTGCGATATAGAAAAATTAATAATAATGAGGCAATCTTTAAACAACAAATTGCAGAATTAAAAACTGACTTTATGAATAGAAATTATCCACCTAAAATTCTAACAGCGGCCGAACGTAGAGTCGAGCAACTCACCCAAAAAGAATTGCTAAAAACTCGCAAGCGTGTTGTGCGGACCCCCAGTAATGAATGTGAACAAAAAAGGTTCACTTTTACCTTCACACACAGTCCAATGGACAAAGAAGTTTATGCTGCCATTAACAAAAATTGGCATATATTGCAAAATGACAGAGAACTAACAACATTGGCAATAAATCGGCCAAGATTTGGCTATAAACGTACGAGAAATTTGGGTGATTTACTAGTTAAAAATAGACTCCCTCCGACGGTAAATAATTGGATTGCACGAGTTCAACCAATGGGTAACCACAAATGTGGAAATTGTAAATTTTGCCACCTGAGATTTTTAGAAAACCCTATCCGCATAGGTTCAGTTTGCCACACTGTTCGGCATTTAATTACATGTAAAACCCAATATGTGGTTTACTTAATTCTCTGCCCATGTCTATTTTATTACATCGGCAAAACCATACGTCCGATGGTAACCAGATTCAAGGAGCACTATAATTCAGTGCTATCCGGTAAAGGGTGCCCCCGGTTTATTAAACATATACGAGACCACCATAATGCAGACCCAAATGTATTGCGGTTCGCAGGTTTGGAGGCTGTAAAATGCCCAGCCCAGGTTGGTGATCGCAATAAAATCCTCCTGCAACAGGAGGCAAGATGGATTATGGAAACCAACGCGCAGGGACCCATTGGCCTCAATGACAAACTAGACATGACTATATTTTTATAGAATTTTTTATAGAATTATTAAACGATGTTTCCTAAAAACATATGACTTATAATGCCGCTATTTAATTGTGCTTATTGATATTGTGTTTGCACGCAACTGTTTGTGTTTTTAAATTTGACACCTGTTTGTGTTACGTCGCATAGTCTCCTATAAAGGATATGACGTTTTTAATTTGTGCACCTGGACCCGTGGAAGCGCACCGGCGCGAAACGGCCGTCGTCCTCCTCCTCACTCCCTGCACCATTACCCGATCCCAGCCGCCTCTCCAAATGGTAATCACATCATTTTATGACGAATAAAGGACATTAATCCAGCAGTTTATTGGGGTGAGTGCCGCATTCTTTTTCTTAATTTTTAGACATTTATCCACCATGCATTTGCAAGCCTGGACTAACTACCAAACGTGCCTAAAGGTTGCAGCACCCTCGGCCAATGAAGCTAGTCAGCAACGCTGCATCCCTTCCCTCACTGTAACCCCACCATTTCCCGCAACACCTGCAGTATCTGTGCAGCTTTTGTCTCCAGGCCAAAGCAGTCAGGGAATCACCAGGTTCGTAGTAGAAAACACTGCATGTAGGGCACCGGCAAGAATACCATCTCCAACCCTCTCTCACTCACCCATGTCCACCGGCACCACCGCTAGTTCCACGATCTCCAGCTCTCCAGTCCAGCTCACTCTACATGAGACTCTTGTTAGGAAAAGGAAGTACTCATCCTCGCATCCGCGTACACAGGGTTTTAACACCCACATTGCTAGACTAATCTCATTAGAGATGATGCCCTACCGGTTAGTTGAAAGCGAAGCTTTCAAAGCGCTGATGGACTACGCTGTACCATGCTACGAGGTACCCAGTCGACACTTCTTTTCTAGAAAAGCCATCCCAGCCCTCCAACAGCATGTTAAAGACCGCATCGTCCATGCAATCAGGCAGTCTGTGACTACAAAGGTGCACCTGACAACAGATGCATGGACCAGTAGGCATGGCCAGGGACGTTACATGTCCATCACGGCAAACTGGGTGAATGTGGTGGATGCAGGGTCCACAGGGGACAGCAATATTGGGACAGTTCTGCCTAGCCCACGGTCAAGAAAAGAGTTGGCTGTAGGCGTTCGCCCCCCTCCTCCTCTTCCTCGTCCTCCTGCAGAAGCGAGAGCTCGTCCACTGACCGCAGTCGCACATCCACTCCATCCGCAGCTGCCACTGTTGCCATTATGGGACAGCTAGTGGCAAGCGCCAGCAGGCTGTATTGGCAATGAAGTGTTTGGGCGACAACAGACACACCGCGGAAGTTCTGTCCGAGTTCTTGCAGAAAGAAACTCAGTCATGGCTGGGCACTGTACATCTTGAGGCAGGCAAGGTAGTCAGTGATAACAGAAGGAATTTCATGGCTGCCATAGCCCTTTCCCAACTGAAACACATTCCTTGCCTGGCTCACACCTGAAAATTAGGCATTCAGGACCTGATATTACGTCACGGCTTGTTGTGATTGGTCGCGTCGCGGTCACATGGGTGGCACGCGACCAATCACAAGCCGTGACGTAATTTTCAAATCCTGAATGCCTAGAATTAGGCATTCAGGACCTGAAATTACGTCACGGCTTGCTGTGATTGGTCGCGTCGCGGTCACATGGGCGGCACGCGACCAATCAGAAGCCGTGACGTCACGGAAGGCAGTAAAAGCGCGCATTTTAAGCAAAGAAGGCTGCCGGTTCCCTCGGTAAAGTCCAGGCTGCGTCGGAGAGGTGAGTATATCCCTATTTTTTATTTTAATTCTTTATTTTACACATTGATATTAATCCCGATACCGATTCCCGATATCACCAAAGTATCGGATCTCGGTATCGGAATTCCGATACCCGCAAGTATCGGCCGATACCCGATACTTGCGGTATCGGAATGCTCAACACTAATGTTAACCGAAAAAAGGACTCGTCTGGCTACCCAAAATGTGGATGATCTAACCTTCATTAAAATGAACCACTCCTGGATTTCAAATTATTTTGCCCCTCCTTTCCCGGCTAACACCTAGCTTTCCTATAAAAAGGTCTTGCTTGTGGACTGGTCTTACTGAGTGTTCCAATCTCTTAATTTGCAGCAGCTGTTTGTCCAGCATACGACATGTTTACACCTCCCTCAATGGGAAAACTCCCCCCACGGGGCCGTGGTCTCGCCACTTGGCGCAAGCACCCGTTAGAGTGCCGTTTGTCTGAAGAGGTGGGTGTGCCTGCTTTTGGTCGACGGCACAGCCACTGGGTCCCTCATAGTACAATAAGGTGTCTCTAGCGGTGGTGGCGCGCACCCAACGTCAGACACACCGTTGTAACATGAGGGGCCCTGGGACGGTACCGCCGGTCACAAGACAGTTCACCCCCCCAGCTCAAACTGTTCTACCATGTGCAAAATTATCTCTCACAGCTCCACCAATGTTTAGTCTATGCGCTGACATCATTCAATGCCTGGCACTGACAATACCAATTTGTTGACATCTATGATGCTAGTTAAAGTAGTCTGGGTCAGTGTCCTATATTGGTACCAGTAAATACTTACTGCCAAATTACTATGTCAGAAACTCAGCAGATGAGCCCACCCCTGTACCTAAGTATGCCACACTTTTTTTTTGTTGTTTTGCGAGACATTAACATCTATTTATTTTTTGTGAGTACTAACTGTGTCAGACACTCCTTGCAATCGTCCTCCGCTGACCACAACAATGCTGCCTGTGTACCCCTGCGAGATAACTCTAAGTGCCTTGAGCCTATTTTTAGTTATTTTAGGCCTAGTAAGCGTGTTTGCGGTCCCTCCTTGCAATCCTCCTCCGCTGACCACAATGCTGCCTGTGTATCCATGTAACCGATTTAAAACTGCCTTGAGCCTATTTTTAGCTATTTTAGCCCTAGTAAGCCTGTCTGCGGTCCCTCCTTGCAATCCTCCTCCGCTGACCACAATGCTGCCTGTGTATCCATGTAACCGATTTAAAACTGTCTTGAGCCTATTTTTAGTTATTTTAGGCCTAGTAAGCCTGTCTGCGGTCCCTCCTTGCAATCCTCCTCAGCTGACCACAATGCTGCCTGTGTATCCATGTAACCGATTTAAAACTGCCTTGAGCCTATTTTTAGTTATTTTAGCCCTAGTAAGCCTGTCTGCGGTCCCTCCTTGCAATCCTCCTCCGCTGACCACAATGCTGCCTGTGTATCCATGTAACCGATTTAAAACTGTCTTGAGCCTATTTTTAGTTATTTTAGGCCTAGTAAGCCTGTCTGCGGTCCCTCCTTGCAATCCTCCTCCGCTGACCACAATGCTGCCTGTGTATCCATGTAACCGATTTAAAACTGCCTTGAGCCTATTTTTAGTTATTTTAGGCCTAGTAAGCCTGTCTGCGGTCCCTCCTTGCAATCCTCCTCCGCTGACCACAATGCTGCCTGTGTATCCATGTAACCAATTTAAAACTGCCTTGAGCCTATTTTTAGTTATTTTAGGCCTAGTAAGCCTGTCTGTAATCCTTCCTTGCAATCCTCCTCCGCTGACCACAATGCTGCCTGTGTATCCATGTAACCGATTTAAAACTGCCTTGAGCCTATTTTTAGTTATTTTAGGCCTAGTAAGCCTGTCTGCGGTCCCTCCTTGCAATCCTCCTCCTCCGCTGACCACACCAATGCTGCCCGTGTACCCCTGGAACCTATTTTAAAGTGCATAGAGCCACTTTTTGAAATTGTAGGCGTACAACGCCTGTCTGCGGTCCTTCCTTGCAATCCTCCTCCTCCGCTGACCACACCAATGCTGCCCGTGTACCCCTGGAACCTATTTTAAAGTGCATAGAGCCTATTTCTTTATTTTATGTAATATTAAAAAAAGCCATGATGGACTATGCTGTCCCACGCTACGAGCTACCCAGTCGACACTTCTTTTGCGAGAAAAGCCATCCCAGCCCTCCACTAGCACCACCTCCATTGTCCATGCACTCTGGCAATCTGTGAGTACAAAGGTGCACCTGACAACAGACGCATGGACCTGTAGGCATGGCCACGGAAGGTTACGTGTCCATTACGGCGCAATGGGTTAATGTGGTGGATGCATGGTCCACAGGGGACAGCCTACTAAGTCTGTCTGCAGTCACTAATTCAAATTTTCCTCCACTGTCTAAATCTGAGCTTCAACCTTATGGCTCTCATTAAGTGCTTGTTTAAAAAAAATTGATGTTTAGGGCCTACTAACGGTGTCTGCCGCTCCCTGGTGTTGTCCTCGACTGTATAAATCTGAGCTTCAACCTTCTGGCTCTCATTAAGTGCTTTTTTAAAAAAAATGGTGGTTAGGGCCTACTAACGGTGTCTGCCGCTCCCTGGTGTTATCCTCGACTGTATAAATCAGAGCTTCAACCTTCTGGCTATCATTAAGTGCTTTTTTTTAAAAAAAATGGTGGTTAGGGCCTACTAACGGTGTCTGCCGCTCCTGGGTGTTGTCCTCCTGACTGAGTGTTCTCCTCCTCCTTGGTGCTCTCCTCCAGGTTGCCTTGTCTGAGCTTCAACCTTCTGGCTCTCATTAAGTGCTGTTTTTTAAAAAATTGGTGGTTACGGCCTACTAACGGTGTCTGCCGCTCCCTGGTGTTGTCCTCCACTGTATAAAGCTGAGCTTCAGTCTTTAGGCTTTTGGCCTATAGTAGCAGATATTAAACTGCATTGGCCATCAACTTTGCTTACGGCCTACTAACGGTGTCTGCCGCTCCCTGGTGTTGTCCTCAACTGTATAAATCTGAGCTTCAACCTTCTGGCTCTCATTAAGTGCTTTTTTTTAAAAAAATTGGGGGTTAGGGCCTACTAACGGTGTCTGCCGCTCCCTGGTGTTGTCCTCGACTGTATAAATCTGAGCTTCAACCTTCTGGCTCTCATTCAGTGCTTTTAAAAAAAAATGGTGGTTAGGGCCTATTAATGGTGTCTGCCGCTCCCTGGTGTTGTCCTCGACTGTATAAATCTGAGCTTCAACCTTCTGGCTCTCATTAAGTGCTTTTTTTTTAAAAATTGGGGGTTAGGGCCTACTAACGGTGTCTGACGCTCCTGGGTGTTGTCCTCCTGACTGAGTGTTCTCCTCCTCCTTGGTGTTCTCCTCCAGGTTGCCTTGTCTGAGCTTCAACCTTCTGGCTCTCATTAAGTGCTGTTTTTTAAAAAATTGGTGGTTACGGTCTACTAACGGTGTCTGCCGCTCCCTGGTGTTGTCCTCCACTGTATAAAGCTGAGCTTCAGTCTTTAGGCTTTCGGCCTATAGTATCAGATACTAAACTGCATTTGGCCTTCAACTTTGGTTACAGCCTACTAACGGTGTCTGCCGCTCCCTGGTGTTGTCCTCAAATGTATAAAACTGAGCTTCAACCTTCTGGCTCGCATTAACTGCTTTTTTTAAAAAATTGGGGGTTAGGGCCTACTAACGGTGTCTGCCGCTCCCTGGTGTTGTCCTCAACTGTATAAATCTGAGCTTCAACCTTCTGGCTCTCATTAAGTGCTGTTTTTTAAAAAATTGGTGGTTAGGGCCTACTAACGGTGTCTGCCGCTCCTGGGTGTTGTCCTCCTGACTGAGTGTTCTCCTCCTCCTTGGTGTTCTCCAGGTTGCCTTGTCTGAGCTTAAACCTTCTGGCTCTTATTAAGTGCTTTTTTAACAAAAAATTGGTGGTTACGGCCTACTAACGGTGTCTGCCGCTCCCTGGTGTTGTCCTCCACTGTATAAAGCTGAGCTTCAGTCTTTAGACTTTTGGCCTATAGTAGCAGATATTAAACTGCATTTTGCCTACTAGTGTGGTTGGGCCCTTAAAACAGTGTCTGCTGCTCCTGGGTTTGCTACTCCACTGAACAAAACAATGCCACCTGTTTAGTCCTGTTACCAATTTTGAACTGCATTTAGCCTACTTTATTCTTTGGCCCTATATCTGTGTTTCCTCCTCATCCTGCCCATTGCCCAGCCACTGCTAGATGAGTCTGCTGGTACATTGACCTAGACCACTACATTCCCCTTGCACTCTGCACAGCCAGAATCTGACCCTGCTGAAAGAAAGGTTCCCCTTCCCACATGTTATACCACCTTACACAGGGACAAAGAGGAAGGTGCAGATGAAAGTGCAGGTTCCTTCATCAGGTGGGGGGGCATACTCGTTGGCGACATCACGTGCACAGGGCCCCTCAGAGTATGCAAAAGTGTTGCTGCTGGTGGGAAGCGCCCCCGCCGTGCAAACACACCGCTGTACTTTGAGGGGCCCTGTGCCAGTGCCAATGCCAACGAGTGTGCCCCCCCCTGCTTGCTTAGATCACAGCACTTGCAAACTTGACATACTTATGCAGCGCCCCAGAGTCCTGGTCGTTGCAGTACTGTGGCTCCGCCACTAAGGGGAGCTATGGTACGTCTGATGGCACTGAAGGAGTTCATCTGATCAGGTATCACAGACACCAATACATTTCACTGCCGGGCCTCCAGGGGTACACAGGCAGCATTGGTGTGGTCAGCGGAAGACAATTGGAAGGAGTGTCTGACACACTAAGTACTCCCAAAAACTAAATAGATGTTAATGTCTCCCAAAAAAGAACAAAAACAAAACAAAAAAAGGGTGGCATACTTAGGTACAGGGATGTGCTCCTATGCTGACTTTCAGACATTGTAATTTGGCGCAAAGTATTTACTGGTGTAAATGTAGGACAGGGCCCCTGACTATTTTAACTGGCATCATACATGTCAACAAATTGTTATTGTCAGTGCCAGGCATTGAAGGATTTCAGCGCATAGACTAAACAGTGGTGGAGCAGTGAGAGATAATTTTGCAAGTGGTAGAGCACTGTTTGACCTGGGGGGGACACTCTCTCCTGGCCGGCGGTACAAGCCCAGGGCCTCTCATGTTACAACGGTGTGTCTGACGTTGGGTGCGCGCCACCACCACCAGAGACACTTCATTGTACTATGAGGGACCCAGAACCAGTGCCGTCGACCAAAAGTGGGCACATCCACCTCTTCAGACAAACGGCACTCTGATGGGTGCTTGCGCCAAGTGGCGAGACCACGGCCCCGTGGGGGGAGTTAGGCCATGTAGGGAGGTGTAAACATGTCGTATACTGGACAAACAGCAGCTGCAAATTAAGAGATTGGAACAGTCAGTAACACCAGTCCCAAAGCAAGACCTTTTTACAGGAAAGCTAGGTGTCAGTCGGGAAAGGTGGGGCAAAATAATTTGAAATCCATGAGTGGTTCATTTTAATGAAGATTAGATCATCAACATTTTGGGTAGCCAGACGAGTCCTTTTTTCAGTCAGTATTGAACCAGCAGCACTGAATACTCTTTCTGATAGCACACTAGCTGCTGGGCAAGCAAGCTCCTGCAATGCATATATGGCCAATTCAGGCCAGGTGTCTATTTTGGATGCCCAGTAATCAAAGGGAAATGACGGTTGAGGGAGAACATCGGTAATGGAGGAAAAATAGTTAGCAACCATACTGGACAAATGTTGACTCCTGTCACTTTGAATTGATGCTGCAGTACCTGTCGTGTCTGCGGTCATTGCGAAATCACTCCACAACCTGGTCAGAAAACCCCTCTGTCCTACGCCACTTCTGATTTGTGCACCTCTAACACCTCTGCCCTGTTGCCCACTGCAGCTCGTGTGAGAACCATCACCGGCGCTGTGTGCTGGGAATGCCTGAATCAAACGGTCTACAAGAGTTGCTTGTTTGGTTGCCAATATTTGTTCAAGGTTCTCATGTGGCATGATATTGTGCAATTTGCCTTTATAGCGAGGATCAAGGAGGCAGGCCAACCAGTAATCGTCATCGGTCATCATTTTTATAATGCGTGGGTCCCTTTTGAGGATACGCGAGGCATTATCCGCCATGTGGGCCAATGTTCCAGTTGTCAAATCAGTGCATATGCTGGGTTGAGGAGCACTTTCGGGCAAATCAACGTCACTTGACTCCCTCAAAAACCCTGAACCCGGCCTTGCACCGCCAGCAGTTTCTATTGCCCCCTGAGAAGCTTCCTCATCCAAAAAATACTCATCCCCATCATCCTCCTCGTTCTCCTCCTCTTCGCCCGCCACCTCGTCCTGTAGACTTCCCTGAGCAGACAATGGCTGACTGTCATCAAGGCTTCCCTCTTCCTCGACTGCAGACGCCTGCTCCTTTATGTGCGTCAAACTTTGCATCAACAGATGCAATAGGGGGATGCTCATGCTTATTACGGCGTTGTCTGCACTAACCAGCTGTGTGCATTCCTCAAAACACTGAAGGACTTGACACACGTCTTGGAGCTTCGACCACTGCACAGCTGCCAACTCCATGTCTGCCATCCAACTGCCTGCCCGTGTATGTGTATCCTCCCACAAATACATAACAGCACGCCTCTGTTTGCATAGTCTATGAAGCATGTGCAGTGTGGAGTTCCACCTTGTTGCAACGTCGATGATTAGGCGGTGCTGTGGAAGCTTCAAAGACCGCTGATGGTTCTGCATACGGCTGGAGTGTACGGGCGAACGGCGGATGTGAGAGCAAAGTCTGCGCACTTTCAGCAGCAGGTCGGGTAACCCCAAATAACTTTTAAGGAAGCACTGCACCACCAGGTTTAAGGTGTGAGCCAGGCAAGGAATGTGTTTCAGTTGTGAAAGGGCTATGGCAGCCATAAAATTCCTTCCGTTATCACTCTTTGGAAGTGCATTTGGACAGCAAGGTGGCTTGTTGTTGAAGGGAAATAGAAATAAAAAAAATCTATAAATCTTCAGCATAGCGAGTGTGAGCGAGCTGAGTGTGACCTGAGCGTAAGTGTGAACAGCGGTAAGTGTGACTTGTGATTCAGTGAGGAGGTATTTGGAAGGCCTTTAACAAATACCTGTGTGAATTTGTGTGAGTTGCTGAATTGGGAGTAGCTATATTCACAAGGGGTTAACTTAGAGTGGGGGCTCTGTTGTGATTCGGTTCGTGGGCTCCCCCGGTGGTCTCTTGTGGTACTGGTGTCCTGCAAGCTTTGCCTTCTCAGTTCACCTGTTCCTATCAGGATGTGGGAGTATCCTATTTAACCTTGCTCCTCAGTCATTCTAATGCTGGCCATCAATGTATCCAGAGTGATTCTGTTGCATGTTCCTGCTCCCAGTTTTCTGCTCAGCTAAGTTGGACACTTTAGTCCTTAAGTCTATTTTTGTATGTTTTGTCCAGTTTGCACTTATGTGAATCTCTGCAGCTGGAAGCTCTTGTTGGGCTGAAATTACCACTCCAGTGGCATGAGTTGTCACATGAGTTAAGGTAATTTCAGGATGGTGTTTTGAAGGGTTTTGCAGCTGACCGCGAAGTCCTCTGTTGTATCTTTCTGCTATTTAGTTAGCGGGCCTCTCTGTGCTAAATCTGCTTTCATACTACGTGTGTCTTTTCATCTGCTCTCACCGTTATTATATGTGGGGGGCTGCTATCTCCTGTGGGGACATTCTCTGGAGGCAAGCCAGGACTGTGTTTTCTTCTACCAGGGGTAGTTAGTTCTCCGGCTGGCGCGCGGCATCTAGAGACAACGCAGGAATGCCCCCTGGCTACTTCTAGTGTGGTGTGTAGGTTCAGCATCGCGGTCAGCTCTAGTTTCCATCATCCGAGAGCTTGTCCGTTTATTCTATGCTTCTGATGTTTCCTTGCCATTGGAAACCATAACAGGGCTCATAATCAAGGGTTTATAAGGGGCAGCTGTTTGGGGCTCAAGTCCTTTTTGGAAGTGCATTTGAACAGCAAGGTGGCTTGTTGTTGAAGGGAAATAGAAAAAAAAATCTATAAATCTTCAGCATAGCGAGTGTGAGCGAGCTGAGTGTGACCTGAGCATAAGTGTGGACGGCGGTAAGTGTGACTTGTGTTTCAGTGACTTTGGGTTCAGGGAGTTTCCAAGGGAGAAATTGCTGTCTATTTTTAATTAATACTTTGTATTTATTTTTTATATAACGTTTCTGTGGTGCAATCCCCATTAGGAAATGTGCTCCACTATTGTTAATGCCATCCAGTGCACATCTTGCCTCATGTATGCAGTCCTTGATCAGCCGGTCGAGGGTGCATACTGCTGTGCGAGATGTGAGCACGTTGTGCATTTGGAATCCCAGATTCTGGATCTAAATGTGCAGCTGGCAACACTGAGATCCATAGACAATATGGAGAGGAGTCTTCTGCTCACAGAGCAGACGCTCAATGGGATAGATGAGGAGGGGTATAGTAGGATGGAGCTGCAGGACAGTAAGGCAGTTAGCTGGGTGACAGATAGAAGGCGGGGTAGAGGGAAGAGTGCTAGGGAGGCTAGTCCTGATCTGGCACACCCCAATAAGTTTGCTAAGTTGGCAGATGAGGGGGGTGCCAGTACAGGGGTAGCACTGCTGCAGCCAGGCATGTCCTCTGAAAGTCGGAGGAGTGACTGCTCCAGTAAGGAGGGAAATAGGAGAGCAGGGCAGGCCAGACAGGTGCTGGTAGTGGGGGGACTCAATTATTAGGGGAACAGATAGGGCAATCTGTCACAAAGACAAGGATCGTCGAACGGTGTGCTGCCTACCTGGTGCTCGAGTCCGACACATCGCTGATCGGGTTGACAGGTTATTGGGAGGGGCTGGTGAGGACCCAGCGGTCATGGTGCACATTGGCACAAATGACAAAGTTAGAGGTAGGTGGAAGGTCCTTAAAAATGATTTCAGGGAATTAGGCTGCAAGTTGAAAGCAAGGACCTCCAACATGGTATTTTCCGAAATACTGCCTGTACCACGTGCCACGCCAGAGAGGCAATGGGAGATTAGGGAGGTTAATAAGTGGCTCAAGAATTGGTGTAGGAAGGAGGGGTTTGGGTTCCTGCAGAACTGGGCCGACTTCTCAGTTGGCTACAGGCTCTACGCTAGGGACGGGCTGCACCTCAATGGGGAAGGTGCAGCTGTGCTGGGGGAGAAAATGGCTAGAAGGTTGGAGGAGTGTTTAAACTAGGGATTGGGGGGGGTATTCATTTTATAGGAGGGGAAGATAGTGCAGATAGAGACCTGAGCACAAATAAGGAAGTTGGGGGTGGCGGTGGCATGGGGGGTGGGGTTAGAACAGCTAATAATTTAAGAAAGAATAGAGGTACAGAGAGGAACATCAAGTGCATGTATACTAATGCCAGAAGCCTCGCCAACAAAATGGACGAATTAGAACTAATGTTGTTGGAACATAATTATGACATGGTGGGGATATCTGAAACATGGCTGGATGAGAGCCATGACTGGGCTGTTAACTTGCAGGGCTATAGTCTGTTCAGAAATGACCGTACAGATAAGCGAGGGGGAGGGGTGTGTCTGTATGTAAAATCCACCTTAAAACCCATCCTGCGTGATAATATAGGTGAATTTAATGAAAATGTAGAGTCCCTGTGGGTGGAGATAAGGGGAGGGGGAAAAAATAATAAATTACTGATAGGGGTTTGTTATAAATCTCCAAAAATAATGGAAGCAATGGAGAATATCCTCGTAAAGCAAATAGATGAAGCTGCGACTCAAGGAGAAGTCATTATTATGGGGGGATTTCAACTACCCTGAAATAGATTGGGGAACAGAAACCTGCAGTTCCAGTAAAGGTAATCGGTTTTTGACACATATGAGAGACAATTACCTTTCACAACTGGTTCAGGACCCAACAAGGAGGGGGGCACTGCTAGACCTAATATTAACCAACAGGCCAGACCGCATATCAATTATAAGGGTTGGGGGTCACTTGGGGAATAGTGATCACAAAATAATAAGTTTTCAGGTCTCCTTTAATAAGATGTGTAGTAGAGGGGTGACAAGGACACTAAACTTCAGGAGGGCAAATTTCCAATGGATGAGAGAGGATCTTGGTGCAATTAACTGGGACGATATCCTGAGACATAAAAATACACAAAGAAAGTGGGAGACGTTTATTAGCATCCTGGATAGGACCTGTGCACAGTATATACCGTATGGGAATAAACATACTAGAAATAGGAGGAATCCAATATGGCTAAATAGAGCTGTAAGGGGCGCAATAAGTGACAAAAAGAAAGCATTTAGAGAATTAAAGGAAGTAGGTAGTGATGAGGCATTAAATAAATATAGAAAATTAAATAAATTCTGTAAAAAGCAAATCAAGGTAGCAAAGATTGAGACAGAGAAACTCATTGCCAGAGAGAGTAAAAATAACCCCAAAATATTCTTTAACTACATAAATAGTAAGAATCTAAAAAATGATAGTGTTGGCCCCCTTAAAAATAGTCTGGGTGAAATGGTTCATGAGGATGAGGAAAAAGCCAATATGCTAAATTACTTTTTATCATCAGTATTTACAAAAGAAAATCCCATGGCAGCCAATATGACTAGTGATAAAAATTCCCAATTAAATGTTACCTGCTTAACCCAGCAGGAAGTACGGCGGCGTCTAAAAATCACAAAAATTGACAAATCTCCGGGCCCGGATGGGATACACCCCCGAGTACTGCTGGAACTAAGTACAGTCATTGATAGACCGTTATTTTTAATCTTTAAAGAGTTCATAATAACAGGGTCTGTACCACAGGACTGGTGTATAGCAAATGTGGTGCCAATATTCAAAAAGGGGACAAAAACTGAACTCGGAAATTATAGGCCAGTAAGCCTAACCTCTACTGTGGGTAAAATCCTGGAGGGCATTCTAAGGGATGCTATACTGGAGTATCTGAGGAGGAATAACCTCATGACCCAGTATCAGCATGGATTTACTAGGGACCGTTCATGTCAGACTAATTTGATCAGCTTCTATGAAGAGGTAAGTTCCGGACTGGACCAAGGGAGCCCAGTGGATGTAGTGTATATGGACTTTTCAAAAGCTTTTGATATGGTGCCACACAAAAGGTTGATACATAAAATGAGAATAATGGGGATAGGGGAAAATATGTGCAAGTGGGTTGAGAGCTGGCTCAGGGATAGGAAACAAAGGGTGGTTATTAATGGAGCACACTCGGACTGGGTCGCGGTTAGTAGTGGGGTACCACAGGGGTCAGTTATGGGCCCTCTTCTTTTTAACATATTTATTAATGACCTTGTAGGAGGCATTCAGAGTAGAATTTCAGTATTTGCAGATGACACTAAACTCTGCAGGGTAATCAATACAGAGGAGGACAATTTTATATTACAGGATGATTTATGTAAACTAGAAGCTTGGGCTGATAAATGGCAAATGAGCTTTAATGGGGATAAATGTAAGGTCATGCACTTGGGTAGAAGTAATAAGATGTATAACTATGTGCTTAATTCTAAAACTCTGGGTAAAACTGTCAATGAAAAGGACCTGGGTGTATGGGTGGATTACAAACTCATATTCAGTGGCCAGTGTCAGGCAGCTGCTACAAAGGCAAATAAAATAATGGGATGCATTAAAAGAGGAATAGATGCCCATGAGGAGAACATAATTTTACCTCTATACAAGTCACTAGTGCGACCACACTTAGAATACTGTGCACAGTTCTGGTCTCCGGTGTATAAGAAAGACATAGCTGAACTAGAGCGGGTGCAGAGAAGAGCGACCAAGGTTATTAGAGGACTGGGGGGTCTGCCATACCAAGATAGGTTATTACACTTGGGGCTATTTAGTTTGGAAAAACGAAGGCTAAAGGGTGATCTTATGATAATGTATAAATATATGAGGGGACAGTACAAAGACCTTTCTGATGATCTTTTTAATCATAGACCGGTGACAGGGACAAGGGGGCATCCTCTACATCTGGAGGAAAAAAGGTTTAAGCATAATAACAGACGCGGGTTCTTTACTGTAAGAGCAGTGAGACTATGGAACTCTCTGCCGTATGATGTTGTAATGAGTGATTCATTACTTAACTTTAAGAGGGGACTGGATGCCTTTCTGGAAAAGTATAATGTTACAGGGTATATACACTAGATTCCTTGATAAGGCGTTGATGCAGGGAACTAGTCTGATTGCCGTTTGTGGGGTCGGGAAAGAGTTTTTTTCCCCATGGTGGAGCTTACTCTTACCACATGGGTTTTTTTTGCCTTCCCCTGAATCAACATGTTAGGGCATGTTAGGTTAGGCTATGGGTTGAACTAGATGGACTTAAAGTCTTCCTTCAACCTTAATAACTATGTAACTCACTACCTTGCCTGCCTCAAGATGTACAGTGCCCAGCCATGACTGAATTTCTTGCTGCAAGGACTCGGACAGAACTTCCGCGGTGTGTCTGTTGTCGCCCAAACACTTCATTGCCAATACAGCCTGCTGACGCTTGCCACTAGCTGTTCCATAATTGGACACCTCGAGTGCAACAGTGGCAGCTGTGGATGGAGTGGTCGTGCGACTGCTGTCTGTGGACGAGCTCTCGCTTCCGCTGGAGGATAAGGAGGAGGAGGGGGGACGAACTCCTACAGCCAACTGTTTCCTAGACTGTGGGCTTGGCAGAACTGTCCCAATATTGCTGTCCCCTGTGGACCCTGCATACACCACATTAACCCAGTGTGCCGTGATGGAGACGTAATGCCCCTGGCCATGCCTACTGGTCCATGCATCTGTTGTCAGGTGCACCTTTCTACTCTCAGATTGCCTGAGTGCATGGACAATGTGGTCTTTTACATGCTGGTGGAGGGCTGGGATGGCTTTTCTCGAAAAGAAGTGTCGACTGGGTAGTGCAGCGGCCCAGAGTCCTGGTCGTTGCAGTACTGTGGCTCCGCCACTATGGGGAGCTGTGGTGCGTCCGATGGCACTGAAGGAGCTCATCTGATCAGGTATCACAGACACCAATACATTTTCACAGCCGGGCCTCCGGGGGGAGCTAAGGGTGCTATTCATTAGGCCACTCCCCACCATAGTGGGTAAACTGGGGGTCAGGCAGGAAGTTAGTTAGAAGCTGACTGGGTCGGAACCAGGCAACACCTTGTGGCAGAGGGTGTTGCAGGGGAAGAGACAGTAGGGTCTCTGTCAGGGGTGGGATCCTGACAGAGGCTTGGCAACGAGAACGAACGTAACGGGACCGCGCCTGCTCCGGGTAGCGGCGGTGCCCAAGAAGGGACGAGAAGAGAGATATATTGTGCTGAGTGAGAAACGAGATCGAAGCAATAGGAGAATACCAGTAGGGGGTCGTGCTGTAAGACCGGAGCAACCTCCTACTGAGGCGCATTACCGGTGGCCGGAACGCCGAGGGAGTATTTCAATAGACAGCTTCAAGCAATACTCTAAACAGCGGCAGGACAGTCAGTCTTAGGCGGGCTGTCTCACCTAAATCACCTATGAAGTCTTGGGAGGCAATTGCGGGAGAGGGGCGTCTCTAGGGTCCCGGAAGAACTCCAGGCCTACCCGACAAACGGGTGCCGTTCTAACTGTAACATCAGGAAGGGACGGAGGATTAGCAGAACATCATCTAATCGAGTTGTGAGGGAACTTAAGAAACAGACACAACAGTTGTGGGGTACTTTCCGTAAGCACAGCAGGGAAGGACTACAACACATAGCGCTAAGAAGGAAGGCACTGATTTCCACTTGTGAAGAGAGCTCTGGAAGTGCCATTGGACCGGCCGGACTTGCGCAGCCTGGTGAACCGTATTCTGGACTGAGGACTCAGAGATCTCCAGTAAAGAGGTAAAGAGACTGCAACCTGGTGTCCTCGTTATTTACCGCGACCTGCACCCCACAACTGCACTGCTACACCACCACTTATTCTACCGGACGTCCCCCACTGACGGACAGGGCCACGGACCGGGTCTAGCCACCGTGACAACCCCAGGACTGAGACTCAGAGGCCCGGCTCCGGGTACCCCTCGGCTCTGCGGTGGTGTGGGGGCGCTCCAAAACTTGGCGTCACGAACAGGATCTACTTAAGCCTGAAGAATCAGGTCATGTGTGCCTTGGAACTGTGATTTGTTGTGCCTTGGAACTGTGATTTATTGTAAAAGACTGTGCTGCGCCGCACTATTTCCCGCCAAAAGCTGCCGCCATTGCTACTTCGGAGAAGAAGGAGGGCGTGCCATGGGAGGAGACTACGAGAGTGGCGCGAGAAATGGCTACCGCCCCCTGCGCTTCTGGCTGCAAAGCGATGACCTGCCCCAAAGCAGAGGACCACCCCCTGATTTGCAACGGCGGGAAGCAGGAGATGGAGAAGCCCGGCCCTGGAGAAATGGCGGAGTCCGATGCATGCATTGCCACCGATCAGCAGATCATGACGAAGAGCAGCGAGTGCCGGAACGGAGAAGGAGTAATCCAGGCTTGCCCTCGTTCACTGGAGGCGGACCCGTGTCCCCTGCAGCCGGAGGATCCGAAACCCCTGGGACAGACCGCGGAGCTGAGCCCGCCTATCTTGATCTCGGAGCCGGTGGAGGAGGAGCCACAGCGAGCGGAGCTGCGTTCGGGGACCGTATTGGAAGAGCCGCGGTCCGAGCAGCAGCCGACTCCAGCGTTCTTGTCAGCGGACCGGATCGACATCGGTGGAACCACATCAGGCGCAGGTACGGCAGACACCCCTGCCTCCCCGCTCGACCCCGCTCCCGCGACCGATCCTCCCCGCAGCAGTAATCCTTCGTTCACCATCGAGCGGGTGGTCCTCGGCCCCAGTGCGATGGGGAAGCTGTTGCCGCCACTACCAACCAGGTGGGGGGAGCCCATAGAGATGGGCCCGGACGGAGTGATGTTCCGGTGGGACACCCCCTGGGTTGAGCAGGATGGGGTTCCGGTGGATGGTCTCACCATCGCGATACTTACCTGGGACCAGTACAATCAATGCGTGCTCCAGCACTGGAAACAGCGAGATGAAGTTGAACAACGGGAGACGCAACACAGGAAGTCTGTGCATGGCAGGAAAGACGTGGTAAAGCGAGGGACGGTGTCGGCCTTCCACCCAAGGAAAGGATGGGGCTCTATACAGGAACCGGGCCTATCGACTGACGTCTTCGTTGCTAGTTATGACGTGGAAACTCCCTGCTGTGATCGGGATGGCGAACCATTGCGAGAGGGGGATCAGGTGACGTACACCCGTTGCCGGAACGCACAGGGATGGCGTGCCCGGAATGTTCAGCGATGTGAGCCTGAAGGAGTGTCACCTGTGGCCCCGATCATGGTTGATCCAGGTTTGCCTGATCTCGTTACTGTCACCACTGCACGCTTTGTAGCAGCTCCCGAACTGGCCAGCAGGGTCAGTTTTCAAATTCAGACAACGGGTGACCTGGTGGTCCCTGCGGGGCCTGCCGCTGGTATCCGTGCCACAGTAGTCGGGGGTCAGGGGCCAAGGCCACCTGAATAAGAATAAACCTCGGAAAAATGAAAATGTATATAGTTCTTCGTTTAACTGTTTGTTTACTGTTGCTGCTAAACCCGTCCAGGGTTAATTCCTTATGGATCCCTCTGCTGACCCGGGATCCCTGTTGTTTGTTTATTTTCTTCAAGTTTGCACAAGTTAAAAGAACTGCAGTAATCATGGACCGTGCATGATACAAACTTTTCCTTGTACATAGTTCACACCTTTTTAAGGGTGTTTCCTACTGGTTTTACTTAAAGACTCTTTGCGAAGATACCATACCGGAGCCTTTGCTGAGTATGGACTGGTAGTCTGAGAAGAAGTACTACCTCAGAAAGACTTGATCCTCTCTTAAAGGGGATGCTCAATTGTGTACTTATGAGTGATACTGTTTTAAGAACAGTAATGTGATGATAATGCTTGAAAGAACATGATAATGCTGATATGTTGAAGTTATGTGTATTGAACTAGTTGGCTGTAAAACAAAGAAATGTTGATAATGTCCCTTAGAAGAAAGAACGAGAGTTGGAAGAAAGATGCAGTAGGCCCGTAGGGGTAGACATAGTGTCCTGCATAGTCAGTAGTAGGAAAGTAAAGATGGGATTTAATGTTCTAGAAAATGGTTGATAATGTTGATAAGAAACTAGGGATAGAAGGTAGACCCTGAGTCCTCCATAGAAAGCTAGTTTGTTATAGAAAAAGAGTTAATGTGTTGTAGAGGATAGAAAGTGAACCCGTAGGGGTTAGGTAGTGAGTCCTCTTAAGAGTCATATGTAGATGGCTCAGTGCTTCCAAAATCGAAAGTAATGTTATGACCTATACTGTGTATAGAAGTAGAAAAGGCAGTAGGCCCTGGCTGAACGGGGCGGTCCTGTAATAGAAAGGAGAGGCAGTAGGTCTGGTGCCGATAGGACAGGCGGTCCTGCAGATTTAAAGAAGGAGAATGAAAAGTTAAAATTACCTTATAATGTGATTATAGGAAGGTCTTTAGTGGATACAGAGTGTATGTCCTTAAAGGCAATGTTAAAATTATTGTTCAACAATTTTGCACTAGTAGAATACCCGGTTGGGTAACAGGAGTTATTTATAGCCTGTAATTTATAATGTTTTAATATTTAACCATGTTTTGTAACGTTCAAGTGTCCTCACCTCCCATAAAGGGAAGCCTGTTCAAGTATACTTATGTTATTACACTCAACAAAATTGTATGTCTTTTTGCTAAACTTGTATTGTTGTTTTCTTCCCAGTCCCGGAGTACTGTGTTTAACCAGGGGGGAGTGCAGCGGCCCAGAGTCCTGGTCGTTGCAGTACTGTGGCTCCGCCACTATGGGGAGCTGTGGTGCATCCGATGGCACTGAAGGAGCTCATCTGATCAGGTATCACAGACACCAATACATTTTCACAGCTGGGCCTCCGGGGGGAGCTAAGGGTGCTATTCATTAGGCCACTCCCCACCATAGTGGGTAAACTGGGGGTCAGGCAGGAAGTTAGTTAGAAGCTGACTGGGTCGGAACCAGGCAACACCTTGTGGCAGAGGGTGTTGCAGGGGAAGAGACAGTAGGGTCTCTGTCAGGGGTGGGATCCTGACAGAGGCTTGGCAACGAGAACGAACGTAACGGGACCGTGCCTGCTCCGGGTAGCAGCGGTGCCCAAGAAGGGATGAGAAGAGAGATATATTGTGCTGAGTGAGAAACGAGATCGAAGCAATAGGAGAATACCAGTAGGGGGTCGTGCTGTAAGACCGGAGCAACCTCCTACTGAGGCGCATTACCGGTGGCCGGAACGCCGAGGGAGTATTTCAATAGACAGCTTCAAGCAATACTCTAAACAGCGGCAGGACAGTCAGTCTCAGGCGGGCTGTCTCACCTAAATCACCTATGAAGTCTTGGGAGGCAATTGCGGGAGAGGGGCGTCTCTAGGGTCCCGGAAGAACTCCAGGCCTACCCGACAAACGGGTGCCGTTCTAACTGTAACATCAGGAAGGGACGGAGGATTAGCAGAACATCATCTAATCGAGTTGTGAGGGAACTTAAGAAACAGACACAACAGTTGTGGGGTACTTTCCGTAAGCACAGCAGGGAAGGACTACAACACATAGCGCTAAGAAGGAAGGCACTGATTTCCACTTGTGAAGAGAGCTCTGGAAGTGCCATTGGATCGGCCGGACTTGCGCAGCCTGGTGAACCGTATTCTGGACTGAGGACTCAGAGATCTCCAGTAAAGGGGTAAGGAGACTGCAACCTGGTGTCCTCGTTATTTACCGCGACCTGCACCCCACAACTGCACCGCTACACCACCACTTATTCTACCGGACGTCCCCCACTGACGGACAGGGCCATGGACCGGGTCTAGCCACCGTGACAACCCCAGGACTGAGACTCAGAGGCCCGGCTCCGGGTACCCCTCGGCCCTGCGGCGGTGTGGGGGCACTCCAGTAGCTCGTAGCATGGTACAGCGTAGTCCATCAGGGCTTTGAAAGCTTCGCTTTCAACTAACCGATAGGGCATCATCTCTAACGAGATTAGTCTAGCAATGTGGGCATTCAAACCCCGTGTACGCGGATGCGAGGATGAGTACTTCCTTTTCCTAATGAGAGTCTCATGTAGGGTGAGCTGGACTGGAGAGCTGCATAGGGTGGAATTGCAGAGGTGCCGGTGGACATGGGTGACTGAGAGAGGGTTGGTGATGGTATTCTTGCTGTTGCCCTACATACAGTTTTTCCTACCACGAACCTGGTGATTCCCTGACTGCTTTGGCCTTGCGACGAAACCGCCACATTACCTGCAGGTGGTGTGGTAAATGGTGGGCTTACAGTGAGGGAGGGGATGTCGCGTTGCTGACTAGCTTCATTGTGAGAGGGTGCTACAACGTTAAGGAACGTTTGGTAGTTTGTCCAGGCTTGCAAGTGCATGGTAGTTAAATGATTGTCTACGCATGCAACTTGTATTTAGATTTTTAACATTCTGACCTCTGCTGAAGGTCCTTGAGCATTTCTTACAGATGACATTGCAACGATCATTGGGATCTTGGTTAAAAAAATTCCAGACTGCACTCTTCCTACTATTGGATACCTTTTCAGGCATTGCACACTGAGCTACTTTAACTGGATGGCCACGCTGTCCTACAACTGGTTTTGGTTTTGCCACACGTTTTTGGCCAGATACGGGCCTACCAGATGGAACCTGTTGCAATGTTGATGCCTGCTGCGGCTCCTCCTCCTCCGCTTCAGAGCTACTGCCGCCTGCACCCTGTTCCCCCAATGGCTGCCAATCGGGGTCAACAACTGGGTCATCTATGACCTCCTCTTCTATGTCCTGTGCACCTTCCTCTGGGTCACCGTGTAAGCCGGTGCTATAGCGTTCGTAACGGGGCTCCATAGTCTCATCGGGGTCAGATTCTGGATCAGTACACTGTGAGGGCAATGTTCTGATCTGAGTCAAATGAACAGCATAATAATCTGGCTGTGGCTGTGCATCTGTGCACTCCATGTCCGATTCATCTTGTAATGGGCATGGCCTGTTAACAATTTCCCTTTCTAACCCAGGCACGGTATGTGTAAAGAGCTCCATGGAGTAACCTGTTGTGTCGCCTGACGCATCCTTCACTGTTGTTCTGGGTGAAGGACACAAGGAAGCCACTTGTTCCTGACCGGGAGCATCCACTGATGACACACTGCTCTGACATTTGGCACTTTCCGAGGAGGAGGCGAAAGAGCTAGAGGCAGAGTCAGCAATGAAAGCCAATACTTGTTCCTGCTGCTCCGGCTTCAAAAGCGGTTTTCCTACTCCCAGAAAAGGGAGCCTTCGAGGCCTTGTGTAGCCAGACGATGACGCTGGCTCAACAACTCTAGACTTAGGGGCTATATTGCTTTTCCCACGACCACCTGATACTCCACGACCACCACCACTACCATCATTACCAACTGGCAATGACCGCCCACGGCCATGACCTCTTCCACCAGACTTCCTCATTCTTGGAAAAATGTAACCAAACTAACAACCGTTATGTGGTCCTGTAAAACCAGGTAGAAGGTGTACGTGAACTTGTTGTGAATTTAAATCTCCCTTTTTTATGTGTGAGAGAATGCAGGAAAAAATCAGGCCCACTGTATTACACTACACAGTTTGATTGGCAGAAAGAGGCTGGCAGATATGACACTAACAGGACTGACGCAGATGCACACACTGGCAATAGAAATGTCCCTCTTTTTTTATATGTGAGTCAAGGGATTTAATCAGGCCCACTATATCACAGTATAGTTCCTGTGGCACAAAATGACTGACAGATACCACAGACAGCACTGGCACAGATGCACAGATTTGGCAAGATTATTCTCCCTTTATTTTAATTTTTTTTTGGATATGGGAGACAAGTGATTTAATCAGGCCCACTGTTATACAGTAGGTTTTCTGTGGCAGAAAAAGAAAGACAGATGCCACACACAGGACTGGCACTAATGCAGATTTGCCAATCTTAATCTCCCACTTGTTTTATTTTTTCTGGGAGAATTGTGAAGAAATCAGGCCTGTTGTGAATTCTGTTCTCGGACTCCCTCCTGTGGTTATGAATGGTACTTCGGCGAGTTCTGTCCATGGACTCCCTCTGGTGGCTGTGAGAGGAGCTGCTGGTTCTGAGGTTCCTCCTCCAGCTGACCTCGTTTAGGCCTTGGCTGGCTGCTCTATTTAACTCCACTCAGATCATTACTTGATGCCAGCTGTCAATGTCCTAGTACTGGTTCAGTTCTCTTGGATCTTTCAGATGATCTGTCTACTTCAGCAAAAGCTGTCCCTGCTAGCTAATTTGTTACCACTGTGTTTTTGTCCAGCTTGCTATTATTATTTTGTCTTGTTAGCTGGAAGCTCTGGGATGCAGAGTGGCACCACCGCGCCGTGAGTCAGTTCTAGTGCTCTCTTTTACACACTTTGCGTGGTTCTTTTTGTTAGTTTTTTTATGCTGACCACAAAGATACCTTTTCTATCTTCAGTCTGTTTAGTTCAGTCCGGCCTCCTTTGCTGAAACCTATTTCATTCCTGTGTTTGTGACTTCCATCTTAACTCACAGTCAATATATGTGGGGGCTGCCTATTTCTTTGGGGAATTTCTCTGAGGCAAGGTAGGCTGTATTTTCTATCTTTAGGGGCAGTTAGCTCTTAGGCTGTGAAGAGGCGTCTAGGCAGAGTCAGGAACGCTCCACGTCTATTTCTAGTTGTTGTGATAGGATTAGGGGTTGCGGTCAGCAGAGCTCCCACTTCCCAGAGCTCGTCCTGTATTTCTAGTTTGCTCATCTGGTCATTTCTAGTGCTCCTAACCACCAGTTCAATCTTAACAGTACAGCTGGCCGGTAAAGTGTTAAATGCATCTCAATAGAGGGATAAGAGAAGTTCTGAGACCATTTTTTTTTTCTGCAGTGTGTTTTGTTTCTCTTTTCCCCTAAATCTCTGGGTGGTTCAGGACACAGGTGCAGATATGGACATTCAAAGTCTGTCCTCTTGTGTGGATCAACTCACTGCAAGAGTACAAGGCATTCAAGATTATGTAGTTCAGAACCCGATGTTAGAACCCAGAATTCCAATTCCTGATTTGTTTTCCGGGGATAGATCTAAGTTCCTGAATTTCAAAAATAATTGTAGACTGTTTTTTGCTTTGAAACCCCGCTCCTCTGGTGACCCCATTCAGCAAGTAAAAATCATTATTTCTTTGCTGCGTGGCGACCCTCAAGACTGGGCATTTTCCCTTGCGCCAGGAGATCCTGCATTGCGTAATGTAGATGCGTTTTTTCTGGCACTTGGATTGCTTTATGATGAACCAGATTCAGTGGATCAGGCAGAGAAAAGTTTGCTGGCTTTGTGTCAGGGTCAGGATGAAGTGGAGATATATTGTCAGAAGTTTAGAAAGTGGTCTGTGCTTACGCAGTGGAATGAATGTGCCCTGGTGGCAATTTTCAGAAAGGGTCTTTCTGAAGCCCTTAAGGATGTAATGGTGGGATTCCCCACGCCTGCTGGTCTGAATGAGTCTATGTCTTTGGCCATTCAAATCGATCGACGCTTACGTGAGCACCAAAATGTGCACCATGTGGCGGTGTTTTCTGAGCAGAGGCCTGAGCCTATGCAATGTGACAGGACCTTGACCAGAGCTGAACGGCAAGAGTATAAACGTCAGGATGGGCTGTGTTTTTACTGTAGTGACTCCACTCATGCTATCTCTGATTGTCCTAAGCGCACTAAACGGTTCGCTAGGTCTGCCACCATTGGTACGGTACAGCCAAAATTTATTTTGTCTGTTACTCTGATTTGCTCTTTGTCATCCTATTCTGTTATGGCATTTGTGGATTCAGGCGCTGCCCTGAATTTGATGGACTTAGAGTTTGCCAGGCGCTGTGGTTTTTTCTTGGAGCCCTTACAGTATCCTATTCCATTGAGAGGAATTGATGTTACACCTTTGGCCAAGAATAAGCCTCAGTACTGGACTCAATTCACAATGTGCATGGCTCCTGCACATCAGGAAGATATTCGCTTTTTGGTGTTGCATAATCTGCATGATGTGGTCGTTTTGGGGTTGCCATGGCTACAGGTCCATAATCCAGTATTGGATTGGAAATCAATGTCTGTATCCAGTTGGGGTTGTCAATGGGTACATGGGGATGTCCCATTGTTGTCTATTTCGTCTTCCCATCCTTCTGAAGTGCCTGAGTTCTTGACAGATTACCGGGATGTATTTGATGAGCCCAAATCCAGTGCACTATCTCCTCAAAGGGATTGCGATTGTGCTATTAATTTGATTCCTGGTAGTAAGTTTCCGAAGGGCTGACTGTTCAATTTATCTGTGCCAGAACACGCTGCAATGCGGAGTTATAAAAAGGAGTCCTTGGAGAAAGGGCATATTCGCCCGTCGTCGTCACCGTTGGGAGCAGGGTTCTTTTTTGTGACCAAGAAGGATGGTTCTCTGAGACCTTGTATAGATTACCGCCTTCTCAATAAAATCACCGTCAAATTTCAGTACCCTCTGCCGTTACTGTCTGATTTGTTTGCTCGGATTAAGGGGGCTAGCTGGTTCACCAAGATAGATCTTCGAGGGGCGTATAATCTTGTGCGTATTAAATGGGGCAACGAATGGAAAACAGCATTTAATACACCCGAGGGCCATTTTGAGTACTTGGTGATGCCATTCGGGCTTTCTAATGCTCCATCTGTTTTTCAGTCCTTTATGCATGACATCTTCCGAAAGTACCTGGATAGATTCATGATTGTCTATTTGGATGATATTTTGGTCTTTTCGGACGATTGGGAGTCTCATGTGAAGCAGGTCAGAATGGTGTTCCAGGTCCTTCGTGCTAATTCCTTGTTTGTGAAGGGGTCTAAATGTCTCTTTGGAGTTCAGAAGGTTTCATTTTTGGGCTTCATTTTTTCCCCTTCTACTATTGAGATGGACCCTGCTAAAGTTCAGGCCATTTATGATTGGACTCAGCCTACTTCTGTGAAGAGCCTACAGAAATTCCTGGGCTTTGCTAATTTTTACCGTCGCTTCATCGCTAATTTTTCCAGTGTTGTTAAACCATTAACTGATTTGACCAAGAAAGGTGCTTATGTGGTCAATTGGTCCTCTGCGGCCGTTGAGGCTTTTCAGGAGTTGAAGCGTCATTTTTCTTCTGCCCCTGTGTTGTGTCAGCCAGATGATTTGCTCCCTTTTCAGGTCGAGGTGGATGCTTCTGAGATTGGAGCAGGGGCTGTTTTGTCTCAAAGAGGTTCTGATCGCTCTGTGATGAAACCATGTGCTTTCTTTTCTAGAAAGTTTTCGCCTGCTGAGCGCAATTATGATGTGGGCAATCGAGAGTTGTTGGCTATGAAGTTGGCGTTTGAGGAGTGGCGACATTGGCTTGAAGGAGCCAAGCATCGCGTGGTGGTCTTGACGGATCACAAGAATCTGACTTATCTCGAGTCTGCCAAGCGGTTGAATCCTAGACAGGCTCGATGGTCGCTGTTTTTCTCCCGCTTCAATTTTGTGGTTTCGTACCTTCCGGGTTCTAAGAATGTGAAGGCTGATGCCCTTTCAAGGAGTTTTGTGCCTGATTCTCCGGGAGTTTCTGAGCCGGCTGGTATTCTCAAGGAGGGGGTAGTTTTGTCTGCCATCTCGCCTGATTTGCAGCGGGTGCTGCAGGAGTTTCAGGCTGATAGACCTGACCGTTGCCCAGCGGAGAAGCTGTTTGTCCCTGATAGATGGACTAGTAGAGTTATCTCTGAGGTTCATTGCTCGGTGTTGGCTGGTCATCCTGGAATCTTTGGTACCAGAGATTTGGTGGCTAGATCCTTTTGGTGGCCTTCCTTGTCACGAGATGTGCATTCTTTTGTGCAGTCCTGTGGGACTTGTGCTCGGGCTAAGCCCTGCTGTTCTCGTGCCAGTGGTTTACTTTTGCCCTTGCCGGTCCCGAAGAGGCCCTGGACGCATATTTCCATGGATTTTATTTCAGATCTCCCTGTCTCTCAGAGGATGTCAGTTATCTGGGTGGTTTGTGATCGCTTCTCTAAGATGGTCCATTTGGTACCTTTGCCTAAATTGCCTTCCTCCTCTAATTTGGTTCCATTGTTTTTCCAGCATGTGGTTCGTTTGCATGGCATTCCGGAGAACATCGTGTCGGACAGAGGTTCCCAGTTTGTTTCAAGATTTTGGCGGTCCTTTTGTGCTAAGATGGGCATTGATTTGTCTTTTTCTTCAGCTTTCCATCCTCAGACAAATGGCCAAACCGAACGAACTAATCAGACCTTGGAAACATATCTGAGATGCTTTGTTTCTGCTGATCAGGATGATTGGGTGTCCTTCTTGCCTTTGGCTGAGTTCGCCCTTAATAATCGGGCCAGCTCGGCCACTTTGGTTTCGCCCTTTTTCTGTAATTCTGGTTTCCACCCTCGTTTTTCTTCAGGGCAGGTTGAGCCTTCGGACTGTCCTGGTGTGGATTCTGTGGTGGACAGGTGGCAGCGAATTTGGACTCATGTAGTGGACAATTTGACATTGTCCCAGGAGAAGGCTCAACGTTTCGCTAACCGCTGTCGCTGTGTTGGTCCCCGACTTCATGTTGGGGATTTGGTTTGGTTGTCGTCTCGTTATGTTCCTATGAAGGTTTCGTCTCCTAAGTTTAAGCATCATTTCATTGGTCCTTACAAGATTTCTGAAATTCTTAATCCTGTGTCATTTCGTTTGGACCTTCCAGCTTCTTTCGCCATCCATAATGTGTTCCATAGTTCGTTGTTGCGGAGATATGTGGCTCCTATGGTTCCCTCCGTTGATCCTCCTGCCCCGGTTTTGGTTGAGGGGGAGTTGGAGTATGTGGTGGAGAAGATTTTGGATTCTCGTGTTTCGAGATGGAAACTTCAGTACCTAGTCAAGTGGAAAGATTATGGTCAGGAGGATAATTCCTGGGTGGTTGCCACTGATGTTCATGCTGCCAATCTTGTTCATGCCTTTCATTTGGCTCGTCCGGATCGGCCTGGAGGCTCTGGTGAGGGTTCGGTGACCCCTCCTCAAGGGGGGGGTACTGTTGTGAATTCTGTTCTCGGACTCCCTCCTGTGGTTATGAATGGTACTTCGGTGAGTTCTGTCCATGGACTCCCTCTGGTGGCTGTTAGTGGAGCTGCTGGTTTTGAGGTTCCTCCTCCAGCTGACCTCGTTTAGGCCTTGGCTGGCTGCTCTATTTAACTCCACTCAGATCATTACTTGATGCCAGCTGTCAATGTCCTAGTACTGGTTCAGTTCTCTTGGATCTTTCAGATGACCTGTCTACTGCAGAAAAAGCTAAGTCCCTGCTAGCAAATTTGTTACCACTGTGTTTTTGTCCAGCTTGCTATTATTATTTTGTCTTGTTAGCTGGAAGCTCTGGGATGCAGAGTGGCACCACCGCGCCGTGAGTCGGTGCGGGGCTCTCTTTTACACACTCTGCATGGTTCTTTTTGTTAGTTTTTTTATTCCGACCGCAAAGATACCTTTTCTATCTTCAGTCTGTTTAGTTCAGTCCGGCCTCCTTTGCTGAAACCTATTTCATTCCTGTGTTTGTGACTTCCATCTTAACTCACAGTCAATATATGTGGGGGGCTGCCTATTTCTTTGGGGAATTTCTCTGAGGCAAGGTAGGCTGTATTTTCTATCTTTAGGGGCAGTTAGCTCTTAGGCTGTGAAGAGGTGTCTAGGCAGAGTCAGGAACGCTCCACGGCTATTTCTAGTTGTTGTGATAGGATTAAGGGTTGCGGTCAGCAGAGCTCCCACTTCCCAGAGCTCGTCCTGTATTTCTAGTTTGCTCATTTCTAGTGCTCCTAACCACCAGTTCAATCATAACACAGGCCCACTGTTATACTGTAGGTTTTCTGTGGCAGAAAATGAAAGACAGATGCCACACACAGGAATGGCACTGATGCAGATTTGCCAATCTTAATCTCCCACTTTTTTATTTTTTCTGGGAGAATTGTGAAGAAATCAGGCCCACTGTTATACAGTAGGTTTTCTGTGGCAGAAAATGAAAGACAGATGCCACAGACAGGTCTGGCACTGATGCAGATTTGCCAATTTTAATATGCCCCTTTTTTTTTTCAGGGAGACTAGTGAATAAATCTGGGCTACTGTATTAGAGTATATTTTCTGTGGCAGAAAGTGGCTTGAAGAGATATAACAAAAAAAAAAAAAAAAGGGACTGTACTACAATTACCTATCTCCCTACAGTAATCTCAGAAAAGTATGACAGGCAGCAATAAAAAGGACTGCTGCACACAAAAGTCAAAAGTGTGGACAGACAAACAAGATAGCTGTGCAGAAAGGAAGGAGCAACAGGATTTGTGCTTTGAAAAAAGCAGTTTGTTTGTACAGCGGCGTACACACAGCAACGCAGCGATCAGGGAGCCTTATAACCTACAGAGCTGTTGCACATAAATCTAGTCTCAACTGTCCCTGCAAAGAAAAGGTGGTGTTGGACAGTAGAAATCGCTGCAGCACAAGCGGTTTTGGGGTTAATTTACCCTGCCTAACGCTATCCCTGCTTCTGACTAAGCGGCAGCAACCTCTCCCTATGCTCAGATCAGCAGCAGTAAGATGGCGGTCGGCGGGAACGCACCTTTATAGCCCCTGTGACGCCGGAGAAAGCAAGCCAATCACTGCATGCCCTTCTCTAAGATGGTGGGGACCAGGACCTATGTCCACACTCTGCGTGCACCTTCATTGGCTGAGAAATGGCGCTTTAAGCATCATATGAAACGCGACTTTGGCACGAAGATTGTGTACTGCATTGCCGATCCCATGCTGGGATCGGATCGAGTTTCATGAAACCCGACTTTGCCAAAAGTCGGCGACTTTTGAAAATGACCGATCCGTTTCGCTCAACCCTACTCAGGACAAATTGCCCAACAACATTTGGGTCCAATTTTTCCTGTTACTCTTGTGAAAATAAAAAAATGGGGTCTAAAAGATAATTTTTGTGAAAAAAAACATGATTTTTTATTTTTACGGCTCTACATTATAAACCTTAGTGAAACACTTGGGGATTCAAAGTGCTCACCAAACATCTAGATAAGTTCTTTCGTGGGTATCATTTCCAAAATGTGGTCACTTGTGGGGGGGTGTCCACACCAAACCAGACATGGCATCCGATTTCAATTTCTGCCAATTTTGAGTAGAAATAGTCAAACGGTGCTCCTTCCCTTCCGAGCTTTGACATGCACCTAAACAGTGGATTTTCCCCATATATTGGGTATCGGCATTTTTAGGAGTAATTGCATTACAAACTTTGGTGTACATTTTTTCCTGTTACCCTTGTGAAAATAAAAAAAAAAATAGTCTAACTTTTTAGTGAAAAAAGTTAAATGTTCATTTTTTCCTTTCACATTCCATTAATTCCTGTGAATAAACTTCTTGAATGTAGTTTTAATCAGCTTGAGGGGCGCAGTTTTTAGAATGGTGTCACTTTTGATATTTTCTGCCATATAGACCCCTTAAAGTGAATTCAATTATGAGGTGGTCCCTAAAAAAATGGTTTGGTACATTTTGTTGTAAAAATGAGAAATCGCTGGTCAACTTTTAACCCTTATAACTTCCCAGCATAAAAAAATGTTTGTTTTTTTAAATTGTACAAATGTAGCATTAACATGTTGGAAATGTTATTTAGGAACTACTTTGTGTGACATATTTCTCTGATTTAAGGGTATAAAAATTCAAAATTTGAAAATTGCAAAATGTTCACCAAATTTCTGTTTTTTTACACACATAAATGTATTTTATATCAAAGAAATTTTACCAAAAGCATTAAGGAAAATATGTCACGAAAAAACATTGCCAGAATCACCAGGATGCGTTGAAGCATTCCAGAATTATTACCACTTAAATGGACAGTGGTCAGAATAGTAAGAACTGGCCCGGTCATTAACGTGCAAACCATCCTCGGGGGTAAAGGGTTTAAAAACTCACTAGTGTGCCAGTGTTATCTCTCTACTATTGATTATCTCTAGGATCTCCATATCTCACAGAGCAACCTTTCCATTTTTATTATTGTAATGACTGCAATTTATGGATTAAAGGTAGCTCAATTGTCTCACTATTTAGGATATATACTGGTCTCTCGAGTAGTAGCTAAAATACAATCACGTAGCCATTGTCTCCCAAATCATAACATTATGGACATGAAATTACTTGTGTTAAAAGGTAGCTTCAAATCTAGGAGAGACAGAAGAGTCTGGGAATATAAACTGATGACGACCTTTGACAGTCTCACTGCAGGAATGAATGTGTCGCATGGATTTATGTCTTTTTACATCAACTAAGGAACTTACCCCTCAGACCATGTGATGTCATAACAACAGAACCAGACCCCGATCAGAGGACAATAAAACATTCCTTATCTAAGAACTGGCCCAATATTTATGGACATCACTGTTTATCACTCATGGTAATTCTGCTTCATGTCACCTGTCTTATCCATGGTTTTTCCTTTTTTTTTTCTTTTTTCTGTGCTATGTTGTGCATAAATGTGATTCTTCAGTATTTATTTTAGTCTTTGCCCAATGAAGAGACCTGTGTAGTCTCGAAAGCTTGCAATTTGTCACCATCTTTTCAGTTAGCCATTAAAAGGTATCAACCACTGAGGACTCTCAATTCTAAATATTTTTCTATCCTAAATAGTGAGACAATCGAGCTGGCTTGAAAAGGGAAGGTTGCTCTGTGAACTAAGGAGATCCTAGAGTTTATCAATAGCAGAGAGATAACAATGGCACACTAGTGAGTTTTGAAATTTACTTTACCATTTTTAATAGACATTCATGTTTTAAATGCATCCCTTAATTAGGGTTTATTAACCAACTCTGGGTAATTTGGTATTTGCTGACATTTAATCATATTCTGAATTCCAAAGTTTGGATCACCTACTAACTTCTTATCGACATTGGTGTAAGGAACGCATCCCTTTATCTCATTTCAATACTTTGATGTGTCCTTGACTACCACTGATTCATCCTTGCATCTGTCTTACTGAAGAAAGAGTTCCTTTAACCACATAACATGAACCAAGGTAAATAAAGGAGGATATTTGTTCAAATACCTTATGAAATAATGATTATGGATGTTCACCAAATATTTTTTTCTTTCATGGATTATCTGTTTAGAATATTTTGGTTCATTTTCCAGGGCTTTTGCTTATGAATAAATTGTTGTACGGCTTTTTTAATTTCTTCATTTCTCAAACTATATATAATTGGGTTGACCAAAGGAGTTAGCACAGTATATAGCAGCGAGAGGATCTTACTCATCGTGAGTGTTCGGCCTTTTGTTGGGACAACGTAAACACCAAATAAAGTCCCATAGAATATGGAGACCACAGTGAGGTGGGAGCAGCAGGTGGAGAAGGCTTTCTGTCTGCCGGTTTTGGATGGAATCTTTAACACTGTGACAACAATGTAGGTATAAGATGCTACAATTACTACAGTTGGAATAATTACAATTGGAATACTTACTAAATAAATCTCTAAATTTACTACGAAGGTTTCAGAACAGGAAAGTTCTAATAAGGGATCAAGGTCACAGAATAAATGGTTAATGACTTTTGGACCACAAAAGTTTAGCATTGCTGTTGTTATGACATAAATTAAAGTAATAGAAAATCCAAACACCCAACAGCACATGGCCAATATTGCACAATGATGGTTTGTCATTATAGAGGCATAGCGGAGGGGGTTACAGATGGCCACATATCTGTCAAAAGACATTAAAGCGAGAAGAAAACATTCAAAAACTACTGAGGAGCAGAAGAAATAAAACTGAGTGATACATCCAGTAAAAGTAATGGTACTCCAACTATTCAGTAAAACATGGAGCATGTTCGGAACAATATCTGAGGTCAACAAGATGTCACTGATGGACAATTGTGAGATGAAGTAGTACATTGGAGTGTGGAGGTTCTTGCTGGTGGACACCAAGATGATGATCAGGAGATTTCCACATAATATCAGACAATAAACAACAAAAAACAGACAGAACAGTAAAATTCTCAAATTTTGACTGACTTGAAATCCTAAGATGTAAAATTCTGTGACCACCGTCCTGTTGTTCTCCTGCATTTAGACCAGAAAAGTAATGGCACTTATAGTAGGACACAAGACTAAGAGTGGCCTCAATATATGACCTGCTCCATAATGAAAACTATAACACTTATTGTGCAGTGTACAAAAACTTAGTGAATTTGACCTAAGACTACAACAGATTTTTGCAGAACTCCTAAAGGCAGATGTAAAAGAACTTAAAGCAAATGAGTATAATGTATTGGATTTTGGCAATTTTAAGCATGCAAAAATAATCCAAATAACGAGTGTGATTTATGCAGCAATAACTGTATCTAAACATTTCTGGGAATTGTGGAATAATCCTGCACTTTGACTTGGACGAATTTCAGCCCATTTCTCACTTCACTGCGAAACAGCTAAATGATATGTTGGTGCTAGGGTTGAGCGAAACGAATCAGACATTTTCAAAAATCGCCGACCTTCAGCAAAGTCGGGTTTTATGAAACCCGACCCGATCCCACTGTGGGATCGGCCATGCGGTTGGCGATCTTCGCGCCAAAGTCGCATTTCATTTGATGCTTTCCCCGCCATTTTTCAGCCAATGAAGGCGTGTGGGCAGCGTGATGACATAGGTTCCGGCTTGCTTTCTGTGGCGTCACACGGGGTAAAACTGCCATCTTACCGTTTGGGATGTAGCGATTTCCACAGTCCAACACAACCTTTGCTTTGCAGGGACGACGGAGGGGGGAGAGAGAGAGAGAGAGAGACTTTGCTCCCCCACTGATTTACATTGGGTTTCGTGTTTCGGTCGATCCCCGACTTTGCACGATAATCGGACGATTTGACTCGACTCGACTTTTGACAAAGTCAGGTTTCGCGAAACCCGACTCGATCCTAAAAAAGTTAAAGTCGCTCAACCCTAGTTGGTGCTATGTTAACAAAATAAATTAAATATTAAAGAGGACCTGACAGCTTTCTGGATATCGCTGATTTAATAAAAACTTCTATAGAATTTCTGAGATTGCTACATTGTGCAGTTTCCCTGATAATCTTCTTAGAAATGTGTGAATCAATTAACATGTGGGTGTTAACCATTGTGACTGTGTCCAGAAACTGTGGCTATCGAATTAGTGCTGACATTGTAAGAATTTCAGACTACATGGAAAACACACTTTCCAAAAAATACATTTTAGAAGTGGTGAAAAGGGGAACGATGCTATAATAAGACAAAGAAAAGATATTATAAACTTTTTATTTATTATAAAATAAATATTTTTAAAAATATCCTTGTCTACAGAGGTGACTCATCCTATTTAGGGGTAATTTGAAAAATAATAACAAAGTTTATATACTTTCTTGGGATAGGAGATCACTTCCTCATTGCTGAGGCTCTAACTGCTGAGATCCACAGCATTCATGAGATCGGGGCTCTGGAATCGCGTGATCAGACCTCAAGGGCTTCGACTTGAATGCAGCAGAAGTGTGCATGCTTATGTCCACACCACTCAATTTCTAAAGGACTGCTAGAGAATCTTGACTGCTCTAGTCCTCTTTATACAGCAGTCACATTGAAAATAAGTGGAGACGCAGCCAAGTATGCCAAACTCTGTTCCATTCCCTAACACTGACAGACAAAGCCATGCACAACAAGTCTCCTCCATACATCAGGGACTTGGTCTCCTGGAACTTACCGGCATGCAACCTCCGATCCTCGGAACATCTCCTTCTCTACTCCTCTCATATCATTTTCTCAAATCGCATACAAGATTTCTCCCCTGCATCTCTTCAACTCTGGAACTCTATTCCAACACATCAGACTCTCACCTACCGTGGAAACCTTCAAACAAACCTGAAGACCCACCTCTTCTGACAAGCTTACAACCTGCAGTAACCACAGATCCACCAAACCGCTGCATGACCAGCTCTGCCCTCACCTGCTGTATCCTCATCCATGCCTCGTAGACTCGTGAGCCCTCATGGGCAGGTCCTCTGCTCCTGTACCAGTCGGTCACTTGTGTTGTTCATGATTATTGTACTTGTTTTTATGTATACCCCTATTCACATGTAAAGTGCCATGGAATAAATGGCGCTGTAAAAATAACAATAATCCAGGAGGAAGCTGAAGAGCCAAAATCTGAGGGTTCCAGATACCGATCTCAAGATTGATGTGGGTTCCAGCAGTTAGACTAGCAATTAGGAAGTTAACCCCTATTTCAATAATTGCAGAAAAGCTTATTTTTGGGGAGGAATAAATCTCTAAGCATGACCATGTTATTAGTATTTAGTATATTAAAAACAAATGTTGCTATACTATGCATGCTACCTAAAGATCATCAAATCAGTTTGATGCAAAATCAAATTCAAGTAAATTTTATGAAATTTGCAGGTTTTCAGGGAATTCAAAATAGCATTAAACATTGTTGATGATTGCATTAGCCACAGAAGGTTAATAGGACCTCATGGCCTGACAGTATAGGCTTTCCCATAATGTCTTACAGCTATTTCATCACTTAGTCTCTCCTGATTTGATGTACTATACTATCATAGCCTGTATAAAATCCTAAGCAGGGAATGCAGCAGCCATTTTAAGGTGATTAGATATCATATAATATAATAATACATAATATATTTGTCTACACTACTGTTTTACAAGTCAATCTATAAAGTTCTACACTTCACATCACATAGGGCTTACCCTCCTTGTGGAGTGTGTCAATGATGCCTTCTGGACATCTGTCAAGTCAGAAGTCTTCCCCATGATTGTGGAGCCTACTAAAGCAGACTAATGGACCATTTTAAATGCTTAGGGAGCCTTTGCAGGCATTTTTGGTTAATTATTCTAATTTACTGAGATCATGACTTTTGGGTTTTCATTGGCTGCAAACCAGAATCATCAACTTTAACAGAAATAAACACGTGAAATAGATCACTCTGTGTGCAATGACTCTATATAATATGCAAGTTTCAGTTTTTGTGTTGAAGAACTGAAATAAATTCACTTTTTGATGGTATTCTAATTTTGTGAGAAGCTCCTGTATCACTACGGACATTCAGGAATCACCAAACTGGGAATACATTATTTGTTTTCTCTCCTTAATCCCAAAGTATTAAATGAGTATAACAAGAAATCATCATATAAAAAATCATATTACAAATATTATACATTTTGTTTCCCAAAACTGATTATTCTTTTGTTGAGTTGTAAGAAAATGCTCACATTTTATAATAATAGATGTAACATATAAATAAAATTATGAAGCTATGCAAAAGAAAATATAAGGGTAAACCAAACCTTCTAGAATAACAAAATGACAAAGGCTAGATAAATATAAATGATATAATTATAATAATAATCCTTCAACATTTCACATATCTTGTATATTGATTATAAAGGATCACACATTTGGTTATAATCTTTATATTTTTCTGCAGATGTTACTCACATTAGATATTTCTTTGTTCTTTTCATTCATTTTCAAATTAATATTTCTTCTTGGTCCCAGTTCTTCGATAAGATTGATGATAAAATTAGACAGCAGTGTTGTCGGCTTGGTTTGACCACCAGATACATAAATATGAGGATTTGTTTATGGATATTTATATATAATATAAAGGCAAGATGCAAAGTAGAATAACTTCTGGTAGATATCTCGGTGGTAGACTGAGGAGTCCCTAGAGTCTTAGCCAATGGAGAAATATAAAAGTTACAATAAGTAGGTAAAGATGTACAGGAAAAAGTTCAGGTAGAAAAAAGTTTTACACCAAGAACAAAGTTAGTGTTTACTGTTCTGAAAGTTCTAAAACAAATTTAATGTAAATATCTCGCCATAAGGACATAAGCTGATTGTAGTGAGTCCAGCTGTATATACCCGGTGATCGTCAGATAAAGGTGGGTGGACGGCAATATACTCCCCTTGTGGTGGCGGTTGTAGGACAAGCCACACCAACATTTAGGGCTCGCTCACTATGTCATATAACATTGCTAAAAGAAGCTTTTTATTGCAAAACTAATTTTTGCATCACCATCTTTTGAGAGCTATAATTTTTCCACATTTCTGCCAACACTCATGTGAGTGCTCATTTTTTGCGAGACTAGTTGACGCCTTTATTTGCACCATTTTTTGGGCTTATAATGATTTTTCACTGCTTTGTCTTCTGATTTTTTTTAACAAAAACCATCAAATTAAGATTTTTATTTTATGCCATTCCACATGTAGTAAAATAGATGAGGCAACTTAATTCTTCAGGTCAGTAGGATTACAGCGATACCACGTTGATATATTTTTTTTTATGCTTTGGCGCTTTTACACAATAAAAATGTTTTATTAAAAAAATTATTATTTTAGCATCGATTTATTCTGAGAGCTATAACTTTTTTATTTTTCCATTGATTAAGCTGTATGGCGGCTTGTTTTTTCTGGGACATGATCTTTTATTGATACCATTTTTATTTATATTTGTCTTTTTGATTCACTTTTATTCACTTTTTGTTAGGCAGTATGATGAAAAAGCATAGTTTTTTGTCCATTGTCTATTTGTTTTTTTATGGTGTTCACTCAAAGGGTTAACTAGTGTGAGTTTTATGGTCGTTCTGGACACAGAGATATCAAATACTTGTCCTTTTTTATTTTTATGTTTTTACACAAAAAAACTAATTTATGGGCAATATATATTTTTCTTTTATTTTTCTTACTTTGGTACTTTAAAAAAACTAACTTTCTTTATTTTACTTTTTTACTTAGTCCTTTTGTGGGACTGTCACTTTTTACAGTCTGATAGCAGTTATAAAGCACTGCAATGCGTTATAGCTATCAGTGCTGCACTGACAGAAGCCCCTTTGACCATACTACATATGTGGTGTCTCAAGATTGCTAGCCCAGTGTGACTCAGGGGCCGTCATGGTGACCTTGGGTCACCATGGCAACAATAGATCCATCGCGATGGCAGCTCTCTCTCCCTGGCTTCTAAATGCTGCAATCAATATTGATCACAGCTGTTAGGAGGTTAAAGTAGCGGGACACAGACGAACGTTATTGGAGTTTAGAACCGATCATCAAATGTAAATTTGACACAGAAAGGCTACCAATATGGCACGAATATGGCAAATTCAGAATCCGCGACTGATTCCGAACATATTCGCTCAACTCTACTCCTGAGCCCCACAGTGTAAGGAAACTGCAATTAGTATCCACATGTTTGGCATTACTGTAAGTGGGAGAGTCCACTTAGTTTACGGGATGCATGTCTCCAGAAGCATAAGCTGGTCATAATGTTCTGGGCACTAAAGTGACAGATTTGCATTTTTATTTAGCAATAGTGATGAGCGAATACATTTGGCGCTATTCGTTACTTAAACAAATAGTATGGTATTCGTGCTATTCATTACTCATCGAGAAATTATGTATTTTCCCCGGTATATTCAAGCGACCCACCCAGCATGTATGATGCTTTATTTGCAGCCAATGGACATTCTGGGCTGGCCTGCCAATCCCAGTAATGCCTGAGCCATCCTTGTTGTGGCATTACTGTGATTGGCTCACCTTCTAGCATCATAGGGACTATTTAAAGGCTGCTGGCACCATCTTGCGCACATTGCAGCAGGAAACAGAGTAGAGAGAGTGTAGAGTGAGTGTAGGGAGAGTGAAAGTAGCGTAAGGAGAGTGACAGGAGGTTATTGTGACCAGTATTTATTCCAAAAAGCTCTTTTAAGGGCTGAACAGATTACTTGTTTGTTAGGTGCGGATTTAAGTAGGGAGAGATTTAATAGGAGGAATGGTGAAAGGAAGGCAGCTGGGTGTTGTGAACTCTGTTTTTGGGCTCCCTCTTGTGGTCACAAGTGGTACTGTGTGAGTTCTATCTTTGGGCTCCCTCTGGTGGATTTTTTTGTCTTTCTGCAGGTTTGTGGCTGGTTTCAGCTTTCTCGTTATCTGCTAGTTGGTTTCCTATTTAGCTCACCTGGATCTTCAGTCCTTGCCTGCTGTCAATGTTTTCAGAGCATCAGTCTCTTCAGGAGAAGCTAAGTTTCTGTTGCTCATTTTTTGATCTTCAGTGTTCAATATGTTTCTTGGTTTATTACCTGTCCTTGTCCAGCTTGCTAATATGTGATTTCCTCGCTTGCTGGTAGTTCTAGGGGGCTGAGTTGCTCCCCTCACACCGTTAGTTGGTGTGGGGGTTCTTGTATTCTCAGCGTGGATTTTTTGTATAGGGTTTTCTACTGACCGCACAGTTTCCTATCTGTCTTCTGCTTTCTAGTATTAGTGGGCCTCATTTGCTGAATCTGTTTTCATTTCTACGTTTGTGTTTTCCCCTTACCTCACCGTTATTGTCTGTTGGGGGCTTACTATATCTTTGGGGTTATTTCTCTGAGGCAAGTGAGGTCTTACTTTCTTCTCTCTAGGGGTAGCTAGTTTCTCAGGCTGCGTCGAGACGTCTAGTAATTTAGGCACGTTCACCGGCTACCTTTAGTGTGTTTGGTTAGGATCAGGATTGCGGTCAGTCCAGTTACCACCTCCCTAGAGCTCGTTCATGTTCAGTTACTTAGCTCGTCCATTCTGTGATCCTCAGCCACTAAGGATCATAACAGTACCCCTTGACAACCCCAACTAGACACAGACATTGCTTTCCAATCCAGGACTGGATTATGAACCTGCAGCCATGGCAGACCCAACACGACAACGTCATGCAAATTATGTAACACCAGAAAGCGAATAACCTCCTGATGTGCAGGAGTCATGCACATGGTCACTTGAGTCCAGTACTGAGGCTTATTCTTGGCCAATGGCGTAGCATCAATTCCCTTTAATGGAATAGGGAATTGCAAAGGCTCCAAAATAAAACCACAGCGCCTGGCAAATGACAAATCCATCAAATTCAGGGCAGCGCCTGAATCCACAAAGGCCATAACTGAGTAGGATGACAGAGAGCAAATCAAAGTAACAGACAAAATGAATTTAGGCTGTACAGTACCAATGGTGACAGGCTTAGCGAACCTTTTGGTGCACTTAGAACAATCAGAGATAACATGAGTGGAGTCGCCACAGTAAAAGCACAAGCCATTCTGGCGTCTGTGATTTTGCCGTTCACTTCTGGTCAGAATCCTGTCACATTGCATAGACTCAGGCTTCTGCTCAGGAAACACCGCCAGATGGTGCACAGGTTTGCGCTCCCGCAAACGCCGATCAATCTGAATGGCCAAAGACATTGACTCATTCAGACCCGCAGGCATGGGGAACCTCACCATAACATCTGTTGTGAACTATACTTCTTGGCTCCCTCTTGTGGTCACTAGTGGTATGGCACTTGGATATTCTTTCCCCAGGTTGGTTCGCACCTGGTTCGTTAAGCCAGGGGTGTTGCTATTTAAACTTCCTGGATTCTTAGTCTGGTGCCTGGCATCGTTGTAATCAGTTCATTTCTGTTTGCTCCTGTCTGCTGGTCCTGGTTCTTTGCATGATAAGCTAAGTCCTGCTTCCTTATTTTTGTTTATTTGCATTGTTCTAATTTTTGTCCAGCTTGTACAAAATGTGATTCCTGATATTGCTGGTAGCTCTGGGGGGCTGATATTCTCCCCCCACACCGTTAGTCGGTTCGGGGGTTCTTGAATATTCAGCGTGGATATTTTGATAGGGTTTTTTGCTGACCGTATAAGTCATCTTCCTATATTCTGCTATTAGTCAGTGGGCCTCTCTTTGCTAAAACCTAGTTCATTCTTACGTTTGTCTTTTCTTCTTACCTCACCGTTATTATTTGTTGGGGGCTTGTATTTAACTTTGGGGTCTTTTCTCTGGAGGCAAGAAAGGTCTTATTTTCCCTTATAGGGTTAGTTAGTTCTCCGGCTGGCGCGAGATGTCTAGAATCAACGTAGGTACGTTCCCCGGCTACTGCTAGTTGTGTGTGCTAGGATCAGGTATACGGTCAGCCTAGTTACCACTTTCCTATGAGCTGTTTTTTTGTGTTTGCAGACTTTGCTGAAAACTCTGAGATCCTCTGCCATTGGGGTCATAACAGTATGCCAGGCCTAAGTGAATAGTTAATGCATTGCAGAAGTGGGATTAAAAGAAAAGAAGTTCTGAGGTTTTTTTTTTTTTTTCTTCCTCCCCTTTTTCTCTGAGTGGCTTTAAGCTTTGCTGCAGACATGAATGTCCAGACTCTGATTACTAGTGTGGATCAGCTTGCTGCACGGGTGCAGGGCATTCAGGATTTTGTTACTAGTAGTCCTATGTCAGAACCTAAGATACCTATTCCCGAGCTGTTCTCTGGAGATCGATTTAAATTTAGGAATTTTAGGAATAATTGTAAATTGTTTCTATCTTTGAGACCTCGTTCGTCTGGAGACTCAGCTCAGCAAGTTAAAATTGTTATCTCCTTTTTGCGTGGCGACCCTGAGGATTGGGCTTTCTCGTTGGCGCCAGAAGATCCGGCATTGGCAAATATTGATGCGTTTTTTCTGGCGCTCGGATTGCTTTATGAGGAGCCCAATCTTGAAATTCAGGCAGAAAAAGCTTTGCTGGCTATCTCTCAGGGCCAGGATGAAGCTGAAGTGTATTGCCAAAAATTTCAGAAATGGTCCGTGCTTACTCAGTGGAATGAGTGTGCTCTGGCCGCAAATTTCAGAAATGGCCTTTCTGAAGCCATTAAGAATGTGATGGTGGGTTTCTCCATTCCTACAAGTCTGAATGGTTCTATGGCGCTGGCCATTCAGATTGACCAGCGTTTGCGGGAGCGCAAATCCGCTAATCCTCTGGTGGTGTTGTCTGAACAGACACCTGATTTAATGCAATGTGGTAGAATTCAGACTAGAATCGAAACGGAAAAATCATAGACGTCAGAATGGGTTGTGTTTTTATTGTGGTGATTCTACACATGTTATATCAGCATGCTCTAAACGCCTAACAAAGGTTGTTAGTCCTGTCACCATTGGTAATTTGCAACCTAAATTTATTTTGTCTGTGACTTTAATTTGCTCATTGTCTTCCTACCCTGTTATGGCGTTTGTGGATTCAGGTGCTGCCCTGAGTCTTATGGACTTGTCGTTTGCCAAGCGCTGTGGTTTTGTTCTGGAGCCTTTAGAAAATCCTATTCCTCTTAGAGGAATTGATGCTACGCCATTGGCTGAAAATAAACCGCAGTTTTGGACACAAGTGACCATGTGCACGACTCCTGAACATCGGGAGGTGATTCGTTTTCTTGTTCTGCATAAAATGCATGATTTGGTCGTTTTAGGTCTGCCATGGTTACAGACCCATAATCCAGTTTTGGATTGGAGGGCTATGTCTGTGTCAAGTTGGGGCTGTCAGGGAATTCATTGCGATTCCACGCCGGTGTCTATTGCTTCCTCTACTCCTTCAGAAGTTCCTGAGTATTTGTTTGACTATCAGGATGTATTCAGTGAGTCCAGGTCCAGTGCTCTTCCTCCTCATAGGGACTGTGAATGCGCTATAGATTTGATTCCGGGTAGTAAATTTCCTAAGGGATGATTATTTAATCTGTCTGTACCTGAGCATGCCGCAATGCGTTCTTATATCAAGGAGTCTTTGGAGAAGGGGCATATTTGTCCATCCTCTTCCCCTCTTGGTGCAGGATTCTTTTTTGTGGCCAAGAAAGACGGATCTTTGAGACCTTGTATAGACTATCGGCTTCTGAATAAAATCACTGTTAAATTTCAGTATCCTTTGCCTCTATTGTCGGACTTGTTTGCCCGGATTAAGGGTGCCAGGTGGTTCACCAAGATAGATCTTCGTGGTGCGTACAACCTTGTGCGCATTAAGCAGGGAGATGAATGAAAAACTGCATTTAATACGCCCGAAGGTCATTTTGAGTACTTGGTGAAGCCTTTTGGGCTCTCTAATGCTCCTTCAGTGTTTCAGTCCTTTATGCATGACATCTTCCGGAAGTATCTGGATAAATTTATGATTGTTTATCTGGATGATATTGTTTTTTTCTGATGATTGGGACTCTCATGTAAAGCAGGTCAGGATGGTGTTTCAGGTTTTGCGTGATAATGCTTTGTTTGTGAAGGGCTCAAAGTGTCTCTTCGGAGTGCAGAAGGTTTCCTTTTTGGGTTTTATTTTCTCCCCTTCTTCTGTGGAGATGGACCCAGTCAAGGTCCGAGCTATTCATGATTGGACTCAACCCACATCTGTTAAGAGTCTTCAGAAGTTCTTGGGTTTTGCTAATTTCTACCGTCGTTTTATCGCTAACTTTTCTAGCGTTGTTAAACCTTTGATGGATATGACCAAGAAAGGTTCTGATGTTGCTAATTGGGCTCCTGCAGCCGTGGATGCCTTCCGGGAGCTGAAGCGCCGGTTTACTTCGGCGCCTGTTTTGTGTCAGCCTGATGTCTCACTTCCCTTTCAGGTTGAAGTGGATGCTTCTGAGATCGGTGCTGGAGCTGTTTTGTCGCAGAGAGGCTCTGGTTGCTCTGTAATGAGACCATGTGCTTTTTTTTTCTAGGAAGTTTTCGCCTGCAGAGCGGAACTATGATGTTGGTAATCGGGAGTTGTTGGCCATGAAGTGGGCATTTGAGGAGTGGCATCATTGGCTCGAGGGTGCTAAGCATCGTGTGGTGGTCTTGACTGATCACAAAAATCTGATGTATCTCGAGTCTGCTAAGCGCCTGAATCCTAGACAGGATCGTTGGTTATTGTTTTTCTCCCGTTTTGACTTTGAGGTCTCATACCTGCCTGGTTCGAAGAATGTGAAGGCTGATGCTCTTTCTAGGAGCTTTGTGCCTGACTCTCCTGGAGTCTCAGAGCCAGCTGGTATTCTTAAAGAGGGAGTGATCTTGTCGGCCATTTCTCCTGATTTGCGACGTGTGTTGCAGACATTTCAGGCTGGTAGACCTGACTCTTGTCCACCAGACAGACTGTTTGTTCCTGATAAATGGACCAGCAGAGTTATTTCCGAGGTTCATTCCTCGGTGTTGGCAGGGCATCCGGGGATTTTTGGCACCACAGATTTGGTAGCTAGGTCCTTTTGGTGGCCTTCCTTGTCACGGGATGTGCGGTCATTTGTGCAGTCCTGTGGGACTTGTGCTCGGGCTAAGCCTTGCTGTTCTCGTGCCAGCGGGTTGCTTTTGCCCTTGCCCGTCCCAAAGAGGCCTTGGACACACATTTCCATGGATTTCATTTCAGATCTTCCGGTGTCTCAAGGAATGTGTGTCATCTGGGTGGTGTGTGATCGCTTTTCCAAGATGGTCCATTTGGTGCCCTTGCCTAAGTTGCCTTCCTCTTCCGATCTGGTTCCTTTGTTCTTTCAGAATGTGGTTCGTTTGCACGGCATTCCTGAGAATATCGTGTCTGACAGAGGATCCCAGTTTGTGTCCAGGTTCTGGCGATCCTTTTGTGCTAAGATGGGCATTGATTTGTCGTTTTCGTCTGCCTTTCATCCTCAGACTAATGGCCAAACGGAGCGAACTAATCAGACACTGGAGGCTTATTTGAGATGTTTTGTTTCTGCGGATCAGGATGATTGGGTGACCTTCTTGCCATTGGCTGAGTTTGCCCTTAATAATCAGGCTAGTTCCGCTACTTTGATTTCGCCATTTTTCTGCAACTCTGGTTTTCATCCTCGTTTTTCCTCGGGGCATGTTGAGCCTTCTGACTGTCCTGGGGTGGATTCCATGGTGGATAGGTTGCAGCGGATTTGGAATCATGTGGTGGACAACTTAAAGTTGTCACAGGAGAAGGCTCAGCGTTTTGCCAACCGCCGCCGCGGTGTGGGTCCCCGACTTCGTGTTGGGGATTTGGTGTGGCTGTCTTCTCGGTTTGTTCCTATGAAGGTCTCCTCTCCTAAATTCAAGCCTCGCTTCATCGGTCCTTATAAGATTTTGGAAATCCTTAATCCAATGTCCTTTCATTTAGAACTTCCGGTGTCGTTTGCCATTCACAACGTGTTCCATAGGTCTTTGTTGCGGCGGTACGTTGTGCCTGTGGTTCCTTCTGTTGAGCCTCCTGCTCCGGTGTTGGTTGAGGGCGAGTTGGAGTACGTGGTGGAGAAGATCTTGGATTCTCATCTCTCTAGACGGAGGCTTCAGTATCTGGTCAAATGGAAGGGCTATGGTCAGGAGGATAATTCCTGGGTGGTCGCCTCTGATGTTCATGCGGCCGATTTGGTTTGTGCCTTTCACGCTGCTCATCCTGATCGCCTTGGCGGTCTTGATGAGGGTTCGGTGACCCCTCCTTAAAGGGGGGGTACTGTTGTGAACTATACTTCTTGGCTCCCTCTTGTGGTCACTAGTGGGATGGCACTTGGATATTCTTTCCCCAGGTTGGTTCGCACCTGGTTCGTTAAGCCAGGGGTGTTGCTATTTAAACTTCCTGGATTCTTAGTCTGGTGCCTGGCATCGTTGTAATCAGTTCATTTCTGTTTGCTCCTGTCTGCTGGTCCTGGTTCTTTGCATGATAAGCTAAGTCCTGCTTCCTTATTTTTGTTTATTTGCATTGTTCTAATTTTTGTCCAGCTTGTACAAAATGTGATTCCTGATATTGCTGGTAGCTCTGGGGGGCTGATATTCTCCCCCCTACACCGTTAGTCGGTTCGGGGGTTCTTGAATATTCAGCGTGGATATTTTGATAGGGTTTTTTGCTGACCGTATAAGTCATCTTCCTATATTCTGCTATTAGTCAGTGGGCCTCTCTTTGCTAAAACCTAGTTCATTCTTACGTTTGTCTTTTCTTCTTACCTCACCGTTATTATTTGTTGGGGGCTTGTATTTAACTTTGGGGTCTGTTCTCTTGAGGCAAGAAAGGTCTTATTTTCCCTTATAGGGTTAGTTAGTTCTCCGGCTGGCGCGAGACGTCTAGAATCAACGTAGGTACGTTCCCCGGCTACTGCTAGTTGTGTGTGCTAGGATCAGGTATACGGTCAGCCTAGTTACCACTTCCCTATGAGCTGGTTTTTTGTGTTTGCAGACTTTGCTGAAAACTCTGAGATCCTCTGCCATTGGGGTCATAATCATAACAAACATCCTTAAGGGCTTCAGAAAGACCCTTTCTGAAAATCGCTGCCAGGGCACACTCATTCCATTGAGTGAGCACAGACCACTTCCTAAACCTCTGACAGTAAACCTTGGCTTCATCCTGACCCTGAGACAGAGCCAGCAAAATCTTTTCTGCCTGGTCCACTAGATTAGGTTCCTCATAAGGCAATTCAAGCGCCAGAAAAAACGCATCCACATTTAGCAATGCAGGATCTCCTGGCGCCAGGGAGAATGCCCAATCTTGAGGGTCACCACGTAACAAAGAAATAATAATTTTAACTTGCTGAACAGGGTCACCAGAGGAACGGGGTCTCAGAGAAAGAAACAATTTGCAATTATTTTTGAAATTCAAGAACTTAGATCTATCTCCAGAGAACAACTCAGGAATTGGTATCTTAGGCTCTGACACAGGACTGTGAACTACATAATCCTGAATGCTCTGTACCCTTGCAGCGAGATGATCCACACTAGAGAACAGACTCTGAATGTCCATATCTGCAGCTGAGTCCGGAACCACCCAGAGATTAAGGGGAGGAGAGAAGCTAAACACACTGCAGAGAAAAAAAAATGAGCACAGAACTTCTCTTATCCCTCTTTTGCGAGGCATTAACAGTTTATTGGCCAGCTGTACTGTTATGATCCTGGTGGTAAGGACACATGAATGACCTGATAGGTAAACTAGAAAATAAGGACAAGCTCTGGGAATGTGGGAACTTTACTGACCACAATCCTGATCCTATCAAACACACACTAAAGGCAGCCGTGGAGCATTCCTAAGTCTGCCTAGACGCCTCTTCACAGCCTGAGAACTAACTTCCCCTAGAGAGAAACACAGCCTCACTTGCCTTAGAGAAATGTCCCCCAAAGTTTAGATAGCCCCTCACAAATAATAACGGTGAGTTAAGGAGAAAACACAAACATAGAAATGAAAACAGGTTTTAGCAAATGAGGCCCGCTAATCACTAGATAGTCAGAAGATAGCAAGGGAACTGTGCGGTCAGTATAAAATACTACAAAAATTATCCACGCAGAGGATGCAAAAGACCCCCACACCGACTCACGATGTGAGGGGCGCAACTCTGCACCCCAGAGCTTCCAGCTAGCAAGAAAATAGCATATAAGCAAGCTGGACTGAACTCGTCATACACAGAGAAACATTTTCAAAAAACAAAGAGCAGAAATGAACTAGAATGAACTTAGCTTCTCCAGAAGGAGACAGGTCACAAGGGAAGTCCAAGAGAGTTCTGAACCAGTACTGAATACAACGACAGCTGGCAACAAGTAAAGGTCCAGGTGGGTTAAATAGGGAACTAGCATAGCAGAAAACGAGGCAGCTGGAGCCCAGCTACAGACAGCCATATCACTCAAGGCCACCAGAGGGAGCCCATGAACAGAACTCACAAAGTACCACTCATGACCACAGGAGTTAGCCCGAGAACGGAATTCACAACAGGCGGGCACTCAGTCGGCGCGACTGGAGCAGGTAAAGAACCGAGCTTCTGTAGTCGAAACCTGCGTCTCAATAGTTTGCACGGTAACAGAGGAGAAGGAAGAAGCAGCAGATGTGATTGATGGGGCAACTCATGGTTGTTGAGATCCACTGGTCCGCATTTTAGTGCAGTGGGATTCCAAGAGTAACACATGTTGATTATGCATGTGAATGTTCATACATGTAGTAGTCAAATTACTGCACTTTTTACCTCTAATCAGGTTTTTTTGCAAAGTTGGCAGATTATGTGAGTTGGCTCATCCTTTGCACTGTCAAAAAGGCCTGGGCTCCGCAACCCTTGCCACTCCTGCAAGCTGCAGACCAACGAATGCTGCTGGTCTCAGCCACAGTTGTGGCTGAGGATGCATCGCTCGTTATGGCTGTATCACTACATGTCTGCAACACATGGCACAACTTAACCTCCTTGTCTGCTTCAGATAACCTACTCAGCTGTGTACCCCTATGTTCATGCCAACTGAGATCTAACACCTCATAATCATCCTCTGTGTTATTACATTCCTCGCCCTTGGAGTCACCCTCCTCCGCTTCCTGCCCTGACTGCACAGTACAGTCCATGTGAGCCTCAGATATCTGATTCTCATCAGGATCACTTCCCCCCAGGAGTTAAAATCTGATGCTGAGGGTCAGGATGCTTTTTGAACCCAACTTCGTCCTGACCCAGATCCAAGCTAAAAAAATTTGAACATCAGTGCAAATGATGTCCCTTACTGTATGGCGTTAGGAATACAACAATTTTTGGTGGCCTCTGGATAAGGCCTCTACAACACACTAGATGCTGCAAACTATTTTAAAGTCAGGTCTCTTACTGTATGACACTAGGAGCCAAAGAATTTTTTGAGGCCTCTGGATCCGTCCTCTATAACACACTAGATGCTGCAAACTATTTTAAATTCAGGTCTGCTACTGTATGATACTAGGAACAGAAGAATTTTTTGGTTTCCTCTGGGTCAGACATCTACAACACAGGAGATGCTGCAAATTGTTTTAAAGGCAGGTCGCCTACGGTATGACACTAAGAACAGAATTATTTTTGGTGGCCTCTGGATTAGGCCTCTATAACACACTAGATGCTGTAAACTATTTTATAGTCAGGTCCCCTACTGTATGACACTAGGAACAGAAGAATTTGTGTGGCCTCTGGATCATGCCTCTATAATACAGTAGATGCTGCAAAGTATTTTAAAGTCAGGTCCCCTACTGAATGACACTATGAACAGAATAATTTTTTGTGGCCTCTTGATTTGGCCTCTATAACAAAGTAGAGGCTACAAATTATTTAAAAATCAGGTCCTCTACTGTATGACACTAGGAACAGAAGAATGTTTTGGTTTCCTATGGATCAGGCCTCTATAACACAGTAAATGCTATAAGCTATTTTAATGTCAGGTCCCCTAGAACAGAAGAATGTTTTGTGGCCTCTGTATCCGGCCTCCATAACACACTAGATGCTGCAAACTATCTTGAGGTCAGGATTCCTACTGTATGATGTTAGGAATGCTATAATTTTTTGGTGGCCTCTGGATCAGGGCCTCTAGGTTAATTTCAACCCAACAAAATGACAAAGTGTGGTACATCGGGCTGTCTAACCTTTTCTAAATGAAAAATTATATTTTTTATGTGCCTTAGGTCTGCAGACAGTTTCATGTCACCACATCACTAAATGACAAGGTGGGAAAAATATTACTTAGAATGCTATACTCATGCATAGTAGAATAATAGGAAACAAAAAAGTGCAAGCACAATAGAAGCAGTGCACAACACATTTTTAGGACATGTGCCCTGCTGGCTTTTTCTGTGGACCTCAGTAACAAAAAATGCTGGAAGGTAAATTTAATAGCCACCCTGCACACTAGCTAGCTACATCTGACTGATATACATCCACCTAAATAATTAGCTAAAATCTTGCTAACAGTGCCAGTGTATGGAGCAGTGTTAAAATGGCACTAAAACAAGATGTCTGCTCTTTATCTGGAATGGAACGTATGATTTTAGCAGCCAATGACACAAGCTTTATGTCAGGACATGTTTGGTGTTTGCAGCTCCCTAATTGGCTAACCTCAATGTGCACACATAAAGTTAGGAAAGAAAAATACTATTTACATGAACGCCGTGCCTCTGAGGTCTGCAATCCTCAACGCTCATGATACACCCCCATTATTGTTACTAAAGTGCTGGAAATACTTTTGTGGCAATGCAAAATCCAATCCATTTTTAGTGAATGTTACTGATTTATCCGATTTTAAAAAATGTTGCTCGTGTTTCCGATCACGAATGTGAATGTGCCATATTTGTGCCGAATTAATGTTTGGCAATCATTTTCTGAACAAATTCGCTCATCACTAGTCAGATGTCTCTTTGGTGCCTTTTTTTTCTTGCTTTCCTATGTGTATAAATATGTTCACCTGTCTGTATATGCGCTTTGTGTCCTGATGAAGAAGTCTGGATTGACTTTGAAATGCATAGAATGAAAAACCTTTATTATTTTACTTCCATCTGGATCTTCATTGCCTAACAGCAGCTTGGATAAAACATATTTGGCTCCATTTTTCCCCATTTGTCAATCACTGCCAGTGAAATTTAAGAGTAATGTCTGCTAGGGCTCATGCTCGCCGACTCCAATCAGCCCCCTACAATAAAATGGCAAGGCAAAAATGGGTTGCAATAGCAGATGAGGGTCTGCTGAAGGCTCCATTCATTGCCTTCTATGAATCTCAGCAAAGCTCCCTATGAAACTGAGATTTTCACTATAAGTTACAACACAATGACATTGTCGTATACATTATGAGCGATCTGATGATCACAGGTTTGTAAACCCTAATAGGACTAAAAATATAAAAGTGCTTAAAAATACATAAAAAAGGTATAAATAGATTGAATAAAGTTACTTTTCTCAAGTTAAAAATAAAAAAGTAAGAAAACAAAACATTTGATATTGCAGCATCTGTAAGTGTTCATTGTAAAATTGAAATAACAGAATTGCAGGGTTTTTTTAAAACAAATCCCAAAAAATGCCATTTCTAGCCAAAACTGCTTAGAATAAAATCAAGAGCTATCCACACAAGAAAGAAACCCTCGCACAGCTCAAAAGACTGAAAATTAAAAATGTTTTCGAAAATGGCAATGAAAACCGTTTTTTTTTTTAAAAACTTAAGATTGTTTTCCTCATTTAAATGAAAGAAAATCCTATGCTACTTTGGCATCACTGTAATCAGAGTAATTTGAAGAATTACACTAATTGTAATCACAGAATAAAGTCTGTGAAATCATAACACACAACAAAATGGAGAAATTGCATTATTGTCACAATTTTTAAGCTTTGGATTTGTTTTTCAGTTTTTCAGTAGATTGAATGTTAAAATTAATGAGTAATTAAAAGCTACAAATTCCTGCAAAAAAACAAGTCTTCATACTGCTATGTTGACAGAAAAGTAAAAAGTTATGACTCTAGGAATAAGGGAAGGAAAAAACAATATGGAAGAAATTAAAAATCCCGAGAGGGTTAATTTTCTTGATTTGAAAATTTTTATAAAAGATTATATCATTTATAGTTGTACGTACCGGAAGCCTACTGACTCGTACAATTATATTTCCAAGGACAGCTGTCATCTTCCCAGCTGGCTTTTAAATGTGCCAAATAGCCAGATTACCCGTGCATTTAGAAACTGTTCACGCCTAAAAGACTTTGAGGTGGAGGTGGATCTATTAACCACTAATTTTTTAAATAAGGGGTACGATAGAAATCACCTTTTAAATGCTGGACAGTTGGCAACTTCAAAGTCACGAAATGACCTAATTAACAGTGGTAAGAAAGACAGTGAAGAATTTGATACTTTGAATGATATCCCTATCATTGTCCAATATAACGCTAATGCACACATTTTTAAAAAAATTGTTCGGAAACACTGGGATTTACTAAGAGATGATAAAATCATCGGTGACCTAATCCCGTTTAATCCCAGATTTATTTTTTAGAAAAACCCACAATTTGGGGAATGCCAAAGCCCCATCAATACCTTATTATAATCAGCTAAAAAATCCTAGGCAGTGCATTGGCTGACACATATGTGGCTTTTTCCCATGTCGAAATTGCAAAGTGTGCAAATTATTGAAGACTACTAAACAGTCAGTGATTGTTAATGGGACAAATGAATTTGGTATTCGGGATTTCATCACTTGTACCACCTCTGGGGTCATCTATTCCTTGAAATGCCCCTGTTGTAAAATTTATGTGGGCCGCACTAAACGCCCACTAAATGTAAGAATAAATGAACATTTGAGAAATTTTAAGAATCAGTTCATGCACTGTCTAGTGCATCCACTGTCTAAGCACTACAGAGATAAACACAATGGTTGTACCGATGGCACAATTATTACTGGTTTGGAAATTGTGAAAAAAGACTGGAGGAAAGGTGATTTTATTAAAAAAATGTCCAGAGCCGAGAGTAAATGGATTTTTAATTTGGACTCTTTGAAACCAGCTGGCCTCAATAGTGAGGTCGAGCTATTTGCATTCACCTACTACACTCTCTCCTCCCCTATACCAAGTGAGTTGAACGTATATATATCAGCCTTTGTTCGTTACAGGACCATCCCTGATGAAGGAGACCGTGTTGTCCGAAACGCGTTGGAATGGGTCCTCATCACTCCTCGTACCCTTGCCGGGTCACGTGACCACCTACATCACGGAGGGTCCTGTCGGTCACTATCCTTGCAGCAGACTTCGAGCACGGGCTTCTGCACGCTCGTACACTGGCGAGTAGCAGGTTCTGGGGAGCATGGGTCACTGGCCGGGACCGCGCTCCTGTTAGCATTTTTTCCTTCTATTTTTTGCCTGCTACGCTTCATCGTGAGCAACTCTACAGTGTGGACTCAGCACGGACTCCAGCATTTTTCTTCAGAGGTAACCTTTATCGCCTATACTTATATAAGCTGTCTCAAATAGAACTGGCTTGGTGGATTCCATGTAATAAACTGCTGCTATTTTTATTCCCCTGGAGCTAATCAACTTGGACTTTGAGACTTTCTCGTACGTTATTATGTGGCTTTTTACCATTTTGCTGATAGACTTATTTTAAATGTGTGTGGACTTGATAATAAATTTGCAAGTTCTTTTGATAAGGTATTTTTTTGCGCAAACTATGCTATATATATATAGAAATTAAAAATCACCTGGTCTTTATGGAGTTAAACTATATCAATCTGTCAATGTTATTTATGTGTATCTACTACGGTTCAAGCTTTGATAAATCATCTTTTTGTACCTTATGTTGTAAATAGTGTTGAGCATTCCGATACAGCAAGTATCGGGTATCGGCCGATATTTGCTGTATCGGAATTCCGATACCGAGTTCCGATATTTTTGCGATATCGGGAATCGGAATCGGAAGTGTTCCCAGTCATCTTCGGCGTGTGCGGTGCGTATGGTTCCCAGGGTCTGAAGGAGAGGAAACTCTCCTTCAGGCCCTGGTATCCATATTCATGTAAAAAATAAAGAATAAAAATAAAAAATATGGATATACTCACCCCTCCGGCGGACCCTGGACCTAGCGGTGTTAACCGGCAGCCTCCGTTCCTAAGAATGCAGTGAGTGTAGGGCCTGTGATGACGTCGCAGCTTGTGATTGGTCGCGTGAGCGGTCACATGAGCGGTCATGCGACCAATCACAAGCCGCGACGTCATCGAAGGTCCTTCACTCTGCATTCTTAGGAACGGAGGCTGCCGGTTAACACCGCTAGGTCCAGGGTCCGCCGGAGGGGTGAGTATTTCCATATTTTTTATTTTTATTCTTTATTTTTTACATGAATATGGATCCCAGGGCCTGAAGGAGAGTTTCCTCTCCTTCAGACCCTGGGAACCATCCAGGATACCTTCCGATACTTGTGTCCCATTGACTTGCATTGGTATCGGGTATCGGTATCGGCGATATCCGATATTTTTTGGATATCGGCCAATCCCATCCGATACCGATACCTTTGAGTATCGGAAGGTATTGCTCAACACTAGTTGTAAAGCCAAATAAATTAACAAATTTACAGTTACTACAGGTTATATATACTAGAGAATTAGTTCAGGTGCAGACAACTGTGTATTCTCTCATCCAACCAAGTACTGAATGTGTGAACGTGGCCTAATATGGGACAATTAATGTGGGAATTGTTATTTTCTACTCTTTCTGGATCAACATGTTAAGTTATTTGCTGAATTTGACTTATTTCCAATTTCACCTTTTACCGATTCTGTCCGACAGCAATTCATGCTGCCTGATATTGGCTTACTTGTACCCAGGTCCTACTATTTTTGTTATCCCTATTTTATTTCATTACATTTATATGCAGTCTAATTTCCTTATCTATGACACATAAAAACACAGATAGGAATAATTTCAGCAGCCACAAACTCATCAACAAGTTTTGCAATATCAAATTAATATATGGAGTTTGAGGAATCCTACTCAAGTTTAGGACAATCTACTGTACAAATGCTGAACAGATATTTCCTTCTGTTGGTTTTAACTCCAAGACCTCAAAAGCTGCAAGCAACAGTTCTCACAATTAGAAATGAGCAAAATATTTCAATATGAATTACATTTGTACAAAATTTTAAAGAATTAGCTGAAGCCCGCAAATATCCTAAATAGACTGATGCCATTCAAATACACATTGCGGCGGGTCTCTGGCACGGCCACTGTCAAAGGTTAATCAAGGCGGTAAATGTGAAAAGAACATCAAATTTATTGCAACAAATTTTCAAGTAGAACTTTCTCCTTCCTCGGTATGAACTTTTTGGAATTTGTTCAAAAATTAGGCAAAAAAATTCATAAAAGATAGTTACTCAATTTATACAATAAAACAATACAGAACATAATGAATCAAAAATGATGAGACCAGGAAAAAAGGTAGGAAAGGTTAAAGGAAAAGGGGAACGGGACGGGAGTACATCAAATATGTGCATGATAAAGATGTTAACACTAATTCAGTACAAAATCATAGAATAACATATACTGTATTATATGAAAAAATACATCTCCTATCAAAGCATAATTATTGAAGATGATGACAAATATAATGAATTACTGAAAGATCAATCAAATTCAGCCTGTGAAAAATAGATCTCATCTGAAGGTATCTTTGTGCCATAAACATTGAATAATGGAAATGTATCTGCCTAATCATATAAATAATTGTTCCAAATAAATATAAGCAATATTATTCCAAAAGTGTTATCAATAAAGAGTATTGCTGATATCAGTCAAAAAGATTTTCCAAAGCCTGGTTGACGACTTCTGTAGTCAGCTTGGAAGCAGAAGAAGTAATAACTGCTTTGTTTGGAGGAGGCTCTGTAGGCCCTGAAAACTCTGGTCACAGTGGTAGCGAGTTCAGTGTTCAGTCATGTAGAAGGTGGGAATTCTTTTCCACATGTCTAGCCAGCAAAGCTTTTGCAATGCGAAAAAAAATAAGCCACAGATCTCTCAACAGAAATAGGAGCTAACCTCTCTACCAGCACATGAAGTGTCAATACCTTCTCACATGGGAAAAGCAAACTGGCTTGCTGTTTAATTTGTGCAGAATTACTACCAAACTCAACGTAAACCCTTTCTGCCATCGGACAGAATAGTACGTCTGATGGCGGATCCCCTGCTTTGATGCAGGGTCTTGCGGTGAGCCCACATCAAAGCCGGGACATGTCAGCTGTTTTAAACAGCTGACATGTGCGCGCAATAGCGGCAAGTGGAATTGCGATCCACCCTCCACTATTAACTAGTTAAATGCCGCTGTCAAATGCTGACAGCGGCATTTAACAAGCGCTTCTGGCCAGCGGGCCGGAAATGTGCATACCGCTGACCCCCTTCACATGATCGGGGGTCAGCGTTGTGTTGACATAACAACCAGAGGTCTCCTGAAGACCTCTATGGCTGTTGATGCCAGATTGCTGTTAGCGCCACCTTGTGGTCGGCGCTCATAGCAATGCTGTAATTCTACTACATAGGAGCGATCTGAGCATCGCACTTATGTAGAAGAGCCGATCAGGCTATGTCAGCTTCTAGCCTCCCATGGAGGCTATTGAAGCATGGCAAAAGTTAAAAAAAGTTTTAAAAAATGTGAAAAAAATATAAGTTTACATCACAAACTGTTAGGTATCAAATTCCCACTTCTGAACAGGGGGAACCTCGAACCATATTGTCTGCAGTCTCCCATTCTTCCCCAGCCGCAGTGGAGTCTGCTCAGCAAAGATGTTGGTCATCAAACTCTATGAGCATTCCATAGTGGTCAGTTTTGCAGACTATCAATCAATTTTTTAAATGCTCCATTTGCACGCTGATATGCATGGAGCAATATGACCAGAAGTCCACAAATGTGGATAGATCTCACCGCAAATTGAAGAAACATTGTCTCATGGTGCAACCTTTCAACAGCGGTAAGATAAAAATGAAGCCTCAATTATGAATAGCGTCTCCCGACGCGTTTCATCCTTGTGGAATCATCAGAAGAGTATCAAGGTCTGCTTTGACTGCCTTACCGGTCTCCTCAGTTCTGTGGAATTTGAAGATCCAGACTATCAGCGCGTCAGGGAAGCCCCGCCCTTGGCGTGTGACACGTCTCAGGGTCATGAAGATTACATCCGGTATTATCAGGGCTCTGGTCTGGAGTCATGGACCGCAAACATCATAATGAGGTGAAACGCAAGCGTTCATGTGAGTTGTGATTCTGCGCCCGTCCAGATCTTTAGCTTATCGGCCCCCATACCGATATGTTGGAACATATATCATGCGCTGGTAAATATCTACCCAGGCAGGAAAGTCCCAATTTATGCCGCACATTAAAAGGATGTCTGACTGTATATAATAGACATTCCTTATGGGCTGAGCATACAAAATAAGGCGGATGCGATTGGTATCAGCACCGTCTTCAACCCAATATGGCATGATTCAGCGTTCACTTAACACTTTAATACAGTGACACCAACAGGAGTAAACACAGACCTGATGTGCCACTCTAGAAGGAAAAACAGGTTAAAGCATAGGACGAGAGAGATGATATTACTGTGTAGAAGGAAGAATTTTTGAAAGAACTCTCATGTAAAAAATGTACCGGGGCCTATTGAATTCATTTATATTCACGAGACACCAACTTAGATTAAAGTATAGAAGCATTAAAAATAATAGGGAGGGGGTTTTGTGAGAGGGACCTGTTGTGCCCTGTATGCCTGATAGTCTATTCTTACTGTGCTCTGCCTGTTGTGGAGGTTGGCACCCTAGGAGAAAACCTGCGCATATGGCACCCCCACTCAACGGAGGCTGTCCCAAACTGACTATCCCTATTGCCCCTATACTATTAACAGAAAGGATAGAAGAATAGATTGAATTAAAACCCCAGATGTTCTATAATGTAGGAGTGGTTAGTTGATGCCTGTTCAGAAGTGGGATGTATATACAGATGTTCATTATGGGAGACTTCCTTCCTTCTTGTCTCCCTAAACAGCTGTGACCTGCCTCACGTGGGGGTTGGCACCCTAAATTCCTGTGCAGATGGTGCCCCCACTCCTCGACGGCTATCCCTAAAAAGCTATCGCTACTAAATTTGTCATGGAAAGAAGGTGTAAAGAATTATAAATGGGGAAATGTTGTCAGAACCAAATATTACAGAAAACAGCTGTAGGGCTGAAGCTCGTTCATGCCAAGCGGTTGAACCGTTCTAAGAGTGAATATCCATCTACTCTCTTTTTGAAGAATCAATTTGTCCCAATCACCTCCTCTTATTGGTGGAGATATCTTGTTTATCCCCACAAAGGTGATTTTACTGGGATTCCCTTGGTGGAAATGGTTCATATGGGTCGGTTCATATGGGTTGCAATGGGAGTTTCTCTTTTGTTGGCGATGTCCCGAAGGTGTTCACAAACTGTCTTTCAGAACTCCCTTTTTGTCTTTCTCACATACTCTAAACTGCATTCACAGGTGGCCTTGTATACCACACCTTTTGTGCGACAATTTATGAAATGTCGGACAGAGTAGGAGGTGCCCGCTACATTGCCCAAAAAGACATTTGCAGATGTGATTGAGGCACATGCTTTACATCCACCACATTTATAACAGCCCTTCGTCTGGTCCATCCAGGTGGATCTGTTTGTTGGCTGATAATGGCTGTGAACCAATCTATCTGATAAAGATCTACCTTTTTTATAGGTGATCTGTGGATATGTTGAATTGTGTTTCCTTATGTCATTGTCCATCTGGAGTATAGGCCAATGTTTCAGGAGCACATTCTTGATGGCACTAGCTCCATTGGAGAACCTAGTAATGAAACGAATTACGTCTTCGTCAAGCCTGGGTTTTGGAATCAATAGCTGTTTTCTTTCCTTTTTGGCGGACTCTTTATAGGTCTTATTTAAAATTTCTTTTGGATAGCCCCTCTCCAAAAACCTATTTTTTAGGTCATCTGCTTTTTCATGGAAAGTATCCAGGCTAGAGGAATTTCTGCATATTCTTAAATATTGTCCTTTGGGGATGCCTCTTTTTAGTGGGACAGAGTGGTTACTCTCCCACCTAAGGAGAAAGTTTGTGGATGTGTCTTTCCTATGGCTATTTGTTCCTATCTCACCATCTTGATTTTTTTCAATACAGATGTCTAGAAATGCTAAGCTGGTTGAGCTGGCCTCATAGGTGAAACAAAGGCCTATGTTGTTGGTGTTGAGGCCCTCACATTATACCGCCATATAGTATGTCATTACTTATCATTACTTACGTTCCGCTAGCCCTAACACCTCCTTTTTGCCCCATTCAAAATAAAACAGTAAAAATAAAATGAAACATACACATATTTGGTATCGATGCATTCAGAATTCCCGAGGCTATCAATAAAATAAATAAAAAGGATTAACATGATCGCTTAACTGTGTAGTGAGAAAAAAATTCAAAACGCCAGAATTACATTTTTATGGTCGCCACGACATTGCATTAAAATGAAATAACGGGCAATCAAAAGAACACATCTGCACTGAAATGGTATTATTGAAAACATAAGCTTGGCAAAAAAAAAAGCCCTCATCCAACCCAAGATGCTGAGAAATGGAGATGCTATGGGTCTCGGAAAATTGCACAATTTTTTCTTTTTAGCTAAATTGGGAATTTTTTTCAACTCTTAGATAAGTAATAACCTAGACATGTTTGGTGACTATGAACTCGTAATGACCTGGAGAATAATAATGTCAGGTCTTTTTTAGCATTTATTGAACCTAGCAAAAAAGTCAAGCAAAAAATTGGATTGCACTTTTTTTGCAATTTCACCGCAATTTAATTCTTGCTTTCTAGTACATGATATGGTAAAACCATTGGTATTCTTCAAAAGTACAACTCGTCCCACAAAAAAATAAGCTCTCACATGGCCATATTGATGGAAAAATAAAAAGGTTATGGCTCTGGGAAGGAGGGGAGCGAAAAACGAAAACGCAAAACCAAAAAAAGCTTCCGGGTTAAGGGGTTAAAATTCACTCTTTTGTCTATGGCAAATGTAGTGGTAGAGAGGTAGTAGATAGGCCATTTTGGAATTTGCAGCACAGCACTCCTCTCAATCACAGCAGGATGATGTTACCTCTGGCAGCAACACCGTCAGCTTGAGTCAACATTCTAGGCTTAGAATGGTTTGCCTGATCACAAATGACAAATGAAGGATATTTGTTTGATTGTTTTTAATTTTATTAATGAAAATTATTTCAGTACACTCTGTTATTAAATATATTGGTTCTACTTAGTTAATAGCCCTTTCTTTTATGAGGTATCTTTTTGAGTACTAAGGCTGTTTTTATGTTGTACAATTTGATAGGGGTTGGAGACCTGAGAGTGTTACATACTACTTTCGGGGAACTGGAGACTTTGCACTAATGTGATTCGTGCCAAGTCAATTAAGATGATTTATATTTTATAAATTTATTTATAAAAACTACTAAGGTGTTGTAAGAAGTTGCTGATGACTTAAAATGTATAATTATATTCCCCCATTGAGCAGGACACTAGAGATTCATGAGACATACACAAAGTCATCTCCAGGGAGTGATTCCACCTGGCACCTTGTCTTCATTTTATGCATAAATATCCTCAGATTATTCCTCACTTTTCTGTGTCTGGTTTGCATGGAAGATGATTAAGCTGCTACCTAACATTATTATCAATCTCCCTAGACCAAGTAGAAGAAAATTACGTGAAGATGAATGTCAAGAACAAAGAAATATCAAATGTGAGTAACAAATGTGTAATAAAATCAAGGAAAGAAATATTAAAAGTGTCTAATAACCAACGTGCAAGAAAAAGACAAATTTCTGTATAGAAGACAAAATATGTATCTGTGACCATGACATCGATGGATATGTGTTATGTTTGCTAATCTGAAAGATTTAGGTTACATATGCAATTTTCTTTATATGACAATAACTTGTCAGTTTAGATTTATTATCTCTTGTTTTACATGATAACTTCTTATTTATTCTGTGTTGCACTTTATGATCGAAAAAAAGGAATTATTTGTAATAGTCACAGATTGGGTAGAAACATTTTTCAACTGAAAATCTTCCCAGACATATAAAAAGGATTATCACTTATGGCTGAACATTGATTTCTGTGAACCTGATTCAGATGAACAGACCAAGAAGAGAAATGTGTTCATCAAATCAGAAAAATAATTGCAATTACGAAGCTACAAATCTGACACAAAAATCCTTTATCTACAGATGATAAATTACCGTTACTGAATAGGCAACTTCTTAGGGTATAATGATGTACAGTTACCTCCATAGTGCAAAAATGGCCTCATTCAGAATCATGTCAATTTTATTCCGAAGCTGAAAATTCCGAATCAAACCTTTTCCATTACAAAACCTTTTTACACTTATTTATTCCTATTTAGGTTTCATTGATTAATTCTACACTTTTGCATCACTTTTTGATAACGTTGTTATCTGACAGTTTACTAAAAAGTTCACTGAATGTAACAGACTAATGTTTTCTCTAAATCATATATTGAGACAAGTCCTAGTATTATTAACAAAAGTTATTTATTTTTGGTTTTTAACACTTGTCATCATTTCTTTCCTTGGTCTAAACATAGGAAAAAAACAAGACGTTCGTTACAGAGTTTTTACTTTTAGGATTTCAAGTTAGTCATGGTAAAAGACTTTTCCTCTTCTGCTTGTTCCTTCTGGTTTATTTTATGATAATATGTGGGAATCTCCTGATCACCACCCTGGTGTCCACCAGCAAGAACCTCCACACTCCAATGTACTTCTTCATTTTACAACTGTCCATCAGTGACATCTTGTTACCCTCCGATATTGTCCCCAATCTGCTCCATATTCTTCTAAATAATGGGGGGAGTATGACGTTTGTTGACTGTATCAGTCAATGTTATTTTTTTGGTGCCTTGGAAACATTTGAGTGTCTTCTTCTGGCTGTGATGTCTTATGACCGATATGTGGCCATCTGTAACCCCCTCCGTTACACATCTATCATGACAAGGGGACATTGTGTGATACTGACCATCTTTAGTTTTTTGTTCGGACTTTCTCTGATTTTTATTTACACCATAACAATAGCAAATCTAAGCTTTTGTGGAGATAATATCATTGACCACTTATTTTGTGACTTTGTGCCATTGATAGATCTTTCCTGTTCTGAAACCTTTGCTATACACTTGGAGATTTATTTATTAGGAACTCCATCTGTGTTTATTCCTGTCACAATCATTGTAGTGTCTTATACGTATATAGTTGTAACAGTTTTTCGGATTCCTTCCAGTACCGGAAGACAGAAAGCCTTCTCCACCTGTAGCTCCCATCTCACTGTGGTCTCCATATTCTACGGGACTCTGTTTAGCATTTATGTTGTCCCATCAAAGGGTCTCACACTCACTGTGAGTAAGATCCTATCACTGCTCTATACTGTGTTTACTCCTTTTATTAACCCCATTATATACAGTCTGAGAAATGAGGACATTAAAAAAGCCATACAAGGAACAGTTCATAAGCTTGTCATCTAGAAAATCATTCACAATATGCTACACAGATAAATCATTTCCAGTAATTAATCCAAAGTGCTTGAATATATTTTCCCTTTATTGATACTGGTACACATAGTGAAGCTGAACTAGCCCCCCATTATATTACATAAAGATCTTTATGTTCTAACCTCATGAAAAGATAATTTTGGTTTCATTGCTCCATAAAACAGATTCTAAGATACCTGTGGCTTGCTTTGATGATTTTAGGAATATTAAAATGTTTTGCTTGTGCTTTTGGGTCAGTAGATGTGATGGTGTATTGGAGTCAGGCATGGAGAAGTTCAGCATTTAGTATGCACCTCACTGTGCAAAATGAAATCTTAGTGCCTACTGCCATCAATTCTTGCTATAGGTATAGTTTTTTTTTAGCCTGCCTGGAAATCTGAATAAAGCTTCTCCTTTCTGCCATGTTTGGTGTTCCTATGTGTTTTCTGCTTTGAGCTGTATCCCTTGGAAATTCAATGACTTTGTATCTTTAAGTCTTCATTTATTTGTTCATGCAATGTTCTTGTATTAATCATTCTATTGCCTTAATTGTATTAATTAAGAAAATACAGCACGTTTGGAATTATGGTGGTGCACAAGTAGGATAACAATATCCATCAACTGAGAGGTAGAAATACTTGGCACTCATATAGGTGTTAGTGATGAGCAAGCACTAAAATGCTTGGGTGCTCGTTGCTTGGGTCAAGTAGATTGGAATACTCAGGTACTCGACCCAAGCAATGAGCCCACTGTAAGTCTATGGGAGACCCGAGTATTTTTACCGCGGCCCCCCCTGAGGGTCCTTTTAAGGTCTAAAAACATCTGAAAATGATAGAAACAATGCTCAAATGACACAGGGACCTCATGGGGATCACTCCTGGAAGCATTCCTGACTCATAGTTCACGGCTGTAAACATTTTTTTCTGAGATTCATGCCATTTTTCCCGCTGCAACAAAAAACACACTAAAACAAAAACAAAACGGGTTTTGCTGGGAAATATGTCAAGGTACATCCTTTGCAGGTTAATGACTTGCCTGTAAGGCCAAATATCTAACCCCAGATCGAAAATTTCTGAAATGTTCATCCCCCACTTAGGCTTAGTTCAGACTCAGCATTTTTGAACCATTTTTCAACTGTAACATTGCTTTCAACCACTACAAATGCATTCACTGGGAAATGCCATTGTGACATTTAATACCCCTAGCTGGCCATGTAGTGTGTGACACATAAGCTGACCCATCTTGTTTTATCTATGAAGGAAGGACTCTTAAAGTCACAGAACCTATTTTTACTGGTGCATCAGGCGGCATTAATCTTCTTAAAGGGCCATTATGAAACAGTGGGTCTCCTAAGCTGTTGTAGCCTATGCTGTGAGTGGATGGGCTGCCAAGAATCACGACGCACCACAATACCCCTTTCATAAGATGTCCAGGGGAGACTCCTGAAAAAGTGTTGCATTGCATTCAAGGCCTGCCCTGCTACCAATTCATATGCCCCCAATAAGCCTTGGAACCCACACACTGGATGGGCCCATGCAAATCCACTTCACAATATGCATTTTGTACATCCATAAGTTGCCAATGGTAGACATAAAAGGTCTAACTTAAGCACCAAAGCAGCATTGGAGTTTGGCAGCCTTCTGGGTGTCTGAGCTGTCCTGTTCAGGATCACTCTGCTCACCTCAATCGAGGACGGGGCTAGAAAAGGTGCCTCAAACATTGTTTGCTTCATTTCACCTGGTCAGCCTACCGCAGCTGGTGGGTTTCCCATACAGCGGTCGACACACAGTAAAAAAAAACGAAAATGATGGTACTCAACCTTAGCACATGGAATGTGAGAACTCTGCTGGATAATACTAAGGCAGGCAGACCAAAGAGAAGAACGGCATTGGTTGCTCAGGAGCTAGCTCGTTACAAGGTTGATATAGCAGCTCTTAGCGAAACACGCCTGGCAGACAAGGGTCAATTGACAGAGCATAGTGTTGGATATACATTCTTCTGGAGTGGTCAAGGCAGCACTGAAAAATGAGAAGCAGGTGTGGGATTTGCTATCAAAACTCATCTTGCTCGTAAACTTACCAGGCTTCCGGAGGGCATCAATGACCGTCTGATGACATTTCAGCTCTTACTTACAAACAAGAAACACGCGACTCTGATCAGTGCCTATGCTCCCACGATGACTAATCCGGATGACATTAAAGATAAGTTCTATGATGAACTTGACGCACTTATTTCAGCAATCCCACAGGCAGACAAGCTCATTATACTTGGAGACTTTAATGCCAGAGTGGCAACAGACCATCAAAACTGGGAAGGGGGTCATTGGGAGACATGACACTGGCAGGTGTAACAGTAATGGCCTGCTGCTCCTCAAGATGTGTGCCACACAAGACCTTGTCATCACCAACACTTTATTCCACTTACCCATACGCAAGAAGACAGCACAGATGCACCCACGATCGTGGCATTGGCATCTTATTGATTAGGGATGATATGGACTTGCCAGGAAAAGGGATGAGATGACTTTAGAGTGAGAAGGGCCATGTGCCATGCAGACTGCTGGACTGACCATTGCCTCAATGTGCCTAAGTGCAGGCTCCGCATCCTGCCTGCGAGGAGACTCCAAGGTCAGAAAACGACAAAGAGGCTGAATATATATAAGCTGCAAAATAAAAGAATTGCAAGGGAATTTGCCAATGACCTTGATGGCAGACTGTTAAATATACTGCAGGCTGAGGAGATTGGCAGTGAGGAACGGTGAACAATTCTGAGAGATGCTGTTTATAATACTGCTCTGGAGCATCTCGGATCAGCAGCCAGAAGGTGTATCAAAATGTCCCCACGTCGTTAGCTAAGAAAGATGCCTTTACCAACATAAAAAGAAAGGTACAGATTAAGCTACGCGAGATGCAGGATAACTGGTTTAGCAAGAAGGCCTATGAAATTAAGGGCTATGCAGATACCCATGACCAGAAACGCTTCTACGATGCACTCAAAGCTGTATATGGACCCCAGTCATCAAGCTCTTCATCTCTGCTTAACTCAGATGGAACTAAGCTGCTGACAGAAAAGAAACAAATTCTGGAATGTGGGCTGAGCACTTTAATAATATTCTTAATCGCCCTGCCAATATCAATGATGAGGCTATTGCTCACTTGCCCCAGGTAGAAATCAACAAGGACCTTTAGGTTCTTCCAAGTGGAGATGAAGTCAGGAAAGCAGTAAAACAGCTTTCTTGTGGAAAAGCTCTCGGAAATGATGCTATACCTGCTGAGGTATATAAAGCTGGCTGCCCTGCTCTGATGCAAACGGTGACCAAACTATTCCAGTATATGTGGAAAAAGGAACAGGTTCCACAACAGATGAAAGTTGCCAGCAAAATTCACATATACAAGAGGAAAGGTAATCGCCAATCTTGTGACAACCATCGAGGCATCTCCCTTCTGTCCACTGCAGGCAAGATATTGGCTCATCTCTTGCTCAACCAACTTTTACATCATCTTGAGCAAGGTCTATTACCCGAAACCAGTGTGGTTTCCGTGCTAAACGTGGAACAGTTGATATGGTTTTTTCAGCACGTCAAGAGTTGTGGCTGATAAAAATATCACCAATCAGTCCAGAAGCGAGTGAAACAGATTACTTTAAATCCTTGCAAGACTATAAAGTTTACTAATGTGACACAAAATTGTGTCTGTTTCCAGTTAAGATTTGAGAATACCCAACAATGCAGTCTGAATGACGTGATTGGAGACAAGAGACTTACTTTGAAAAAAAACTAAAATATTGTGTACCATGAAACCTCCAGCTGTCAAACACTTTCTTGGTTTTCAAATCGTAATGGAATCCCGACAATATGTTGAGAACAGGATGCACTATATTGAAGTACAATCAACTTTTTGTCTTTTTTAATGGTATGATGGTTCCCTCTTTGCAGAATGATTTGCAGGAGAATTTGGCAGTTTTATTTGCCAATTTTTTAACACTAAGTTTCAGATACGGTTTTAAAGAAGGCTAATACTTGCAATACAATGCAATTTTATTTCAAAGTACAAAATTCAAGAAATAATATGATTGAATAGTATGAGTGCGTACACTTTTGTATATGTTAACATACGAAGGTTAAGTACACATTTGGATTAAATACATATAATCATTAAGTATATATAAGGATTAACTACATACAGTATACTTACTTCATCACCAAGAGGCTTTTAAACATCATCAGTCTGGAATATCAGAGAAGCAACACCAAGACAAAGAACCCCTGGGAGATTACCTACACTGCATGGGCGTCCCCAATAATGCAGGTATCAGCACACTGTACATGTACAGGTACTCCAGTTTTGGCATCTGTCTTAGTCATGTTTCTCTGGTCTTATATAGTGATTTACACTATGTAGTAACTCTAGTTTCACCCAGCCCTTCAAGTGGCCAGCTTTCAAGATCGGATGACACTGAGATATCATGGAGTAATCAGATGAGGGGCCATAAACCCTTAGAATATAAAAGCCACAATGATTTACATAAAACCACTACAGGCAGAGGTTCAGTAAAACTTAACCTCTTTCTGACCTAAGATGGGATAGTACATCCGAGGTCAGATCTCCTGCATTGATGCGGGCTCCGGCGGTGAGCCCACATCAAAGCCGAAACATGTCAGCTGTTTTTAACAGCTGACATGTGCCCGCAATAGCGATGGGTGGAATCGCGATACACCCGCCACTATTGACTAGTTAAATGCCACTGTCAAACACTGACAGCAGCATTTAGCTACTGCTTCCGGCCATCGGTCCAGAAATGAGCTCATCGCCGTCCCTGTCACATGATCGGGGGTCAGCGATGTGTCAGCATGACAACCTGAGGTCTCCTTGAGAACTCTATGGTTGTTGATGCCGGCTTGCAGTGTGCGCCACCCTATGGTCGGCGCTCATAGCATGTTATGGATCCAGTGGCAGGATCTCCAAACTGACCAGGCAAATATGACCTGAATAAAGAGGACAAGCTCTGGGGATGTGGAAGCTATACTGACCGCAATCCTGATCCTATCCACACACACTAAAGGTAGCCGTGGAGCGTTACCTGAAAACCTAGACGCCTCGTTCACAGCCTGAGAAACTGACTACCCCTAGAGAGAAAGCAAAGACCTCACTTGCCTCAGAGAAATAACCCCAAAGTTTTAGAAAGCCCCCCACAAATAATAACAGTGAGTTAAGGGGAAAACACAAACGTAGAAATGAAACAGGTTTAGCAAATGAGGCCCGCTAATACTAGATAGAGAGAAAAAAGGCAGGAGTCGGTGTGGTCAGTATAAAATCTATCAAAAACAAGCCATGCAGAAAATGCAAGAACCCCCACACCGACTCACGATGTGGGGGGCGCACTCTGCACCCCAGAACTACCAGCAAGCGAAAAGATCACATAGAAGCAAGCTGGACAGAACTCATCATATACTGAGAAAAGTTTACAATGAGAAAATGAGCAAAAATGAACAAGCAACTTAGCTTGACCAACAGGAGACTGGTCACAAGGAATATTCAGGAGAGCTCTGAATCCAGACTGAATACACCGACAGCAGGCAACAACTGAAGGGCCAGGTGAATTAAATAGGCCCAGCATAGGCAGGAAATGAATCAGCTGAGCCCAGCCATATCGCTAAAGGCCACCAGAGGGATCCTAAGAACAAATTCACACAGTACCACTCATGACCACAGGAGGGAGCCTGAGAACGGAATTCACAACAGTACCCCCCCCTTGAGGAGGGGTCACCGAACCCTCACCAGAACTCCCAGGCCGATCAGGATGAGCCGAATGAAAGGCATGAACCAACTCGGCCGCATGGACATCAAAGGCGACAACCCAGGAATTATCCTCCTGACCATAGCCCTTCCATTTGACAAAGTACTGAAGCCTCCATCTCGAAATACAAGAATCCAAGATCTTCTCCACCACATACTCCAACTCTCCTTCGACCAAAACCGGAGCAGGAGGATTAACAGAAGGAACCACAGGCACCACATATCTCCGCAACAATGACCTATGGAACACATTATGAATGGCAAACGATGTAGGGAGGTCCAAACGAAATGACACAGGGTTGAGGATTTCCAAAATCTTATAAGGACCGATGAAACGAGGCTTGAACTTAGGAGAGGAAACCTTCATCGGGACATAAAGAGAAGACAACCATACCAAATCCCCCACACGAAGTCGGGGACCCACACAGCGACGGCGGTTAGCAAAGCGCTGAGCCTTCTCCTGGGACAATGTCAAATTGTACACCACATGATTCCAAATCTGCTGCAACCTATCCACCACAGAATCTACCCCAGGACAGTCAGAGGACTCAACCTGACCTGAGGAAAAACGAGGATGAAAACCAGAATTGCAAAAGAAAGGTGAAACCAAAGTAGCAGAACTAGCCCGATTATTGAGGGCAAACTCAGCCAAAGGCAAAAAGGTCACCCAATCATCCTGATCAGCAGAAATAAAACATCTCAAATAAGTTTCCAAGGTTTGATTAGTTCGTTCGGTTTGGCCGTTCGTCTGAGGATGGAAGGCCGACGAAAAAGACAATTCAATGCCCATCTTAGCACAAAAGGACCAACAAAATCTGGATACAAACTGGGATCCTCTGTCAGACACAATGTTCTCCGGAATACCATGCAAACGAACCACATTCTGAAAAAACAGTGGCACCAAATCAGAGGAGGAAGAAGGCAGCTTAGGCAAGGGTACCAAATGGACCATCTTAGAAAAACGATCACAAACCACCCAGATGACAGACATCCTCTGAGAGACAGGAAGATTCAAAATAAAATCCATGGAAATATGCATCCAAGGCCTCTTCGGGACAGGCAGAGGCAAGAGCAATCCACTGGCACGAGAACAGCAAGGCTTGGCCCGAGCACAAATCCCACAGGACTGCACAAAGGAATGCACATCCCGCGACAAGGAAGGCCACCAAAAGGACCTCGCCACCAAATCCCTGGTACCAAAAATCCCAGGATGACCTGCCAACACCGAAGAATGGACCTCGGAAATAACTCTACTGGTCCATCTGTCAGGGACAAACAGTCTCTCCGGTGGACAACGATCAGGTCTATTGGCCTGAAATTCCTGCAACACCCGTCGCAGATCATGAGAGATGGCAGACAAAATCACCCCCTCTTTGAGGACACCAGTCGGTTCAGAAACTTCCGGGGAGTCAGGTACAAAACTCCTAGAAAGGGCATCAGCCTTCATGTTTTTCGAACCCGGAAGATATGAGACCACAAAATTGAAACAAGAGAAAAACAGCGAACATCGAGCCTATCTCGGATTCAACCGCTTGGCAGACTCGAGATAAGTCAAATTCTTGTGATCCGTCAAGACCACCACATGATGCTTGGCTCCCTCAAGCCAATGTCGCCACTCCCCAAATGCTCACTTCATCGCCAACAACTCACGATTACCAACATCATAATTCCGCTCGGCAGGTGAAAACTTTCTGGAAAAGAAAGCACATGGTCTCATCACAGAGCCATCAGAGCTTTTCTGCGACAAGACAGCCCCTGCTCCAATCTCAGAAGCATCAACCTTGACCTGAAAGGGAAGAGAGACATCAGGCTGGCGCAAGACAGGAGCCGAAGAAAACCAACGTTTCAGCTCCTGAAAGGCCTCCACGGCCGCAGGAGACCAATTCGTAACATCAGAGCCCTTCTTGGTCAAATCCGTCAAAGGCTTAACCACACTAGAAAAATTAGTGATGAAGCGACGGTAAAAATTAGCAAAACCCAAGAACTTTTGAAGACTCTTCACAGATGTAGGTTGAGTCCAGTCATGAATAGCCTGAACCTTGACTGGATCCTTCTCAATAGTAGAAGGAGAAAAAATAAAGCCCAAAAAGGAAACCTTCTGGACTCCGAAGAGACATTTAGAGCCCTTCACAAACAAGGCATTGGCACACAGGACCTGAAATACCATCCTGACCTGCTTCACATGAGAGTCCCAATCATCAGAAAAGACCAAAATATCATCCAGGTACATAATCATAAATCTATCCAGATACTCTCGGAAGATGTCGTGCATGAAGGACTGAAACACAGAGGGGGCATTAGAAAGCCCAAAAGGCATCACCAAGTACTCAAAATGGCCTTCGGGCGTATTAAATGCTGTTTTCCATTCATCGCCCTGTTTTATGCGCACAAGATTATATGCTCCACGAAGATCGATCTTGGTGAACCAACTGGCCCCCTTAATCCGGGCAAACAGATCGGACAACAGTGGCAAGGGGTATTGAAATTTGACCGTGATGTTATTTAGAAGGCGATAATCTATACAGGGCCTCAGAGAACCATCCTTCTTGGCCACAAAAAAGAACCCCGCACCCAAAGGGGACGAGGACGGGCGAATATGCCCCTTCTCCAAGGACTCCTTTATATACACTCACTGGCCACTTTATTAGGTACACCTGTCCAACTTCTTGTTAACACTTAATTTCTAATCAGCCAATCACATGGCGGCAACTCAGTGCATTTAGGCATGTAGACATGGTCAAGACAATCTCCTGCAGTTCAAACCGAGCATCAGTATGGGGAAGAAAGGTGATTTGAGTGCCTTTGAACGTGGCATGGTTGTTGGTGCCAGAAGGGCTGGTCTGAGTATTTCATAAACTGCTGATCTACTGGGATTTTCATGCACAACCATCTCTAGGGTTTACAGAGAATGGTCCGAAAAAGAAAAAAAATCCAGTAAGCGGCAGTTCTGTGTTGTCGGAAATGCCTTGTTGATACCAGAGGTCAGAGGAGAATGGGCAGACTGGTTCGAGCTGATAGAAAGGCAACAGTGACTCAAATCGCCACCCGTTACAACCAAGGTAGGCCTAAGAGCATCTCTGAACGCACAGTGCATCGAACTTTGAGGCAGATGGGCTACAGCAGCAGAAGACCACACCAGGTACCACTCCTTTCAGCTAAGAACAGGAAACTGAGGCTACAATTTGTACAAGCTCATCGAAATTGGACAGTAGAAGATTGGAAAAACGTTGCTTGGTCTGATGAGTCTCGATTTCTGCTGCGACATTCGGATGGTAGGGTCAGAATTTGGCGTAAACAACATGAAAGCATGGATCCATCCTGCCTTGTATGGAGCATCTTTGGGATGTGCAGCCGACAAATCTGCGGCAACTGTGTGATGCCATCATGTCAATATGGACCAAAATCTCTGAGGAATGCTTCCAGCACCTTGTTGAATCTATGCCACGAAGAATTGAGGCAGTTCTGAAGGCAAAAGGGGGTCCAACCCGTTACTAGCATGGTGTACCTAATAAAGTGGCCGGTGAGTGTAACTCCGCATAGCGGCATGCTCTGGTACAGACAAATTAAAGAGTCGTCCCTTAGGGAACTTACTACCAAAAATCAAATTTATAGCACAATCACAATCCCTATGAGGAGGTAGGGCACTGGATTTGGGCTCATCAAATACATCCTGGTAGTCTGACAAAAATTCAGGGACTTCAGAAGGAGTAGAAGAAGCAATTGACACCAAAGGGGCATCACCATGAATTCCCTGGCAACCCCAGCTTGACACAGACATTGCTTTCCAATCCAGGACTGGATTATGAGCCTGCAGCCATGGCAGACCCAACACTACAACATCATGCAAATTATGTAGCACAAGAAAGCGAATCACCTCCTGATGTGCAGGAGCCATACACATGGTCCCTTGAGTCCAGTACTGAGGTTTATTCTTGGCCAATGGCGTAGCGTCAATTCCCCTCAGTGGAATAGGGAACTGCAAAGGCTCCAAGACAAAACCACAGCGCCTGGCAAATGACAAATCCATCAGATTCAGGGCGGCACCTGAATCCACAAAAGCCATAACTGAGTAGGATGACAGAGAGCAAATCAAAGTAACAGACAATAAGAATTTAGGTTGTACAGTACCAATGGTGACAGACTTAGTAAACCCTTTTGTGCGCTTAGAGCATGCTGAGATAACATGAGCAGAATCACCACAGTAAAAGCACAACCCATTCTGACGTCTGTAGTTTTGCCGTTCAGTTCTGGTCAAAATCCTGTCGCATTGCATAGGCTCAGATTTCTGCTCAGAAAATACTGCCAGATGGTGCACAGGTTTGCGCTCCCGCAAACGCCGATCAATCTGAATGGCCAAAGACATTGACTCATTCAGACCCGCAGGCGTGGGGAACCCCACCATAACATCTTTAAGGGCTTCAGAGAGACTCTTTCTGAAAATTGCCGCCAAGGCGCACTCATTCCATTGAGTGAGCACAGACCACTTCCTAAACTTCTGACAGTAAATCTCCGCTTCATCTTGCCCCTGAGAGAGAGCTAGCAAAGCTTTCTCTGCTTGGTCTACCAGATTTGGTTCCTCATAGAGGACTCCAAGCAACAGAAAAAACGCATCCACATTCAGCAATGCAGGATCTCCTGGCGCCAGAGCGAATGCCCAATCTTGAGGGTCGCCACGTAACAAAGAGATAATAATTTTAACTTGCTGAACAGAATCACCAGAGGAGCGAGGTCTCAGAGAAAGAAATATCTTACAATTATTCTTAAAATTCAAAAACCTAGATCTATCTCTGGAAAACAGCTCAGGAATAGGTATTTTAGGCTCTGGCATAGGACTGCGGACTACATAATCCTAAATGCCCTGTACCCTTGCAGTGAGATGATCCACACTAGAAGACAGACTCTGAATGTCCATATCTGCAGCTGAGTTCAAAGCCACTTAGAGATTAAGGGGAGGAGAGAAGCTAAACACAGTGCAGAGAAAAAAAAAATGATCTCCGAATTTCTCATCTCCCTCTTCTGCTGCATTTAACACTTTTGGGCCTGCTGTACTGTTATGGATCCGGTGGCAGGATCTCCAAACTGACCAGGCAAATATGACCTGAATAAAGAGGACAAGCTCTGGGGATGTGGAAGCTATACTGACCGCAATCCTGATCCTATCCACACACACTAAAGGTAGCCGTGGAGCGTTACCTGAAAACCTAGACGCCTCGTTCACAGCCTGAAAAACTGACTACTCCTAGAGAGAAAGCAAAGACCTCACTTGCCTCAGAGAAATAACCCCAAAGTTTTAGAAAGCCCCCCACAAATAATAACGGTGAGTGAAGGGGAAAACACAAACTTAGAAATGAAACAGGTTTAGCAAATGAGGCCCGCTAATACTAGATAGAGAGAAAAAAGGCAGGAGTCTGTGCGGTCAGTATAAAATCTATCAAAAACAAGCCACGCAGAAAATGCAAGAACCCCCACACCGACTCACGATGTGGGGGGCGCACTCTACACCCCAGAACTACCAGCAAGCGAAAAGATCACATAGAAGCAAGCTGGACAGAAATCATCATATACTGAGAAAAGTTTACAATGAGAAAATGAGCAAAAATGAACAAGCAACTTAGCTTGACCAACAGGAGACTGGTCACAAGGAATATTCAGGAGAGCTCTGAATCCAGACTGAATACACCGACAGCAGGCAACAAGTGAAGGGCCAGGTGAATTAAATAGACCCAGCCTAGGCAGGAAATGAATCAGCTGAGCCCAGCCATATCGCTAAAGGCCACCAGAGGGATCCCAAGAACAAATTCACACAGTACCACTCATGACCACAGGAGGGAGCCCGAGAACGGAATTCACAACATAGCAAGCCTGTAATTCAGCTACATAGGAGCCATCTGATGATTGGAATCACCAGTTTAGTGTGATTCATAGGGATCCCACTAGTGTCTTTCAGCTTCACCCTGCGACTGCTAACAGGGCGCAGCGTATTTATGGCAACTCTGTGAAGTAACAGAGTTCACTTCTCTTCACACTGGGTGAGGTCTAACCCACGTGTGAGCAAGCGTTCCTCCGCCATTACTCAGCAGCAGGTGTCATCTCTGCACGGTGGACCCCAGACTGCGAACACACCTCATATTATTATTATTTGGTGTGTTCCGCCAGTCCTAACAGCTAGCACACAAAACTATGCTACATATGCCTGCAGAAATACGATTTTTGAAACACAGAAACACCAGTACTCAGCCTGACATAACAGACTGTATTTTTTGGGGTGGTTTTTGGTGAATTAAAAAAAAAAAAAATAGAACAAGGCTAGCACACACAAGTATGCTACGTATGTCTGCAAAACTATAATTTTTAAACAGATACTTTACACCAGGCCTCAGTCTGACATAACACTGTATACATTTTTTTGGGGGGGTTTGTTGAATTTTGGAAAAAAAAGAAAACTGCAGCTAGGAATATAGTAAATAAGCAGCAGCAGACAGTTATGGAGCTTTGGGAGGGATGCAGTGGGAGGAATGTATGCACATACAGTGCCTGCAGGCCTTGCACTGATGTGGATATGCTGTGTCCTGCCTACCTAGCACTGCAATATTGGGACCCACGAATTAGCCCTCTCAGGAGTTGTGGACTGAACAGTTGCAGACCTACACTAACTATTAAAAGCACGATTCTAACCCTATCTCAACAGCAGCTCTCCCTACACTAGTTAAGTCCAGAGCAGAATGTGGCGAGCAGGGTGGCGCCAGGTATCTTATACTCATGATGATGCTGTGCGGCCAGCCAATCAGTGCATGACCACAGCAAAGATAGCTGTGGTGTTTCGTGGCATGGCAGACAATCCCAGCAGCGTGATTGGATCTCTAAAGTCAGCCAAATATGCTGGGTGGAGACCTCACTTCCTGACGAGTAATCCCGGAAATGCTCGATGCTCGCTGAGTACACCCAGCTTACTGATACTCGGGCGAGAAACGAGTAGTGGAGAGCACGTTCGCTCATCACTAATAGGTGTAATCCAGAACTTATTTATTGAATGTAGGTACCTCACCTTCATCAGTCATCTGGTTAGAGGAGATGTGGGTGGAAGCATACTGTGTGAAAATCTGCACTAAATATTTTTAACTTAAAATGAAATGTCACAGTCAACTAAACCATAGGCAGTCCAGACATTTAATGTGTTTGATGTCAGTCGCACTAATGAAATCTTTGATTATTACTTAACCCATTACTTGCCACATTAAAATTTTTACAAGTACAGATTTTTCAGAAAAGGGCGTCCCAATATTCAATTAAAAATGACAATGACATGATTTCCTATTTTGAAAATATTGATTTTGCAAACACAACACAAAAAATTGGACCTAATTATAAAAATTATAAAATCTTAGTTGCTAGAATCTAAAGATTAGGCGTCCCCAAAAAAGGACATTGGTAGATAATGGGTTAAGGTTTGAGTGAGACAAATATGCTGTGATTTGGGATTTTATTCAGGAGGTTAAACAATTCAGAGACTGCAGTAATCAGCAAAAGTGGCATTTTGTAGTATAGCTATAGATGAATAGATCAATTTGCAGTAGATCGAGTATGAGTTGAATTTTCTGAAATATGTGTCTTCATGCCTCTCGAATACTTTGCAACACGACTTGTGGTTTGCAAAAAAAGTAAAAAATTTGCTGACACTATTTCCCTCACTTCTGATGCATCAAAGAGTGGTCTTTTTACATTGCAGCGTGGGATTTTTCAAAAGGCACTGCAGTTGTGACATCATACAGATAATGATGAGCAAATGTGTGGATTTTTAGGTTTGCCGAGTTCTGTCAGAATTTTTAAAAAGTTCTCTTCAGGACCCAATCTTGACCTGAACTTTAATGCCATAAAATTATTGTAAAATGGTAGGACTTAGGGCTAGGAGGCTGCAAAAGGAAAAAAAAAAATGGGGGGACAATTTTACTGCAAATATGTGAGCATAGGGAAATGACTTCAAGGGGTTCTGTCGCCATAGGTGTCATAGTAAAATAGGAAGTAAATGAATAACATTAGAATTTTAACAGAGATTGAGGCTTGCGACTGCCGATCCACTTACAAATTTCACCCACAGAGAATGGGGCACAATACTCCCACAGCTACAAAGTGACTGCTTCAGTAGCATACGTTAAAATGCCGCTGATGAAAAGGTAGTAGTATGATCTTAGTTCCAGCTGATTTTCCGCAGCGAAGCTTGCTGCTGGCAGTCCATTTAAAATTTCAACCATGGAGCATGTTTCCAGATTTGTCCCAAAGAAGCCGAAATCAAATTTCACCTCACACTCAGAGCTAAACTTTTGTCTTCTGTAGCATACAGCAAAGCAGCTGCAGATAAACATCTCAATGTTTGATTCTGTATACATCTGGCGGGCCACCATGAGGCTTGCTACCGCCAGTCTCAGCTCCTTTGGCTTGGAACACATCCTCAATGCTGTTGCCTTAAAGTCCCGTGGCCCTAAAGTGTTTACCTTTGAAAAAATGGTGTTGAATGCAGGCAACCATGCCTAAAAACGTCAGCTAGGGATAATAGAATTGTACTGTTTCTATTTTCCTGTTTGTTCAAACTCGAGCCATGATTAAGGGACCAGGTGAACACAAAGTGAAGGAACTGGAGGCACCCTGAGTCATCCAATCTCATACCGCCCACAGGCAGGCTGCAGAGTAAACATGAGTAACAGAGAATCAGGGTTTCATTCCAGAGATGCAACCTGATAAATATGTACCACATCCAAGGAAGGGAGCAGTCAAGCAAATTTCCAATACTCAACCAAGTCAGCAGTTGATGTTGCAATTTAACCATCTATGAAAATTTGAAGGCTCTGTAATTATAATGAGCAGTTAAAATCTTTAAAGAGCATTAAGCCAGGGTACAAAGGTAGAGTAAAAACAATTTTTAGGCACATTACTAGTGCAGACAGGGCTCCAGAGTACAAAGACGCATTTGGGCACAATAATCTCACAGAAGCTAATAACTAATTTCAACCACCAAGCATGTGTGCACATTTCTCCCACAGAGTGCTCATGGTGCTAGATGGGATCTCACCGGGTAAGAGAAACAAAAAACCGAGCGCACTACTATAATAAATAAATAAATAAGTAAATATCAACAAGGGTGCAAAAAGTGGCAATAATCAAGTAGCAAGAAACAAAAAGAAAAAGAAAGCCACTATACTATGCACACCACGGACATATAAACAATAATGAAGCAATTGTAGAAACAAGAATTTATTGGCACACCACACAAAAAATATTAAAACATAATTAAAAACAATACACAAGAAAACTTGGTCCATATACAGATGGTAACATATAATATTTAGAGTATTCAAATAAACAAAAGCAAGCCTGCACAACAACACTGATATATACCTACCCCCTGGCTCATGGGACTAAAGGACAAAATGTGTATTCATGGCCTTAGCACCTATAGATTACCCCCAGCCATAAATACAATGGCAAGATATCCAACCGAGGCAGAGAATAGCCTGACTGCAGCCCTCGATAATGAGCCACCTGGGCATAAACAGTGGAAAGTGCACCGCAAAGATGAATCAAAGCAAGAAATGCGCAGTGTATAAGCAGATAAAGTCACCCATGACTAAAGTGAGAGATATATAATATTACCCAGGGGAGAGGCCAGGGACACAGTCCCCGTGTGCAGGCTAACACGGACCAAGCGACACAACCCAACGCATATCGCCCTCCAAATAGGGCTTCGTCAGGGGAAGTAGTGATTTGCCAACAATAGCCTGTTTGTATAGTAAGGGATATAACAGACCTGATGGCGATCCGGTGAGCATGGACCTCAGATGGGCGGAAGTCGTCCATAATGTGTACTGCGCACGCCCCAGAGTCAGCCTAAACATGACACAATCCCCAGCACCGAAGGCAGAGGAGTGGAATGTAACAGTGCGAAGATGCAGCCCGGCTTAAGGGACCGGTGCACAAAAGCATGAAATGGAAAAAATGAAGCAGGGTATACACTGTGCATGCGAGGCCAGAATAAGCACAAGCAAAGCATATCCCTAATCATAGCAGTAACCTGGAACCTAGGCAGCGAACGCTACCCGGCCAGATAACTACAGAAATATTCCCAAACAAAAAGAACAAAAATAAAAGACAAAATAAAGAAAACATCATAACCTGAGAAAATGTGGTAGCACACTCCCCAAATAGGGAATAAAGAAAAAAATAATGAATGAATAAATAAGCCCCAGCAAAGAAGGCGCAGATACATCAAACCCCCCATTCATGATCATACACACTACATTCAACCCCCGGGAGCGTCATACCACATAAAACACGCACAGACCAATCAAATTAGGAAAATGTACAAGGATACAAAAAAACATAGAAATAGTAATAATTTTATTAAATAACCAAACAACATATCTATATAGATATTAAATGATAACATCATAAAAGAGTTTATATTCCCTTATAATTGAACAGGACCCATGATACGGCCAAGAGGGATATAATATTTCCCCGAGTATTAAGACCCGTTTAGGTCATAAATTAGTCAGAGGAGCACCCACATAGAAATTCCAATATAAAGAACATGTGGATCAATTTGCAAGCCCCATCCATAAACCAGGGACCATTAAGGGTCAAGTGCATGCAAAAAAGCATACCAGCAGTTGGTATAATGGATAGCATCCAAGGACCATCACTCTAAACCTGACAAGGGAGTCCCATGAGCCAAATAGACCTTAATACAAAAATGAGCAATGTATAAAGACAGATGCCACAATACTACAAAAACTGTCCAGAAACATATAGATAGAGTCCATATAAAAGGAAGGAAAGGCGTACCAATGTACCCGATCAATCGCAGTTTGTAGGGGTTAAACACATCCCCCAATAATTCCAATCTATCCTAAATACAAAAACCAAACAACACATTAAGTAAATAATATATCCAACATCAGGGGATGATGGGTATAAAAATTGTATCCAGATATGCCAGAGAATGAATAGAAAGAATTAAAGTGTTATCTCTTCAGGAGTCCTCAAGTCCACATTGTCATGGGCAAAAAGTTCCTCCACACTAAGGTCCGGAAAATATCCCCAAAGGGAGCTTATATGCAACCTGAGAAAAAGGAAAATAAAGTAAAAAGTGGAAGGTTAACCCAAGAAACCCGTGAACAACAACTCCTCATTAAGTCCCGCCGGGGTCACTGAACCCAACTCAAAAATCCATCGGGCCTCAGACCTGAGGAGCCGAGGCTTAATCGGACCACCCCTATTAGAGCAGTGGATCCTATCCAGCCCCACCACTTGTCTGATAGATAAGCGACCTAAGTGGTGGTCCAAGAAATGGGCCGCCACAGGTGTGAGAGTCTTACCCTTGGCCAGATCATTAGCGGCCAGGTTAAGTGTCGAAAAATGCTTCTGCATCCTACATCGCAACTCCTGTGATGTTTGGCCCACATATACCAATCGGCAAGGGCATATGAGTGCATAGATCACACAGGTAATTTTACAGTCAATGTAGGATCGCAATCTGTGTCGTCCACCATCCCGGGGATTAATGAAAAAATCTCTAGTTGCCACCATGTAGTGGGAGCAGATATTACAGCTCCCACATGCGAAGGAGCCATTAAGCCTAGTCCCCTGGTTGGTCCTAACAGACTGTCTCACATAATGACTTCTGGTGAGGAGATCCTTAAAATTTGAGGCCCTCCTGGCCGTGAGCAAAGGACGCTCACCCACTATTTTTGAAGTACTGAAGTCAGTGTTTAGAATTCCCCAGTGTCTCCGTAAGATGGCACCCAAACAGGCCCAACTGTTATTATAAGCCGTGATAAATCTAGGCTTGTTATCACATACCTTTGCCCTTGTTTCCAAGAGAGAATCTTGCGTCTGTGCCCTAGCCCGCTGGAATGCCATGGAGATGCTTCTATGGGGATAATGCCGATTCCTAAACCGATTCGTTAGCTCCTTTGCTTCCATGTAAAAATCCCGATCATCAGTGCAGTTTCTTCTGACCCGCAGAAATTGACCCACTGGAACCCCCATCCTGATATGCGGTGGATGAAAGCTCCTATAGTCAAGCAGACTATTTGTCGCCGTGGGCTTCCGGAATAACACTGTGGTGATTGAACCATTCTCCAAAAACACCTGCAGGTCCAAAAACATCACTATGGAAGATGACATTGAGTATGTAAGCAAGATATTGTGAGTGCTATCATTCAAAGAGTCAATAAACTGACCACATTCCTCCATAGTCCTCGTCCACACAAAGAACAAATCGTCAATGTATCATGACCAGTGACATATTTTATTCCTAAAAGCCAATGATGGAAAGACCTGGGTGGCCTCCCACCACCCTAAAAACAGATTTGCCAAGGCCGGAGCACATCTCACCCCCATGGCCACCCCGGAAACTTGTAAATAGTAGGCTCTATCAAATAGGAACAAAATTATGCCTAAGGATGAAGTCCAATAGGTCCACCACCAAGGAGTCATGCATCCTATCTGAGTGGCCCAATTGATCCAAAAAATATAGGACTGCCGAAATCCCATCCTGATGGCTTATGTTGGAATATAGGGACTCCATGTCACAAGTGACCAGTAGAACCCCCGTAGGTAATGAGACTCCAGCATATCCTGATAAAATGCGCTGAGTCATTGACAAAGGAGGGTAGGGTTTTAACAAGGGGCTGTAGAAAATGGTCTACATAGATGCATACTTTCTCACAAAGACTACCTATACTGGCCACAATGGGTCTGCCCGGGGGTTTAAGAAAACACTTGTGCACTTTGGGCAACATATAAAAGGTGGCTGTCACGGGGCAATCAACCCACTAAAACTTGAACTCATGATGGTCAATAGTGCCCAAATCTCTGGCCTTCTCCAAGAGATTTCTCAACCTGGCTGCAAATACCTCAGTAGGATCAGAGGGCAGCCTTTTATAAAACCTGTTGTTGCCCAGTTGTCGTTGTGCTTCCTCCAGGTAGAGGGTGTGTGGCCACAAGACCACATTACCCCCTTTGTCAGCCTCCTTGATAAGAAACGTATTATTTTGACGCAAACCAGAGAGGGCCCGTTTCTCTTCTTTGCTTAGGTTGTTATTAACCGAAGCTCTTGGAGACAGATTCAAAATGTCTTTTTTGACAAGCTCAAAAAACACCCAGATGGCAGGTACCAGAGAGAATGGTGGTGTAACATTGGACCGATTCCTGTGAGGAAAACGATTCCTACCTGCATCGAATTTATTCTCCTGGAGCAGCTGGATCAAGTCTTGCAATATTCGTTGGTCAGTGTAATCTGGACCGCCCAATGCATGAGGCCGATTGTGTAACACCCGGAGGACCAAATTTCTACAAAACAGGTATAAATCTTTAATTAGGGTAAATTTATCCGTGATCTGAGTGGGTGAGAAAGTAAGACCCCTCTGTAAGACTGAAAGCTCAGTTGCTGAAAGTTCATAGTCAGTATGGTTAATAACCTGCAGAGTGTTACCTGATGTCGTGGACTCGTGGATCCTCCAAGACCCGTCCCAGCTACTATGGGTGCTAATACTTGCAATGACTCCTGTAATATTTCTGCGTTGGTGTCCGACGCCTCCCAAATCTGGTGGTTCGCATGGAAACCTGAGAGCCGCCTGCGCCCCCTTCGGGTACGGCGTCTGGCTCACTCTCAGCCGAGGATAAAAATCACTTCCAGAGGAATAGCCTGTACCCCTAGGTGTCTCCCGTACTGTATCATTAGTATTTTAGACAAACAGAACCTGCATCTGGTTGCCCTGGTGCCTCCACTTGAAGGCCCTAGAGGACTCAAAGTCAGCTCGATCTCTGAGAAATTTAGACTTTTTCTTGTTCATTTTATCCCTATCATATTTGTCCAAATTCTCCTTCAGTCTGTTTTTAAAAGGCTGTACCTCCTTATTCACATCAAATTTGGATAATTTTGCATCCAGTTCCCTTATTTTGGCTTTGGTAGCAGACAGCAATTCCCTATCGTGCTCCAACAGCATATTAATAAGGATGTTAGAGCATTTCAGCAGCCCCTGATCCCAGGTGGTCCGAAAGTTTTTAGAAGTGTTGTGAATTCCGTCGGGGCTCCCTCTGGTGGCCTTTAGCGATACTGCGGGTCTGGAGCTGGGCTCACCTGCCTCATTTCCTGCTATGCTGGTTCCTATTTAACTCCACCTGGACCTCCATTTGTTGCCTGCTGTCGTTGTACTCAGTACTGGTATTGCCCTCTCCTGGATTTTCCTGGTGACCTGTCTATTTCTGAGAAGCTAAGTCTTGCTAGTTCTTTTTGTTCATTGTTTCCTTGAAAACGTTTCTCAGTATATGATGTGTTCTGTCCAGCTTGCTTATATGTGATTTCTCCTCATTAAGTCCCGCCGGGGTCACTGAACCCAACTCAAAAATCCATCGGGCCTCAGACCTGAGGAGCCGAGGCTTAATCGGACCACCCCTATTAGAGCAGTGGATCATATCCAGCCCCACCACTTGTCTGATAGATAAGCGACCTAAGTGGTGGTCCAAGAAATGGGCCGCCACAGGTGTGAGAGTCTTACCCTTGGCCAGATCATTAGCGGTCAGGTTAATTGTCGAAAAATGCTTCTGCATCCTACATCGCAACTCCTGTGATGTTTGGCCCACATATACCAATCGGCAAGGGCATATGAGTGCATAGATCACACAGGTAGTTTTACAGTCAATGTAGGATCGCAATCTGTGTCATCCACCATCCCGGGGATTAATGAAAAAATCTCTAGTTGCCACCATGTAGTGGGAGCAGATATTACAGCTCCCACATGCGAAGGAGCCATTAAGCCTAGTCCCCTGGTTGGTCCTAACAGACTGTCTCACATAATGACTTCTGGTGAGGAGATCCTTAAAATTTGAGGCCCTCCTGGCCGTGAGCAAAGGACGCTCACCCACTATTTTTGAAGTACTGAAGTCAGTGTTTAGAATTCCCCAGTGTCTCCGTAAGATGGCACCCAAACAGGCCCAACTGTTATTATAAGCCGTGATAAATCTAGGCTTGTTATCACATACCTTTGCCCTTGTTTCCAAGAGAGAATCTTGCGTCTGTGCCCTAGCCCGCTGGAATGCCATGGAGATGCTTCTATGGGGATAATTGTCATGATTCCCAATGGCAGGGACTTAGGCAAAAAACGGACAAGCTCTAGGAAGGATGGTATCTTAGGTAACCGCGATACTGAACCTAACACGCAACTAAAAGTAGCCAGGGGGTGTGCCTACGTTGACTCTAGACACCTCGCGCCAGCCGGAGAACTAACTACCCCTAATAGAGGAATACACAGACCTGACTTGCCTCCAGGGAAACCCCAAAGGTTATAGTAGCCCCCCACATATAATAACGGTTAGGTAAGAGGAAAACACAAACGCAGTATGAATATAGATTCAGCAAAGCGAGGCCCTCTGACTAGATAGCGGAATATACAAAAGAGGACTTCGCGGTCACCTCAAGACCCTGAACAGCCATCCTGGAATTACCTTAACTCCGTTGTCAACTCATGACACCGGAGTAGCAATTCCAGATCACTAGAGCTAACAGCCGCACGAGATATGTAAATGCATGCTGGACAAAACAAACACAAAAAGCCAAAGGTTCAACTTAGCTGACTTGCAGACTTGGAGCAGGAAGCAAGCAACAAGGTGCTCTGATAAAATTGATTGCCGGCACTACAATGACTGGGAAGCCAGACTAAATAGGAGACTCACAATTTCCTAATGGAAACAGGTGCACTGGAAAAAACAAGACACCAGTCAACCAGTACCACCAGTAACCACCAGAGGGAGCCCAAAAACAGAATTCACAACAGTACCCCCCCTTAAGGAGGGGGCACCGAACCCTCATGAGAACCACCAGGGCGATCTGGATGCGCCCTATGAAAGGCGCGAACCAAATCAGAAGCATGAACATCAGAGGCAGTCACCCAAGAATTATCCTCCTGACCGTATCCCTTCCATTTAACCAAATACTGAAGTCTCCGTCTGGAAATGCGAGAGTCCAAAATCTTCTCCACAACATACTCCAATTCACCCTCCACCAGCACAGGAGCAGGAGGCTCAACAGAAGGAACAACCGGTACCTCGTACCTCCGCAACAACGACCGATGGAAGACATTATGAATGGTGAAAGATGCTGGTAGATCCAAACGAAAATATACAGGATTAAGAATATCCAAAATCTTATAAGGACCTATAAACCGAGGCTTAAACTTAGGAGAGGAGACCTTCATAGGGACAAAACGAGAAGACAACCACACCAAGTCTCCAACACGGAGATGATGACCCACACGACGATGACGATTAGCAAACTGCTGAGTCTTCTCCTGAGACAGCTTCAAATTGTCCACCACATGACTCCAAATCTGGTGCAGTCTATCCACCACAGTGTCCACTCCAGGACAATCCGAAGATTCCACCTGGCCAGATGAAAAACGAGGGTGAAACCCTGAATTGCAAAAGAAAGGAGAAACCAGAGTGGCAGAACTGGCCCGATTATTGAGGGCAAACTCTGCCAACGGCAAAAAGGCGACCCAATCATCCTGATCAGCAGACACAAAACACCTCAAATAAGTCTCCAAGGTCTGATTAGTTCGCTCCGTCTGGCCATTAGTCTGGGGATGGAACGCAGACGAAAAAGACAAATCAATGCCCATCCTGGCACAGAACGCTCGCCAGAACCTGGACACAAATTGAGATCCCCTGTCAGAAACGATATTCTCCGGAATAGCATGTAAATGAACCACATTCTGAAAAAACAAGGGAACCAACTCCGATGAAGAAGGCAATTTGGGCAAGGGTACCAAATGAACCATCTTAGAAAAACGGTCACACACCACCCAAATGACAGACATTTTCTGAGAAACCGGGAGATCCGAGATAAAGTCCATAGAGATGTGCGTCCACGGCCTCCTCGGAATAGGCAAGGACAACAACAATCCACTAGCCCGAGAACAGCAAGGATTGGCCCGAGCACAAACATCACAAGACTGCACAAAGGTACGCACATCCCGAGACAAGGAAGGCCACCAGAAGGATCTGGCCACCAAATCTCTGGTACCAAAAATTCCAGGGTGGCCTGCCAACACAGAAGAATGAACCTCTGAGATGACTCTACTGGTCCACTCATCTGGAACGAACAATCTCCCAGGCGGACAACGAACTACCCCTAATAGAGGAATACACAGACCTGACTTGCCTCCAGGGAAACCCCAAAGGTTATAGTAGCCCCCCACATATAATAACGTGTCATGATCTCAATGGCAAGAGATCATAGCATAGCTGTCATGATCTCAATGGCAAGAGATCATAGCATAAGCATATATAGGAACTAGCTCTTGGAAGATGGGAACTGAGCTGACCATGAACTAAACCTAACGCACAACTAGCAGTGGCCGGGTAGCATGCCTACGTTGGTTCTAGATGCCCAGCCCAGCCGGAGGACTAAATAAAGCTAGCAGAGGAAAATATTAGTCCTAGCTCACCTCTAGAGAAATACTCCGAAAGGAGACAGAGGCCCCCCACATGTATTGGCGGTGAGTTGAGATGAAATAACAAACGTAGTATGAAAATAGGTTTAGCAAATTTGAGGTCCACTTACTACATAGCAGAAGACAGAAAGGACACTTTCATGGTCAGCTGAAAACCCTATCAAAAAACACCATCCAGAAATTACTTTAAAACTCTGGCATTAACTCATAACACCAGAGTGGCAATTCCCGTTCACAAGAGCTTTCCAGACACAGTAACGAAACTACAGCTGTGAACTGGAACAAAATGCAAAAACAAACATGGACAAGAGTCCAACTTATCTAGTAGTTGTCTAGGAGCAGGAACAAGCACAGAGAGGCTTCTGATAACATTGTTGACCGGCAAGCAACTAACAGAGCAGCAAGGTTATATAGCGACTCCCACATCTTGATGGGAACAGGTGAACAGAGAAGATGAAGACACCAGTTCAATTCCACCAGTAGCCACCGGGGGAGCCCAGAATCCAAATTCACAACAGTACCCCCCCCTCAAGGAGGGGGCACCGAACCCTCACCAGAACCACCAGGGCGATCAGGATGGGCCCTATGAAAGGCACGAACCAGATCGGAGGCATGAACATCAGATGCATTCACCCAAGAATTATCCTCCTGGCCGTATCCCTTCCACTTGACCAGATACTGGAGTCTCCGTCTGGAAACACGAGAGTCCAAAATTTTCTCCACAACGTACTCCAACTCACCCTCAACCAACACCGGAGCAGGAGGCTCAACGGAAGGCACAACCGGTACCTCATACCTGCGCAATAATGACCGATGAAAAACGTTATGAATAGAAAAGGATGCAGGGAGGTCCAAACGGAAGGAAACAGGGTTAAGAATCTCCAATATCTTATACGGGCCGATAAACCGAGGCTTAAACTTAGGAGAAGAGACCCTCATAGGGACAAAACGAGAAGACAACCACACCAAATCCCCAACAGAAAGCCGAGGACCAACACGACGGTGGCGGTTGGCAAAAAGCTGAGTCTTCTCCTGGGACAACCTCAAATTGTCCACCACCTGCCCCCAGATCTGATGCAATCTCTCCACCACAGCATCCACTCCAGGACAATCCGAAGATTCCACCTGACCAGAGGAAAATCGAGGATGAAACCCCGAATTACAGAAAAACGGGGACACCAAAGTGGCAGAGCTGGCCCGATTATTGAGAGCGAACTCCGCCAATGGCAAAAAAGCAACCCAATCATCCTGGTCAGCAGACACAAAACACCTCAGATATGTCTCCAGGGTCTGATTAATCCGCTCGGTCTGGCCATTCGTCTGAGGATGGAAAGCGGACGAAAAAGATAAATCTATGCCCATCCTAGCACAGAATGCCCGCCAAAATCTAGACACGAATTGGGTCCCTCTGTCAGAAACGATATTCTCAGGAATACCATGCAAACGAACAACATTTTGAAAAAACAGAGGAACCAACTCGGAAGAAGAAGGTAACTTGGGCAGAGGAACCAAATGGACCATCTTAGAAAAACGGTCACACACCACCCAGATGACAGACATCTTCTGAGAAACAGGCAGATCTGAAATAAAATCCATCGAGATGTGCGTCCAAGGCCTCTTAGGAATAGGCAAGGGCAACAATAATCCACTAGCCCGAGAACAACAAGGCTTGGCCCGAGCACAAACGTCACAAGACTGCACAAAGCCTCGCACATCTCGTGACAGGGAAGGCCACCAGAAGGACCTTGCCACCAAATCCCTGGTACCAAAAATGCCAGGATGACCTGCCAACGCAGAAGAATGAACCTCAGAGATGACTCTACTGGTCCAATCATCAGGAACAAACAGTTTATCAGGTGGGCAACGATCAGGTCTCTCCGCCTGAAACTCCTGCAAGGCCCGCCGCAGGTCTGGAGAAACGGCTGACAATACCACTCCATCCTTAAGGATACCTGTGGGCTCAGAGTTACCAGGCGAGTCAGGCTCAAAACTCCTAGAAAGGGCATCCGCCTTAACATTCTTAGAACCCGGTAGGTATGACACCACAAAATTAAACCGAGAGAAAAATAATGACCAGCGCGCCTGTCTAGGATTCAGGCGCCTGGCGGTCTCAAGATAAATCAAATTTTTGTGGTCAGTCAATACCACCACCTGATGTCTGGCCCCCTCAAGCCAATGGCGCCACTCCTCAAAAGCCCACTTCATGGCCAAAAGCTCCCGATTCCCAACATCATAATTCCGCTCAGCGGGCGAAAATTTACGGGAAAAGAAGGCACAAGGCCTCATCACGGAGCAGTCAGAACTTTTCTGCGACAACAATGCCCCAGCTCCGATCTCAGAAGCGTCGACCTCAACCTGAAAAGGTAGAGCAACATCAGGCTGACGCAACACAGGGGCAGAGGAAAAACGGCGCTTAAGCTCCCGAAAGGCCTCCACAGCATCAGGGGACCAATCAGCAACATCAGCACCCTTCTTAGTCAAATCGGTCAATGGCTTAGCAATATCCGAAAAACCAGCAATAAATCGACGATAAAAGTTAGCAAAGCCCAAAAATTTCTGAAGACTCTTAAGAGAAGAGGGCTGCGTCCAATCACAAATAGCTTGAACCTTGACAGGATCCATTTCAATGGAAGAGGGGGAAAAAATATATCCCAAAAAGGAAATCCTCTGTACCCCAAAAACACACTTAGAACCCTTCACACACAAAGAATTAGACCGCAAAACCTGAAAAACCCTCCTGACTTGCTGGACATGAGAGTCCCAGTCATCCGAAAAAATCAGAATATCATCCAGATACACAATCATAAATTTATCCAAATAATCGCGAAAAATATCATGCATAAAGGACTGGAAAACTGACGGAGCATTAGAAAGACCAAAAGGCATCACTAAATACTCAAAGTGGCCCTCGGGCGTATTAAATGCGGTTTTCCACTCATCCCCCTGCCTGATTCGCACCAAATTATACGCCCCACGAAGGTCAATCTTAGAGAACCACTTGGCCCCCTTTATGCGAGCAAACAAATCAGTCAGCAACGGCAATGGGTATTGATATTTAACAGTGATTTTATTCAAAAGCCGATAATCAATACATGGTCTCAAAGAGCCGTCTTTTTTTGACACAAAGAAAAAACCGGCTCCTAAGGGAGATGACGATGGACGAATATGTCCCTTTTCCAAGGACTCCTTTATATATTCTCGCATAGCAGCATGTTCAGGCACAGACAGATTAAATAAACGACCCTTTGGGTATTTACTACCCGGGATTAAATCTATGGCACAATCGCACTCTCGGTGCGGAGGTAACGAACCAAGCTTGGATTCTTCAAAGACGTCACGATAGTCAGACAGGAACTCAGGAATTTCAGAGGGAATGGATGATGAAATGGAAACCACAGGTACATCCCCATGAGCCCCCTTACATCCCCAGCTCAACACAGACATAGCTCTCCAGTCGAGGACTGGGTTGTGAGATTGCAGCCAAGGCAATCCTAGCACCAAATCATCATGTAGATTATACAGCACCAGAAAGCGAATAATCTCCTGGTGATCCGGATTAATACGCATAGTTACTTGTGTCCAGTATTGTGGTTTATTATTAGCCAATGGGGTGGAGTCAATCCCCTTCAGAGGAATAGGAGTCTCCAAAGGCTCTAAATCATACCCACAGCGTTTGGCAAAGGACCAATCCATAAGACTCAAAGCGGCGCCAGAGTCGACATAGGCGTCCGTGGTAATAGATGACAAAGAGCAAATCAGGGTCACAGATAGAATAAATTTAGACGGTAAGGTGCAAATGGAAACAGATTTACCAAGCTTTTTAGTGCGCTTAGAGCATGCTGATATAACATGAGTAGAATCACCACAATAGAAACACAACCCATTTTTCCGTCTAAAATTCTGCCGCTCGCTTCGGGACAGAATTCTATCACACTGCATACTCTCTGGCGACTTCTCAGTGGACACCGCCAGATGGTGCACTGGTTTGCGCTCCCGCAAACGCCTATCGATCTGAATAGCCATTGTCATGGACTCATTCAGACCCGCAGGCACAGGGAACCCCACCATAACATCCTTAATGGCATCAGAGAGACCCTCTCTGAAAGTCGCCGCCAGGGCGCACTCATTCCACTGAGTAAGCACAGACCATTTACGGAATCTTTGGCAGTAAATTTCCGCTTCATCTTGCCCCTGAGATAGGGACATCAAAGTTTTTTCTGCCTGAAGCTCCAAATGAGGTTCGTCATAAAGCAACCCCAAGGCCAGAAAAAACGCATCCACATTGAGCAACGCAGGATCCCCTGGTGTCAATGAAAAAGCCCAGTCTTGAGGGTCGCCCCGGAGCAAGGAAATCACAATCCTGACCTGCTGTGCAGGGTCTCCGGCAGAGCGAGATTTCAGAGACAAAAATAATTTGCAATTATTTCGAAAATTCTGAAACCCGGATCTATTCCCCGAGAAAAATTCCGGCAAAGGAATTCTCGGCTCAGATACAGGTGCATGACAAACAAAATCTTGCAAATTTTGTACCTTCGTGGCGAGATTATTCAAACCTGCAGTTACACTCTGAAGATCCATTACAAACAGGTGGACACAGAGCCATTCAAGGGTTAAGAGGAGGTAAGAAGCAGCTAGACAGCAATTAAGGGCTAGGCAGCAAAACTCTGAGGGGAAAAAAAAAAATTTCCCTTCAACACTTCTTTTTCTCCTGCTTCAGCCCAAACGATTAACACTTTGCGGGCCGGTCAAACTGTCATGATCTCAATGGCAAGAGATCATAGCATAGCTGTCATGATCTCAATGGCAAGAGATCATAGCATAAGCATATATAGGAACTAGCTCTTGGAAGATGGGAACTGAGCTGACCATGAACTAAACCTAACGCACAACTAGCAGTGGCCGGGTAGCATGCCTACGTTGGTTCTAGATGCCCAGCCCAGCCGGAGGACTAAATAAAGCTAGCAGAGGAAAATATTAGTCCTAGCTCACCTCTAGAGAAATACCCCGAAAGGAGACAGAGGCCCCCCACATGTATTGGCGGTGAGTTGAGATGAAATAACAAACGTAGTATGAAAATAGGTTTAGCAAATTTGAGGTCCACTTACTACATAGCAGAAGACAGAAAGGACACTTTCATGGTCAGCTGAAAACCCTATCAAAAAACACCATCCAGAAATTACTTTAAAACTCTGGCATTAACTCATAACACCAGAGTGGCAATTCCCGTTCACAAGAGCTTTCCAGACACAGTAACGAAACTACAGCTGTGAACTGGAACAAAATGCAAAAACAAACATGGACAAGAGTCCAACTTATCTAGTAGTTGTCTAGGAGCAGGAACAAGCACAGAGAGGCTTCTGATAACATTGTTGACCGGCAAGCAACTAACAGAGCAGCAAGGTTATATAGCGACTCCCACATCTTGATGGGAACAGGTGAACAGAGAAGATGAAGACACCAGTTCAATTCCACCAGTAGCCACCGGGGGAGCCCAGAATCCAAATTCACAACAATAACGGTTAGGTAAGAGTAAAACACAAATGCAGTATGAATATAGATTCAGCAAAGCGAGGCCCTCTGACTAGATAGCGGAATATACAAAAGAGGACTTCGCGGTCACCTCAAAACCCTGAACAGCCATCCTGGAATTACCTTAACTCCGTTGTCAACTCATGACACCGGAGTAGCAATTCCAGATCACTAGAGCTTCCAGCCGCACGAGATATGTAAATGCATGCTGGACAAAACAAACACAAAAAGCCAAAGGTTCAACTTAGCTGACTTGCAGACTTGGAGCAGGAAGCAAGCAACAAGGTGCCCTGATAACATTGATTGCCGGCACTACAATGACTGGGAAGCCAGACTAAATAGGAGACTCACAATTTCCTAATGGAAACAGGTGCACTGGAAAAAACAAGACACCAGTCAACCAGTACCACCAGTAACCACCAGAGGGAGCCCAAAAACAGAATTCACAACAGATAATGTCGATTCCTAAACCGATTCGTTAGCTCCTTTGCTTCCATGTAAAAATCCCGATCATCAGTGCAGTTTCTTCTGACCAGCAGAAATTGACCCACTGGAACCCCCATCCTGATATGCGGTGGATGAAAGCTCCTATAGTCAAGCAGACTATTCGTAGCCGTGGGCTTCCGGAATAACTTTGTGGTGATTGAACCATTCTCCAAAATCACCTGCAGGTCCAAAAACATCACTGTTGAAGATGACATTGAGTATGTAAGCAAGATATTGTGAGTGCTATCATTCAAAGAGTCAATAAACTGACCACATTCCTCCATATTCCCCGTCCACACAAAGAACAAATCGTCAATGTATTGTGACCAGTGACATATTTTATTCCTAAAAGCAAATGATGGAAAGACCTGGGTGGCCTCCCACCGCCCTAAAAACAGATTTGCCAAGGCTGGAGCACATCTCACCCCCATGGCCACCCCGGAAACTTGTAAATAGTAGGCTCTATCAAATAGGAAAAAATTATGCCTAAGGATGAAGTCCAATAGGTCCACCACCAAGGAGTCATGCATCCTATCTGAGTGGCCCAGTTGATCCAAAAAATATAGGACTGCCGAAATCCCATCCTGATGGCTTATGCTGGAATATAGGGACTCCACGTCACAAGTGACCAGTAGAGCCCCCGTAGGTAATGAGAGACTCCAGCATATCCTGATAAAATGCGCTGAGTCATTGACAAAGGAGGGTAGGGTTTTAACAAGGGGCTGTAGAAAATGGTCTACATAGATGCATACTTTCTCACAAAGACTACCTATACTGGCCACAATGGGCCTGCCCGGGGGTTTAAGAAGACACTTGTGCACTTTGGGCAACATATAAAAGGTGGCTGTCACGGGGCAATCAACCCACTAAAACTTGAACTCATGATGGTTAATAATGCCCAAATCTCTGGCCTTGTCCAAGAGATTTCTCAACCTGGCTGCAAATATCTCAGTAGGATCAGAGGGCAGCCTTTTATAAAACCTGTTGTTGCCCAGTTGTCGTTGTGCTTCCTCCAGGTAGAGGGTGTGTGGCCACAAGACCACATTACCCCCTTTGTCAGCCTCCTTGATAAGAAACATATTATTTTGACGCAAACCAGAGAGGGCCCGTTTCTCTTCTTTGCTTAGGTTGTTAGGAACCGAAGCTCTTGGAGACAGATTCAAAATGTCTTTTTTGACAAGCTCAAAAAACACCCAGATGGCAGGTACCAGAGAGAATGGTGGTGTAACATTGGACTGATTCCTGTGAGGAAAACAATTCCTACCTGCATCGAATTTATTCTCCTGGAGCAGCTGGATCAAGTCTTGCAATATTCGTTGGTCAGTGTAATCTGGACTGCCCAATGCATGAGGCCGATTGTGTAACACCCGGAGGACCAAATTTCTACAAAACAGGTATAAATCTTTAATTAGGGTAAATTTATCCGTGATCTGAGTGGGTGAGAAAGTAAGACCCCCTCTGTAAGACTGAAAGCTCAGTTGCTGAAAGTTCATAGTCAGTATGGTTAATAACCTGCAGAGTGTTACCTGATGTCGTGGACTCGTGGATCCTCCAAGACCCGTCCCAGCTACTATGGGTGCTAGTACTTGCAATGACTCCTGTAATATTTCTGCGTTGGTGTCCGATGCCCCCCGAATCTGGTGGTTCGCATGGAAACCTGAGAGCCTCCTGCGCCCCCTTCGGGTATGGCGTCTGGCTCGCTCTCAGCCGAGGATAAAAATCACTTCCAGAGGAATAGCCTGTACCCCTAGGTGTCTCCCGTACTGTATCATTAGTTTTTTGGACAAACGGAACCTGCCTCTGGTTGCCCTGGTGCCTTCACTTGAAGGCCCTAGAGGACTCAAAGTCAGCTCGATCTCTGAGAAATTTAGACTTTTTCTTGTTCATTATATCCCTATCATATTTGTCCAAGTTCTCCTTCAGTCTGTTTTTAAAAGGCTGTACCTCCTTATTCACATCAAATTTGGATAATTTTGCATCCAGTTCCCTTATTTTGGCTTGGGTAGCAGACAGCAATTCCCTATCGTGCTCCAACAGCATATTAATAAGGGTGTTAGAGCATTTCAGCAGCCCCTGTTCCCAGGTGGTCCGAAAGTTTGGAGAAGTGTTGTGAATTCCGTCAGGGCTCCCTCTGGTGGCCTTTAGCAATACTGCGGGTCTGGAGCTGGGCTCACCTGCCTCATTTCCTGCTATGCTGGTTCCTATTTAACTCCACCTGGACCTCCATTTGTTGCCTGCTGTCGTTGTACTCAGTACTGGTTTTGCCCTCTCCTGGATTTTCCTGGTGACCTGTCTATTTCTGAGAAGCTAAGTCTTGCTAGTTCTTTTTGTTCATTGTTTCCTTGAAAACGTTTCTCAGTATATGATGTGTTCTGTCCAGCTTGCTTATATGTGATTTTTGCTTGCTGGTAGCTCTGGGGTGCAGAGTGCACCCCTCACATCGTGAGTCGGTGTGGGGGTTCTTGTACTTTCTGCGTGGATTGTTTTTGATAGTTTTGTACCGACCGCACAGATCCCTGCTATCTTCTGTCTATTTAGTGTTAGCGGGCCTCATTTGCTTAAACCTGTTTTCATTCCTACGTTTGTATTTTCCCCTTAACTCACCGTTATTATTTGTGGGGGGCTGTCTAAAACTTTGGGGTTATTTCTCTAAGGCAAGTGAGGCTTTGCTTTCTCTCTAGGGGTAGCCAGTTCCTCAGGCTGTGATGGGGCGTCTAGGTTTTTAGGTAACGCTCCACGGCTGCCTTTAGTGTGTGTGGATAGGTTCAGCATTGCGGTCGGTATAGTTCCCACATCCCCGGAGCTTGTCCTATTATTCAGGTTTACCTATCAGGTCAGTTTGGTGATCCTACCACTGGATCATAACAGAGAAGGCTCCCATGCAGGGTAAATGGAAACCCTTAAACCCCGGGGCACAATATTGGCCTTGATGTATTCTTCTAAGATACGGATGTTCCACCAAAGCCTTATACCAGTTCTATTAGCTGCCGTTAGCTCTGTAGAAAGTTTTAGGAAAACAGAGTCTGCAATCATATCCTCCTTGGTGGAAAAAATATCAATCGGCTGAGCCTGCCAGGCTGTCTCACCGGCCTCCCAATCCATGATACGTGAAGTATGTCCCTGATAGCACACACTAGGAGAAGAAACAAAAAAGTACTTGTAGGGGTTTCACTCACTCAGGTGCGATGGCTGACACTTCAGGAGGCACGTTCCTTTAAAAAGTTTATAGGTTTATTACATCATAAACCAAGTGGCAAAATAACAGCAAACAAACAGCCTTTAGTTCAGGAAAAGGAAAAACAAAGTGTCCAGTCCACCAGGCTCAGACCTGGGATTTTAACACACTCAGGAGCCTAGCAGCTCCACACATATCCCCTGTGTTAAGTATTAGGCTTTCTTTTATAGGTCTAACCACACCCATAACCCATCACATGATCAGGCATGTGGTTGTGACATCACCACAGGTCCTGACAGACATATAGGTAGCTATGGCTACATCACAGCAGCAAGCCATTTATGCGACACATATCGCCCATCGATTAGACACCCTTTAGCCACGCTACATACTTCAAAACAAAACCAGAGCATACACATGAACACTACCCCCCACATACCCAGGTACACACCCACCAATCTCCACCATCCATCCAAGACGGGCCCTGTGTCCAATAACTATACAAGACCAGCCAGGACTGAATATGTCCACCACATGTCAAAAATGAACCATAAATCTCTAATAGGACGTGTGCTGCTCTGTATGAACTCCCAATAAACAGAGAGGGCAATAGTCAGAGTAAGAGAAACAAAAAATCTAGCACTACTATAATAAATAAATAAGTAAATATCAACCGGGGTGCAATAAGTGGCAATAATCAAGTAGCAAGAAACAAAAAGAAAAAGAAAGCCACTATACTATGCACACTACGGACATATAAACAATAATGTAGAAACATTGTAGAAACAATGAGATCTCACCGGGTCTCACAGCAGCTGAGCCCGGCGGAGATTAGACCCCAGTGACCAGAGGTAACCTCTATGACACCGAGCACTCACCGTGATAGTAGGAATCTCACCGCAGTGCAGCTCTGCTGGGAATGTAGCCCAGTGACCGGAGGTAACCTCTATGATGTCACCCTGGTCATTGACACTGCGTTCCCAGCAGCTCATTCTCCAGTGGTTCTCAGCCTGGATGGTCGCATAATGGCATCTTCCAGGTTGAAAACTAATTATCCCCCAGATATGGATTACAACGTGGGATAGAAAGATGGACAGGTATGGTATATATTTTTTTTATTTTATTTTTATTACAGGAGATCAAGGACTTTGGTGGAATTAGGCGAGGTCATGAGTATGGTTTATTTGAGAATATTAAAGAAGTCTGCCATTTTTCAATTAAAGGACTTTATTCTGGCTGAGTCTTTATTTACCATATAACTATAGGATTGGTAATATAGCAAATAGATCAATGGCTGCACTCAAAATGTACTGTGCTAAGACAAGGAAAATGTGCAATACATGAAATGTGAATAGCATAATGGCTAGGGAAATTTATGAAAAAACACATGAGATTCTTAGCACAATATTTGGACAAACGTTGTGAGCCCATCCACCAAACGTCAAGGTGATCTCAGATCGGATGGGTAACTGAGCTGACTGCCTAGTGTGAACACTTACCTATGGCTAATAACATGGTAAAGCCTGCTTATATAGGAAGCTCAGAACCAACTGTGTATGGATGTAATTAAAATCACAGCATGGTGAAGGGCGAGGCGTTCAAGCCAAAAAAATAGTATATACTAAATATAAGAAAGCTGACTGAACAACATTTTAATTACATCCATACACAGTTGGTTCTGAGCTTCCAATATAAGCAGGCTTAGCACAGTACATTTTGAGTGCAGCCATTGATCTATTTGCTATATGACTTTTTTTGGCTATGCACCAGTTCATATTATATTGTTGTTCAGTCAGTTTTCTTATATTTAGTATATACTATTTTTCTGGCTTGAACGCCTCGCCCTTCACCATGCTGTGATTTTAATTACATCCATACACAGTTGGTTCTGAGCTTCCTATATAAGCAGGCTTTACCATGTTATTAGCCATAGGTAAGTGTTCACACTAGGCAGTCAGCTCAGTTACCCATCCGATCTGAGATCACCTTGACGTTTGGTGGATGGGCTCACAACGTTTGGCCAAATATTTTGCTAAGAATCTCATGTGTTTTTTCATAAATTTCCCTAGCCATTATGCTATTCACATTTCATGTATTGCACATTTTCCTTGTCTTAGCACAGTACATTTTGAGTGCAGCCATTGATCTATTTGCTATATGACTTTTTTGGCTATGCACCAGTTCATATTATATTGTTGTTCAGTCAGTTTTCTTATATTTAGTATATACTATAGGATTGGTAATGGAGAGGTGTCTTATAGACGCTTCTCCATTACTTAGCAGTGGGCTTGTTGTCATCTGACAATACAAAGGTGACATCAAATCCACAAATATGAACCCCACTTGCCACCGCTACAGGGCAAGTGGGAAGAGCCGAGCAAAGCACCAGAATTGGCGCATCTAACAGATATGCCTTTTCTTGTCAGTTACAGGCTGCTAGTTTTAGGCTGGGGTCAATATCCATGGCCCCTTACCAGCCTGAGAATACCAGCCTCCAGCTGTTAGCTTTAGCAAGGCTGGTTGTCAAAAAAGGGGGGAACCCCACACCATTTTTAAAAATTATTTATTAAAATAATTTTTAAAAACAGCGTGGGGACCCCTCTATTCTTGAAAACCTGACTTGCTGAAGCAGACAGCTGAGTGTTGCAGCCCCCAGCTGTGAGTCTTGCCTGGCTGGTTATAGAAAATACAAAGGAACCCATGACATTATTGTAATTTATTCATTTATTTATAGCGCAGGCAACGGCTGATGAATACCCCCATCAACTGCTCCTGCTGTCATTGTTATTAGCAGCAGCAAGGACAGGCTGATGGGAGTAATAGTAACTCTTATCATTCTCCCTTGCTCGCACCGATCGCTGGCAGAGCAGTAGAGAATGATGAGAGCTGTGTTCAGCACCTGACGGTGTGGAACAGCGCTTACTGCAGTGCTTGTTCCCTGGCGTCTGTCCGTGTGGTACTGATGTGGCACACATGGAGCGCCCCCATACGCAGGGCCGCGGGGTACTCGGTACCGGGCCTCTCTGTCTCGGTTCTGGGGTTGTCACGGTGACTAGACCCGGTCCGTGACCCTGCTAAGGGGCATTGTTGTGAATTTGGATTCTGGGCTCCCCCGGTGGCTACTGGTGGAATTGAACTGGTGTTTTCATCTTCTCTGTTCACCTGTTCCCATCAAGATGTGGGAGTCGCTATATAACCTTGCTGCTCTGTTAGTTGCTTGCCGGTCAACAATGTTATCAGAAGCCTCTCTGTGCTTGTTCCTGCTCCTAGACAACTACTAGATAAGTTGGACTCTTGTCCATGTTTGTTTTTGCATTTTTGTTCCAGTTCACAGCTGTAGTTTCGTTACTGTGTCTGGAAAGCTCTTGTGAACAGGAATTGCCACTCTGGTGTTATGAGTTAATGCCAGAGTTTTAAAGTAATTTCTGGATGGTGTTTTGATAGGGTTTTCAGCTGACCATGAAAGTGTCTTTTCTGTCTTCTGCTATGTAGTAAGTGGACCTCAAATTTGCTAAACCTATTTTCATACTACGTTTGTTATTTCATCTTAATTCACCGCCAATACATGTGGGGGGCCTCTGTCTCCTTTCGGGGTATTTCTCTAGAGGTGAGCTAGGACTAATATTTTCCTCTGCTAGCATTATTTAGTCCTCCGGCTGGTGCTGGGCATCTAGAATCAACGTAGGCATGCTACCCGGCCACTGCTAGTTGTGCGTTAGGTTTAGTTCATGGTCAGCTCAGTTCCCATCTTCCAAGAGCTAGTTCCTATATATGCTGATGCTATGTTCTCTTGCCATTGAGAACATGACAGTTTGACCGGCCCACTAAAGGGTTAAAATCCTTGGCTGAGAAAGGAGAGAAATAAGAAGTCTGCTGAGAATTTTTTTTTTTTTTTTTTTTCTCCTTCTAATCTTTGAATGGCTCTGTGTCCACCTGTTTGTAATGGATCTTCAGAGTGTAACTGCAGGTTTGAATAATCTCGCCACGAAGGTACAAAATTTGCAAGACTTTGTTTGTCATGCACCTGTATCTGAGCCGAGAATTCCTTTGCCGGAATTTTTCTCGGGGAATAGATCTGGGTTTCAGAATTTTCGAAATAATTGCAAATTATTTTTGTCCCTGAAATTTCGCTCTGCCGGAGACCCTGCACAGCAGGTCAGGATTGTGATTTCCTTGCTCCGGGGCGACCCTCAAGACTGGGCTTTTTCATTGACACCAGGGGATCCTGCGTTGCTCAATGTGGATGCGTTTTTTCTGGCCTTGGGGTTGCTTTATGACGAACCTCATTTGGAGCTTCAGGCAGAAAAAACTTTGATGTCCCTATCTCAGGGGCAAGATGAAGCGGAAATTTACTGTCAAAGATTCCGTAAATGGTCTGTGCTTACTCAGTGGAATGAGTGCGCCCTGGCGGCGACTTTCAGAGAGGGTCTCTCTGATGCCATTAAGGATGTTATGGTGGGGTTCCCTGTGCCTGCGGGTCTGAATGAGTCCATGACAATGGCTATTCAGATCGATAGGCGTTTGCGGGAGCGCAAACCAGTGCACCATCTGGCGGTGTCCACTGAGAAGTCGCCAGAGAGTATGCAGTGTGATAGAATTCTGTCCCGAAGCGAGCGGCAGAATTTTAGACGGAAAAATGGGTTGTGTTTCTATTGTGGTGATTCTACTCATGTTATATCAGCATGCTCTAAGCGCACTAAAAAGCTTGGTAAATCTGTTTCCATTTGCACCTTACCGTCTAAGTTTATTCTATCTGTGACCCTGATTTGCTCTTTGTCATCTATTACCACGGACGCCTATGTCGACTCTGGCGCCGCTTTGAGTCTTATGGATTGGTCCTTTGCCAAACGCTGTGGGTATGATTTAGAGCCTTTGGAGACTCTTATTCCTCTGAAGGGGATTGACTCCACCCCATTGGCTAATAATAAACCACAATACTGGACACAAGTAACTATGCGTATTAATCCGGATCACCAGGAGATTATTCGCTTTCTGGTGCTGTATAATCTACATGATGATTTGGTGCTAGGATTGCCTTGGCTGCAATCTCACAACCCAGTCCTCGACTGGAGAGCTATGTCTGTGTTGAGCTGGGGATGTAAGGGGGCTCATGGGGATGTACCTGTGGTTTCCATTTCATCATCTATTCCCTCTGAAATTCCTGAGTTCCTGTCTGACTATCGTGACGTCTTTGAAGAATCCAAGCTTGGTTCATTACCTCCGCACCGAGAGTGCGATTGTGCCATAGATTTAATCCCGGGTAGTAAATACCCAAAGGGTCGTTTATTTAATCTGTCTGTGCCTGAACATGCTGCTATGCGAGAATATATAAAGGAGTCCTTGGAAAAGGGACATATTCGTCCATCGTCATCTCCCTTAGGAGCCGGTTTTTTCTTTGTGTCAAAAAAAGACGGCTCTTTGAGACCATGTATCGATTATCGGCTTTTGAATAAAATCACTGTAAAATATCAATACCCATTGCCGTTGCTGACTGATTTGTTTGCTCGCATAAAGGGGGCCAAGTGGTTCTCTAAGATTGACCTTCGTGGGGCGTATAATTTGGTGCGAATCAGGCAGGGGGATGAGTGGAAAACCGCATTTAATACGCCCGAGGGCCACTTTGAGTATTTAGTGATGCCTTTTGGTCTTTCAAATGCTCCGTCAGTTTTCCAGTCCTTTATGCATGATATTTTTCGCGATTATTTGGATAAATTTATGATTGTGTATCTGGATGATATTCTGATTTTTTCGGATGACTGGGACTCTCATGTCCAGCAAGTCAGGAGGGTTTTCCAGGTTTTGCGGTCTAATTCTTTGTGTGTGAAGGGTTCTAAGTGTGTTTTTGGGGTACAGAGGATTTCCTTTTTGGGATATATTTTTTCTCCCTCTTCCATTGAAATGGATCCTGTCAAGGTTCAAGCTATTTGTGATTGGACGCAGCCCTCTTCTCTTAAGAGTCTTCAGAAATTTTTGGGCTTTGCTAACTTTTATCGTCGATTTATTGCTGGTTTTTCGGATATTGCTAAGCCATTGACCGATTTGACTAAGAAGGGTGCTGATGTTGCTGATTGGTCCCCTGACGCTGTGGAGGCCTTTCGGGAGCTTAAGCGCCGTTTTTCCTCTGCCCCTGTGTTGCATCAGCCTGATGTTGCTCTACCTTTTCAGGTTGAGGTCGACGCTTCTGAGATCGGAGCTGGGGCAGTGTTGTCGCAGAAAAGTTCTGACTGCTCCGTGATGAGGCCTTGTGCCTTCTTTTCCCGTAAATTTTCGCCCGCTGAGCGGAATTATGATGTTGGGAATCGGGAGCTTTTGGCCATGAAGTGGGCTTTTGAGGAGTGGCGCCATTGGCTTGAGGGGGCCAGACATCAGGTGGTGGTATTGACTGACCACAAAAACTTGATTTATCTTGAGACCGCCAGGCGCCTGAATCCTAGACAGGCGCGCTGGTCATTATTTTTCTCTCGGTTTAATTTTGTGGTGTCATACCTACCGGGTTCTAAGAATGTTAAGGCGGATGCCCTTTCTAGGAGTTTTGAGCCTGACTCGCCTGGTAACTCTGAGCCCACAGGTATCCTTAAGGATGGAGTGGTATTGTCAGCCGTTTCTCCAGACCTGCGGCGGGCCTTGCAGGAGTTTCAGGCGGATAGACCGGATCGTTGCCCACCTGATAAACTGTTTGTTCCTGATGATTGGACCAGTAGAGTCATCTCTGAGGTTCATTCTTCTGCGTTGGCAGGTCATCCTGGCATTTTTGGTACCAGGGATTTGGTGGCAAGGTCCTTCTGGTGGCCTTCCCTGTCACGAGATGTGCGAGGCTTTGTGCAGTCTTGTGACGTTTGTGCTCGGGCCAAGCCTTGTTGCTCTCGGGCTAGTGGATTATTGTTGCCCTTGCCTATTCCTAAGAGGCCTTGGACGCACATCTCGATGGATTTTATTTCAGATCTGCCTGTTTCTCAGAAGATGTCTGTCATCTGGGTGGTGTGTGACCGTTTCTCTAAGATGGTCCATTTGGTTCCTCTGCCCAAGTTGCCTTCTTCTTCCGAGTTGGTTCCTCTGTTTTTTCAAAATGTTGTTCGTTTGCATGGTATTCCTGAGAATATCATTTCTGACAGAGGGACCCAATTCGTGTCTAGATTTTGGCGGGCATTCTGTGCTAGGATGGGCATAGATTTATCTTTTTCGTCCGCTTTCCATCCTCAGACGAATGGCCAGACCGAGCGGACTAATCAGACCCTGGAGACATATCTGAGGTGTTTTGTGTCTGCTGACCAGGATGATTGGGTTGCTTTTTTGCCATTGGCAGAGTTCGCTCTCAATAATCGGGCCAGCTCTGCCACTTTGGTGTCCCCGTTTTTCTGTAATTCGGGGTTTCATCCTCGATTTTCCTCTGGTCAGGTGGAATCTTCGGATTGTCCTGGAGTGGATGCTGTGGTGGAGAGATTGCATCAGATCTGGGGGCAGGTGGTGGACAATTTGAGGTTGTCCCAGGAGAAGACTCAGCTTTTTGCCAACCGCCACCGTCGTGTTGGTCCTCGGCTTTGTGTTGGGGATTTGGTGTGGTTGTCTTCTCGTTTTGTCCCTATGAGGGTCTCTTCTCCTAAGTTTAAGCCTCGGTTCATCGGCCCGTATAAGATATTGGAGATTCTTAACCCTGTTTCCTTCCGTTTGGACCTCCCTGCATCCTTTTCTATTCATAACGTTTTTCATCGGTCATTATTGCGCAGGTATGAGGTACCGGTTGTGCCTTCCGTTGAGCCTCCTGCTCCGGTGTTGGTTGAGGGTGAGTTGGAGTACGTTGTGGAGAAAATCTTAGACTCTCGTGTTTCCAGACGGAGACTCCAGTATCTGGTCAAGTGGAAGGGATACGGCCAGGAGGATAATTCTTGGGTGAATGCATCTGATGTTCATGCCTCTGATCTGGTTCGTGCCTTTCATAGGGCCCATCCTGATCGCCCTGGTGGTTCTGGTGAGGGTTCGGTGCCCCCTCCTTGAGGGGGGGGTACTGTTGTGAATTTGGATTCTGGGCTCCCCCGGTGGCTACTGGTGGAATTGAACTGGTGTTTTCATCTTCTCTGTTCACCTGTTCCCATCAAGATGTGGGAGTCGCTATATAACCTTGCTGCTCTGTTAGTTGCTTGCCGGTCAACAATGTTATCAGAAGCCTCTCTGTGCTTGTTCCTGCTCCTAGACAACTACTAGATAAGTTGGACTCTTGTCCATGTTTGTTTTTGCATTTTTGTTCCAGTTCACAGCTGTAGTTTCGTTACTGTGTCTGGAAAGCTCTTGTGAACAGGAATTGCCACTCTGGTGTTATGAGTTAATGCCAGAGTTTTAAAGTAATTTCTGGATGGTGTTTTGATAGGGTTTTCAGCTGACCATGAAAGTGTCTTTTCTGTCTTCTGCTATGTAGTAAGTGGACCTCAAATTTGCTAAACCTATTTTCATACTACGTTTGTTATTTCATCTTAATTCACCGCCAATACATGTGGGGGGCCTCTGTCTCCTTTCGGGGTATTTCTCTAGAGGTGAGCTAGGACTAATATTTTCCTCTGCTAGCATTATTTAGTCCTCCGGCTGGTGCTGGGCATCTAGAATCAACGTAGGCATGCTACCCGGCCACTGCTAGTTGTGCGTTAGGTTTAGTTCATGGTCAGCTCAGTTCCCATCTTCCAAGAGCTAGTTCCTATATATGCTGATGCTATGTTCTCTTGCCATTGAGAACATGACAGGGCATCCAATGAAAGGTGTGATGATGGTGCATGGTGTAGGTCTCAGTGAATAACAAGGACACAGGGTTGCAGTCTCTTTACCTCTTTACTGAAGGCTTCAAGATCCTCAATCCAGAGTACTGTTAACAGGGCTGGCTGAGACCGGCCAGTCTGAAGGCACCTCCAGAGTTCCCTTTGCAGGTGGAAATCTGTGCCTACCTTCTAGCGCCTGTGTGTTGTAGTACTTCCCTGCTGAGCACCACGGGATAGTCCTCACAACTGTTGTGTCTGTTTCTGATGTTCTTTCCCACAACTTATGTCTGCTCTGATGTTCTTTCTCCGTCCCCCCAGATGATATGGCTAGGACGCACCTGTATGATGGGTAGGCCTGGAGTTCTTCGGGACCCTAGTGACGCCCCTCTCCCACAGTTGGGGCACCCTTAATAAGGTGCAAACTATTTACAATGCAGTTTGTGAACCATTCACCGTCCATGATTCGGTAGTCTTTGCAACATGGGTGAACAAAAAGCAAAAAGGAAAACAAAAGCAAAAATAAAACAATAGGGATCCCGGGTAAACTAAGGGATCCCTTTAAGAATAACCCCAGTCGGGTTGAAAGCAGCAAAAAGCAGGGAAACGAACAGTTAACTATTTACATACTCGTGGTTCTGAGGTTTAGTTGGACGGCTTCCAGGGCTGCACCTGGCACTTAACCCTTCTTGGCCTGGGAAAAGTGAGGTCCAGGGTTACACCCAGTGCTGGACAAACGCCGTTAATCCATCTTTCATGTACAGTTAAATAGTGCGCAGCAATGGAGGTCTGCACAGCTTGAGTATGGGCATTTGCTGCTGCAGAGGTTGCGGCTGCTGCAAGATCAGTCACTGGAACGGAGTAAGCAGCTGTGGCACTAGCAGTCACTGGAGTGGTGTCGGTCGTCAGGGCAGGGTCGTCCTTCATACCTGCTTCAGATGTGGTCCCTCTGGTGCCGGTCTGCTCCGTCTCCGCTGGGGTCTGGAATGCTGGTTGCAGGGCCTTGTGCTGCGATGTTGTCATCTCTGCTTGCAGCATCTTGCTTTCCGGCAGCGCCTGGCTTTCCAACCTCGGAGCGCTAGAACTTCTTTCCTGCTCTGGACCAGACAAGGCTGCTGACAGGCGTCGGGTGAGGCTCCCGATGAAGGTCTTCTTCCACCCGGCCTCAGTGCTCAGCTGCGTCCGCAGGAGTTGGTCGCTGAGCTCGTCCACTCCGGCCTGCAGGAAGTCAGGGCCAACAGGTGATGCCTGGCTGTGGTATCTCTCTGGGTAGCTGGGGGAGTCCTCTGCTCCGACCCCATGCTCCAATCCCGGGTGGCTGGCCATGGCGTCTCCCACGTGGCTCACTTCTTCTTCCTCGTCCTTTTCCCGCTCTCTCCTTCGTGGGCGGTTTTGCTTTCTTTGTCCCCGCCCTCCATTGAGAATCAGGAGAAGGATCTCGGCTGCTGACGGACACGTCCTCAAGGGGCAGAAATACTTATACTGGGCAGCCATTGTCTTTCGCGCTCTCCAGCTTGTGTATGCCCACTCCACGCCCTTCTTCTTCTGTGCTCCTCTTAGTGCTGTAATGGCGGCGGTTTTGGCGCGAACTTTTGGCGGCAAATGGCAATACACAGTCTTTTGCAATAAATCACGGTTCAAGCACAATTCAGACACAGTTCCAAGGCACACATGACCTGATTCCTCAGGCTTAAGTAGATCCTGTTTGTGATGCCAAGTTTGGAGCGCCCCCAGACGCAGGGCCGCGGGGTACTCGGTACCGGGCCTCTCTGTCTCGGTTCTGGGGTTGTCACGGTGACTAGACCCGGTCCGTGACCCTGCTAAGGGGCATCCAATGAAAGGTGTGATGATGGTGCATGGTGTAGGTCTCGGTGAATAACAAGGACACAGGGTTGCAGTCTCTTTACCTCTTTACTGAAGGCTTCAGGATCCTCAATCCAGAATACTGTTAACAGGGCTGGCTGAGACCGGCCGGTCCGAAGGCACCTCCAGAGTTCCCTTTGCAGGTGGAAATCTATGCCTACCTTCTAGCACCTGTGTGTTGTAGTACTTCCCTGCTGAGCACCACGGGATAGTCCTCACAACTGTTGTGTCTGTTGCTGATGTTCTTTCTCACAACTTATGTCTGCTCTGATGTTCTTTCTCCGTCCCCCCAGATGATATGGCTAGGACGCACCTGTATGATGGGTAGGCCTGGAGTTCTTCCGGGACCCTAGTGACGCCCCTCTCCCACAGTTGCCCCCTATGTCTGCTTAGGTGATTTAGGTTAGACAACCAACCTATAATTAACTGTCCTGCCGCTGTTTGAAGTAATGCTTGGAGCCCAATACTTCCTCGGCGTTCCGGCCACCGGCTACGCGCCTCAGTAGGATGTTGCCTCGATCTTACGGCACGACTCCTACTGGTGTTATCTCCTTTTTGCTGTGATCTCGTTTCTCACTTTTCACAATAAACCTCTCTTCTTGTCCTTTCTTGAGATACCGCCACAATGTAGCGCAGGTGCGGTTCCTTAACGCTCTTTCTTGTTCGCTAGGCCTCTGTCAGGATCCCACCCCTGACAGGGACCCCCCTGAATCTTTACCCTGCAACACCCTCTGCTTCAGGATGTTGCCTGGTTCCAACCCAGTCAGCTTCTAACTAACTTCCTATCCAACCCCCAGTTTTACCAGATTGTGAGGAGTGGCCTAATACATAGTACCCTTTGCTCCCCCTGGAGGCCAGACTGTGAAGTGTATTGGTGTCTGTGATACCTGGTCAGGTGAACTCCTTAAGTGCCATCAGACGTACCATCACTCCCCTTAGCGGTGGAGCGTCAGTACTGCAACGACCAGGACTCTGGGGCGCTGCACACACATGCCACACATGTGCCAGACGTATTACACACACGGACACTGACATCTCCTGTATCTGAAATATCAGGATGTATGAGATGTATGAGACCTTATGGTGGGTTTTTACATTTTGCTGCTGTCACACACTAAACAACTCTTTATTGCAAAAAATAGTTTTTGCATCCACACATTTTGAGAGCTATACTTTTTCCATATTTTGACGCACAGATTGATGTGAGGTCTTGTTTTTTGTGGGATGAGTTGACGTTTTTATTGGTACCATTTTTGTGCACATGCCATTTTTTGATCACTTTCTATTTCAATTTTTGAGATGCAGAATGAACAAAAATTCATGAATGTCTTTTGGGGGGCGTTTATACTGTTCCATGTGTAGTAAAAATTGATAAGGCAGTTTTATTATTTGAGTCAGTACGATTACAGCAATACATCATTTTTATTTTTTTATGTTTTGGCAATTTTATACAATAGGAACTATTTTATAGAAAAAATAATCATTTTTGCATCACTTTATTCTGAAAGCTATAACTTTTTTTATTTTTCGCTAATGGAGCTTGTTGTGGCTTGTTTTTTGCAGGACAAGATGACATTTTCAGAGGTAGCATGTTTATTTATATCCATCTTTTTGATCGTGTGTTATTCCACTTTTTGTTTTGCAGTATGATGATAAAGCATTATTTTTTGCCTTGTTTTTTATTTTTATTTTTTATGGTGTTCACCAAAGGGGTTAACTAGTGGGACAGTTTTATAGGTTGGGTCGTTGCAGACATGGTGATACCAAATAAGTGTACTTTTAATGTTTAGATTTTTTTCCATTCACATATTTATTTAAAGATAGAATATATGTTGATTTTTTTATAATTCTTATTATTTTTTATATATATATTTTTACAATGATTTTAAAACTTTTTTTTTTTTACTTTTTTCTAACTTTTTTTCTTTGTCCCACTATGGGACAATCATTTTTTGCAGGTTGATCTCTTCTATAGCATGCAGGTGAAACAGCATCTGCATGCTATAGAAACTGTCAGTGTTTCCTTGCTCTGGTGATCTGGATGTCGTCATAATGATATCCGCTCACCATGGCAACAATCGGGACCCCGCGTCACGCCACGGGGTCTCCGGTCCAAAGGCAGAGGGGCTGCCAGCCCTGTGCCGGCTTCTGGAATGCTGCGGTCATGTTCGATCACAGTATTTCAGGGGTTAAAGTGCCGTGAGTGGTCTGTGACTGCTACTGGCACCTAGTGCCAGGTGTTAGCTGTCAGAATCAGCTGACACCCGGCGGCAATCGCCTTCGCACCCTCTGTGAGCACGGCCAATCGCTTAGACATAATGATCTGTCCATGGTCAAATTGGTCCAGGTCACATGGACAGATCATTATGTCTGATGTCAGAAAGGGGTTAATAAGAAAAAAATGAACTTTTTTGAATTTACCAAATGGCTGCAATGAAGCAAAAAGTGAAAAATGTAAAGGGGTCAGAATACTTTCTGTATCCACTGTAAGTGGGTTTTTGGATTGCAGTTTGGGCACTCGGTCTCTAAAAGGTTTGCTATCACTGCTCAAAAGAATAAAGAGAAGCAAGTTTGTCTCATTACCTTTCTTGTAGTTATCCAGGCAACTCCCCCTACCCACCCTGACCATCAAATCTCTTGTTCTCCAAAAGGGTCTTTGCTATAAGAGTAGGGAGCAGGGGATGAGGATGGGAAAAAATATATACTGTATTTTCGGGACCATAAGATGCACTTTTTTCCCAAAATTTTTTTTGGGAAAGTGGGGGTGTGTTTTATAGCAGGAATATACTTACAAATCCTGTGGCAGCATTCCCGGTGCAGCCTCCTGTCCCAGCCTGGTGCTGCTGTGGTGCGGCAGTGGCGTTGCTTTGTGGTGTGCCGGTGGCGGGGCTCTGTTGTGGTGACGGGGTTCCATCGGCATTTCATCAAAGCCCGGAAGCCCCACAGCTCCGTTGCTGCGATGCGGTGCGGTCGTCTCTGGCAAAATGGCTGCCAGGGGAGGTGCATGCTCAGATTCAGATCTTGGCAACAGGACATGATCTCATTGCCAAGATCAGAATCTGAGCATGCGCTGCCCCCAGTGGCCATTTTGCCGGAGACCACCTCATTGCAGCAACGGAGCTGCTGTGTCTTCCTGGCTTTGACAAAATGCCAGCGGAGCCCCGCCACCACCACAGAGCCCTGCCACCACCACCCCCTCATCACAGAGCACTGCCACCCCACAGAGCACTGACGCCCCCCACCCCACAGAGCTCTGCCAGTCCCACAAAGCCCTGCCACCACACACAGAGCCCAGACATCCCACAGAGCCAAACCACCGCACAGAGCACCGCCGCAACAAAGAGCACCGCCACCACATGAGCCTGGGATGGGATTTCCCGGAGGTCACCACACCAGCCTGGACCACTGAACGACCCCTGTAGCCACTCCTCCACCTGTGTCGATCCCTTCCCTGGTAAGCTGAATTCAGACTGTAAGACGGACCCCCATTTGACACATTATTTTTTCCCTATTTTCCTTCTGAAAATTTGACGTGCGTATTATGGTTCGATGTGTCTTATAGTCCGACAAATACGGTAGTTGTTTTTTTGTTGCTACCTTTCAATGCAAATCAATATGCCAGGCACTGGACATCTAGTGTGTGGTGGAAAATGGGACCTTGGTGTATTAATCTGGGCAGTAAAGATGAGTGGATCTGGCACATTTCAAATTTGCCTGTTCGTGTGGTTTTTACCAGGAAATTGAATGTCCATTCTGATACCCCACCACTTATGTCAAAATATTTGGTCCTCTTGCACTGCACTTGACTTCCGAGTGTCATGGTGTCCAGAATTGTTCTATTCAGGACAGCATAATATACAGTTGTGCTCAAAAGTTTACATACCCCAGCAGAATTTTTGCTTTCTTGGCCTTTTTTCAGAGAATTTGAATGATAACACCAAAACTTTTTCTCCACTCATGGTTAGTGGTTGAGTGAAGCAATTTATTGTCAGACTACTGTGCTTTCTCCTTTTAAATCATAATGACAACCAAAAACATCCAGCTGACCCTGATCAAAAGTTCACACACCCCATTTATTAATACTGTGTATTACTCCCTCTAACATCAATGATAACTTGAAGTTTTTTGTGGTAGTTGTAGACGAGGATCTTTATTTTCTCAGATGGTAAAGCTGCCCACTCTTCTTGGCAAAAAGCCTCCAGCTCCTGTAAATTCCTGGGCTGTCTAGCATGAACTGCGCGCCTGAGATCTCCCAAGAGTGGCTCAAAGATATTAAGATCAGGAGACTGATATGGCCACTCCAGAACCTTAACTTTATTCTGCTGTAGCCAATAACAGGTTGACTTGGCCTTGTGTTTTGGATTGTTGTCATGTTGGAACGTCCTAGTATGTCCCATGCGCAGCTTCTGGGCTGATGAGTGCAATTTTGCCTTCATTATTTGCTGATAATGTGCTGCATTCATCTATCCTTCAAGTTTGACAAAGTTTCCTGAGGCTTTGTAGCTCACTTATCCCCAGAACATCAGCAATCCACCTCCTTGCTTTACAGTAGGAATGGTGTTCCTTTCATCATAGGCCTTGTTGACTTCTCTCCAAATGTAACGTTTCTGGTTGTGACCAAAAAGTTCAATTTTGGTCTCATCACTTCAAATTACCATGTTCCAGAAGTTTTGAGGCTTGTCTTTGTGCTGTTTTGCGTTATTTTGATGAGACACTTTGTGGCATTTGTGCAGTAATGGCTTTCTTCTGGCGACTAGACCATGCAGCCCATTTTTCTTCAAGTGCCTCCTTATTGTGCATCTTGAAACAGCCACACTGCTAGTTTTCAGAGAGTCCAGTATTCCAGCTGATGTTATTTGTGGGTTTTTCTTTGCATCCCGAACAATTTTCCAGGCAGTTGTGGACAACATTTTTGTTGGACCACCTGACCATGGTTTTGTTTTTACAGAGCCCTGGATTTTCCATTTGTTATTCACAGTTTGAACACTGCTGACTGGCATGATCAATTCCTTGGATATCTTTTTGTATCTCTTTCCTGTTTTATACAGTTCAACTTCCTTTTCCCGTCGATCCGTTCACAATTCTTTTGCTTTCCCCATGATTCACAATCCAGAAACCTCAGTGGCTGGATGAAAGATGCAAGTGTCTGTCTTGATCCCAGAAACTCACTCAGCTTTTATGCACACACTGACTACAAGCAAACAGGTCACAGGTGAAGATGTTACCTTTAGTAGCCATTCAAACACATTTGTGTCCAGTTCTGTGCATGTTATCACGTCAAAACCACCAGGGGATGTGAACTTTTGATCAGGGTCATTTGGATGATTTGGACACACATTTAATTAGTCTGCACCTAGTGGCTTATATAGTTTATTGTAAATCATTACAATTATACTTATATGGCCAGACTCATTCTATTACCCAGTGGTCCTTTGTTATTTCTTGATTGTTTGTTTTTACTCTTGTATTTATTATTGTCCCCTTTTAAGTGTGGGCACATTTCTTACTTGTAGTGTTACCGTTTACCATTTTGCCCAATAAAGGTCATTTTATCTTCATATTTATTGTTCCACATCTTTCATATTAAGTGTTAGAATCTGTTTAGTTTGTGACTATCCGCCATTTTTTGTGGTGTTCTGGCTGCTGGTCTTTTCCCTCTGGTGCTGGGTTTCTCTTGGGTCAGGTGTTTGTTTCACTCTTTATTAACCAGCACCTGCCTCCCAGTCCTTGCTGGACAACAGTGTTAATCAGTAGGGTTGAGCGACTTTCATTTTTTTAAGATCGAGTCGGGTTTTGCGAAACCCGACTTTGTCCAAAGTCGAGTTGAGTGAAGTCGGCCGATTATCGCAAAAAGTCGGGGATCGACCGAAACATGAAACCCAATGCAAATCAATGGGGAAGCATAGTCGGCAGTGAGTGGAGGCCAGGAAAACACCTACAGTGCCCATTTTAATGCCAAAAACATCCATTCTTGTTTCTGAAGCTTGTCAATCTTAATTAACTTTATAATAATAGCTGGGCATTGGAAATTGGGGGTCATTTGGCAAAAGTTGTGGGGGGTAAGGCTGCTTCAAGGTTTTATTGGGCCCAGGAAACGTGGACTACGTCACGGCGATGGAGCAGTGAGAGGTATTTCAACTTTGCAAGTGCTGTGATCCTGGGCAAGCAGGGAGGCCCACTCGTTCGCATTGGCACTGGCACAGGGCCCCTCAAAGTACGGTGGTGTGTTTGCATGGCGGGGGCGCCTCCCACCGGCAGCGACACTTTTGCGTACTCTGAGGGGCCCTGTGCCTGTGACGTCGCCAACGAGTATGCCCCCCTACCTGTTGAAGAAACCTGCACTTTCATCTGCACCTTCCTCTTTGTCCCTGTGTAAGGTGGTATAGTATGTGGGAAGGGGAACCTGACTTTCAGCAGGGTCAGATTGTGGCTGTGTAGCATGCAAGTGGAACGTAGTGGTCTGGGTCAAAGTACCACAAGACTCATCTAGCACCGGCTGGGCAATGGGCAGGATGAGGCGGAAACACTGATATAGGCCCAAATAATAAAGTGGGTAAAATGCAGGTCAAAATTGGTAACAGGACTAACCAGGTGGCATTGCTTAGTTCAGTGGAGTAGAAAACCCAGGAGCGGCAGACAGACACCATTAGTAGGGCCGAACCACACAAGTAGGCTCTATGCAGTTTAATATTACAAATGAAGGCTGAAAGCCTGAAGATTAAAGGTCAGGAAAATAACACAGGACAACACCAAGGTGCGGCACACACCGTTACCAGGCCCAACCAAAGTAGTAGGCCAACTGCAGTTTAATTATTTAAAATGTAAGCCGAAAGCCTGAACATTGAAGGTCGGGACAACAAAACAGGAGAAAACCCAGTAGCATCAGACACCGTTTTAAGGGCCCAACCACACATTTTAAAAACAACTACTTAACGAGAGCTTTAAGATTGAAGCTCAGCTTTATACAGTGGAGGACAACACCATGGAGCGGCACACACCATTAGTAGGCACCAACCACCAATTTTTACCAACAGATACTTAATGAGAGCCAGAAGGTTGAAGCTCAGACAAGGAAACCTGGAGGAGAACACCAAGGAGGAGGAGAACACCAAGGAGGAGGAGAACACCGTTACTAGGCCCCAACTCAAGTAGTATGGCAACTGCAGTGTTACATTTAAAAATACTTAATGAGAGCCAGAAGGTTGAAGCTCAGATTTAGACAGTGGAGAACAACACCAGGGAGCGGCAGACACCGTTAGTAGGCCCCAACCACCAATTTTTACCAACAAATACTTAGTGAGAGCCAGAAGGTTGAAGCTCAGATTTATACAGTGGAGGACAACACCAGGGAGTGGCAGACACCATTAGTAGGCCCCAACCACCAATTTTTACCAACAGATACTTAATGAGAGCCAGAAGGTTGAAGCACAGACAAGGAAACCTGGAGGAGAACACCAAGGAGGAGGAAAACACCAAGGAGGAGGAGAACACCGTTACTAGGCCCCAACCCAAGTAGTATGGCAACTGTAGTGTTACATTTAAAAATACTTAATGAGAGCCAGAAGGTTGAAGATCAGATTTATACAGTGGAGGACACCAGGGAGTGGTAGACACCGTTAGTAGGCCCCAACCACCAATTTTTACCAACAAATACTTAATGAGAGCCAGAAGGTTGAAGCTCAGATTTATACAGTGGAGGACAACACCAGGGAGTGGCAGACACCGTTAGTAGGCCCCAACCACCAATTTTTACCAACAGATACTTAATGAGAGACAGAAGGTTGAAGCACAGACAAGGAAACCTGGAGGAGAACACCAAGGAGGAGGAGAACACCAAGGAGGAGGAGAACACCGTTACTAGGCCCCAACCCAAGTAGTATGGCAACTGTAGTGTTACATTTAAAAATACTTAATGAGAGCCAGAAGGTTGAAGCTCAGATTTATACAGTGGAGGACAACACCAGGGAGCGGCAGACACCGTTAGTAGGCCCCAACCACCAATTTTTACCAACAAATACTTAATGAGAGCCAGAAGGTTGAAGCTCAGATTTAGACAGTGGAGGACAACACCAGGGAGCGGCAGACACCGTTAGTAGGCCCAAACCACCAATTTTTACCAACAAATACTTAATGAGAGCCAGAAGGTTGAAGCTCAGACAAGGAAACCTGGAGGAGAACACCAAGGAGGAGGAGAACACCAAGGAGGAGGAGAACACCGTTACTAGGCCCCAACCCAAGTAGTATGGCAACTGTAGTGTTACATTTAAAAATACTTAATGAGAGCCAGAAGGTTGAAGCTCAGATTTAGACAGTGGAGGACAACACCAGGGAGCGGCAGACACCATTAGTAGGCCCCAACCACCAATTTTTACCAACAGATACTTAATGAGAGCCAGAAGGTTGAAGCTCAGACAAGGAAACCTGGAGGAGAACACCAAGGAGGAGGAGAACACCAAGGAGGAGGAGAACACCGTTACTAGGCCCCAACCCAAGTAGTATGGCAACTGTAGTGTTACATTTAAAAATACTTAATGAGAGCCAGAAGGTTGAAGCTCAGATTTAGACAGTGGAGGACAACACCAGGGAGCGGCAGACACCGTTAGTAGGCCCCAACCACCAATTTTTACCAACAGAAACTTAATGAGAGCCAGAAGGTTGAAGCTCAGACAAGGAAACCTGGAGGAGAACACCAAGGAGGAGGAGAACACCCAGGAGCGGCAGACATCACTAGTAGGCCCCAACCAAACTAGTAGCCCAAATGCAGTTTCCTATTTTTTAAAAAAGCCCGAAAACCTGAATTGAGGACAATTTTAATTAGGGACTGCAGACAGACTTAGTAGGCTGTCCCCTGTGGACCATGCATCCACCACATTAACCCATTGCGCCGTAATGGACACGTAACCTTCCGTGGCCATGCCTACAGGTCCATGCGTCTGTTGTCAGGTGCACCTTTGTACTCACAGATTGCCAGAGTGCATGGACAATGCGGTCTTTTACATGCTGGTGGAGGGTTGGGATGGCTTTTCTCACAAAAGAAGTGTCGACTGGGTAGCTTGTAGCGTGGTACAGCGTAGTCCATCATGGCTTTATTAATATTAAATAAAATATATAAATAGGCTCTATGAACTTTTAAATAGGTTCCAGGGGTACACGGGCAGCATTGGTGTGGTCAGTGGAGGACTATTGGAAGGAGGGACCGCAGACAGGCTTACTGGGCCTAAAATAAATAAAAATAGGCTCTATGCAGTTTTAAATAGGTTACATGGATACACAGGCAGCATTGTTGTGGTCAGTGGAGGAGGATTGCAAGAAGGGACCGCAGACAGGCTTACTGGGCCTAAAATAAATACAAATAGGCTCAAGGCACTTAGAGTTATCTCGCAGGGATACACAGGCAGCATTGTTGTGGTCAGCGGAGGAGGATTGCAAGGAGGGACCGCAGACAGGCTAACTGGGCCTAAAATAAATAAAAATAGGCTCTATGCAGTTTTAAATAGGTTGCATGGGTACACAGGCAGCATTGTTGTGGTCAGTGGAGGAGGATTGCAAGAAGGGACCGCAGACAGGCGTACTAGGCCTAAAATAAATAAAAATAGGCTCAAGGCACTTAGAGTTATCTCGCAGGGGTACACAGGCAGCATTGTTGTGGTCAGCGGAGGAGGATTGCAAGGAGGGACCGCAGACAGGCTTACTGGGCCTAAAATAAATAAAAATAGGCTCTATGCAGTTTTAAATAGGTTACATGGGTACACAGGCAGCATTGTTGTGGTCAGTGGAGGAGGATTGCAAGGAGGGACCGCAGACAGGCGTACTAGGCCTAAAATAAACAAAAATAGGCTCAAGGCACGTAGAGTTATCTCGCAGGGGTACACAGGCAGCATTGTTGTGGTCAGCGGAGAAGGATTGCAAGGAGGGACCGCAGAAAGGCTAACTGGGCCTAAAATAAATAAAAATAGGCTCTATGCAGTTTTAAATAGGTTACATGGGTACACAGGCAGCATTGTTGTGGTCAGTGGAGGAGGATTGCAAGGAGGGACCGCAGACAGGCTTACTAGGCCTAAAATAAATAAAAATAGGCTCAAGGCACTTAGAGTTATCTCACAGGGGTACACAGGCAGCATTGTTGTGGTCAGTGGAGGAGGATTGCAAGGAGGGACTGCATACAGGCTTACTGGGCCTAAAATAAATAAAAATAGGCTCTGTGCAGTTTTAAATAGGTTACATGTGTACACAGGCAGCATTGTTATGGTCAGTGGAGAAGGATTGCAAGGAGAAACTGCAGACAGGCTTACTAGGCCTAAAATAAATAAAAATAGGCTCAAGGCACTTAGAGTTATCTCGCAGGGGTACACAGGCAGCATTGTTGTGGTCAGCGGAGGAGGATTGCAAGGAGGGACCGCAGACAGGCTTACTGGGCCTAAAATAAATAAAAATAGGCTCTATGCAGTTTTAAATAAGTTACATGGGTACACAGGCAGCATTGTTGTGGTCAGTGGAGGAGGATTGCAAGGAGGAACCGCAGACAGGCTTACTAGGCCTAAAATAAATTAAAATAGGCTCAAGGCACTTAGAGTTATCTCGCAGGGGTACACAGGCAGCATTGTTGTGGTCAGCGGAGGAGGATTGCAAGGAGAGACCGCAGACAGGCTTACTAGGCCTAAAATAAATAAAAATAGGCTCTATGCAGTTTTAAATAGGTTACATGGGTACACAGGCAGCATTGTTGTGGTCAGTGGAGGACGATGGCAAGGAGTGTCTGACACAGTTAGTACTCCCAAAAAATAAATAGATGTTAATGTCTCGCAAAACAACAAAGCAAGAAAACAAAAGTGTGGCATACTTAGGTACAGGGGTGGGCTCATCTGCTGAGTTTCTGACATAGTAATTTGGCAGTAAGTATTTACTGGTGTCAATATAGGACACTGACCCAGACTATTTTAACTAGCATCATAGATGTCAACAAATTGGTATTGTCAGTGCCAGGCATTGAATGATGTCAGCGCATAGACTAAACATTGGTGGAGCTGTGAGAGATAATTTTGCACGTGGTAGAGCACAGTTTGAGCTGGGGGGGTGAACTCTCTTGTGGCCGGCGGTACCATCCCAGGACCCCTCATGTTACAACGGTGTGTCTGACGTTGGGTGTGTGCCACCACTGCCAGAGACACTTTATTGTACTATGAGTGACCCAGTGGCAGTGCCGTCGACCAAAAGCGAGCACACCCACCTCTTCTGACAAACGGCACTCTAACGGGTGCTTGCGCCAAGTGGCGAGACCACGGTCCCGTGGGGGGAGTTTTCCCATTGAGGGAGGTGTAAACATGTCGTATGCTGAACAAACAGCTGCTGCAAATTAAGAGATTGGAACACTCAGTAAGACCAGTCCACAAGCAAGTCCTTTTTATAGGAAAGCTAGGTGTCAGCCGGGAAAGGTGGGGCAAAATAATTTGAAATCCAGGAGTGGTTCATTTTAATGAAGGTTAGATCATCCACATTTTGGGTAGACAGACGAGTCCTTTTTTCGGTTAATATTGAACCAGCAGCACTGAATACTCTTTCTGATAGCACACTAGCTGCTGGGCAAGCAAGCTCCTGCAATGCATATTCTGCCAATTCAGGCCAGGTGTCTAATTTGGATGCCCAGTAATCAAATGGGAATGACGGTTGAGGGAGAACATCGATAAGGGATGAAAAATAGTTATACTTCAGCATAGACAGAAAAATATTCTTAAAACTTAACCTTTAATATGCATACCTAAAAGGAATAAATTTGCTTTAAAATCGATCAATTGAGAACAGTGCTCATGATTATCAGTGCATTTAAATAAAAAATGGCACGATCTCACCCATTTGTCGCCTCTCGATTTTCTGAAGGTCTCAGGCTCCGTGAGACTTTTAGTCATGGGGAGAAGAAAATTCAATATAGGGGGGAGAGGGAACAGGACCTACTTTCCCTGTCGTGCCCTGCGTGGAATGCTCCCGCCCTTACAAGGGCAGTACCCAAATATGAGCCTGTTAAAGTGATGCCCTTGGCAAGTGTAGCCACCCTGGAAATGTGTTTCCCTAACTCTTCCCAACGCGTTTCCTCCCCTGTTCAGGGGGTTCATCAGCGGAAGTTGCCCAGGTTAGAGGGGGTATTCTGCAGTGGCAGATATAACCTCCAGTAGTAACAGATTCCTCAGTGTGAGGAGCAAAATGGTCTCTATCACACTAGGTTCTAATTGCCATTTTATAGTGAGGTGGGTAGGTGGTACCTCTTTCTGGCGTCTGTCATCACTTCCTGTGTAACCTAATAATCAACAATTACATTTTATTGCATTAATAGCTAGCGCAGAGAATAAACAGAGGTTTTGGGGCCATTATCATCCCCCCTTCCTGTATATTTTATCCATGCTTTCTTTACTGTGTTATTTTTCACCTGATCGCCACGAGACCGCACTTACAGGCTCCCTGGACATGTGACCAAGATCCTGGTTAGTTACCTGTTAGCAACCGATCGTTGTAATAAACGGCGCATGCGTCATTACTTATAGGTCCTGTTCGGCAGGTTATAACTACTGTCAGATGAAAAATTTGTGGCGGTATTAAATATAAATGAAATTGGCCTACGGTTTACGTCTGTCATTGAGACACAGAGGCTACCTTTTTTAGACATCTGTATAGGTAAATAAACTGACAAAGTGGTATTGACAACGTCAATTTTTCGCAAACCCACCTCGACAAACTCCTTGTTGAGATGGGATAGTTACCATCCAACTGCCCAAAAGAAAGGGATCCCAAAAGGACAATACCTGGGGATGAAACGTAACTGTTCGGAAAGGAAGGATGTCAAATACTGGGCAGATGATCTGAGGGAAAGATTCCAAAGAAGGGGTTATCCGGATGAGGTCCTTAGGGAATCATATCGATTTGCACAATCTAAGCCTAGGGAGGATTTGCTTAAAATCAAGGCAACGAGTAAGGAGAACCAGGAGATTATCCGGATAATCACCACATTTGATAATGGGGCATCCGCTATACGAGATGTCCTTAACAAACACTGGAACATCCTTTTAATGGATCAAGGACTGGCAAAGGTTGTTGGGGTGAAACCCCAAATTACGTATAAAAAAGGCAGATCCCTTAAAGACAGATTGGTACGCAGTCATCTTAACAAGCCAGAGGGAAGGGGAACATGGTTACCAGAAAAGCCTAAAGGATGCTATAAATGTGGCCTGTGTGTGGCGTGCGCCTCCATACAAACGGGTAAAGAATTTGTGAATGACACTACAAATGAAAAGTTCAGTGTTCAACAATTTATCAATTGTAAAACAACAGGAGTCATTTACAAAGCCTCCTGCATATGTGGCAAATCTTATGTGGATAAGACAATCAGAGAATTTAGGCAGAGGGTTGGGGAGCACTTGGGGGATATACGGAACAGCAGAGATACACCACTGGCGAAACACGTGAATGGGAGCCATGGTGGAGACTGTGGAGCTATCAGATTTATGGGTATCGATCAGGTCAGGGTTCCATATAGAGGCGGCAACTATGAAAAAATGATCTTACAGAGAGAATGCCGATGGATATACTGGCTAGATACCCAGTACCCCCTCAGTCTCAATGAACAGCTGAATTATAGCTGTTTCTTGTAAAATCCCCCTCACCCCCATAGACCATTATATCAGCAATGATGAATGTCCGTACATATAGGGGATATTTTGCACGGCCAGGGAAAGCGACCACTAAGGAAGGTTTAAATATTGACCTACATGACTGAGCCCCGTTTTGAACTAACAAAATAGAGGGGCATTCTATTTCACTGTATAAAGAATTGATACCCACAAATGGGGTGTAAACTACAATGTTTGTCAGTGTCTTAGATTTATGTGTACCGAAAGGTGGGGAAGTACTATAAGGTATACTGGTGGTATGGACATTGTTCTTTTGTCATTCTCTATCTATACGGAACTATGTGAGCAAAGTCAATCTATGACCAGCTAAATGAGATCAGATACGCAGAGCGCATGCGCAATATTAGTATTGATTGGTAATTTGGAGTGTATCAACTTAAGGCACTTAAGCAGCTATAGTAACATTCAGAAGTACGCACGAGTGCCTAATAATTGATACCAATTAATATCTATGTATGGGGACCTAGGAGCGCTCGCTGGCAGGCACCGCAAATCGGCGGTGACCTGCTAGCAGGAGCGCAAGCGTCCCTGGTTACAACAATCATTTGCATCCCGGTTGCTAACCAGGACCTGTAAGCATGTGACCAGGGTACCTGCAAGCGCAGGACCTGTGGACTTGTGACCGAGGTACCTACAAACCCGCAAGCGCAGGACCTGTGGACTTGTGACCGAGGTACCTACAAACCCGGAAATACAAGTACAGTCTTGTAGTGATCAGGTAAATAATGATAATACATTCATGCAGGCAATAAGGCAGGGAGACGCAGGGGCGTCTGACAGTAGTTATAACCTGCCGAACAGGACCTATAAGTAATGACGCATGCGCCGTTTATTACAACGATCGGTTGCTAACAGGTAACTAACCAGGACCTTGGTCACATGTCCAGGGAGCCTGTAAGTGCAGTCTCGCGGCGATCAGGTGAAAAATAACACAGTAAAGAAAGCATGGATAAAATATACAGGAAGGGGGGATGATAATGGCCCCAAAACCTCTGTTTATTCTCTGCGCTAGCTATTAATGCAATAAAATGTAATTGTTGATTATTAGGTTACACAGGAAGTGATGACAGACGCCAGAAAGAGGTACCACCTACCCACCTCACTATAAAATGGCAATTAGAACCTAGTGTGATAGAGACCATTTTGCTCCTCGCACTGAGGAATCTGTTACTACTGGAGGTTATATCTGCCACTGCAGAATACCCCCTCTAACCTGGGCAACTTCCCCTGATGAACCCCCTGAACAGGGGAGGAAATGCGTTGGGAAGAGTTAGGGAAACACATTTCCAGGGTGGCTACACTTGCCAAGGGCATCACTTTAACAGGCTCATATTTGGGTACTGCCCTTGTAAGGGCGGGAGTATTCCATGCAGGGCACGACAGGGAAAGTAGGTTCTGTCCCCTCTCCCCCCTATATTGAATTTTCTTCTCCCCATGACTAAAAGTCTCACGGAGCCTGAGGCCTTCAGAAAATCGAGAGGCGACAAATGGGTGAGATTGTGCCATTTTTTATTTAATTGCACTGATAATCATGAGCACTGTTCTCAATTGATCGATTTTAAAGCAAATTTATTCCTTTTAGGTATGCATATTAAAGGTTAAGTTTTAAGAATATTTTTCTGTCTATGCTGAAGTATACATAATTTGATAGTCAGTTTATCTGGAGCAGTACGCTATAGATTCGATTGCTGTTTATATGAAAAACAGTTAGTAACCATACTGGACAAATGTTGTCTCCTGTCACTTTGAATAGATGCTGCAGTACCTGTCCTGTCTGCGGTCATTGCGAAATCACTCCACAACCTGGTCAGAAAACCCCTCTGTCCAATGCCACTTCTGATTTGTGCACCTCTAACACCTCTGCCCTGTAGCCCCCTGCAGCTCGTGTGAGAACCATCACCGGCACTGTGTGCTGGGAATGCCTGAATCAAACGGTTTACAAGAGTTGCTTGTTTGGTTGCTAATATTTGTTCGAGGTTCTCATGTGGCATAATATTTAGCAATTTGCCTTTATAGCGAGGGTCAAGGATGCAGGCCAACCAGTAATCGTCATCGGTCATCATTTTAATAATGCCTGGGTCCCTTTTGAGGATACGTAAGGCATAATCCGCCATGTGGGCCAAAGTTCCAGTTGTCAAATCTGCGGTTGTGCTGGTTTGAGGGGCAGTTACAGGCAAATCTATGTCACTTGTCTACCTTAAAAAAACAGAACCCGGCCTTGCAACGCCACTAATTTCTGTTGGCCCAGGAGAAGCTTCCTCATTAAAAAAGTACTCATCCCCATCATCCTCCTCATCCTCCTCATCCTCTTCGCCCGCTACCGCGTCCTCTACACGGCCCTGACCAGACAATGGCTGACTGTCATCAAGGCTTTCCTCTTCCTCGGCTGCAGACGCCTGCTCCTTTATGTGCATCAAACTTTGCATCAGCAGACGCATTAGGGGGATGCTCATGCTTATTATGGCGTTGTCTGCACTAACCAGCCGTGTGCATTCCTCAAAACACTGAAGGACATGACACAGGTCTTGTAGCTTCGACCACTGCACACCTGACAACTCCATGTCTGCCATCCAACTGCCTGCCCGTGTATCCTCCCACAAATACATAACAGCACGCCTCTGTTCGCACAGTCTCTGAAGCATGTGCAGTGTGGAGTTCCACCTTGTTGCAACGTCGATGATTAGGCGATGCTGGGGAAGGTTCAAAGACCGCTGATAGTTCTGCATACGGCTGGAGTGTACGGGCGAACGGCGGATATGCGAGCAAAGTCTGCGCACTTTGAGGAGCAGGTCGGGTAACCCCGGATAACTTTTCAGGAAGCACTGCACCACCAGGTTTAAGGTGTGAGCCAGGCAAGGAATGTGTTTCAGTTGGGAAAGGGCTATGGCAGCCATGAAATTCCTTCCGTTATCACTCACTACCTTGCCTGCCTCAAGATGTACAGTGCCCAGCCATGACTGAGTTTCTTTCTGCAAGAACTCGGACAGAACTTCTGCGGTGTGTCTGTTGTCGCCCAAACACTTCATTGCCAATACAGCCTGCTGACGCTTGCCACTAGCTGTCCCATAATGGCACACCTAATGTGCAACAGTGGCAGCTGCGGATGGAGTGGATGTGTGACTGTGGTCTGTGGACGAGCTCTCGCTTCTGCAGGAGGACGAGGAAGAGGAGGAGGGGGGGGCAATGCCTACAGCCAACTGTTTCCTTGACCGTGGGCTAGGCAGAACTGTCCCAATATTGCTGTCCCCTGTGGACCCTGCATCCACCACATTCACCCAGTGTGCCGTGATGGACACGTAACGTCCCTGGCCATGCCTACTGGTCCATGCATCTGTTGTCAGGTGCACCTTTGTAGTCACAGACTGCCTGAGTGCATGGACGATGCGGTCTTTAACATGCTGTTGGAGGGCTGGGATGGCTTTTCTAGAAAAGAAGTGTCGACTGGGTAGCTCGTAGCATGGTACAGCGTAGTCCATCAGTGCTTTGAAAGCTTCGCTTTCAACTAACCGGTAGGGCATCATCTCTAATGAGATTAGTCTAGCAATGTGGGTGTTCAAACCCTGTGTACGCGGATGCGAGGATGAGTACTTCCTTTTCCTAACAAGAGTCTCATGTAGGGTGAGCTGGACTGGAGAGCTGTTGATCATGGAACTAGCGGTGGTGCCTGTGGACATGGCAGACTGAGAGAGGGTTGGAGATGGTATTCTTGCCGGTGCCCTACATGCAGTGTTTCCTACTACGAACCTGGTGATTCCCTGACTGCTTTGGCCTGGAGACAAAAGCTGCACAGATACTGCAGGTGTTGCGGGAAATGGTGGGCTTACAGTGAGGGAAGGGATGTAGCGTTGCTGACTAGCTTCATTGGCCGAGGGTGCTGCAACCTTTAGGCACGTTTGGTAGTTAGTCCAGGCTTGCAAATGCATGGTGGATAAATGTCCATGCATGCAACTTGTATTTAGATTTTTAAGATTCTGACCTCTGCTTAAGGTAGTTGAACATTTTTGACAGATGACTTTGCGCTGATCATTTGGATGTTGTTTAAAAAAATGCCAGACTGCACTCTTTCTACTATCGGATACCTTTTCAGGCATTGCAGACTGAGCTTCTTTAACCGGATTGCCACGCTGTCCTCCAACTGGTTTTGGTTTTGCCACGCGTTTTTGGCCAGATACGGGCCCGGCAGATGGAACCTGTTGTGATGTTAATGCCTGCTGCGGCTCCTCCTCCTCCTCCACTTCAGAACTACTGCCACCTGCACCCCGTTCCCCCAATGGCTGCCAATCGGGGTCAACAACTGGGTCATCTATGACCCCCTCTTCTATCTCGTGTGCAACTTCGTCTGTGTCACCGTGTAAGCCGGTGGTATAGCGTTCGTGACGGGGCACCATAGTCTCAGCTGGGTTTGATTCTGGCTCAGTACACTGCGAGGGCAATGTTCTGGTCTGAGTCAAAGGAACAGCATAGTAATCTGGCTGTGGCTGTGCATCAGTGTAATCCATGTCCGATTCAACTTCTAATGGGCATGGCCTGTTAACTGTTTCACTGTCTAACCCAGGAATAGTATGTGTAAAGAGCTCCATGGAGTAACCTGTTGTGTCTCCTGACGCATCATTCTCTCTTGTTCTGGGTGAAGAAGATAAGGAAGCGACTTGTCCCTGACCGTGATCATCCACTAACGACACGCTGCTTTTACATTTAGCACTTTCAGAAGAGGAGGAAAAAGAGATACAGGCTGTCAGCAAGGAAAGCCAAAACTTGTTCTTGCTGCTCCGGCTTTAAAAGCGGTTTTCCTACTCCCAGAAAAGGGAGCGTTCGAGGCCTTGTGTAGCCAGACGACGAACCTGGCTCAACAACTCGAGACTTAGGTGCTGTACTGCTTTTACCACGACCACCTGATGCTCCAGCACCACTACCATCATTACCAGCTGACAATGACCACCCACGGCCACGACCTCTTCCACCAGACTTCCTCATTGTTTGCAAAACGTAACCAAAGTAACGGTATTTGTTACTGTAAAACAACTTATAAGGTGAACTCTAACTTCTGTAGGATTTATATACACCTTTATAGGTGGCTGACACTGAAAGGAAAACCAGGCCCAATGTTACACACTAGGTTTTCTGTGCCCGCAATAATTTGAGACAGATGGCACACACAGGACCAGCACTCAAGCAGAAATGCCACTCTTAATCTCCCACTATTTTTTTTTTTCAGGGAGAATAAAAAAAAAAAATGGCCCAGTATTACACACTAGGTTTTCTGTGGCACACAATGAGAGACAGATGCCACACACAGCACTGGCACAGAAGCAGACTTGCCAATCTTTATCTCCCACTATTTTTTTTTTTTCAGGGAGAATAAAAAAAATAAATGGCCCAGTATTACACACTAGGATTTTCTGTGGCACACAATGAGAGACAGATGCCACACACAGCACTGGCACAGAGGCAGACTTGCCAATCTTTATCTCCCACTATTTTTTTTTACAGGGAGAATAAAAAAAAAATTGCCCAGTATTACACACTAGGTTTTCTGTGGCACACAATGAGAGACAGATGCCACACACAGCACTGGCACAGAAGCAGACTTGCCAATCTTTATCTCCCACTATTTATTTTATTTTTTTCAGGGAGAATTAAAAAAAAATGGCCCAGTATTACACACTAGGTTTTCTGTGGCACACAATGAGAGACAGATGCCACACACAGCACTGGCACAGAGGCAGACTTGCCAATCTTTATCTCCCACTATTTATTTTATTTTTTTCAGGGAGAATTAAAAAAAAAATGGCCCAGTATTACATACTAGGTTTTCTGTGGCACACAATGAGAGACAGATGCCACACACAGCACTGGCACAGAGGCAGACTTGCCAATCTTTATCTCCCACTATTTATTTTTTTTCAGCGAGAATAAACAAAAAATGGCCCAGTATTACACACTAGGTTTTCTGTGGCACACAATGAGAGACAGATGCCACACACAGCACTGGCACAGAGGCAGACTTGCCAATCTTTATCTCCCACTATTTATTTATTTTTTTCAGGGAGAATTAAAAAAAAAATGGCCCAGTATCACACACTAGGTTTTCTGTGGCACACAATGAGAGACAGATGCCACACACAGCACTGGCACACAGGTAGACTTGCCAATCTTTATCTCCCACTATTTTTTTTTCAGGGAGAATAAAAAAAAAATGGCCCAGTATTACACACTAGGTTTTCTGTGGCACACAATCAGAGACAGATGCCACACACAGCACTGGAACAGAGGCAGACTTGCCAATCTTTATCTCCCACTATTTATTTTTTTTTTCAGGGAGAAAAAAAAATTGCCCAGTTTTACACACTAGGTTTTCTGTGGCACACAATGAGAGACAGATGCCACACACAGCACTGGCACAGAGGCAGACTTGCCAATCTTTATCTCCCACTATTTCTTTTGTCAGGGAGAATAAAAAATAAATAAAAAATGGCCCAGTATTACACACTAGGATTTCTGTGGCACACAATCAGAGACAGATGCCACACACAGCACTGGCACAGAGGCAGACTTGCCAATCTTTATCTCCCACTATTTTTTTTTCAGGGAGAAAAAAAAATGGCCCAGTATTACACACTAGGTTTTCTGTGGCACACAATGAGAGACAGATGCCACACACAGCACTGGCACAGAGGCAGACTTGCCAATCTTTATCTCCCACTATTTATTTATTTTTTTCAGGGAGAATTAAAAAAAATGGCCCAGTATCACACACTAGGTATTCTGTGGCACACAATGAGAGACAGATGCCACACACAGCACTGGCACAGAGGTAGACTTGCCAATCTTTATCTCCCACAATTTTTTTTTTCAGGGAGAATAAAAAAAAATAAAAAATGGCCCAGTATTACACACTAGGATTTCTGTGGCACACAATCAGAGACAGATGCCACACACAGCACTGGCACAGAGGCAGACTTGCCAATCTTTATCTCCCAATATTTATTTTTTTTTCAGGGAGAAAAAAAATGGCCCAGTATTACACACTAGGTTTTCTGTGGCACACAATGAGAGACAGATGCCACACACAGCACTGGCACAGAGGCAGACTTGCCAATCTATATCTCCCACTATTTATTTATTTATTTCAGGGAGAATTAAAAAAAATGGCCCAGTATCACACACTAGGTTTTCTGTGGCACACAATCAGAGACAGATACCACACACAGCACTGGCACAGAGGTAGACTTGCCAATCTTTATCTCCCACTATTTTTTTTTTCAGCGAGAATAAAAAAAAAAAAATGGCCCAGTATTACACACTAGGTTTTCTGTGGCACACAATGAGAGACAGATGCCACACACAGCACTGGCACAGAGGCAGACTTGCCAATCTTTATCTCCCACTATTTATTTATTTTTTTCAGGGAGAATAAAAAAAAATGGCCCAGTATCACACACTAGGTTTTCTGTGGCACACAATGAGAGACAGATGCCACACACAGCACTGGCACAGAGGTAGACTTGCCAATCTTTATCTCCCACTATTTATTTATTTTTTCAGGGAGAATAAAAAAAAATAAAAAATGGCCCAGTATTACACACTAGGTTTTCTGTGGCACACAATGAGAGACAGATGCCACACACAGCACTGGCACAGAGGCAGACTTGCCAATCTTTATCTCCCACTATTTTTTTTTCAGGGAGAATAAAAAATAAATAAAAAATGGCCCATTATTACACACTAGGTTTTCTGTGGCACACAATCAGAGACAGATGCCACACACAGCACTGGCACAGAGGCAGACTTGCCAATCTTTATCTCCCACTATTTATTTTTTTTTCAGGGAGAAAAAAAAAATGGCCCAGTATTACACACTAGGTTTTCTGTGGCACACAATGAGAGACACATGCCACACACAGCACTGGCACAGAGGCAGACTTGCCAATCTTTATCTCCCACTATTTATTTATTTTTTTCAGGGAGAATAAAAAAAAAATGGCCCAGTATCACACACTAGGTTTTCTGTTGCACACAATGAGAGACAGATGCCACACACAGCACTGGCACAGAGGTAGACTTGCCAATCTTTATCTCCCACTATTTATTTTTTTTTTCAGCGAGAATAAAAAAAAAAAAAAAATGGCCCAGTATTACACACTAGGTTTTCTGTGGCACACAATCAGAGACAGATGCCACACACAGCACTGGCACAGATGCAGACTTGCCAATCTTTATCTCCCACTATTTATTTTTTTTTTCAGGGAGAAAAAAAAATGGCCCAGTATTACACACTAGGTTTTCTGTGGCACACAATGAGAGACAGATGCCACACACAGCACTGGCACAGAGGCAGACTTGCCAATCTTTATCTCCCACTATTTATTTATTTTTTTCAGGGAGAATAAAAAATAAATAAAAAATGGCCCAATATTACACACTAGGTTTTCTGTGGCACACAATCAGAGACAGATGCCACACACAACACTGGCACAGAGGCAGACTTGCCAATCTTTATCTCCCACTATTTATTTTTTTTTCAGGGAGAAAAAAAAAATGGCCCAGTATTACACACTAGGTTTTCTGTGGCACACAATGAGAGACAGATGCCACACACAGCACGGGCACAGAGGCAGACTTGCCAATCTTTATCTCCCACTATTTTTTTTTCAGGGAGAATAAAAAATAAATAAAAAATGGCCCATTATTACACACTAGGTTTTCTGTGGCACACAATCAGAGACAGATGCCACACACAGCACTGGCACAGAGGCAGACTTGCCAATCTTTATCTCCCACTATTTATTTTTTTTTCAGGGAGAAAAAAAAAATGGCCCAGTATTACACACTAGGTTTTCTGTGGCACACAATGAGAGACACATGCCACACACAGCACTGGCACAGAGGCAGACTTGCCAATCTTTATCTCCCACTATTTTTTTTTTTTTTTCAGGGAGAATAAAAAAAAATGGCCCAGTATCACACACTAGGTTTTCTGTTGCACACAATGAGAGACAGATGCCACACACAGCACTGGCACAGAGGTAGACTTGCCAATCTTTATCTCCCACTATTTATTTTTTTTTTCAGCGAGAATAAAAAATAAAATAAAAAATGGCCCAGTATTACACACTAGGTTTTCTGTGGCACACAATCAGAGACAGATGCCACACACAGCACTGGCACAGAGGCAGACTTGCCAATCTTTATCTCCCACTATTTATTTTTTTTGTCAGGGAGGAAAAAAAAAGGCCCAGTATTACACACTAGGTTTTCTGTGGCACACAATGAGAGACAGATGCCACACACAGCACTGGCACAGAGGCAGACTTGCCAATCTTTATCTCCCACTATTTTTTTTTTCAGGGAGAATAAAAAATAAATAAAAAATGGCCCAGTTTTACACACTAGGTTTTCTGTGGCACACAATCAGAGACAGATGCCACACACAGCACTGGCACAGAGGCAGACTTGCCAATCTTTATCTCCCACTATTTTTTTTTTCAGCGAGAATAAAAAAAAAATAAAAAATGGCCCAGTATTACACACTAGGTTTTCTGTGGCACACAATCAGAGACAGATGCCACACACAGCACTGGCACAGAGGCAGACTTGCCAATCTTTATCTCCCACTATTTATTTTTTTTTTCAGGGAGAAAAAAAAATGGCCCAGTATTACACACTAGGTTTTCTGTGGCACACAATGAGAGACAGATGCCACACACAGCACTGGCACAGAGGCAGACTTGCCAATCTTTATCTCCCACTATTTATTTATTTTTTTCAGGGAGAATAAAAAATAAATAAAAAATGGCCCAGTATTACACACTAGGTTTTCTGTGGCACACAATCAGAGACAGATGCCACACACAGCACTGGCAGAGAGGCAGACTTGCCAATCTTTATCTCCCACTATTTTTTTTTTTCAGGGAGAAAAAAAAATGGCCCAGTATTACACACTAGGTTTTCTGTGGCACACAATGAGAGACAGATGCCACACACAGCACGGGCACAGAGGCAGACTTGCCAATCTTTATCTCCCACTATTTTTTTTTTTCAGGGAGAATAAAAAATAAATAAAAAATGGCCCAGTATTACACACTAGGTTTTCTGTGGCACACAATCAGAGACAGATGCCACACACAGCACTGGCACAGAGGCAGACTTGCCAATCTTTATCTCCCACTATTTTTTTTTTCAGCGAGAATAAAAAAAAAATAAAAAATGGCCCAGTATTACACACTAGGTTTTCTGTGGCACACAATCAGAGACAGATGCCACACACAGCACTGGCACAGAGGCAGACTTGCCAATCTTTATCTCCCACTATTTTTTTTTTTCAGGGAGAAAAAAAAATGGCCCAGTATTACACACTAGGTTTTCTGTGGCACACAATGAGAGACAGATGCCACACACAGCACTGGCACAGAGGCAGACTTGCCAATCTTTATCTCCCACTATTTATTTATTTTTTTCAGGGAGAATAAAAAATAAATAAAAAATGGCCCAGTATTACACACTAGGTTTTCTGTGGCACACAATCAGACACAGATGCCACACACAGCACTGGCACAGAGGCAGACTTGCCAATCTTTATCTCCCACTATTTATTTTTTTTTCAGGGAGAAAAAAAAAATGGCCCAGTATTACACACTAGGTTTTCTGTGGCACACAATGAGAGACAGATGCCACACACAGCACTGGCACAGAGGCAGACTTGCCAATCTTTATCTCCCACTATTTTTTTTTTTTCAGGGAGAATAAAAAATAAATAAAAAATGGCCCAGTATTACACACTAGGTTTTCTGTGGCACACAATCAGAGACAGATGCCACACACAGCACTGGCACAGAGGCAGACTTGCCAATCTTTATCTCCCACTATTTATTTATTTTTTTCAGGGAGAATAAAAAACAATGGCCCAGTAGCACACACTAGGATTTTTGTGGCACACAATCAGAGACAGATGCCACACACAGCACTGGCACAGAGGCAGACTTGCCAATCTTTATCTCCCACTATTTTTTTTTTCAGGGAGAAAAAAAAATGGCCCAGTATTACACACTAGGTTTTCTGTGGCACACAATGAGAGACAGATGCCACACACAGCACTGGCACAGAGGCAGACTTGCCAATCTTTATCTCCCACTATTTTTTTTTCAGGGAGAATAAAAAATAAATAAAAAATGGCCCATTATTACACACTAGGTTTTCTGTGGCACACAATCAGAGACAGATGCCACACACAGCACTGGCACAGAGGCAGACTTGCCAATCTTTATCTCCCACTATTTATTTTTTTTTCAGGGAGAAAAAAAAAATGGCCCAGTATTACACACTAGGTTTTCTGTGGCACACAATGAGAGACACATGCCACACACAGCACTGGCACAGAGGCAGACTTGCCAATCTTTATCTCCCACTATTTATTTATTTTTTTCAGGGAGAATAAAAAAAAAATGGCCCAGTATCACACACTAGGTTTTCTGTTGCACACAATGAGAGACAGATGCCACACACAGCACTGGCACAGAGGTAGACTTGCCAATCTTTATCTCCCACTATTTATTTTTTTTTTCAGCGAGAATAAAAAAAAAAAAAAAATGGCCCAGTATTACACACTAGGTTTTCTGTGGCACACAATCAGAGACAGATGCCACACACAGCACTGGCACAGATGCAGACTTGCCAATCTTTATCTCCCACTATTTATTTTTTTTTTCAGGGAGAAAAAAAAATGGCCCAGTATTACACACTAGGTTTTCTGTGGCACACAATGAGAGACAGATGCCACACACAGCACTGGCACAGAGGCAGACTTGCCAATCTTTATCTCCCACTATTTATTTATTTTTTTCAGGGAGAATAAAAAATAAATAAAAAATGGCCCAATATTACACACTAGGTTTTCTGTGGCACACAATCAGAGACAGATGCCACACACAACACTGGCACAGAGGCAGACTTGCCAATCTTTATCTCCCACTATTTATTTTTTTTTCAGGGAGAAAAAAAAAATGGCCCAGTATTACACACTAGGTTTTCTGTGGCACACAATGAGAGACAGATGCCACACACAGCACGGGCACAGAGGCAGACTTGCCAATCTTTATCTCCCACTATTTTTTTTTCAGGGAGAATAAAAAATAAATAAAAAATGGCCCATTATTACACACTAGGTTTTCTGTGGCACACAATCAGAGACAGATGCCACACACAGCACTGGCACAGAGGCAGACTTGCCAATCTTTATCTCCCACTATTTATTTTTTTTTCAGGGAGAAAAAAAAAATGGCCCAGTATTACACACTAGGTTTTCTGTGGCACACAATGAGAGACACATGCCACACACAGCACTGGCACAGAGGCAGACTTGCCAATCTTTATCTCCCACTATTTTTTTTTTTTTTTCAGGGAGAATAAAAAAAAATGGCCCAGTATCACACACTAGGTTTTCTGTTGCACACAATGAGAGACAGATGCCACACACAGCACTGGCACAGAGGTAGACTTGCCAATCTTTATCTCCCACTATTTATTTTTTTTTTCAGCGAGAATAAAAAATAAAATAAAAAATGGCCCAGTATTACACACTAGGTTTTCTGTGGCACACAATCAGAGACAGATGCCACACACAGCACTGGCACAGAGGCAGACTTGCCAATCTTTATCTCCCACTATTTATTTTTTTTGTCAGGGAGGAAAAAAAAAGGCCCAGTATTACACACTAGGTTTTCTGTGGCACACAATGAGAGACAGATGCCACACACAGCACTGGCACAGAGGCAGACTTGCCAATCTTTATCTCCCACTATTTTTTTTTTCAGGGAGAATAAAAAATAAATAAAAAATGGCCCAGTTTTACACACTAGGTTTTCTGTGGCACACAATCAGAGACAGATGCCACACACAGCACTGGCACAGAGGCAGACTTGCCAATCTTTATCTCCCACTATTTTTTTTTTCAGCGAGAATAAAAAAAAAATAAAAAATGGCCCAGTATTACACACTAGGTTTTCTGTGGCACACAATCAGAGACAGATGCCACACACAGCACTGGCACAGAGGCAGACTTGCCAATCTTTATCTCCCACTATTTATTTTTTTTTTCAGGGAGAAAAAAAAATGGCCCAGTATTACACACTAGGTTTTCTGTGGCACACAATGAGAGACAGATGCCACACACAGCACTGGCACAGAGGCAGACTTGCCAATCTTTATCTCCCACTATTTATTTATTTTTTTCAGGGAGAATAAAAAATAAATAAAAAATGGCCCAGTATTACACACTAGGTTTTCTGTGGCACACAATCAGAGACAGATGCCACACACAGCACTGGCAGAGAGGCAGACTTGCCAATCTTTATCTCCCACTATTTTTTTTTTTCAGGGAGAAAAAAAAATGGCCCAGTATTACACACTAGGTTTTCTGTGGCACACAATGAGAGACAGATGCCACACACAGCACGGGCACAGAGGCAGACTTGCCAATCTTTATCTCCCACTATTTTTTTTTTCAGGGAGAATAAAAAATAAATAAAAAATGGCCCAGTATTACACACTAGGTTTTCTGTGGCACACAATCAGAGACAGATGCCACACACAGCACTGGCACAGAGGCAGACTTGCCAATCTTTATCTCCCACTATTTTTTTTTTCAGCGAGAATAAAAAAAAAATAAAAAATGGCCCAGTATTACACACTAGGTTTTCTGTGGCACACAATCAGAGACAGATGCCACACACAGCACTGGCACAGAGGCAGACTTGCCAATCTTTATCTCCCACTATTTTTTTTTTTCAGGGAGAAAAAAAAATGGCCCAGTATTACACACTAGGTTTTCTGTGGCACACAATGAGAGACAGATGCCACACACAGCACTGGCACAGAGGCAGACTTGCCAATCTTTATCTCCCACTATTTATTTATTTTTTTCAGGGAGAATAAAAAATAAATAAAAAATGGCCCAGTATTACACACTAGGTTTTCTGTGGCACACAATCAGACACAGATGCCACACACAGCACTGGCACAGAGGCAGACTTGCCAATCTTTATCTCCCACTATTTATTTTTTTTTCAGGGAGAAAAAAAAATGGCCCAGTATTACACACTAGGTTTTCTGTGGCACACAATGAGAGACAGATGCCACACACAGCACTGGCACAGAGGCAGACTTGCCAATCTTTATCTCCCACTATTTTTTTTTTTCAGGGAGAATAAAAAATAAATAAAAAATGGCCCAGTATTACACACTAGGTTTTCTGTGGCACACAATCAGAGACAGATGCCACACACAGCACTGGCACAGAGGCAGACTTGCCAATCTTTATCTCCCACTATTTATTTATTTTTTTCAGGGAGAATAAAAAACAATGGCCCAGTAGCACACACTAGGATTTTTGTGGCACACAATCAGAGACAGATGCCACACACAGCACTGGCACAGAGGCAGACTTGCCAATCTTTATCTCCCACTATTTTTTTTTTCAGGGAGAAAAAAAAATGGCCCAGTATTACACACTAGGTTTTCTGTGGCACACAATGAGAGACAGATGCCACACACAGCACTGGCACAGAGGCAGACTTGCCAATCTTTATCTCCCACTATTTATTTATTTTTTTCAGGGAGAATAAAAAATAAATAAAAAATGGCCCAGTATTACACACTAGGTTTTCTGTGGCACACAATCAGACACAGATGCCACACACAGCACTGGCACAGAGGCAGACTTGCCAATCTTTATCTCCCACTATTTATTTTTTTTTCAGGGAGAAAAAAAAATGGCCCAGTATTACACACTAGGTTTTCTGTGGCACACAATGAGAGACAGATGCCACACACAGCACTGGCACAGAGGCAGACTTGCCAATCTTTATCTCCCACTATTTTTTTTTTTCAGGGAGAATAAAAAATAAATAAAAAATGGCCCAGTATTACACACTAGGTTTTCTGTGGCACACAATCAGAGACAGATGCCACACACAGCACTGGCACAGAGGCAGACTTGCCAATCTTTATCTCCCACTATTTATTTATTTTTTTCAGGGAGAATAAAAAACAATGGCCCAGTAGCACACACTAGGATTTTTGTGGCACACAATCAGAGACAGATGCCACACACAGCACTGGCACAGAGGCAGACTTGCCAATCTTTATCTCCCACTATTTTTTTTTTCAGGGAGAAAAAAAAATGGCCCAGTATTACACACTAGGTTTTCTGTGGCACACAATGAGAGACAGATGCCACACACAGCACTGGCACAGAGGCAGACTTGCCAATCTTTATCTCCCACTATTTATTTATTTTTTTCAGGGAGAATAAAAAATAAATAAAAAATGGCCCAGTATTACACACTAGGTTTTCTGTGGCACACAATCAGACACAGATGCCACACACAGCACTGGCACAGAGGCAGACTTGCCAATCTTTATCTCCCACTATTTATTTTTTTTTCAGGGAGAAAAAAAAAATGGCCCAGTATTACACACTAGGTTTTCTGTGGCACACAATGAGAGACAGATGCCACACACAGCACTGGCACAGAGGCAGACTTGCCAATCTTTATCTCCCACTATTTATTTATTTTTTTCAGGGAGAATAAAAAAAATGGCCCAGTATCACACACTAGGATTTTTGTGGCACACAATCAGAGACAGATGCCACACGCAGCACTGGCACAGAGGCAGACTTGCCAATCTTTATCTCCCACTATTTATTTTTTTTCCAGGGAGAAAAAAAATGGCCCAGTATTACACACTAGGTTTTCTGTGGCACACAATGAGAGACATATGCCACACACAGCACTGGCACAGAGGCAGACTTGCCAATCTTTATCTCCCACTATTTATTTATTTTTTTCAGGGAGAATAAAATATAAATAAAAAATGGCCCAGTATTACACACTAGGTTTTCTGTGGCACACAATGAGAGACAGATGCCACACACAGCACGGGCACAGAGGCAGACTTGCCAATCTTTATCTCCCACTATTTTTTTTTTTCAGGGAGAATAAAAAATAAATAAAAAATGGCCCAGTATTACACACTAGGTTTTCTGTGGCACACAATCAGAGACAGATGCCACACACAGCACTGGCACAGAGGCAGACTTGCCAATCTTTATCTCCCACTATTTTTTTTTTTTCAGCGAGAATAAAAAAAAAATAAAAAATGGCCCAGTATTACACACTAGGTTTTCTGTGGCACACAATCAGAGACAGATGCCACACACAGCACTGGCACAGAGGCAGACTTGCCAATCTTTATCTCCCACTATTTTTTTTTTTCAGGGAGAAAAAAAAATGGCCCAGTATTACACACTAGGTTTTCTGTGGAACACAATGAGAGACAGATGCCACACACAGCACTGGCACAGAGGCAGACTTGCCAATCTTTATCTCCCACTATTTATTTATTTTTTTCAGGGAGAATAAAAAATAAATAAAAAATGTCCCAGTATTACACACTAGGTTTTCTGTGGCACACAATCAGACACAGATGCCACACACAGCACTGGCACAGAGGCAGACTTGCCAATCTTTATCTCCCACTATTTATTTTTTTTTCAGGGAGAAAAAAAAAATGGCCCAGTATTACACACTAGGTTTTCTGTGGCACACAATGAGAGACAGATGCCACACACAGCACTGGTACAGAGGCAGACTTGCCAATCTTTATCTCCCACTATTTTTTTTTTTTTCAGGGAGAATAAAAAATAAATAAAAAATGGCCCAGTATTACACACTAGGTTTTCTGTGGCACACAATCAGAGACAGATGCCACACACAGCACTGGCACAGAGGCAGACTTGCCAATCTTTATCTCCCACTATTTATTTATTTTTTTCAGGGAGAATAAAAAACAATGGCCCAGTAGCACACACTAGGATTTTTGTGGCACACAATCAGAGACAGATGCCACACACAGCACTGGCACAGAGGCAAACTTGCCAATCTTTATCTCCCACTATTTTTTTTTTCAGGGAGAAAAAAAAATGGCCCAGTATTACACACTAGGTTTTCTGTGGCACACAATGAGAGACAGATGCCACACACAGCACTGGCACAGAGGCAGACTTGCCAATCTTTATCTCCCACTATTTATTTATTTTTTTCAGGGAGAATAAAAAATAAATAAAAAATGGCCCAGTATTACACACTAGGTTTTCTGTGGCACACAATCAGACACAGATGCCACACACAGCACTGGCACAGAGGCAGACTTGCCAATCTTTATCTCCCACTATTTATTTTTTTTTCAGGGAGAAAAAAAAAATGGCCCAGTATTACACACTAGGTTTTCTGTGGCACACAATGAGAGACAGATGCCACACACAGCACTGGCACAGAGGCAGACTTGCCAATCTTTATCTCCCACTATTTATTTATTTTTTTCAGGGAGAATAAAAAAAATGGCCCAGTATCACACACTAGGATTTTTGTGGCACACAATCAGAGACAGATGCCACACGCAGCACTGGCACAGAGGCAGACTTGCCAATCTTTATCTCCCACTATTTATTTTTTTTCCAGGGAGAAAAAAAAAATGGCCCAGTATTACACACTAGGTTTTCTGTGGCACACAATGAGAGACAGATGCCACACACAGCACTGGCACAGAGGCAGACTTGCCAATCTTTATCTCCCACTATTTTTTTTTTTAGGGAGAATAAACAAAAAATGGCCCAGTATTACACACTAGGTTTTCTGTGGCACACAATGAGAGACAGATGCCACACACAGCACTGGCACAGAGGCAGACTTGCCAATCTTTATCTCCCACTATTTATATATTTTTTTCAGGGAGAATAAAAAAAAATGGCCCAGTATTACACACTAGGTTTTCTGTGGCACACAATGAGAGACAGATGCCACACACAGCACTGGCATAGAGGTAGACTTGCCAATCTTTATCTCCCACTATTTTTTTTTTCAGGGAGAATAAAAAAAAATAAAAAATCGCCCAGTATTACACACTAGGTTTTCTGTGGCACACAATCAGAGACAGATGCCACACACAGCACTGGCACAGAGGCAGACTTGCCAATCTTTATCTCCCACTATTTATGTTTTTTTTCAGGGAGAAAAAAAAAATGGCCCAGTATTACACACTAGGTTTTCTGTGGCACACAATCAGAGACAGATGCCACACACAGCACTGGCACAGAGGCAGACTTGCCAATCTTTATCTCCCACTATTTTTTTTTTCAGCGAGAATAAAAAAAAAATAAAAAATGGCCCAGTATTACACACTAGGTTTTCTGTGGCACACAATCAGAGACAGATGCCACACACAGCACTGGCACAGAGGCAGACTTGCCAATCTTTATCTCCCACTATTTATTTTTTTTCAGGGAGAAAAAAAAATGGCCCAGTATTACACACTAGGTTTTCTGTGGCACACAATCAGAGACAGATGCCACACACAGCACTGGCACAGAGGCAGACTTGCCAATCTTTATCTCCCACTATTTATTTATTTTTTTCAGGGAGAATAAAAAATAAATAAAAAATGGCCCAGTATTACACACTAGGTTTTCTGTGGCACACAATCAGAGACAGATGCCACACACAACACTGGCACAGAGGCAGACTTGCCAATCTTTATCTCCCACTATTTATTTTTTTTTCAGGGAGAAAAAAAAAATGGCCCAGTATTACACACTAGGTTTTCTGTGGCACACAATCAGAGACAGATGCCACACACAGCACTGGCACAGAGGCAGACTTGCCAATCTTTATCTCCCACTATTTATTTATTTTTTTCAGGGAGAATAAAAAAAAATGGCCCAGTATCACACACTAGGATTTCTGTGGCACACAATCAGAGACAGATGCCACACACAGCACTGGCACAGAGGCAGACTTGCCAATCTTTATCTCCCACTATTTATTTTTTTTTCAGGGAGAAAAAAAAAATGGCCCAGTATTACACACTAGGTTTTCGGTGGCACACAATGAGAGACAGATGCCACACACAGCACTGGCACAGAGGCAGACTTGCCAATCTTTATCTCCCACTATTTATTTATTTTTTTCAGGGAGAATAAAAAATAAATAAAAAATGGCCCAGTATTACACACTAGGTTTTCTGTGGCACACAATCAGAGACAGATGCCACACACAGCACTGGCACAGAGGCAGACTTGCCAATCTTTATCTCCCACTATTTATTTTTTTTTCAGGGAGAAAAAAAAATGGCCCAGTATTACACACTAGGTTTTCTGTGGCACACAATGAGAGACAGATGCCACACACAGCACGGGCACAGAGGCAGACTTGCCAATCTTTATCTCCCACTATTTTTTTTTCAGGGAGAATAAAAAATAAATAAAAAATGGCCCATTATTACACACTAGGTTTTCTGTGGCACACAATCAGAGACAGATGCCACACACAGCACTGGCACAGAGGCAGACTTGCCAATCTTTATCTCCCACTATTTATTTTTTTTTCAGGGAGAAAAAAAAAATGGCCCAGTATTACACACTAGGTTTTCTGTGGCACACAATGAGAGACACATGCCACACACAGCACTGGCACAGAGGAAGACTTGCCAATCTTTATCTCCCACTATTTTTTTTTTTTTTTCAGGGAGAATAAAAAAAAAATGGCCCAGTATCACACACTAGGTTTTCTGTTGCACACAATGAGAGACAGATGCCACACACAGCACTGGCACAGAGGTAGACTTGCCAATCTTTATCTCCCACTATTTATTTTTTTTTTCAGCGAGAATAAAAAATAAAATAAAAAATGGCCCAGTATTACACACTAGGTTTTCTGTGGCACACAATCAGAGACAGATGCCACACACAGCACTGGCACAGAGGCAGACTTGCCAATCTTTATCTCCCACTATTTATGTTTTTTTTCAGGGAGAAAAAAAAAATGGCCCAGTATTACACACTAGGTTTTCTGTGGCACACAATGAGAGACAGATGCCACACACAGCACGGGCACAGAGGCAGACTTGCCAATCTTTATCTCCCACTATTTTTTTTTTTCAGGGAGAATAAAAAATAAATAAAAAATGGCCCAGTATTACACACTAGGTTTTCTGTGGCACACAATCAGAGACAGATGCCACACACAGCACTGGCACAGAGGCAGACTTGCCAATCTTTATCTCCCACTATTTTTTTTTTCAGCGAGAATAAAAAAAAAATAAAAAATGGCCCAGTATTACACACTAGGTTTTCTGTGGCACACAATCAGAGACAGATGCCACACACAGCACTGGCACAGAGGCAGACTTGCCAATCTTTATCTCCCACTATTTTTTTTTTTTCAGGGAGAAAAAAAAATGGCCCAGTATTACACACTAGGTTTTCTGTGGCACACAATCAGAGACAGATGCCACACACAGCACTGGCACAGAGGCAGACTTGCCAATCTTTATCTCCCACTATTTATTTATTTTTTTCAGGGAGAATAAAAAATAAATAAAAAATGGCCCAGTATTACACACTAGGTTTTCTGTGGCACACAATCAGAGACAGATGCCACACACAACACTGGCACAGAGGCAGACTTGCCAATCTTTATCTCCCACTATTTATTTTTTTTTCAGGGAGAAAAAAAAAATGGCCCAGTATTACACACTAGGTTTTCTGTGGCACACAATCAGAGACAGATGCCACACACAGCACTGGCACAGAGGCAGACTTGCCAATCTTTATCTCCCACTATTTATTTATTTTTTTCAGGGAGAATAAAAAAAAATGGCCCAGTATCACACACTAGGATTTCTGTGGCACACAATCAGAGACAGATGCCACACACAGCACTGGCACAGAGGCAGACTTGCCAATCTTTATCTCCCACTATTTATTTTTTTTTCAGGGAGAAAAAAAAAATGGCCCAGTATTACACACTAGGTTTTCGGTGGCACACAATGAGAGACAGATGCCACACACAGCACTGGCACAGAGGCAGACTTGCCAATCTTTATCTCCCACTATTTATTTATTTTTTTCAGGGAGAATAAAAAATAAATAAAAAATGGCCCAGTATTACACACTAGGTTTTCTGTGGCACACAATCAGAGACAGATGCCACACACAGCACTGGCACAGAGGCAGACTTGCCAATCTTTATCTCCCACTATTTATTTTTTTTTCAGGGAGAAAAAAAAATGGCCCAGTATTACACACTAGGTTTTCTGTGGCACACAATGAGAGACAGATGCCACACACAGCACGGGCACAGAGGCAGACTTGCCAATCTTTATCTCCCACTATTTTTTTTTCAGGGAGAATAAAAAATAAATAAAAAATGGCCCATTATTACACACTAGGTTTTCTGTGGCACACAATCAGAGACAGATGCCACACACAGCACTGGCACAGAGGCAGACTTGCCAATCTTTATCTCCCACTATTTATTTTTTTTTCAGGGAGAAAAAAAAAATGGCCCAGTATTACACACTAGGTTTTCTGTGGCACACAATGAGAGACACATGCCACACACAGCACTGGCACAGAGGAAGACTTGCCAATCTTTATCTCCCACTATTTTTTTTTTTTTTCAGGGAGAATAAAAAAAAAATGGCCCAGTATCACACACTAGGTTTTCTGTTGCACACAATGAGAGACAGATGCCACACACAGCACTGGCACAGAGGTAGACTTGCCAATCTTTATCTCCCACTATTTATTTTTTTTTTCAGCGAGAATAAAAAATAAAATAAAAAATGGCCCAGTATTACACACTAGGTTTTCTGTGGCACACAATCAGAGACAGATGCCACACACAGCACTGGCACAGAGGCAGACTTGCCAATCTTTATCTCCCACTATTTATGTTTTTTTTCAGGGAGAAAAAAAAAATGGCCCAGTATTACACACTAGGTTTTCTGTGGCACACAATGAGAGACAGATGCCACACACAGCACGGGCACAGAGGCAGACTTGCCAATCTTTATCTCCCACTATTTTTTTTTTTCAGGGAGAATAAAAAATAAATAAAAAATGGCCCAGTATTACACACTAGGTTTTCTGTGGCACACAATCAGAGACAGATGCCACACACAGCACTGGCACAGAGGCAGACTTGCCAATCTTTATCTCCCACTATTTTTTTTTTCAGCGAGAATAAAAAAAAATAAAAAATGGCCCAGTATTACACACTAGGTTTTCTGTGGCACACAATCAGAGACAGATGCCACACACAGCACTGGCACAGAGGCAGACTTGCCAATCTTTATCTCCCACTATTTATTTTTTTTCAGGGAGAAAAAAAAATGGCCCAGTATTACACACTAGGTTTTCTGTGGCACACAATCAGAGACAGATGCCACACACAGCACTGGCACAGAGGCAGACTTGCCAATCTTTATCTCCCACTATTTATTTATTTTTTTCAGGGAGAATAAAAAATAAATAAAAAATGGCCCAGTATTACACACTAGGTTTTCTGTGGCACACAATCAGAGACAGATGCCACACACAACACTGGCACAGAGGCAGACTTGCCAATCTTTATCTCCCACTATTTATTTTTTTTTCAGGGAGAAAAAAAAAATGGCCCAGTATTACACACTAGGTTTTCTGTGGCACACAATCAGAGACAGATGCCACACACAGCACTGGCACAGAGGCAGACTTGCCAATCTTTATCTCCCACTATTTATTTATTTTTTTCAGGGAGAATAAAAAAAAATGGCCCAGTATCACACACTAGGATTTCTGTGGCACACAATCAGAGACAGATGCCACACACAGCACTGGCACAGAGGCAGACTTGCCAATCTTTATCTCCCACTATTTATTTTTTTTTCAGGGAGAAAAAAAAAATGGCCCAGTATTACACACTAGGTTTTCGGTGGCACACAATGAGAGACAGATGCCACACACAGCACTGGCACAGAGGCAGACTTGCCAATCTTTATCTCCCACTATTTATTTATTTTTTTCAGGGAGAATAAAAAATAAATAAAAAATGGCCCAGTATTACACACTAGGTTTTCTGTGGCACACAATCAGAGACAGATGCCACACACAGCACTGGCACAGAGGCAGACTTGCCAATCTTTATCTCCCACTATTTATTTTTTTTTCAGGGAGAAAAAAAAATGGCCCAGTATTACACACTAGGTTTTCTGTGGCACACAATGAGAGACAGATGCCACACACAGCACGGGCACAGAGGCAGACTTGCCAATCTTTATCTCCCACTATTTTTTTTTCAGGGAGAATAAAAAATAAATAAAAAATGGCCCATTATTACACACTAGGTTTTCTGTGGCACACAATCAGAGACAGATGCCACACACAGCACTGGCACAGAGGCAGACTTGCCAATCCTTATCTCCCACTATTTATTTTTTTTTCAGGGAGAAAAAAAAAATGGCCCAGTATTACACACTAGGTTTTCTGTGGCACACAATGAGAGACACATGCCACACACAGCACTGGCACAGAGGAAGACTTGCCAATCTTTATCTCCCACTATTTTCTTTTTTTTTTCAGGGAGAATAAAAAAAAAATGGCCCAGTATCACACACTAGGTTTTCTGTTGCACACAATGAGAGACAGATGCCACACACAGCACTGGCACAGAGGTAGACTTGCCAATCTTTATCTCCCACTATTTATTTTTTTTTTCAGCGAGAATAAAAAATAAAATAAAAAATGGCCCAGTATTACACACTAGGTTTTCTGTGGCACACAATCAGAGACAGATGCCACACACAGCACTGGCACAGAGGCAGACTTGCCAATCTTTATCTCCCACTATTTATGTTTTTTTTCAGGGAGAAAAAAAAAATGGCCCAGTATTACACACTAGGTTTTCTGTGGCACACAATGAGAGACAGATGCCACACACAGCACGGGCACAGAGGCAGACTTGCCAATCTTTATCTCCCACTATTTTTTTTTTTCAGGGAGAATAAAAAATAAATAAAAAATGGCCCAGTATTACACACTAGGTTTTCTGTGGCACACAATCAGAGACAGATGCCACACACAGCACTGGCACAGAGGCAGACTTGCCAATCTTTATCTCCCACTATTTTTTTTTTCAGCGAGAATAAAAAAAAAATAAAAAATGGCCCAGTATTACACACTAGGTTTTCTGTGGCACACAATCAGAGACAGATGCCACACACAGCACTGGCACAGAGGCAGACTTGCCAATCTTTATCTCCCACTATTTTTTTTTTTTCAGGGAGAAAAAAAAATGGCCCAGTATTACACACTAGGTTTTCTGTGGCACACAATCAGAGACAGATGCCACACACAGCACTGGCACAGAGGCAGACTTGCCAATCTTTATCTCCCACTATTTATTTATTTTTTTCAGGGAGAATAAAAAATAAATAAAAAATGGCCCAGTATTACACACTAGGTTTTCTGTGGCACACAATCAGAGACAGATGCCACACACAACACTGGCACAGAGGCAGACTTGCCAATCTTTATCTCCCACTATTTATTTTTTTTTCAGGGAGAAAAAAAAAATGGCCCAGTATTACACACTAGGTTTTCTGTGGCACACAATCAGAGACAGATGCCACACACAGCACTGGCACAGAGGCAGACTTGCCAATCTTTATCTCCCACTATTTATTTATTTTTTTCAGGGAGAATAAAAAAAAATGGCCCAGTATCACACACTAGGATTTCTGTGGCACACAATCAGAGACAGATGCCACACACAGCACTGGCACAGAGGCAGACTTGCCAATCTTTATCTCCCACTATTTATTTTTTTTTCAGGGAGAAAAAAAAAATGGCCCAGTATTACACACTAGGTTTTCGGTGGCACACAATGAGAGACAGATGCCACACACAGCACTGGCACAGAGGCAGACTTGCCAATCTTTATCTCCCACTATTTATTTATTTTTTTCAGGGAGAATAAAAAATAAATAAAAAATGGCCCAGTATTACACACTAGGTTTTCTGTGGCACACAATCAGAGACAGATGCCACACACAGCACTGGCACAGAGGCAGACTTGCCAATCTTTATCTCCCACTATTTATTTTTTTTTCAGGGAGAAAAAAAAATGGCCCAGTATTACACACTAGGTTTTCTGTGGCACACAATGAGAGACAGATGCCACACACAGCACGGGCACAGAGGCAGACTTGCCAATCTTTATCTCCCACTATTTTTTTTTCAGGGAGAATAAAAAATAAATAAAAAATGGCCCATTATTACACACTAGGTTTTCTGTGGCACACAATCAGAGACAGATGCCACACACAGCACTGGCACAGAGGCAGACTTGCCAATCCTTATCTCCCACTATTTATTTTTTTTTCAGGGAGAAAAAAAAAATGGCCCAGTATTACACACTAGGTTTTCTGTGGCACACAATGAGAGACACATGCCACACACAGCACTGGCACAGAGGAAGACTTGCCAATCTTTATCTCCCACTATTTTCTTTTTTTTTTCAGGGAGAATAAAAAAAAAATGGCCCAGTATCACACACTAGGTTTTCTGTTGCACACAATGAGAGACAGATGCCACACACAGCACTGGCACAGAGGTAGACTTGCCAATCTTTATCTCCCACTATTTATTTTTTTTTTCAGCGAGAATAAAAAATAAAATAAAAAATGGCCCAGTATTACACACTAGGTTTTCTGTGGCACACAATCAGAGACAGATGCCACACACAGCACTGGCACAGAGGCAGACTTGCCAATCTTTATCTCCCACTATTTATTTTTTTTGTCAGGGAGGAAAAAAAAAGGCCCAGTATTACACACTAGGTTTTCTGTGGCACACAATGAGAGACAGATGCCACACACAGCACTGGCACAGAGGCAGACTTGCCAATCTTTATCTCCCACTATTTTTTTTTTCAGGGAGAATAAAAAATAAATAAAAAATGGCCCAGTTTTACACACTAGGTTTTCTGTGGCACACAATCAGAGACAGATGCCACACACAGCACTGGCACAGAGGCAGACTTGCCAATCTTTATCTCCCACTATTTTTTTTTTCAGCGAGAATAAAAAAAAAATAAAAAATGGCCCAGTATTACACACTAGGTTTTCTGTGGCACACAATCAGAGACAGATGCCACACACAGCACTGGCACAGAGGCAGACTTGCCAATCTTTATCTCCCACTATTTATTTTTTTTTTCAGGGAGAAAAAAAAATGGCCCAGTATTACACACTAGGTTTTCTGTGGCACACAATGAGAGACAGATGCCACACACAGCACTGGCACAGAGGCAGACTTGCCAATCTTTATCTCCCACTATTTATTTTTTTTTTTCAGGGAGAATAAAAAATAAATAAAAAATGGCCCAGTATTACACACTAGGTTTTCTGTGGCACACAATCAGAGACAGATGCCACACACAGCACTGGCACAGAGGCAGACTTGCCAATCTTTATCTACCACTTTTTTTTTTTTTTAGGGAGAAAAAAAAATGGCCCAGTATTACACACTAGGTTTTCTGTGGCACACAATGAGAGACAGATGCCACACACAGCACGGGCACAGAGGCAGACTTGCCAATCTTTATCTCCCACTATTTTTTTTTTTCAGGGAGAATAAAAAATAAATAAAAAATGGCCCAGTATTACACACTAGGTTTTCTGTGGCACACAATCAGAGACAGATGCCACACACAGCACTGGCACAGAGGCAGACTTGCCAATCTTTATCTCCCACTATTTTTTTTTTCAGCGAGAATAAAAAAAAAATAAAAAATGGCCCAGTATTACACACTAGGTTTTCTGTGGCACACAATCAGAGACAGATGCCACACACAGCACTGGCACAGAGGCAGACTTGCCAATCTTTATCTCCCACTATTTTTTTTTTTCAGGGAGAAAAAAAAATGGCCCAGTATTACACACTAGGTTTTCTGTGGCACACAATGAGAGACAGATGCCACACACAGCACTGGCACAGAGGCAGACTTGCCAATCTTTATCTCCCACTATTTATTTATTTTTTTCAGGGAGAATAAAAAATAAATAAAAAATGGCCCAGTATTACACACTAGGTTTTCTGTGGCACACAATCAGAGACAGATGCCACACACAGCACTGCCACAGAGGCAGACTTGCCAATCTTTATCTCCCACTATTTATTTATTTTTTTCAGGGAGAATAAAAAAAATGGCCAAGTATCACACACTAGGTTTTCTGTGGCACACAATGAGAGACAGATGCCACACACAGCACTGGCACAGAGGTAGACTTGCCAATCTTTATCTCCCACTATTTTTTTTTCAGGGAGAATAAAAAAAAAAATGGCCCAGTATTACACTCTAGGTTTTCTGTGGCACACAATCAGAGAAAGATGCCACACACAGCACTGGCACAGAGGCAGACTTGCCAATTTTTATCTCCCACTATTTATTTTTTTTCAGGGAGAATAAAAAAAAAATGGCCCAGTATTACACACTAGGTTTTCTGTGGCACACAATGAGAGACAGATGCCACACACAGCACTGGCACAGAGGCAGACTTGCCAATCTTTATCTCCCACTATTTTTTTTTTTCAGGGAGAATAAACAAAAAATGGCCCAGTATTACACACTAGGTTTTCTGTGGCACACAATGAGAGACAGATGCCACACACAGCACTGGCACAGAGGCAGACTTGCCAATCTTTATCTCCCACTATTTATATATTTTTTTCAGGGAGAATAAAAAAAAATGGCCCAGTATTACACACTAGGTTTTCTGTGGCACACAATGAGAGACAGATGCCACACACAGCACTGGCATAGAGGTAGACTTGCCAATCTTTATCTCCCACTATTTTTTTTTTCACGGAGAATAAAAAAAAATAAAAAATCGCCCAGTATTACACACTAGGTTTTCTGTGGCACACAATCAGAGACAGATGCCACACACAGCACTGGCACAGAGGCAGACTTGCCAATCTTTATCTCCCACTATTTATGTTTTTTTTCAGGGAGAAAAAAAAATGGCCCAGTATTACACACTAGGTTTTCTGTGGCACACAATGAGAGACAGATGCCACACACAGCACGGGCACAGAGGCAGACTTGCCAATCTTTATCTCCCACTATTTTTTTTTTCAGGGAGAATAAAAAATAAATAAAAAATGGCCCAGTATTACACACTAGGTTTTCTGTGGCACACAATCAGAGACAGATGCCACACACAGCACTGGCACAGAGGCAGACTTGCCAATCTTTATCTCCCACTATTTATTTATTTTTTTCAGGGAGAATAAAAAAAAATGGCCCAGTATCACACACTAGGATTTCTGTGGCACACAATCAGAGACAGATGCCACACACAGCACTGGCACAGAGGCAGACTTGCCAATCTTTATCTCCCACTATTTATTTTTTTTTCAGGGAGAAAAAAAAAATGGCCCAGTATTACACACTAGGTTTTCGGTGGCACACAATGAGAGACAGATGCCACACACAGCACTGGCACAGAGGCAGACTTGCCAATCTTTATCTCCCACTATTTATTTATTTTTTTCAGGGAGAATAAAAAATAAATAAAAAATGGCCCAGTATTACACACTAGGTTTTCTGTGGCACACAATCAGAGACAGATGCCACACACAGCACTGGCACAGAGGCAGACTTGCCAATCTTTATCTCCCACTATTTATTTTTTTTTCAGGGAGAAAAAAAAAATGGCCCAGTATTACACACTAGGTTTTCTGTGGCACACAATGAGAGACAGATGCCACACACAGCACGGGCACAGAGGCAGACTTGCCAATCTTTATCTCCCACTATTTTTTTTTCAGGGAGAATAAAAAATAAATAAAAAATGGCCCATTATTACACACTAGGTTTTCTGTGGCACACAATCAGAGACAGATGCCACACACAGCACTGGCACAGAGGCAGACTTGCCAATCTTTATCTCCCACTATTTATTTTTTTTTCAGGGAGAAAAAAAAATGGCCCAGTATTACACACTAGGTTTTCTGTGGCACACAATGAGAGACACATGCCACACACAGCACTGGCACAGAGGCAGACTTGCCAATCTTTATCTCCCACTATTTTTTTTTTCAGGGAGAATAAAAAATAAATAAAAAATGGCCCAGTTTTACACACTAGGTTTTCTGTGGCACACAATCAGAGACAGATGCCACACACAGCACTGGCACAGAGGCAGACTTGCCAATCTTTATCTCCCACTATTTTTTTTTTCAGCGAGAATAAAAAAAAAATAAAAAATGGCCCAGTATTACACACTAGGTTTTCTGTGGCACACAATCAGAGACAGATGCCACACACAGCACTGGCACAGAGGCAGACTTGCCAATCTTTATCTCCCACTATTTATTTTTTTTTTCAGGGAGAAAAAAAAATGGCCCAGTATTACACACTAGGTTTTCTGTGGCACACAATGAGAGACAGATGCCACACACAGCACTGGCACAGAGGCAGACTTGCCAATCTTTATCTCCCACTATTTATTTATTTTTTTCAGGGAGAATAAAAAATAAATAAAAAATGGCCCAGTATTACACACTAGGTTTTCTGTGGCACACAATCAGAGACAGATGCCACACACAGCACTGGCACAGAGGCAGACTTGCCAATCTTTATCTCCCACTATTTTTTTTTTTCAGGGAGAAAAAAAAATGGCCCAGTATTACACACTAGGTTTTCTGTGGCACACAATGAGAGACAGATGCCACACACAGCACGGGCACAGAGGCAGACTTGCCAATCTTTATCTCCCACTATTTATTTTTTTCAGGGAGAATAAAAAATAAATAAAAAATGGCCCAGTATTACACACTAGGTTTTCTGTGGCACACAATGAGAGACAGATGCCACACACAGCACTGGCACAGAGGCAGACTTGCCAATCTTTATCTCCCACTATTTATTTATTTTTTTCAGGGAGAATAAAAAATAAATAAAAAATGGCCCAGTATTACACACTAGGTTTTCTGTGGCACACAATCAGACACAGATGTCACACACAGCACTGGCACAGAGGCAGACTTGCCAATCTTTATCTCCCACTATTTTTTTTTTTTTCAGGGAGAAAAAAAAAATGGCCCAGTATTACACACTAGGTTTTCTGTGGCACACAATGAGAGACAGATGCCACACACAGCACTGGCACAGAGGCAGACTTGCCAATCTTTATCTCCCACTATTTTTTTTTTTTCAGGGAGAATAAAAAATAAATAAAAAATGGCCCATTATTACACACTAGGTTTTCTGTGGCACACAATCAGAGACAGATGCCACACACAGCACTGGCACAGAGGCAGACTTGCCAATCCTTATCTCCCACTATTTATTTTTTTTTCAGGGAGAAAAAAAAAATGGCCCAGTATTACACACTAGGTTTTCTGTGGCACACAATGAGAGACACATGCCACACACAGCACTGGCACAGAGGAAGACTTGCCAATCTTTATCTCCCACTATTTTCTTTTTTTTTTCAGGGAGAATAAAAAAAAAATGGCCCAGTATCACACACTAGGTTTTCTGTTGCACACAATGAGAGACAGATGCCACACACAGCACTGGCACAGAGGTAGACTTGCCAATCTTTATCTCCCACTATTTATTTTTTTTTTCAGCGAGAATAAAAAATAAAATAAAAAATGGCCCAGTATTACACACTAGGTTTTCTGTGGCACACAATCAGAGACAGATGCCACACACAGCACTGGCACAGAGGCAGACTTGCCAATCTTTATCTCCCACTATTTATTTTTTTTGTCAGGGAGGAAAAAAAAAGGCCCAGTATTACACACTAGGTTTTCTGTGGCACACAATGAGAGACAGATGCCACACACAGCACTGGCACAGAGGCAGACTTGCCAATCTTTATCTCCCACTATTTTTTTTTTCAGGGAGAATAAAAAATAAATAAAAAATGGCCCAGTTTTACACACTAGGTTTTCTGTGGCACACAATCAGAGACAGATGCCACACACAGCACTGGCACAGAGGCAGACTTGCCAATCTTTATCTCCCACTATTTTTTTTTTCAGCGAGAATAAAAAAAAAATAAAAAATGGCCCAGTATTACACACTAGGTTTTCTGTGGCACACAATCAGAGACAGATGCCACACACAGCACTGGCACAGAGGCAGACTTGCCAATCTTTATCTCCCACTATTTATTTTTTTTTTCAGGGAGAAAAAAAAATGGCCCAGTATTACACACTAGGTTTTCTGTGGCACACAATGAGAGACAGATGCCACACACAGCACTGGCACAGAGGCAGACTTGCCAATCTTTATCTCCCACTATTTATTTTTTTTTTTCAGGGAGAATAAAAAATAAATAAAAAATGGCCCAGTATTACACACTAGGTTTTCTGTGGCACACAATCAGAGACAGATGCCACACACAGCACTGGCACAGAGGCAGACTTGCCAATCTTTATCTCCCACTTTTTTTTTTTTTAGGGAGAAAAAAAAATGGCCCAGTATTACACACTAGGTTTTCTGTGGCACACAATGAGAGACAGATGCCACACACAGCACGGGCACAGAGGCAGACTTGCCAATCTTTATCTCCCACTATTTTTTTTTTTCAGGGAGAATAAAAAATAAATAAAAAATGGCCCAGTATTACACACTAGGTTTTCTGTGGCACACAATCAGAGACAGATGCCACACACAGCACTGGCACAGAGGCAGACTTGCCAATCTTTATCTCCCACTATTTTTTTTTTCAGCGAGAATAAAAAAAAAATAAAAAATGGCCCAGTATTACACACTAGGTTTTCTGTGGCACACAATCAGAGACAGATGCCACACACAGCACTGGCACAGAGGCAGACTTGCCAATCTTTATCTCCCACTATTTTTTTTTTTCAGGGAGAAAAAAAAATGGCCCAGTATTACACACTAGGTTTTCTGTGGCACACAATGAGAGACAGATGCCACACACAGCACTGGCACAGAGGCAGACTTGCCAATCTTTATCTCCCACTATTTATTTATTTTTTTCAGGGAGAATAAAAAATAAATAAAAAATGGCCCAGTATTACACACTAGGTTTTCTGTGGCACACAATCAGAGACAGATGCCACACACAGCACTGCCACAGAGGCAGACTTGCCAATCTTTATCTCCCACTATTTTTTTTTTCAGCGAGAATAAAAAAAAAATAAAAAATGGCCCAGTATTACACACTAGGTTTTCTGTGGCACACAATGAGAGACAGATGCCACACACAGCACTGGCACAGAGGCAGACTTGCCAATCTTTATCTCCCACTATTTTTTTTTTCAGGGAGAATAAAAAATAAATAAAAAATGGCCCAGTTTTACACACTAGGTTTTCTGTGGCACACAATCAGAGACAGATGCCACACACAGCACTGGCACAGAGGCAGACTTGCCAATCTTTATCTCCCACTATTTTTTTTTTCAGCGAGAATAAAAAAAAAATAAAAAATGGCCCAGTATTACACACTAGGTTTTCTGTGGCACACAATCAGAGACAGATGCCACACACAGCACTGGCACAGAGGCAGACTTGCCAATCTTTATCTCCCACTATTTATTTTTTTTTTCAGGGAGAAAAAAAAATGGCCCAGTATTACACACTAGGTTTTCTGTGGCACACAATGAGAGACAGATGCCACACACAGCACTGGCACAGAGGCAGACTTGCCAATCTTTATCTCCCACTATTTATTTTTTTTTTTCAGGGAGAATAAAAAATAAATAAAAAATGGCCCAGTATTACACACTAGGTTTTCTGTGGCACACAATCAGAGACAGATGCCACACACAGCACTGGCACAGAGGCAGACTTGCCAATCTTTATCTCCCACTTTTTTTTTTTTTTAGGGAGAAAAAAAAATGGCCCAGTATTACACACTAGGTTTTCTGTGGCACACAATGAGAGACAGATGCCACACACAGCACGGGCACAGAGGCAGACTTGCCAATCTTTATCTCCCACTATTTTTTTTTTTCAGGGAGAATAAAAAATAAATAAAAAATGGCCCAGTATTACACACTAGGTTTTCTGTGGCACACAATCAGAGACAGATGCCACACACAGCACTGGCACAGAGGCAGACTTGCCAATCTTTATCTCCCACTATTTTTTTTTTCAGCGAGAATAAAAAAAAAATAAAAAATGGCCCAGTATTACACACTAGGTTTTCTGTGGCACACAATCAGAGACAGATGCCACACACAGCACTGGCACAGAGGCAGACTTGCCAATCTTTATCTCCCACTATTTTTTTTTTTCAGGGAGAAAAAAAAATGGCCCAGTATTACACACTAGGTTTTCTGTGGCACACAATGAGAGACAGATGCCACACACAGCACTGGCACAGAGGCAGACTTGCCAATCTTTATCTCCCACTATTTATTTATTTTTTTCAGGGAGAATAAAAAATAAATAAAAAATGGCCCAGTATTACACACTAGGTTTTCTGTGGCACACAATCAGAGACAGATGCCACACACAGCACTGCCACAGAGGCAGACTTGCCAATCTTTATCTCCCACTATTTATTTATTTTTTTCAGGGAGAATAAAAAAAATGGCCAAGTATCACACACTAGGTTTTCTGTGGCACACAATGAGAGACAGATGCCACACACAGCACTGGCACAGAGGTAGACTTGCCAATCTTTATCTCCCACTATTTTTTTTTCAGGGAGAATAAAAAAAAAAATGGCCCAGTATTACACTCTAGGTTTTCTGTGGCACACAATCAGAGAAAGATGCCACACACAGCACTGGCACAGAGGCAGACTTGCCAATTTTTATCTCCCACTATTTATTTTTTTTCAGGGAGAATAAAAAAAAAATGGCCCAGTATTACACACTAGGTTTTCTGTGGCACACAATGAGAGACAGATGCCACACACAGCACTGGCACAGAGGCAGACTTGCCAATCTTTATCTCCCACTATTTTTTTTTTCAGGGAGAATAAACAAAAAATGGCCCAGTATTACACACTAGGTTTTCTGTGGCACACAATGAGAGACAGATGCCACACACAGCACTGGCACAGAGGCAGACTTGCCAATCTTTATCTCCCACTATTTATATATTTTTTTCAGGGAGAATAAAAAAAAATGGCCCAGTATTACACACTAGGTTTTCTGTGGCACACAATGAGAGACAGATGCCACACACAGCACTGGCATAGAGGTAGACTTGCCAATCTTTATCTCCCACTATTTTTTTTTTCACGGAGAATAAAAAAAAATAAAAAATCGCCCAGTATTACACACTAGGTTTTCTGTGGCACACAATCAGAGACAGATGCCACACACAGCACTGGCACAGAGGCAGACTTGCCAATCTTTATCTCCCACTATTTATGTTTTTTTTCAGGGAGAAAAAAAAATGGCCCAGTATTACACACTAGGTTTTCTGTGGCACACAATGAGAGACAGATGCCACACACAGCACGGGCACAGAGGCAGACTTGCCAATCTTTATCTCCCACTATTTTTTTTTTCAGGGAGAATAAAAAATAAATAAAAAATGGCCCAGTATTACACACTAGGTTTTCTGTGGCACACAATCAGAGACAGATGCCACACACAGCACTGGCACAGAGGCAGACTTGCCAATCTTTATCTCCCACTATTTATTTATTTTTTTCAGGGAGAATAAAAAAAAATGGCCCAGTATCACACACTAGGATTTCTGTGGCACACAATCAGAGACAGATGCCACACACAGCACTGGCACAGAGGCAGACTTGCCAATCTTTATCTCCCACTATTTATTTTTTTTTCAGGGAGAAAAAAAAAATGGCCCAGTATTACACACTAGGTTTTCGGTGGCACACAATGAGAGACAGATGCCACACACAGCACTGGCACAGAGGCAGACTTGCCAATCTTTATCTCCCACTATTTATTTATTTTTTTCAGGGAGAATAAAAAATAAATAAAAAATGGCCCAGTATTACACACTAGGTTTTCTGTGGCACACAATCAGAGACAGATGCCACACACAGCACTGGCACAGAGGCAGACTTGCCAATCTTTATCTCCCACTATTTATTTTTTTTTCAGGGAAAAAAAAAAAATGGCCCAGTATTACACACTAGGTTTTCTGTGGCACACAATGAGAGACAGATGCCACACACAGCACGGGCACAGAGGCAGACTTGCCAATCTTTATCTCCCACTATTTTTTTTTCAGGGAGAATAAAAAATAAATAAAAAATGGCCCATTATTACACACTAGGTTTTCTGTGGCACACAATCAGAGACAGATGCCACACACAGCACTGGCACAGAGGCAGACTTGCCAATCTTTATCTCCCACTATTTATTTTTTTTTCAGGGAGAAAAAAAAATGGCCCAGTATTACACACTAGGTTTTCTGTGGCACACAATGAGAGACACATGCCACACACAGCACTGGCACAGAGGCAGACTTGCCAATCTTTATCTCCCACTATTTTTTTTTTCAGGGAGAATAAAAAATAAATAAAAAATGGCCCAGTTTTACACACTAGGTTTTCTGTGGCACACAATCAGAGACAGATGCCACACACAGCACTGGCACAGAGGCAGACTTGCCAATCTTTATCTCCCACTATTTTTTTTTTCAGCGAGAATAAAAAAAAAATAAAAAATGGCCCAGTATTACACACTAGGTTTTCTGTGGCACACAATCAGAGACAGATGCCACACACAGCACTGGCACAGAGGCAGACTTGCCAATCTTTATCTCCCACTATTTATTTTTTTTTTCAGGGAGAAAAAAAAATGGCCCAGTATTACACACTAGGTTTTCTGTGGCACACAATGAGAGACAGATGCCACACACAGCACTGGCACAGAGGCAGACTTGCCAATCTTTATCTCCCACTATTTATTTATTTTTTTCAGGGAGAATAAAAAATAAATAAAAAATGGCCCAGTATTACACACTAGGTTTTCTGTGGCACACAATCAGAGACAGATGCCACACACAGCACTGGCACAGAGGCAGACTTGCCAATCTTTATCTCCCACTATTTTTTTTTTTCAGGGAGAAAAAAAAATGGCCCAGTATTACACACTAGGTTTTCTGTGGCACACAATGAGAGACAGATGCCACACACAGCACGGGCACAGAGGCAGACTTGCCAATCTTTATCTCCCACTATTTTTTTTTTTCAGGGAGAATAAAAAATAAATAAAAAATGGCCCAGTATTACACACTAGGTTTTCTGTGGCACACAATGAGAGACAGATGCCACACACAGCACTGGCACAGAGGCAGACTTGCCAATCTTTATCTCCCACTATTTATTTATTTTTTTCAGGGAGAATAAAAAATAAATAAAAAATGGCCCAGTATTACACACTAGGTTTTCTGTGGCACACAATCAGACACAGATGTCACACACAGCACTGGCACAGAGGCAGACTTGCCAATCTTTATCTCCCACTATTTTTTTTTTTTTCAGGGAGAAAAAAAAAATGGCCCAGTATTACACACTAGGTTTTCTGTGGCACACAATGAGAGACAGATGCCACACACAGCACTGGCACAGAGGCAGACTTGCCAATCTTTATCTCCCACTATTTTTTTTTTTTCAGGGAGAATAAAAAATAAATAAAAAATGGCCCAGTATTACACACTAGGTTTTCTGTGGCACACAATCAGAGACAGATGCCACACACAGCACTGGCACAGAGGCAGACTTGCCAATCTTTATCTCCCACTATTTATTTATTTTTTTCAGGGAGAATAAAAAACAATGGCCCAGTAGCACACACTAGGATTTTTGTGGCACACAATCAGAGACAGATGCCACACACAGCACTGGCACAGAGGCAGACTTGCCAATCTTTATCTCCCACTATTTTTTTTTTCAGGGAGAAAAAAAAATGGCCCAGTATTACACACTAGGTTTTCTGTGGCACACAATGAGAGACAGATGCCACACACAGCACTGGCACAGAGGCAGACTTGCCAATCTTTATCTCCCACTATTTATGTTTTTTTTCAGGGAGAAAAAAAAATGGCCCAGTATTACACACTAGGTTTTCTGTGGCACACAATGAGAGACAGATTCCACACACAGCACGGGCACAGAGGCAGACTTGCCAATCTTTATCTCCCACTATTTTTTTTTTCAGGGAGAATAAAAAATAAATAAAAAATGGCCCAGTATTACACACTAGGTTTTCTGTGGCACACAATCAGAGACAGATGCCACACACAGCACTGGCACAGAGGCAGACTTGCCAATCTTTATCTCCCACTATTTTTTTTTTCAGCGAGAATAAAAAATAAATAAAAAATGGCCCAGTATTACACACTAGGTTTTCTGTGGCACACAATCAGAGACAGATGCCACACACAACACTGGCACAGAGGCAGACTTGCCAATCTTTATCTCCCACTATTTATTTTTTTTTCAGGGAGAAAAAAAAAATGGCCCAGTATTACACACTAGGTTTTCTGTGGCACACAATCAGAGACAGATGCCACACACAGCACTGGCACAGAGGCAGACTTGCCAATCTTTATCTCCCACTATTTATTTATTTTTTTCAGGGAGAATAAAAAAAAATGGCCCAGTATCACACACTAGGATTTCTGTGGCACACAATCAGAGACAGATGCCACACACAGCACTGGCACAGAGGCAGACTTGCCAATCTTTATCTCCCACTATTTATTTTTTTTTCAGGGAGAAAAAAAAAATGGCCCAGTATTACACACTAGGTTTTCGGTGGCACACAATGAGAGACAGATGCCACACACAGCACTGGCACAGAGGCAGACTTGCCAATCTTTATCTCCCACTATTTATTTATTTTTTTCAGGGAGAATAAAAAATAAATAAAAAATGGCCCAGTATTACACACTAGGTTTTCTGTGGCACACAATCAGAGACAGATGCCACACACAGCACTGGCACAGAGGCAGACTTGCCAATCTTTATCTCCCACTATTTATTTTTTTTTCAGGGAGAAAAAAAAAATGGCCCAGTATTACACACTAGGTTTTCTGTGGCACACAATGAGAGACAGATGCCACACACAGCACGGGCACAGAGGCAGACTTGCCAATCTTTATATCCCACTATTTTTTTTTCAGGGAGAATAAAAAATAAATAAAAAATGGCCCATTATTACACACTAGGTTTTCTGTGGCACACAATCAGAGACAGATGCCACACACAGCACTGGCACAGAGGCAGACTTGCCAATCTTTATCTCCCACTATTTATTTTTTTTTCAGGGAGAAAAAAAAATGGCCCAGTATTACACACTAGGTTTTCTGTGGCACACAATGAGAGACACATGCCACACACAGCACTGGCACAGAGGCAGACTTGCCAATCTTTATCTCCCACTATTTTTTTTTTTTTCAGGGAGAATAAAAAAAAAATGGCCCAGTATCACACACTAGGTTTTCTGTTGCACACAATGAGAGACAGATGCCACACACAGCACTGGCACAGAGGTAGACTTGCCAATCTTTATCTCCCACTATTTATTTTTTTTTTCAGCGAGAATAAAAAATAAAATAAAAAATGGCCCAGTATTACACACTAGGTTTTCTGTGGCACACAATCAGAGACAGATGCCACACACAGCACTGGCACAGAGGCAGACTTGCCAATCTTTATCTCCCACTATTTATTTTTTTTGTCAGGGAGGAAAAAAAAGGCCCAGTATTACACACTAGGTTTTCTGTGGCACACAATGAGAGACAGATGCCACACACAGCACTGGCACAGAGGCAGACTTGCCAATCTTTATCTCCCACTATTTTTTTTTCAGGGAGAATAAAAAATAAATAAAAAATGGCCCAGTTTTACACACTAGGTTTTCTGTGGCACACAATCAGAGACAGATGCCACACACAGCACTGGCACAGAGGCAGACTTGCCAATCTTTATCTCCCACTATTTTTTTTTTCAGCGAGAATAAAAAAAAAATAAAAAATGGCCCAGTATTACACACTAGGTTTTCTGTGGCACACAATCAGAGACAGATGCCACACACAGCACTGGCACAGAGGCAGACTTGCCAATCTTTATCTCCCACTATTTATTTTTTTTTTCAGGGAGAAAAAAAAATGGCCCAGTATTACACACTAGGTTTTCTGTGGCACACAATGAGAGACAGATGCCACACACAGCACTGGCACAGAGGCAGACTTGCCAATCTTTATCTCCCACTATTTATTTATTTTTTTCAGGGAGAATAAAAAATAAATAAAAAATGGCCCAGTATTACACACTAGGTTTTCTGTGGCACACAATCAGAGACAGATGCCACACACAGCACTGGCACAGAGGCAGACTTGCCAATCTTTATCTCCCACTATTTTTTTTTTTCAGGGAGAAAAAAAAATGGCCCAGTATTACACACTAGGTTTTCTGTGGCACACAATGAGAGACAGATGCCACACACAGCACGGGCACAGAGGCAGACTTGCCAATCTTTATCTCCCACTATTTTTTTTTTCAGGGAGAATAAAAAATAAATAAAAAATGGCCCAGTATTACACACTAGGTTTTCTGTGGCACACAATCAGACACAGATGCCACACACAGCACTGGCACAGAGGCAGACTTGCCAATCTTTATCTCCCACTATTTATTTTTTTTTCAGGGAGAAAAAAAAAATGGCCCAGTATTACACACTAGGTTTTCTGTGGCACACAATGAGAGACAGATGCCACACACAGCACTGGCACAGAGGCAGACTTGCCAATCTTTATCTCCCACTATTTATTTATTTTTTTCAGGAAGAATAAAAAAAATGGCCCAGTATCACACACTAGGATTTTTGTGGCACACAATCAGAGACAGATGCCACACGCAGCACTGGCACAGAGGCAGACTTGCCAATCTTTATCTCCCACTATTTATTTTTTTTCCAGGGAGAAAAAAAATGGCCCAGTATTATACACTAGGTTTTCTGTGGCACACAATGAGAGACATATGCCACACACAGCACTGGCACAGAGGCAGACTTGCCAATCTTTATCTCCCACTATTTATTTATTTTTTTCAGGGAGAATAAAATATAAATAAAAAATGGCCCAGTATTACACACTAGGTTTTCTGTGGCACACAATCAGAGACAGATGCCACACACAGCACTGGCACAGAGGCAGACTTGCCAATCTTTATCTCCCACTATTTATTTTTTTTTCAGGGAGAAAAAAAAATGGCCCAGTATTACACACTAGGTTTTCTGTGGCACACAATGAGAGACAGATGCCACACACAGCACTGGCACAGAGGCAGACTTGCCAATCTTTATCTCCCACTATTTTTTTTTCAGGGAGAATAAAAAATAAATAAAAAATGGCCCAGTATTACACACTAGGTTTTCTGTGGCACACAATCAGAGACAGATGCCACACACAGCACTGCCACAGAGGCAGACTTGCCAATCTTTATCTCCCACTATTTATTTATTTTTTTCAGGGAGAATAAAAAAAATGGCCCAGTATCACACACTAGGTTTTCTGTGGCACACAATGAGAGACAGATGCCACACACAGCACTGGCACAGAGGTAGACTTGCCAATCTTTATCTCCCACTATTTTTTTTTCAGGGAGAATAAAAAAAAAAATGGCCCAGTATTACACTCTAGGTTTTCTGTGGCACACAATCAGAGAAAGATGCCACACACAGCACTGGCACAGAGGCAGACTTGCCAATTTTTATCTCCCACTATTTATTTTTTTTCAGGGAGAATAAAAAAAAAATGGCCCAGTATTACACACTAGGTTTTCTGTGGCACACAATGAGAGACAGATGCCACACACAGCACTGGCACAGAGGCAGACTTGCCAATCTTTATCTCCCACTATTTTTTTTTTCAGGGAGAATAAACAAAAAATGGCCCAGTATTACACACTAGGTTTTCTGTGGCACACAATGAGAGACAGATGCCACACACAGCACTGGCACAGAGGCAGACTTGCCAATCTTTATCTCCCACTATTTATATATTTTTTTCAGGGAGAATAAAAAAAAATGGCCAAGTATTACACACTAGGTTTTCTGTGGCACACAATGAGAGACAGATGCCACACACAGCACTGGCATAGAGGTAGACTTGCCAATCTTTATCTCCCACTATTTTTTTTTTCAGGGAGAATAAAAAAAAATAAAAAATCGCCCAGTATTACACACTAGGTTTTCTGTGGCACACAATCAGAGACAGATGCCACACACAGCACTGGCACAGAGGCAGACTTGCCAATCTTTATCTCCCACTATTTATGTTTTTTTTCAGGGAGAAAAAAAAAATGGCCCAGTATTACACACTAGGTTTTCTGTGGCACACAATGAGAGACAGATGCCACACACAGCACGGGCACAGAGGCAGACTTGCCAATCTTTATCTCCCACTATTTTTTTTTTTCAGGGAGAATAAAAAATAAATAAAAAATGGCCCAGTATTACACACTAGGTTTTCTGTGGCACACAATCAGAGACAGATGCCACACACAGCACTGGCACAGAGGCAGACTTGCCAATCTTTATCTCCCACTATTTTTTTTTTCAGCGAGAATAAAAAAAAAATAAAAAATGGCCCAGTATTACACACTAGGTTTTCTGTGGCACACAATCAGAGACAGATGCCACACACAGCACTGGCACAGAGGCAGACTTGCCAATCTTTATCTCCCACTATTTATTTATTTTTTTCAGGGAGAATAAAAAATAAATAAAAAATGGCCCAGTATTACACACTAGGTTTTCTGTGGCACACAATCAGAGACAGATGCCACACACAACACTGGCACAGAGGCAGACTTGCCAATCTTTATCTCCCACTATTTATTTTTTTTTCAGGGAGAAAAAAAAAATGGCCCAGTATTACACACTAGGTTTTCTGTGGCACACAATGAGAGACAGATGCCACACACAGCACTGGCACAGAGGCAGACTTGCCAATCTTTATCTCCCACTATTTTTTTTTTTCAGGGAGAATAAAAAATAAATAAAAAATGGCCCAGTATTACACACTAGGTTTTCTGTGGCACACAATCAGAGACAGATGCCACACACAGCACTGGCACAGAGGCAGACTTGCCAATCTTTATCTCCCACTATTTATTTATTTTTTTCAGGGAGAATAAAAAAAAATGGCCCAGTATCACACACTAGGATTTCTGTGGCACACAATCAGAGACAGATGCCACACACAGCACTGGCACAGAGGCAGACTTGCCAATCTTTATCTCCCACTATTTATTTTTTTTTCAGGGAGAAAAAAAAAATGGCCCAGTATTACACACTAGGTTTTCGGTGGCACACAATGAGAGACAGATGCCACACACAGCACTGGCACAGAGGCAGACTTGCCAATCTTTATCTCCCACTATTTATTTATTTTTTTCAGGGAGAATAAAAAATAAATAAAAAATGGCCCAGTATTACACACTAGGTTTTCTGTGGCACACAATCAGAGACAGATGCCACACACAGCACTGGCACAGAGGCAGACTTGCCAATCTTTATCTCCCACTATTTATTTTTTTTCAGGGAGAAAAAAAAGTGGCCCAGTATTACACACTAGGTTTTCTGTGGCACACAATGAGACAGATGCCACACACAGCACTGGCACAGAGGCAGACTTGCCAATCTTTATGTCACACTATTTTTTTTTTCAGGGAGAATAAAAAATAAATAAAAAATGGCCCAGTATTACACACTAGGTTTTCTGTGGCACACAATCAGAGACAGATGCCACACACAGCACTGGCACAGAGGCAGACTTGCCAATCTTTATCTCCCACTATTTATTTATTTTTTTCAGGGAGAATAAAAAAAAATGGCCCAGTATCACACACTAGGTTTTCTGTGGCACACAATGAGAGACAGATGCCACACACAGCACTGGCACAGAGGTAGACTTGCCAATCTTTATCTCCCACTATTTTTTTTTTCAGGGAGAATAAAAAAAAAAAAAATGGCCCAGTATTACACACTAGGTTTTCTGTGGCACACAATCAGAGACAGATGCCACACACAGCACTGTCACAGAGGCAGACTTGCCAATTTTTATCTCCCACTATTTATTTTTTTTCAGGGAGAATAAAAAAAAATGGCCCAGTATTACACACTAGGTTTTCTGTGGCACACAATGAGAGACACATGCCACACACAGCACTGGCACAGAGGTAGACTTGCCAATCTTTATCTCCCACTATTTTTTTTTTCAGGGAGAATAAAAAAAAATAAAAAATGGCCCAGTATTACACACTAGGTTTTCTGTGGCACACAATCAGAGACAGATGCCACACACAGCACGGGCACAGAGGCAGACTTGCCAATCTTTATCTCCCACTATTATTTTTTTTTTTCAGGGAGAAAAAAAAATGGCCCAGTTTTACACACTAGGTTTTCTGTGGCACACAATGAGAGACAGATGCCACACACAGCACTGGCACAGAGGTAGACTTGCCAATCTTTATCTCCCACTATTTTTTTTTTTCAGGGAGAATAAAAAATAAATAAAAAATGGCCCAGTATTACACACTAGGATTTCTGTGGCACACAATCAGAGACAGATGCCACACACAGCACTGGCACAGAGGCAGACTTGCCAATCTTTATCTCCCACTATTTATTTTTTTTTCAGGGAGAAAAAAAAATGGCCCAGTATTACACACTAGGTTTTCTGCGGCACACAATGAGAGACAGATGCCACACACAGCACTGGCACAGAGGCAGACTTGCCAATCTTTATCTCCCACTATTTATTTATTTTTTTCAGGGAGAATTAAAAAAAATGGCCCAGTATCACACACTAGGTTTTCTGTGGCACACAATGAGAGACAGATGCCACACACAGCACTGGCACAGAGGTAGACTTGCCAATTTTTATCTCCCACATTTTTTTTTCAGGGAGAATAAAAAAAAATAAAAAATGGCCCAGTATTACACACTAGGTTTTCTGTGGCACACAATGAGAGACAGATGCCACACACAGCACTGGCACAGAGGCAGACTTGCCAATCTTTATCTCCCACTATTTATTTATTTTTTTCAGGGAGAATAAAAAAAAATGGCCCAGTATCACACACTAGGTTTTCTGTGGCACACAATGAGAGACAGATGCCACACACAGCACTGGCACAGAGGTAGACTTGCCAATCTTTATCTCCCACTATTTATTTATTTTTTCAGGGAGAATGAAAAAAAAATAAAAAATGGCCCAGTATTACACACTAGGTTTTCTGTGGCTCACAATCAGAGACAGATGCCACACACAGCACTGGCACAGAGGCAGACTTGCCAATCTTTATCTCCCACTATTTTTTTTTTTCAGCGAGAATAAAAAAAAAATAAAAAATGGCCCAGTATTACACACTAGGTTTTCTGTGGCACACAATCAGAGACAGATGCCACACACAGCACTGGCACAGAGGCAGACTTGCCAATCTTTATCTCCCACTATTTATTTTTTTTCAGGGAGAAAAAAAAATGGCCCAGTATTACACACTAGGTTTTCTGTGGCACACAATCAGAGACAGATGCCACACACAGCACTGGCACAGAGGCAGACTTGCCAATCTTTATCTCCCACTATTTATTTATTTTTTTCAGGGAGAATAAAAAATAAATAAAAAATGGCCCAGTATTACACACTAGGTTTTCTGTGGCACACAATCAGAGACAGATGCCACACACAACACTGGCACAGAGGCAGACTTGCCAATCTTTATCTCCCACTATTTATTTTTTTTTCAGGGAGAAAAAAAAAATGGCCCAGTATTACACACTAGGTTTTCTGTGGCACACAATGAGAGACAGATGCCACACACAGCACTGGCACAGAGGCAGACTTGCCAATCTTTATCTCCCACTATTTTTTTTTTTTTTCAGGGAGAATAAAAAATAAATAAAAAATGGCCCAGTATTACACACTAGGTTTTCTGTGGCACACAATCAGAGACAGATGCCACACACAGCACTGGCACAGAGGCAGACTTGCCAATTTTTATCTCCCACTATTTATTTATTTTTTTCAGGGAGAATAAAAAAAAATGGCCCAGTATCACACACTAGGATTTCTGTGGCACACAATCAGAGACAGATGCCACACACAGCACTGGCACAGAGGCAGACTTGCCAATCTTTATCTCCCACTATTTTTTTTTTTTCAGGGAGAAAAAAAAAATGGCCCAGTATTACACACTAGGTTTTCGGTGGCACACAATGAGAGACAGATGCCACACACAGCACTGGCACAGAGGCAGACTTGCCAATCTTTATCTCCCACTATTTATTTATTTTTTTCAGGGAGAATATAAAATAAATAAAAAATGGCCCAGTATTACACACTAGGTTTTCTGTGGCACACAATCAGAGACAGATGCCACACACAGCACTGGCACAGAGGCAGACTTGCCAATCTTTATCTCCCACTATTTATTTATTTTTTTCAGGGAGAATAAAAAAAAATGGCCCAGTATCACACACTAGGTTTTCTGTGGCACACAATGAGAGACAGATGCCACACACAGCACTGGCACAGAGGTAGACTTGCCAATCTTTATCTCCCACTATTTTTTTTTTTCAGGGAGAATAAAAAAAAAAAAAAATGGCCCAGTATTACACACTAGGTTTTCTGTGGCACACAATCAGAGACAGATGCCACACACAGCACTGGCACAGAGGCAGACTTGCCAATCTTTATCTCCCACTATTTTTTTTTTTTCAGGGAGAAAAAAAAAATGGCCCAGTATTACACACTAGGTTTTCGGTGGCACACAATGAGAGACAGATGCCACACACAGCACTGGCACAGAGGCAGACTTGCCAATCTTTATCTCCCACTATTTATTTATTTTTTTCAGGGAGAATATAAAATAAATAAAAAATGGCCCAGTATTACACACTAGGTTTTCTGTGGCACACAATCAGAGACAGATGCCACACACAGCACTGGCACAGAGGCAGACTTGCCAATCTTTATCTCCCACTATTTATTTATTTTTTTCAGGGAGAATAAAAAAAAATGGCCCAGTATCACACACTAGGTTTTCTGTGGCACACAATGAGAGACAGATGCCACACACAGCACTGGCACAGAGGTAGACTTGCCAATCTTTATCTCCCACTATTTTTTTTTTTCAGGGAGAATAAAAAAAAAAAAAATGGCCCAGTATTACACACTAGGTTTTCTGTGGCACACAATCAGAGACAGATGCCACACACAGCACTGGCACAGAGGCAGACTTGCCAATTTTTATCTCCCACTATTTATTTTTTTTCAGGGAGAATAAAAAAAAATGGCCCAGTATTACACACTAGGTTTTCTGTGGCACACAATGAGAGACACATGCCACACACAGCACTGGCACAGAGGTAGACTTGCCAATCTTTATCTCCCACTATTTTTTTTTTCAGGGAGAATAAAAAAAAATAAAAAATGGCCCAGTATTACACACTAGGTTTTCTGTGGCACACAATCAGAGACAGATGCCACACACAGCACGGGCACAGAGGCAGACTTGCCAATCTTTATCTCCCACTATTATTTTTTTTTTTCAGGGAGAAAAAAAAATGGCCCAGTTTTACACACTAGGTTTTCTGTGGCACACAATGAGAGGCAGATGCCACACACAGCACTGGCACAGAGGTAGACTTGCCAATCTTTATCTCCCACTATTTTTTTTTTTCAGGGAGAATAAAAAATAAATAAAAAATGGCCCAGTATTACACACTAGGATTTCTGTGGCACACAATCAGAGACAGATGCCACACACAGCACTGGCACAGAGGCAGACTTGCCAATCTTTATCTCCCACTATTTATTTTTTTTTCAGGGAGAAAAAAAAATGGCCCAGTATTACACACTAGGTTTTCTGCGGCACACAATGAGAGACAGATGCCACACACAGCACTGGCACAGAGGCAGACTTGCCAATCTTTATCTCCCACTATTTATTTATTTTTTTCAGGGAGAATTAAAAAAAATGGCCCAGTATCACACACTAGGTTTTCTGTGGCACACAATGAGAGACAGATGCCACACACAGCACTGGCACAGAGGTAGACTTGCCAATTTTTATCTCCCACATTTTTTTTTTCAGGGAGAATAAAAAAAAATAAAAAATGGCCCAGTATTACACACTAGGTTTTCTGTGGCACACAATGAGAGACAGATGCCACACACAGCACTGGCACAGAGGCAGACTTGCCAATCTTTATCTCCCACTATTTATTTATTTTTTTCAGGGAGAATAAAAAAAAATGGCCCAGTATCACACACTAGGTTTTCTGTGGCACACAATGAGAGACAGATGCCACACACAGCACTGGCACAGAGGTAGACTTGCCAATCTTTATCTCCCACTATTTATTTATTTTTTCAGGGAGAATGAAAAAAAAAATAAAAAATGGCCCAGTATTACACACTAGGTTTTCTGTGGCACACAATCAGAGACAGATGCCACACACAGCACGGGCACAGAGGCAGACTTGCCAATCTTTATCTCCCACTATTATTTTTTTTTTCAGGGAGAAAAAAAAATGGCCCAGTTTTACACACTAGGTTTTCTGTGGCACACAATGAGAGACAGATGCCACACACAGCACTGGCACAGAGGTAGACTTGCCAATCTTTATCTCCCACTATTTTTTTTTTTCAGGGAGAATAAAAAATAAATAAAAAATGGCCCAGTATTACACACTAGGATTTCTGTGGCACACAATCAGAGACAGATGCCACACACAGCACTGGCACAGAGGCAGACTTGCCAATCTTTATCTCCCACTATTTATTTTTTTTTCAGGGAGAAAAAAAAATGGCCCAGTATTACACACTAGGTTTTCTGCGGCACACAATGAGAGACAGATGCCACACACAGCACTGGCACAGAGGCAGACTTGCCAATCTTTATCTCCCACTATTTATTTATTTTTTTCAGGGAGAATTAAAAAAAATGGCCCAGTATCACACACTAGGTTTTCTGTGGCACACAATGAGAGACAGATGCCACACACAGCACTGGCACAGAGGTAGACTTGCCAATTTTTATCTCCCACATTTTTTTTTCAGGGAGAATAAAAAAAAATAAAAAATGGCCCAGTATTACACACTAGGTTTTCTGTGGCACACAATGAGAGACAGATGCCACACACAGCACTGGCACAGAGGCAGACTTGCCAATCTTTATCTCCCACTATTTATTTTTTTTTTTCAGGGAGAATAAAAAAAAATGGCCCAGTATCACACACTAGGTTTTCTGTGGCACACAATGAGAGACAGATGCCACACACAGCACTGGCACAGAGGTAGACTTGCCAATCTTTATCTCCCACTATTTATTTATTTTTTCAGGGAGAATGAAAAAAAAAAAAAAATGGCCCAGTATTACACACTAGGTTTTCTGTGGCACACAATGAGAGACAGATGCCACACACAGCACTGGCACAGAGGCAGACTTGCCAATCTTTATCTCCCACTATTTATTTATTTTTTTCAGGGAGAATAAAAAATAAATAAAAAATGGCCCAGTATTACACACTAGGTTTTCTGTGGCACACAATCAGAGACAGATGCCACACACAGCACTGGCACAGAGGCAGACTTGCCAGTCTTTATCTCCCACTATTAATTTTTTTTTCAGGGAGAAAAAAAAATGGCCCAGTTTTACACACTAGGTTTTCTGTGGCACACAATCAGAGACAGATGCCACACACAGCACTGGCACAGAGGCAGACTTGCCAATCTTTATCTCCCACTATTTTTTTTTTTTTCAGGGAGAATAAAAAATAAATAAAAAATGGCCCAGCATTACACACTAGGTTTTCTGTGGCACACAATCAGAGACAGATGCCACACACAGCACTGGCACAGAGGCAGACTTGCCAATCTTTATCTCCCACTATTTTTTTTTTTTCAGGGATAAAAAAAATTGCCCAGTATTACACACTAGGTTTTCTGTGGCACACAATGAGAGACAGATGCCACACACAGCACTGGCACAGAGGCAGACTTGCCAATCTTTATCTCCCACTATTTATTTTTTTTTCAGGGAGAAAAAAAAATGGCCCAGTATTACACACTAGGTTTTCTGTGGCACACAATGAGAGACAGATGCCACACACAGCACTGGCACAGAGGCAGACTTGCCAATCTTTATCTCCCACTATTTATTTATTTTTTTCAGGGAGAATTAAAAAAAATGGCCCAGTATCACACACTAGGTTTTCTGTGGCACACAATGAGAGACAGATGCCACACACAGCACTGGCACAGAGGCAGACTTGCCAATCTTTATCTCCCACATTTCTTTTTTTTCAGGACAGACCCTGAATATCCATATGTACACCTGAGTCCTGAACCACCCAGAGGTCAAGGGGAAAAGAAAGACAAAACACACTGCAGAGAAAAAAAAGTGGTCTCAGAACTTCTCTTATCCCTCTTTTGAGATGCATTAACACTTGTTGGCCTGCTGTACTGTTATGATGGCCTGGTGGTTAGGAGCACCCAGAAAGACCTGATGGTTAAACTGGAAATCGGGACGAGCTCTGGGGAGTGGGAGCTCTGCTGACCGCAAACCCTAATCCTATCACACAAACACTAGAAATAGCCGTGGAGCGTACCTAACTCTCCCTAGACGCCTCTTCACAGCCTAAGAGCTAACTACCCCTAAAGATAGGAAATAAGCCTTACCTTGCCTCAGAGAAATTCCCCAAAGGAAAAGGCAGCCCCCACAAATATTGACGGTGAGTTAAGAGGAAAGTCACAAACATAGGAATGAAACAGGTATTAGCAAAGGAGGCCAGTCTTCACTAGATAGGCAGAGGATAGTAAAGGGATCTATGCAGTCAGCACAAAAAAACTACAAAAACCATGCAGAGTGTGCAAAAAGCCCTCCACACCGACTCACGGTGTGGAGGTGCAACCCTGCGCCCCCAGAGCTTCCAGCTAGCAAGGAAATATCATGAAAGCAAGCTGGACAGAACTTAGCATGTACTAAGAAATATATTCAGAACACAATGAACAATAGATGAGCTAGCAGTGACTTAGCTTCTGCTGGAACAGTCAGGTCACCAGAGAAATCCAAGAGAGATCTGAACCAGTACTGATACATTGACAGCAGGCATGAGGTAAAGATCTGAGTGGAGTTAAATAGAGAAGCCAGCCTAGCGATAAACGAGGGCAGCTGGGAAAGCCAACCTCAAGGATCAGCAGTACCACTCAAAGCCACCAGAGGGAGTCCAAGGACCGAACTCACTGAAGTACCATTCATGGCCACAGGAGGGAGTCCAAGAACAGAATTCGCAACAGTACCCCCCCTTGAGGAGGGGTCACCGAACCCTCACCAGGGCCCCCAGGCCGATCAGGACGAGCCAAATGAAAGGCACGAACCAAATCGGTAGCATGGACATCGGAGGCAACAACCCAGGAATTATCCTCCTGACCATATCCCTTCCACTTGACCAGGTACTGAAGTTTCCGTCTCGAAACACGAGTATCTAAAATCTTCTCTACCACATACTCCAACTCCCCCTCGACCAACACTGGAGCAGGAGGGTCAACGGAGGGAACCATAGGCGCCACATATCTCCGCAACAACGACTTATGGAACACATTATGGATGGCAAAAGAAGCTGGAAGGGCCAAACGAAACGACACAGGGTTAAGAATTTCAGAAATCTTATAAGGACCAATGAAACGAGGCTTAAACTTAGAAGAAGAAACCTTCATAGGAACAAAACGAGATGACAACCAAACCAAATCCCCAACACGAAGTCGGGGACCAACACAGCGACGGCGGTTAGCGAAACGTTGAGCTTTCTCCTGGGACAATGTCAAATTGTCCACTACGTGAGTCCAAATTTGCTGCAACCTGTCCACCACAGAATCCACGCCAGGACAGTCCGAAGGCTCAACCTGCCCCAAAGAAAAACGAGGATGAAAACCAGAATTGCAAAAAAAAGGCGAAACCAAAGTAGCCGAACTGGCCCGATTATTCAGGGCGAACTCAGCCAATGGCAAGAAGGTCACCCAATCATCCTGATCAGCAGAAACAAAGCATCTCAGATAGGTTTCCAAGGTCTGATTGGTTTGTTCAGTTTGGCCATTTGTCTGAGGATGGAAAGCCGAAGAAAAAGGCAAATCAATGCCCATCTTAGCACAAAAGGACCGCCAAAACCTCGAAACAAACTGGGAACCTCTGTCCGACACAATGTTCTCCGGAATACCATGCAAACAAACCACATGCTGGAAAAATAATGGAACCAAATCAGAGGAAGAAGGCAATTTAGGCAAGGGTACCAATTGGACCATCTTAGAGAAGCGATCACAAACCACCCAGATGACAGACATCCTTTGAGAGACAGGAAGATCTGAAATAAAATCCATGGAAACATGCGTCCAGGGCCTTTTTGGGACCGGCAAGGGCAAAAGCAACCCACTGGCACGAGAACAACAGGGCATAGCCCGATCACAAGTCCCACAGGACTGAACGAAAGAACGCACATCCCGTGACAAGGAAGGCCACCAAAAGGATCTAGCCACCAAATCTCTGGTACCAAAAATACCAGGATGACCAGCCAACACCGAACAATGAACCTCAGAGATAACTCTGCTAGTCCATCTATCAGGGACAAACAATTTCTCCGCTGGACAACGGTCAGGTCTATCAGCCAGAAACTCCTGCAGCACCCACCGCAAATCAGGGGAGATGGCAGACAGAATCACCCCCTCTTTGAGAACACCAGCCGGCTCAGGGATTCCCGGAGAATCAGGCACAAAACTCCTTGAAAGGGCATCAGCCTTCACATTCTTAGAACCCGGAAGGTATGAAACCACAAAATCGAAACGGGAGAAAAACAGCGACCATCGAGCCTGTCTAGGATTTAACCGTTTGGCAGACTCGAGATAAGTCAGATTCTTGTGATCCGTTAAGACCACCACGCGATGTTTGGCTCCCTCAAGCCAATGACGCCACTCCTCAAATGCCCACTTCATAGCCAACAATTCCCGATTGCCAACATCATAATTATGCTCAGCAGGCGAAAACTTTCTAGAAAAGAAGGCACATGGCTTCATCACAGAGCCATCAGAACTTCTTTGAGACAAAACAGCCCCTGCTCCAATCTCAGAAGCATCAACCTCGACCTGAAAAGGGACCGAAACATCTGGCTGACACTACACAGGGGCCGAAGAGAAACAACGTTTCAACTCCTGAAAAGCCTCAACGGCCGTAGCGGACCAATTCACGACATCAGCACCTTTCTTGGTCAAATCAGTCAACGGTTTAACAACACTAGAAAAATTAGCGATGAAGCGACGGTAAAAATTAGAAAAACCCAGGAATTTCTGAAGGCTCTTCACAGATGTAGGCTGAGTTCAATCATAAATGGCCTGAACTTTAACAGGATCCATCTCGATAGTAGAAGGGGAAAAAATGAAGCCCAAAAAGGAAACCTTCTGAACTCCGAAGAGACATTTAGACCCCTTCACAAACAAGGAATTAGCACGAAGGACCTGGAATACCATTCTGACCTGCTTCACATGAGACTCCCAATCATCCGAAAAGACCAAAATATCATCCAGATATACAATCATGAATCTATCCAGATACCTTCGGAAGATGTCATGCATAAAGGACTGAAACACAGATGGAGCATTAGAAAGTCCGAATGGCATCACCAAGTACTCAAAATGGCCCTCGGGCGTATTAAATGCTGTTTTCCATTCATCGCCCTGTTTAATAAGCACAAGGTTATACGCCCCTCGAAGATCTATCTTGGTGAACCAACTAGCCCCCTTAATCCGAGCAAACAAATCAGACAGTAGAGGCAAAGGGTACTGAAATTTGACCGTGATTTTATTGAGAAGGCGGTAATCTATACAGGGTCTCAGAGAACCATCCTTCTTGGCCACAAAAAAGAACCCTGCTCCCAACAGTGACGACGACGGGCGAATATGCCCTTTCTCCTAGGACTCCTTTATATAACTTCGCATAGCGGCGTGTTCTGGCACAGACAAATTGAAAAGTCGGCCATTAGGAAACTTACTACCAGGAATCAAATTGATAGCACAATCACAATCCCTATGAGGAGGTAGGGCACTGGATTTGGGCTCATCAAATACATCCTGGTAATCTGACAGAAACTCAGGAACTTCAGCAGGAGTGGAAGAAGAAATTGACAACAACGGAACGTCACCACGTACCCCTTGGCAACCCCAACTAGACACAGACATTGATTTCCAATCCAGTACTGGATTATGAACCTGCAGCCATGGCAAACTCAACACGACCACATCATGCAAATTATGCAACACCAAAAAGCTAATATCTTCCTGATGTGCAGGAGCCATGCACATGGTCAACTGAGTCCAGTACTGAGGTTTATTCTTGGCCAAAGGCGTAGCATCAATTCCCCTTAAAGGAATAGGATACTGCAAGGGCTCCAAGAAAAAACCACAGCGCCTGGCAAACTCCAAGTCCATCAAATTCAGGGCAGCGCCCGAATCCACAAATGCCATAACAGAGTAGGACGACAAAGAGTAAATCAGAGTAACGGACAAAAGAAATTTAGGCTGTACTGTACCAATAGTGACCGACCTAGCGAACCGCTTAGTGCGCTTTGGACAATCAGAGATAGCATGAGTGGAGTCACCACAATAAAAACACAGCCCATTCTGACGTCTGTGTTCTTGCCGTTCAGCTCTGGTCAAAGTCCTGTCACATTGCATAGGCTCAGGCCTCTGCTCAGAGGACACCGCCAAATGGTGCACAATTTTGCGCTCACGCAAGCGCCGATCGATCTGAATGGCCAAGGACATTGATTCATTCAGACCAGCAGGTGTGGGGAACCCCACCATAACATCCTTAAGGGCTTCAGAAAGACCCTTTCTGAAAATTGCTGCCAGGGCACACTCATTCCATTGAGTAAGCACAGACCACTTTCTAAACTTCTGGCAATATACCTCCGCTTCATCCTGACCCTGACACAAAGCCAGCAAGATTTTCTCTGCCTGATCCACAGAATTAGGTTCGTCATAAAGCAGTCCAAGCACCAGAAAAAACGCATCTACATTAAGCAGTGCAGGATCTCCTGGCGCAAGGGAGAATGCCCAGTCTTGAGGGTTGCCACGTAACAAAGAAATAATGATTTTTACTTGCTGAATGGGGTCACCAGAGGAGCGGGGTTTCAAAGCAAGAAACAGTCTACAATTATTTTTGAAATTCAGAAACTTAGATCTATCCCCAGAAAACAAATCAGGAATTGGAATTCTAGGCTCTAACATCGGATTCTGAACTACATAATCTTGAATGCTTTGTACCCTTGCAGCGAGTTGATCGACACAAGAGGACAGACCCTGAATATTCATATGTACACCTGAGTCCTGAACCACCCAGAGGTCAAGGGGAAAAGAAAGACAAAACACACTGCAGAGAAAAAAAAATGGTCTCAGAACTTCTCTTATCCCTCTTTTGAGATGCATTAACACTTGTTGGCCTGCTGTACTGTTATGATGGCCTGGTGGTTAGGAGCACCCAGAAAGACCTGATGGTTAAACTGGAAATCGGGACGAGCTCTCGGGAGTGGGAGCTCTGCTGACCGCAAACCCTAATCCTATCACACAAACACTAGAAATAGCCGTGGAGCGTACCTAACTCTCCCTAGACGCCTCTTCACAGCCTAAGAGCTAACTACCCCTAAAGATAGGAAATAAGTCTTACCTTGCCTCAGAGAAATTCCCCAAAGGAAAAGGCAGCCCCCACAAATATTGACGGTGAGTTAAGTGGAAAGTCACAAACACAGGAATGAAACAGGTATTAGCAAAGGAGGCCAGTCTTCACTAGATAGGCAGAGGATAGTAAAGGGATCTATGCGGTCAGCACAAAAAACTACAAAAACCACGCAGAGTGTGCAAAAAGCCCTCCACACCGACTCACGGTGTGGAGGTGCAACCCTGCGCCCCCAGAGCTTCCAGCTAGCAAGGAAATATCATGAAAGCAAGCTGGACAGAACTTAGCATGTACTAAGAAATATATTCAGAACACAATGAACAATAAATGAGCTAGCAGTGACTTAGCTTCTGCTGGAACAGTCAGGTCACCAGAGAAATCCAAGAGAGATCTGAACCAGTACTGATACATTGACAGCAGGCATGAGGTAACGATCTGAGTGGAGTTAAATAAAGAAGCCAGCCTAGCGATAAATGAGGGCAGCTGGGAAAGCCAACCTCAAGGATCAGCAGTACCACTCAAAGCCACCAGAGGGAGTCCAAGGACCGAACTCACTGAAGTACCATTCATGACCACAGGAGGGAGTCCAAGAATGGAATTCACAACAGTTCTCTCCCTCTACTAACCTACCCTTGCCTGACATTGCCATCTCCGTGTGCGGTTCAATCATTACTCCAGAGCAACATGCCCGCTGCCTTGGGGTCATCCTTGATTCCGAGCTTTCATTCACCCCCCACATCCAATCACTGGCTCGCTCATCTTATCTGCATCTCAAAAACATTTCTAGAATTCGCCCTATTCTTACTTTTGACTCTGCAAAAACTCTTACTGTTTCTCTTATTCATTCCCGTCTGGACTATTGTAACTCTCTACTAATCGGCCTGCCTCTTACCAAACTCTCCCTGCTCCAATCTGTCCTGAATGCTGCTGCCAGGATCATATTCCTCACCAACCGTTACACCGATGCCTCTACCTTGTGCCAGTCATTACACTGGCTACCCATCCACTCCAGAATCCAGTACAAAACTACTACCCTCATCCACAAAGCACTCCATGGCTCAGCACCACCCTACATCTCCTCTCTGGTCTCAGTCTACCACCCTACCCGTGCCCTCCGCTCCGCTAATGACCTCAGGTTAGCATCCTCAATAATCAGAACCTCCCACTCCCGTCTCCAAGACTTTACACGTGCTGCGCCGATTCTTTGGAATGCACTACCTAGGTTAATACGATTAATCCCCAATCCCCAGTTTTAAGGGTGCCCTAAAAACGCACTTGTTCAGACTGGCCTACCACCTCAACGCATTAACCTAACTATCCCTGTGTGGCCTATTAAAAATAGAAAAAAAAAAAAAACACAATCAGGTTCCTTGCATCATGTTCTCATACACTTTATGCAGTTAATAGCCCTCTGTGTCTGTACTGCTACATACTTAGGCTGTTAACTGGCTCATGCAGCTTTACATGAACACCCGAGCCTTACACTATGGCTGGTCCAAATAACTAAAGCAATTGTTACCATCCACCTCTCGTGTCTCCCCTTTTCCTCATAGTTTGTAAGCTTGCGAGCAGGGCCCTCATTCCTCCTGGTATCTATTTTGAACTGTGATTTCTGTTATGCTGTAATGTCTATTGTCTGTACAAGTCCCCTCTATAAGTTGTAAAGCGCTGCGGAATATGTTGGCGCTATATAAATAAAAATTATTATTATTATTATTCTCTAAGATGGTGGGGACTGAGATCTATGTCATCACGCTGCCCACACTCTGCGTCCACCTTCATTGGCTGAGAAATGGCGCTTTTAGCGTCATTGAAACGCGACTTTGGCGCGAAAGTCGCGTACAGCATGGCCGACAACACACAGGGATCGGGTCGGGTTTCATGAGACGCCGACTTTGCCAAAAGTCGGCGACTTATGAAAATGACCGATCCGTTTCGCTCAACCCTATTAATCAGCTTTAGTTCTGGCTTGGTGCTTTGCTTTGTCTTCTGTGTGTGTAATTTGTGCAGTACTGGGACCTCTGGTATTGCTTGTCTTAGTTTCTGTTTTCAGTTGGTTTCTGCAGCCTTCTCTGTGTTTTCTATTAGGAGGTGACCCGTTTTTGTACCCAGCCCTTAGATCTTTTAGGGCCCCTCTTCCCCCATCTATAGGTCTTCGCTTGAGATTAACCTAGCATCGTCGGGGGTCTATTCACAAGGAAGGGTTCACGGTTCATCGTAGGGTATCAGCCTAGTCATAGTGCAGGGTCAGTTTTCCCCCTTCTACCCTAGTTCTGTGTTGCAGTTCCGTAACATTAAGATCATAAGTTCTGGGTTCTCTCTTTGGTTTCTACCAATTGTACATAAAATTTAATTTCTGTTATTTGAGTCTCCCTGGTATTGAACCCACAATCTTAACATTATAGGCAGGAGCCAAAACCTCTGGTGTACCTCAAAAAGTTTGTGTGTCTTAAAATAAATTTCTTGCATGCTTCCTTTTTTAAATCTTCCAATATTAGACCCTTACACACTTCTCACATACATGACTATAGTTACTATTCATTTGCCCCTAGTCGCTTTAACATTAATCAGACTGTGTTTGCATTATGGAGCTCAGAAGATGTTTAATACACTATGAGGAGACATCTGTGGTGAATATACTTTATGGGGAAAATTTGACAAAAGCGACAAAACTGGACTTCAAAAGATTTAAAATATTTGCTCATCTGTATAGACACAATGATTATTAATTAGTACAATATTGCTAAATTTTTCACTTTGCATGAATTGTTACATAATGTTATGAATAACTTTATTATATACTGTATTTTAGGGATGTAAAAACAATGATTTGGGATTCTTAACTAATGCTGATGACTTACAGATTTATTATTCTACTTCCCTATTGCCTGGAACACAGTGGAGACTAATCAGAGAAGAAACATCTCCCGGGACTTCTTCTACCTGGCAATTTGTCTTCATGTTATGCATAAATATCCACAGATAATAAATCGCATACTTATATTTCGTGTCTGTTCTAAGCCGACTTCACTACGATCCATCCTCTAGAGCAACAAGAAGAACGTAATGTGAAAATGACGGTGAAGAGCAAAGACGTTCCTGATGTGAGAAACATTGGCATTGCATTGCCTCGGAAAGACTAAACCATTATTACCAAGTGTCTCATATGTCGTAATAAGATGCAGGATTCAAAAATAACCAAATATTATTCCATACATAAAATGTGTTTTCTAATCTAGGAGGTTCCAGTTGTCTTTATATTGTTATCTTAAGTCTTATAATATTTTATAATTTCCAAAAAATCAGTAAGGTCAATGTAAGTATATTTACATAGGAACTAAAATGCATTTGTGTTTTATTTCTGTTTATAATTTGTCTGCATGGAAGGTTATAAACATTTGCTAATTATTTTATTAGGGGTTTTGCCTTCATCCCTGTAAAAAAAATTGAATGTACGTATCTTCCAATCCCCTCCTCTTCTTCCTGGTCTGTTAATTTGCCTTCAGCTGCCTTGATATCAGAACATTCTCATTAGGAGTACAGATGATGGCAGTGAGTGATCTCTGTTTTCCTCTGAGTGTCCTGCTGCTGACCCTTTCACTGCCATCATCTGTGCTCCCAATGAGAAAATTCTGATATCAATGCAGCTGATGGCAATAAAATAGACTGGGGAAAGCCGGGGTTGGGAAGCCGCTTACAGGCAATTTTTTACAAGCTTTAAGACAAATCCCCTAAAAAAGTGATTTGCACACTTTCATAACTTTACATGCTGGATAAAAAATCATAAAAGCTTAATTACTCCTTAATCACTTGTATTATATGATGTGTCCATTTAACAATTTAGGATAAAATAGAAAATTTATAAAGTTTCTGTTTAAACTACAGTGTACAAAACTACATTGCTAACCACTGATCCACCATGCTGCCCATATATATAATACAGCTCTTGCAAAAATTAAGAGACCACTGCAAAATTTTCAGTTTGTCTGGTTTTTCTCTTTATAGGTATATTTTTGAGTAAAATGTAAATTGTACTTTTATTTTATAAACTACTGACAACATGTCTCCGAAGTTCCAAGCAATACATTTTGTAATTATTTTCTGAAAATTCCAAGCAATAAATTTTGTAATTATTTTCTGAAAATGTGAAATGGTCAAAATAACAAAAAAAAGTCTTGCTTGCAGACCTCAAATAATGCAAAAAAAACAAACAAGTTCATAATCATTTAGAAACAACAATACTAGTGTTTTAACTCAGGAAGAGTTCAGAAATCATTGTGGAATAACCATGAGTTGTAATCCCAGCTTTCATGCATTTTGGCAGCTTTCCACCAGTCTCTCACACTGCTTTGGGTGACCTTATGCCACTCCTAGTACAAAAATTTAAGTGTTTCTTCTTTGATGGCTTGTGACTATCCATCTTCCTCTTGATTACATTCCAGAGGTTTCAATGGGGTTCAGGTCTGGAGATTGTGCTGGCCATGACAGGGATTTGATGTGGTGGTCCTTCATCCACACCTTGATTGACCTAGCTGTGTGTCATGGCACATTGTCCTGGTGGAAAAACCAGTCCTCAGAGTTGGGGAACATTGCCTGAGCAAAAGGAATGAACTATTTTCCAGAATAACCTTGTATGTGGCTTGATTCATACGTCCTTAGCAAAGATTAACCTGCCCAATTCCAGCCTTGCTTAAGCATCCCCAGATCACAACCGATCCTCCACCAAAATTTCACAGTGGGTGCAAGATACTGTGGCTTGTACGCTTCTCCAGGTCTCCATCTAACCCTTAGATGACCAGGTCTTGGGCAAAGGTGAAAATTAGACTCATCAGAAAATATTACCTTACTCCAGTCCTCAATGGTCCAATCCTTATGGTCTTTAGCAAACTTCAGCCTGGCGCTCCTTTGCTTCTCATTGGTGAAAGGCTTTTTTATAGCTTTACATGACTTGAGTCCTGCTTCTAGGATCCTGTTACAAGCTGTTTTTGGCATGCACTTCACCCCAGCTGCCATTTGCCATTCCTTTTGTAGGTCACTTGATGTCATCCTGCAGCTGCTGAGAGATATTCGAATAAGATGATGTTCATCCCAGTCAGTGGAGAGTCATTTTCACCTTCTGCTGGTCTGTAGCTTTGTTGTCTCCAATGTCTTCTGCTTGACCTATTTGTAATGGACTGCCATCCAACATGCTTTCCACCAGTCTTTCACACTGCTTTTGGGTGACCTCATGCTATTCCTGGTACAAAAATGTAAGCAGTTCTTCTTTGATGGCTTGTGACTGCCCATCTTCCTCTTGATTACATTCCAGAGGTTTTCAATGGGGTTCAGGTCTGGAGATTGGGCTCGCCATGACAGGGATTTGATGTAGTCATCCTTCATCCACACCTTGATTGACCTAGCGGTGTGTCATGGTGCATTGTCCTGCTGGAAAAACCAGTCTTCAGAGTTGGGGAACAATGCCTGAGCAGAAGGAATCAACTGTTTTTTCCAGAATAACCTTATATGTGGCTTGATTCATACATCCTTCACAAAGATTAACCTGCCCAATTCAGCCTGCTCAATTCTTTGGCAAACTTCCGCCTGGCTCTCCTTTGCTTTTCATTGATGAAAGGCTTTTTTCTAGCTTCACATGACTTGAGTCCTGCCTCTAGGAGCCTGTTACGAACTGTTCTTGGCATGCCCTTCACCCCAGCTTCCATTTGCCATTTCATTTGTAGGTCACTTGATGTCATCCTGCAGTTGCTGAGTGATATTCGAATGAGATGATGGCCATCCCGGTAAGTGGAGAGTCGCTTTCGCCTTCTGCTGGTCTGTAGCTTCGTTGTCCCCAATGTCTTATGCTTGACCTATTTGTAATCGACTGCCATCTTAGAAATTTTGAGGATGGAGGCAACATGACGCTCACATTGTCCCTCTGCTAGTAAAGCCAGAATTGAGCCCTTCTTTTCCTCACTCAAAACTTTTCATGGTTAAAAGTTATTTTTTCATACCTATTACATTTGATATATTCCTGGCACTTGTTTTGCCATCCAGCTTGTCCTATTGCAAAAGGATTGTGAACTCCACAGCACGGTTTTTTTACACTTTCCTTCGTTAAATAAGATTTGGTTCAGGTGATCACCTAATCAGAAGCACATTAAGTAGAATGAGGTGTACTCTGATTGGAATTCACCTGACACTGGAATGGAATGGCTGTCAGACATAGAGTGATGGTGATTTTTATAAAACTGTGCAGTGGTCTCTTAATTTTTACCAGAGCTGTATATATAAATATATAGTATGCTCATTGAAGCAAATTGCCCTTTATAGCTTAGTTGCTTTATATTTCGGTGTCCACTGCTGGGTGGCACTAATGTATTTTTTTCTTGAACCGGGTATAGTAGGTTGTAAAGATTATTTTCGGAGTTTTGTTTCGTTTTACCATCTGTTATGATATGCAATTCATATGAATTTCTTTACATTTTCTTGCTATTTTTACCATATGATAATAAAAAAATTATACTTTTTTTAAACATTTTTGGTCGCTGGAGAGAGCTGTCTGTGTGACAGCTCCCCAGCGACCACACAACGACTTACAAACGATCACGGCCAGGTCATATAGCTGGTCGTGATCGTTGGTAAATCGCTATGTGAGACGGGGCCTTAAGTCTGCAAGGACAGGGTCCTCTCCCCTCTGTACCAGTCTGTCACTGTAAACCTGTTTACTGTAAACGATATCTATAACCCTGCATGTAACCCCTTTCTCATGTACAGCACCATGGAATTAATGGTGCTATATAAATAACTAAATAATAATAATAATAATAATAATAATAATAATAAAAATAATAAACCCTGCGGGTGCTTCACAGGAATTTTTGGAATGTTTGAAAAAAAAATGAACATTTAACTTTTTTTCACAAAAAAATTATTTCAGATCCATATTGTTTTATTTTACCAAGGGTAACAGAAGAAATTGGACCCCAAAAGTTGTTGTACAATTTGTTCTGAGTACACAGATACCACATATATGCAGGTAAACCACTGTTTGGGCGCATGGCAGAGCTCGAAAGGGAAGAAGCAACGTTTGATGTTTTTCCCTAAGGAACTTATATAGATGTGTGATGAGCACTTTGAACTCCCAAGTGCTCCACAGAAGTTTATAATGTGCAGCCATAAAAATAAAAAATCACATTTTTTTCACAAAAATGATCTTTTTGCCCCCAATTTTTTATTTTCCCAATGGTAACAGGAGAAATTTGACCACAAAAGTTGTTGTGCATGTTGTCCTGAGTACACTGATACCCCATTTGTGGGGGTAAACCACTGTTTTGGTGCATGCAAGAGCTTTGAAGGGAAGGAGAAACGCTTGAATTGGCTGGAATTGAGATCAGATGACATGTCGCGTTTGGAGAGCCCCTGAGGTGCCTAAACAGTGGAAACCCCCACAAGTGACACCATTTTGGAAAGTAGACCCCCTAAGGAACTTTTCTAGATGTGTTTTGAGCACTTTGAACCCTCAAGTGCTTCACAGAAGTTTCTAATGTAGAGCCGTAAAAATAAAAAATCAAATTTTTTTCACAAAAATGATCTTTTCGTCACCAATGTTTTATTTTCCCAAGGGTAACAAGAGAAATTGGACCAGAACAGTTGAGCAATTTGTCCTGAGTACACTGATATTACATATGTGGGGGTAAACCACTGTTTGGGCGCATGGCAGAGTTGGAAGGGAAAGAGCGCAGTTTTGGAATGCAGACTTTGATGGAATGGTCTGCGGGCGTCTGTTATGGTTCTCAATGGCAAGAGAACATAGCCCAGCAAACATAAGAACTAGCTCTTGGAAGGATGGAAACTAATCTGACCATGAACTAAACCTGTCGCACAACTAACAGTAGCCGGGTAGCGTAGCCTGCGTTTATCCCTAGACGCCCAGCGCCGGCCGGAGGACTAACTAATCCTGGCAGAGGAAAATATAGTCCTGGCTCACCTCTAGAGAAATTTCCCCGAAAGGCAGACAGAGGCCCCCACAAATATTGGCGGTGATTTTAGATGAAATGACAAACGTAGTATGAAAATAGGTTTAGCAAAATTGAGGTCCGCTTACTAGATAGCAGGAAGACAGAAAGGGCACTTTCATGGTCAGCTGAAAACCCTATCAAAACACCATCCTGAAATTACTTTAAGACTCTAGTATTAACTCATAACATCAGAGTGGCAATTTCAGATCACAAGAGCTTTCCAGACACAGAAACGAAACTACAGCTGTGAACTGGAACAAAATGCAAAAACAAACAAGGACTAAAGTCCAACTTAGCTGGGAGTTGTCTAGCAGCAGGAACATGCACAGAAAGGCTTCTGATTACAATGTTGACCGGCATGGAAGTGACAGAGGAGCAAGGCTAAATAGCGACTCCCACATGCTGATGGAAACAGGTGAACAGAGAGGATGATGCACACCAGTTCAATTCCACCAGTGGCCACAGGGGGAGCCCAAAATCCAATTTCACAACAGTACCCCCCCCTCAAGGAGGGGGCACCGAACCCTCACCAGAACCACCAGGGCGATCAGGATGAGCCCTATGAAAGGCACGGACCAAATTGGAGGCATGAACATCAGAGGCAGTCACCCAAGAATTATCCTCCTGACCGTATCCCTTCCATTTGACCAGATACTGGAGTTTCCGTCTGGAAACATGGGAGTCCAAGATTTTTTCCACAACGTACTCCAACTCGCCCTCAACCAACACCGGAGCAGGAGGCTCAACGGAAGGCACAACCGGTACCTCATACCTGCGCAATAATGACCGATGAAAAACATTATGAATAGAAAAAGATGCAGGGAGGTCCAAACGGAAGGACACAGGGTTAAGAATCTCCAATATCTTGTACGGGCCGATAAACCGAGGCTTAAACTTGGGAGAAGAAACCCTCATAGGGACAAAACGAGAAGACAACCACACCAAGTCCCCAACACAAAGCTGAGGACCAACCCGACGCCGGCGGTTGGCAAAAAGCTGAGTCTTCTCCTGGGACAACTTCAAATTGTCCACTACCTGCCCCCAAATCTGATGCAACCTCTCCACCACAGCATCCACTCCAGGACAATCCGAAGATTCCACCTGACCAGAAGAAAATCGAGGATGAAACCCCGAATTACAGAAAAAGGGAGACACCAAGGTGGCAGAGCTGGCCCGATTATTGAGGGCAAACTCCGCTAAAGGCAAAAAAGCAACCCAATCATCCTGATCTGCAGACACAAAACACCTCAAATATGTCTCCAAGGTCTGATTCGTCCGCTCGGTCTGGCCATTAGTCTGAGGATGGAAAGCAGACGAGAAAGACAAATCTATGCCCATCCTAGCACAGAATGCTCGCCAAAATCTAGACACGAATTGGGTACCTCTGTCAGAAACGATATTCTCCGGAATACCATGCAAACGGACCACATTTTGAAAAAACAGAGGAACCAACTCGGAAGAAGAAGGCAACTTAGGCAGGGGAACCAAATGGACCATCTTAGAGAAACGATCACACACCACCCAGATGACAGACATCTTCTGAGAAACAGGAAGATCCGAAATAAAATCCATCGAGATGTGCGTCCAGGGCCTCTTCGGGATAGGCAAGGGCAACAACAATCCACTAGCCCGAGAACAACAAGGCTTGGCCCGAGCACAAACGTCACAAGACTGCACGAAGCCTCGCACATCTCGAGACAGGGAAGGCCACCAGAAGGACCTTGCCACCAAATCCCTGGTACCAAAGATTCCAGGATGACCTGCCAACGCAGAAGAATGAACCTCAGAAATGACTTTACTGGTCCAATCATCAGGAACAAACAGTCTACCAGGTGGGCAACGATCAGGTCTATCCGCCTGAAACTCCTGCAAGGCCCGCCGCAGGTCTGGAGAAACGGCAGACAATATCACTCCATCCTTAAGGATACCTGTAGGTTCAGAATTACCAGGGGAGTAAGGCTCAAAACTCCTAGAAAGGGCATCCGCCTTAACATTCTTAGAACCCGGCAGGTAGGACACCACAAAATTAAACCGAGAGAAAAACAACGACCAGCGCGCCTGTCTAGGATTCAGGCGTCTGGCGGACTCAAGATAAATTAGATTTTTGTGGTCAGTCAATACCACCACCTGATGTCTAGCCCCCTCAAGCCAATGACGCCACTCCTCAAAAGCCCACTTCATGGCCAAAAGCTCCCGATTCCCAACATCATAATTCCGCTCGGCGGGCGAAAATTTACGCGAGAAAAAAGCACAAGGTCTCATCACGGAGCAATCGGAACTTCTCTGCGACAAAACCGCCCCAGCTCCGATTTCAGAAGCGTCGACCTCAACCTGAAAAGGAAGAGCAACATCAGGCTGACGCAACACAGGGGCGGAAGAAAAGCGGCGCTTAAGCTCCCGAAAGGCCTCCACAGCAGCAGGGGACCAATCAGCAACATCAGCACCCTTCTTAGTCAAATCAGTCAATGGTTTAACAACATCAGAAAAACCAGCAATAAATCGACGATAAAAGTTAGCAAAGCCCAAAAATTTCTGAAGACTCTTAAGAGAAGAGGGTTGCGTCCAATCACAAATAGCCTGAACCTTGACAGGATCCATCTCGATGGAAGAGGGGGAAAAAATATATCCCAAAAAGGAAATCTTCTGAACCCCAAAAACGCACTTAGAACCCTTCACACACAAGGAATTAGACCGCAAAACCTGAAAAACCCTCCTGACCTGCTGGACATGAGAGTCCCAGTCATCCGAAAAAATCAAAATATCATCCAGATACACAATCATAAATTTATCCAAATAATCACGGAAAATGTCATGCATAAAGGACTGAAAGACTGAAGGGGCATTTGAAAGACCAAAAGGCATCACCAAATACTCAAAGTGGCCCTCGGGCGTATTAAATGCGGTTTTCCACTCATCCCCCTGCTTAATTCGCACCAAATTATACGCCCCACGGAGATCTATCTTAGAGAACCACTTGGCCCCCTTTATGCGAGCAAGCAAATCAGTCAGCAGTGGCAACGGATATTGATATTTAACCGTGATTTTATTCAAAAGCCGATAATCAATGCACGGCCTCAAAGAGCCATCTTTCTTAGCCACAAAGAAAAAACCGGCTCCTAAGGGAGATGACGAAGGACGAATATGTCCCTTTTCCAAGGACTCCTTTATATATTCTCGCATAGCAGCATGTTCGGGCACAGACAGATTAAATAAACGACCCTTAGGGTATTTACTACCCGGAATCAAATCTATGGCACAATCGCACTCCCGGTGCGGAGGTAATGAACCAAGCTTAGGTTCTTCAAAAACGTCACGATATTCAGTCAAGAATTCAGGAATCTCAGAGGGAATAGATGATGAAATGGAAACCACAGGTACATCCCCATGCGTCCCCTTACATCCCCAGCTTAACACAGACATAGCTTTCCAGTCAAGGACTGGGTTATGAGATTGCAGCCATGGCAATCCAAGCACCAACACATCATGTAGGTTATACAGCACAAGAAAGCGAATAATCTCCTGGTGATCCGGATTAATCCGCATAGTTACTTGTGTCCAGTATTGTGGTTTATTGCTAGCCAATGGGGTGGAGTCAATCCCCTTCAGGGGTATAGGAGTTTCAAGAGGCTCCAAATCATACCCACAGCGTTTGGCAAAGGACCAATCCATAAGACTCAAAGCGGCGCCAGAGTCGACATAGGCATCCGCGGTAATAGATGATAAAGAACAAATCAGGGTCACAGATAGAATAAACTTAGACTGTAAAGTGCCAATTGAAACAGACTTATCAAGCTTCTTAGTACGCTTAGAGCATGCTGATATAACATGAGTTGAATCACCGCAATAGAAGCACAACCCATTTTTTCGTCTAAAATTCTGCCGTTCACTTCTGGACAGAATTCTATCACATTGCATATTCTCTGGCGTCTTCTCAGTAGACACCGCCAAATGGTGCACAGGTTTGCGCTCCCGCAGACACCTATCGATCTGGATAGCCATTGTCATGGACTCATTCAGACCCGCAGGCACAGGGAACCCCACCATAACATCCTTAATGGCATCAGAGAGACCCTCTCTGAAATTCGCCGCCAGGGCGCACTCATTCCACTGAGTAAGCACAGCCCATTTACGGAATTTCTGGCAGTATATTTCAGCTTCGTCTTGCCCCTGAGATAGGGACATCAAGGCCTTTTCCGCCTGAAGTTCTAACTGAGGTTCCTCATAAAGCAACCCCAAGGCCAGAAAAAACGCATCCACATTGAGCAACGCAGGATCCCCTGGAGCCAATGCAAAAGCCCAATCCTGAGGGTCGCCCCGGAGCAAGGAAATCACAATCCTGACCTGCTGAGCAGGATCTCCAGCAGAGCGAGATTTCAGGGACAAAAACAACTTGCAATTATTTTTGAAATTTTGAAAGCAAGATCTATTCCCCGAGAAAAATTCAGGCAAAGGAATTCTAGGTTCAGATATAGGAACATGAACAACAAAATCTTGTAAATTTTGAACTTTCGTGGTGAGATTATTCAAACCTGCAGCTAAACTCTGAATATCCATTTTAAACAGGTGAACACAGAGCCATTCCAGGATTAGAAGGAGAGAGAGAGAGAAAGGCTGCAATATAGGCAGACTTGCAAGAGATTCAATTACAAGCACACTCAGAACTGAAGGAAAAAAAAAAAAAAAAAAAAAATCTTCAGCAGACTTCTCTTTTCTCTCCTTTCTCTGTCAATTAATTTAACCCTTTTGGGGCCGGTCAAACTGTTATGGTTCTCAATGGCAAGAGAACATAGCCCAGCAAACATAAGAACTAGCTCTTGGAAGGATGGAAACTAATCTGACCATGAACTAAACCTGTCGCACAACTAACAGTAGCCGGGTAGCGTAGCCTGCATTTATCCCTAGACGCCCAGCGCTGGCCGGAGGACTAACTAATCCTGGCAGAGGAAAATATAGTCCTGGCTCACCTCTAGAGAAATTTCCCCGAAAGGCAGACAGAGGCCCCCACAAATATTGGCGGTGATTTTAGATGAAATGACAAACGTAGTATGAAAATAGGTTTAGCAAAATTGAGGTCCGCTTACTAGATAGCAGGAAGACAGAAAGGGCACTTTCATGGTCAGCTGAAAACCCTATCAAAACACCATCCTGAAATTACTTTAAGACTCTAGTATTAACTCATAACATCAGAGTGGCAATTTCAGATCACAAGAGCTTTCCAGACACAGAAACGAAACTACAGCTGTGAACTGGAACAAAATGCAAAAACAAACAAGGACTAAAGTCCAACTTAGCTGGGAGTTGTCTAGCAGCAGGAACATGCACAGAAAGGCTTCTGATTACAATGTTGACCGGCATGGAAGTGACAGAGGAGCAAGGCTAAATAGCGACTCCCACATGCTGATGGAAACAGGTGAACAGAGAGGATGATGCACACCAGTTCAATTCCACCAGTGGCCACAGGGGGAGCCCAAAATCCAATTTCACAACAGGCGTCACATTGCATTTGCAGAGCCCCTGATATAGATAAACAGTAAAAAAAACACAAGTGACACCATTTTGGAAACTAGACCCCCCCAAGGAACTTATCTAGATATGTTGTGAGAACTTTGAACCTCCAAGTGTTTCACTAAAGTTTATGTCGTGTTTGGAGACCCCCTGATGTGCGTAAACAGTGGAAACACCCCAATTATAACTCTAACCCTAACCCCAACACACCCCTAACCCTAGTCCCAACCTTAACCATAACCCTAACCACACCCCAACCCAAACACACCCCTAACCCTAATCCCAACCTTAACCACAACCATACCCCAAAACACCCCTAACTCCTACACACCCCTAACCCTAATCCCAAACCTAACCCTAATCCCAACCGTAATTGTAATCCAAACCCTAACCCCAACTCTAGCCCCAACCCTAACTTTAACCCCAACCCTATCCCTAACTTTAGCCCCAACCTTAACCTTAACCCTAGCCCTAACCCTAGCCCTAACCCTAGCCCCATTGGGAAAGTTGAAATAAATACATTTTTTATTTTCTTATTTTTCCCTAACTAAGAGGGTGATAAAGGGGAGTTTGACTTACTATATATAGTGGGTTTTTATAGCAGGTTTTTATGCTTGGCAACTGTCACACACTAAAAGACTTTTTATTTAAAAAAATAGTTTTTGCATCACCACATTTTGAGAGCTATAATTTTTCTATACTTTGCCCCACATTGTCATGTGAGGTCTTGTTTTTTGTGGGACGAGTTGACGGTTTTAGTGGTACCATTTTTGGGTACATGACATTTTTTGATCACTTTTATTCTAATTTTTGTGAGGCAGAATAAACAAAAAACATCAAATCATGAATTTCTTTTTGGGGGGCGTTTACATCGTTCCGCGTTTGGTAAAATTGATAAAGCTGTTTTTTTCGGGTCAGTACGATTACAGCGATACCTCATTTATATCATTTTTTAATGTTTTGGCGCTTTTAAACAATAAAAATTATTTTATAGAAAAAATAATTATTTTTGTATCTCTTTATTCTGAGATCTATAACTTTTTATTTTTTTGCTGATGATGCTGTGTGATAGCTGATCTTTTTGCAGGACAAGATGACGTTTTCAGCGGTACCATGGTATATTTATATCCGTCTTTCTGATCGCGTGTTATTCCACTTTTTGTTCAGCGGTATGATGATAAAGCATTGGTTTTTTGCCTTGTTTTTTTTAATGGTGTTTTTTAAACAGGTTAAATGGTGGGGCAGTTTTATAGGTCAGGTCGTTACGGACGCGGCGATACCAAATATGTGTACTTTTATTGTTTTTTTATTATTATTTACATAAATGGAATTATTTGTAAAATATTTATTTATTTACTTATTTATTTATTTGAGGATTTTATTTTATATATTTTTACACTTCATATATATATTTTTTTACTTTATTACATTGTCCCAGGTTGGGACATTACTATATAAAGTCAGATCACTCATCTGACACTTTGCAGAGCACTGTGTCAGATCAGCGATCTGACAGGCAGTGTAGGATGCTTGCCAGCGCCTGCTCTTAGCAGGCGCTCACAAGCCACCTCACTGCAGGATCCGGAAGGACCCCGCGGCCATCTTGGAGCCAGGGTCTCCATGAAGACCACAGAAACAACGCAATCGCATCATGTTGTTCTGGTGGGAGCATGCAGGGAGCCCCGGTTCCTGCGCGATGCCCCTCTATGTCGCTGTTAGTACTGACAGCGGCATCAGAGGGGTTAAATGCCCACGATCTGTGCTAGCACCGCTGCATTGCTGCGGGGCGTCAGCTGTCACATACAGCTGACACAAGCACCCGATCATTGCGGCGCTCAGCGTGAGGCCACAGTGATCGTGCCGCCATACCAGTATGGCTCTTGGCAGAAATGCATTTCCCGCAGAGCAGTACTAGTACGGCAGAGGTCAGGAAGGGGTTAAGGAGCGCTATGGTTATAGAGGACACTGCAATAGATTAGTGGTAAACAAACTTTTTTTAAACCACTACTTGTTTTGGCACCGGACTGCTACCTTCCTCAAATCCGCCTGAGGAAGGTAGCAGTCCGCTGCCGAAATTCGATTACCAGTAATCTATTGCAGTGTGCTCTATAGCCATAGTTCTCCTTAAATTGACCACATACATATTTTTTCCAAAAATCATTGATATTCCCCTTGAGGAATTGTGGCTGGAGCAGCTTTGGGCCATAGAGTTCATCTCCAGAAAACAGGAACTGAAGTGAAGTCATATCCTGTGAAGTGGCATCACGTGACTGGATCTTGGACCCACGTAACCAGACAAGGAAGCACAGCACAGGATCAGTCCCGAAGCAGCAGAGCAGGAGTGCATGGAGATGTCAGCTACCAGAGTTGTGCAGGGGTGAACAACCCTTCCAGGTGAGAGGCTAATCCCCCCTCCTTTCATTGAAACATCCCAATTTAACCACCTGGTGCTTCTCATGCTGCGCTCTTCCATGTTTATTGTCTTGTGATTTGTCAGGCCTCTCAAAGTGCATCATTAAAGAGGGTCAAGAGGAGGTGAAGTGCAGTGATGCCCAAACATTTGCGCACCAACGGCCAGGAGAAAGCCACATTGTGGAAGGTCAATTGATGTGTTTAAAGGTGGAGGATAATCATGAGGCAGAGTTTCCATTAGGTCAGGCTCAAATTGCAGCTCAGAAGGAGCATCAGATTGAGGAATTGGAAACTGACATGGTGAATGATGAGACCACTGATCAAAACTGGCAAGGTGGCATGCCTAGCGAGTACAGCAGTGCAGAGAGGGATGGATCCCTAGCAAGAAAACAGGCAATAAGAGATAGTGGTTTGCTCAGTGTTAGAACTCAGTCAACTGTTCTACAGAACCCCTCCACTCGGCTAAATAATAGGCCAAGGGTGTGTTGTTCCCCTGTATGGCAGTTTTTTTAATGAAAGTCCTTCAGATAAAAAAATGTAATTTGCAGCATCTGCCAAATCAAGCAAGAACACTGCCAACCTGAGCACCACCAGCATGCAAAAGCATATGGCAGCCAAGCACTCTAGTAAGTGGGTGGAACGCCTGGGTACCAAATCTATGTCTGATGTTCAAACCACTGCTCCATAAAAGAACAGATAAATCAGTGGTTCTCCCAGCTGAAACTCCAACCAGGTCTAGTTGAGTGCGATAATTGGCGTAACTTGGTGGTGGCTTGATAGTTTGGCAAGGCAGTACATGTTCCATGCATGGCCCATGCGATGAAGTTGGTTGTACAGCATTTTTTAATAACATACCCTGACTTCCCTGATCTACTTGCCAAGGTCCATCATGGCATCACACATTTCTGAAAGTCGCTTCAGGCTTTCACTGGTCTAGCTACGCTGCAGCAGTGCTTTAATTTGCCTTGACATCGTCTAATTTGTGACCTTCCCACACCCTGGAATTTGACCGTCTATATGTTCGCAAGGTTTAGTGAGCAGCAGAGGGCAGTCTCTGAATTCCATCTTCTCACTACCTGCCAGAGTAACATTCAGCCCCCCCACACAACAGCTTCCGAGTGTGTGTGGATCACTGTTCAATGTGAGGTTCTTCAAAACTTTGAGTACTGCACCATGATGGTGAGCGCTGATGACGCTATTATGAGCATAACCATCTCATTGCATTCTATATTAAAATGTTTGCTGCAGAGTCTGAAAGAAGATGATTTGAATGCCGAGCATGTGGCTATGGAGCAAGATTGTACAGTGGCTGATACCACACAACCCAACCTCACACAGTATTCTCAGGCTACATTGGGTGATGATGAGGAACAGGAGGAAGAGGATGAAGAAGGGGAGGAGCAGGATTTTTTGCTCTGCGCTACAGAGGGGACTCACAATGCCTGCTTCATGTCTGTCCAGCATGGATGGTCTGAAGAGGAGGAGGCAATGCATTTTGAGGAGGAGAGGATAGTTAGTGTTCTTCCTGGTGAGGTCACTGAACATTTGACTCTTTATAATCTGCCACACATGGCAGATTTCATGTCCAGATGATCCCACAGTCTGTTCATAATACTAACTACTATCAAACACAGTGGAAAATAGCAGAGATCTGTAGCATGTACTTCCAATGATCAGAACTTACACCCAGCTGCCTTCCTTTCACCATTCCTCCTATTAAATCTCTCCCTACTTAAATCCGCACCTAACAAACAAGTAATCTGTTCAGCCCTTAAAAGAGCTTTTTGGAATAAATACTGGTCACTATAACCTCCTGTCACTCTCCTTACGCTACTTTCACTCTCCCTACACTCACTCTACACTCTCTCTACTCTGTTTCCTGCTGCAATGTGCGCAAGATGGTGCCAGCAGCCTTTAAATATTCCCTATGATGCTAGAAGGTGAGCCAATCACAGTAACGCCACAACAAAGATGGCTCAGGCATTACTGGGATTGGCAGGCCAGCCCAGAATGTTCATTGGCTGCAAATACAGTATCATACATGCTGGGTGGGTTGCTTGAATATACCGGGGAAAATACATAATTTCTCGATGAGTAATGAATAGCATGAATACCATACTATTTGTTTAAGTAACGAATAGCGCCAAATGTATTCGCTCATCACTATTGCTAAATGAAAATGCAAATCTGTCACTGTAGTGCCCAGAACATTATGACCAGCTTATGCCTTTGGAGACATGCATCCCGTAAATTAAGTGGGCTCTCCCACTTACAGTAATGCCAAACATGTGGATACTAATTGCAGTTTCCTTACACTGTGGGGCTCAGGAGTAGAGTTGAGCGAATATGTTCGGAATCAGTCGCGGATTCTGAATTTGCCATATTCGTGCCATATTGGTAGCCTTTTTGTGTCAAATTTACATTTGATGATCGGTTCTAAACTCCAATAACGTTCGTCTGTGTCCCGCTACTTTAACCTCCTAACAGCTGTGATCAATATTGATTGCAGCATTTAGAAGCCAGGGAGAGAGAGCTGCCATCGCGATGGATCTATTGTTGCCATGGTGACCCAAGGTCACCATGACAGCCCCTGAGTCACACTGGGCTAGCAATCTTGAGACACCACATATGTAGTATGGTCAAAGGGGCTTCTGTCAGTGCAGCACTGATAGCTATAACGCATTGCAGTGCTTTATAACTGCTATCAGACTGTAAAAAGTGACAGTCCCACAAAAGGACTAAGTAAAAAAGCAAAATAAAGAAAGTTAGTTTTTTTAAAGTACCAAAGTAAGAAAAATAAAAGAAAAATATATATTGCCCATAAATTAGTTTTTTTGTGTAAAAACATAAAAATAAAAAAGGACAAGTATTTGATATCTCTGTGTCCAGAACGACCATAAAACTGTCACAGTAGTTAACCCTTTGAGTGAACACCATAAAAAACAAATAGACAATGGACAAAAAACTATGCTTTTTCATCATACTGCCTAACAAAAAGTGAATAAAAGTGAATCAAAAAGACAAATATAAATAAAAATGGTATCAATAAAAGATCATGTCCCAGAAAAAACAAGCCGCCATATAGCTTAATCAATGGAAAAATAAAAAAGTTATAGCTCTCAGAATAAAGCGATGCAAAAATAATAATTTTTTTAATAAAATATTTTTATTGTGTAAAAGCGCCAAAGCATAAAAAAAATATATCAACGTGGTATCGCTGTAATCCTACTGACCCGAAGAACAAAGTTGCCTCATCTATTTTACTACATGTGGAATGGCATAAAATAAAAATCTTAATTCGATGGTTTTTGTTAAAAAAAATCAGAAGACAAAGCAGTGAAAAATCATTATAAGCCCAAAAAATGGTGCAAATAAAGGCGTCAACTCTTCTCGCAAAAAATGAGCACTCACATGTTGGTGTCGCTTGTCCTACAACCGCCACCACAAGGGGAGTATATTGCCGTCCACCCACCTTTATCTGACGATCACCGGGTATATACAGCTGGACTCACTACAATCAGCTTATGTCCTTATGGCGAGATATTTACATTAAATTTGTTTTAGAACTTTCAGAACAGTAAACACTAACTTTGTTCTTGGTGTAAAACTTTTTTCTACCTGAACTTTTTCATGTACAACTTTACCTACTTATTGTAACTTTTATATTTCTCCATTGGCTAAGACTCTAGGGACTCCTCAGTCTACCACCGAGATATCTCCCAGAAGTTATTCTACTTTGCATCTTGCCTTTATATTATATATAAATATCCATAAACAAATCCTCATATTTATGTATCTGGTGGTCAAACCAAGCCGACAACGCTGCTGTCTAATTTTATCATCAATCTTATCGAAGAACTGGGACCAAGAAGAAATATTAATCTGAAAATAAATGAAAAGAACAAAGAAATATCTAATGTGAGTAACATCTGCAGAAAAATATAAAGATTATAACCAAATGTGTGATCCTTTATAATCAATATACAAGATATGTGAAATGTTGAAGGATTATTATTATAATTATATCATTTATATTTATCTAGCCTTTGTCATTTTGTTATTCTAGAAGGTTTGGTTTACCCTTATATTTTCTTTTGCATAGCTTCATAATTTTATTTATATGTTACATCTATTATTATAAAATGTGAGAATTTTCTTACAACTCAACAAAAGAATAATCAGTTTTGGGAAACGAAAGATATAATATTTGTAATATGATTTTTTATATGATGATTTCTTTTATACTCATTTAATACTTTGGGATTAAGGAGAGAAAACAAATAATGTATTCCCAGTTTGGTGATTCCTGAATGTCCGTAGTGATACAGGAGCTTCTCACAAAATTAGAATACCATCAAAAAGTGAATTTATTTCAGTTCTTCAATACAAAAAGTGAAACTTGCATATTATATAGAGTCATTGCACACAGAGTGATCTATTTCACGTGTTTATTTCTGTTAAAGTTGATGATTCTAGTTTGCAGCCAATGAAAACCCAAAAGTCATGATCTCAGTAAATTAGAATAATTAACCAAAAATGCCTGCAAAGGCTCCCTAAGCATTTAAAATGGTCCATTAATCTGCTTTAGTAGGCTCCACAATCATGGGGAAGACTTCTGACTTGACAGATGTCCAGAAGGCATCATTGACACACTCCACAAGGAGGGTAAGCCCTATGTGATGTGAAGTGTAGAACTTTATAGATTGACTTGTAAAACAGTAATGTAGACAAATATATTATGTATTATTATATTATATGATATCTAATCACCTTAAAATGGCTGCTGCATTCCCTGCTTAGGATTTTATACAGGCTATGATAGTATAGTACATCAAATCAGGAGAGACTAAGTGATGAAATAGCTGTAAGACATTATGGGAAAGCCTATGCTGTCAGGCCATGAGGTCCTATTAACCTTCTGTGGCTAATGCAATCATCAACAATGTTTAATGCTATATTGAATTCCCTGAAAACCTGCAAATTTCATAAAATTTACTTGAATTTGATTTTGCATCAAACTGATTTGATGATCTTTAGGTAGCATGCATAGTATAGCAACATTTGTGTTTAATATACTAAATACTAATAACATGGTCATGCTTAGAGATTTATTCCTCCCCAAAAATAAGCTTTTCTGCAATCATTGAAATAGGGGTTAACTTCCTAATTGCTAGTCTAACTGCTGGAACCCCCAACAATCTTGAGATCGGTATCTGGAACCCCCAGATTTTGGCTCTTAAGCTTCCTCCTGGATTATTGTTATTTTTACAGCGCCATTTATTCCATGGCACTTTACATGTGAATAGGGGTATACATAAAAACAAGTACAATAATCATGAACAACACAAGTGACCGACTGGTACAGGAGCAGAGGACCTGCCCATGAGGGCTCACGAGTCTACGAGGCATGGATGAGGATACAGCAGGTGAGGGCAGAGCTGGTCATGCAGCGGTTTGGTGGATCTGTGGTTACTGCAGGTTGTAAGCTTGTCAGAAGAGGTGGGTCTTCAGGTTTGTTTGAAGGTTTCCACGGTAGGTGAGAGTCTGATGTGTTGGAATAGAGTTCCAGAGTTGAAGAGATGCAGGGGAGAAATCTTGTATGCGATTTGAGAAAATGATATGAGAGGAGTAAAGAAGGAGATGTTCCGAGGATCGGAGGTTGCATGCCGGTAAGTTCCAGGAGACCAAGTCCCTGATGTATGGAGGAGACTTGTCGTGCATGGCTTTGTCTGTCAGTGTTAGGGAATGGAACAGAGTTTGGCATACTTGGCTGCGTCTCCACTTATTTTCAATGTGACTGCTGGATAAAGAGGACTAGAGCAGTCAAGATTCTCTAGCACTCCTTTAGAAATTGAGTGGTGTGGACATAAGCATGCACACTTCTGCTGCATTCAAGTCGAAGCCCTTGAGGTCTGATCACGCGATTCCAGAGCCCCGATCTCATGAATGCTGTGGATCTCAGCAGTTAGAGCCTCAGCAATGAGGAAGTGATCTCCTATCCCAAGAAAGTATATAAACTTTGTTATTATTTTTCAAATTACCCCTAAATAGGATGAGTCACCTCTGTAGACAAGGATATTTTAAAAAATATTTATTTTATAATAAATAAAAAGTTTATAATATCTTTTCTTTGTCTTATTATAGCATCGTTCCCCTTTTCACCACTTCTAAAATGTATTTTTTGGAAAGTGTGTTTTCCATTTAGTCTGAAATTCTTACAATGTCAGCACTAATTCGATAGCCACAGTTTCTGGACACAGTCACAATGGTTAACACCCACATGTTAATTGATTCACACAATTCTAAGAAGATTATCAGGGAAACTGCACAATGTAGCAATCTCAGAAATTCTATAGAAGTTTTTATTAAATCAGCGATATCCAGAAAGCTGTCAGGTCCTCTTTAATATTTAATTTATTTTGTTAACATAGCACCAACTAGGGTTGAGCAACTAACTTTTTTAGGATCGAGTCGGGTTTCGCGAAACCCGACTTTTTTCAAAAGTCAAGTCGAGTCAAATCGTCCGATTATCGTGCAAAGTCGGGGATCGACCGAAACACGAAACCCAATGTAAGTCAATGGGGGAGCAAAGTCTCTCTCTCTCTCTCTCCCCCCTCCGTCATCCCTGCAAAGCAAAGGTTGTGTTGGACTGTGGAAATCGCTACATCCCAAACGGTAAGATGGCGGTTTTACCCCATGTGACGCCGCAGAAAGCAAGCAGGAACCTATGTCATCACGCTGCCCACACGCCTTCATTGGCTGAAAAATGGCGGGGAAAGCATCAAATGAAACGCGACTTTGGCGCGAAGATCGCCAACCGCATGGCCGATCCCACAGTGGGATCGGGTCGGGTTTCATGAAACCCGACTTTGCTGAAGGTTGGCGATTTTTGAAAATGTCCGATCCGTTTCGCTCAACCCTAGCACCAACATATCATTTTGCCATAATTTAGCTGTTTCGCAGTGAAGTGAGAAATGGGCTGAAGTCATAGTGCAGGATTATTCCACAATTCCCAGAAATGTTTAGATACAGTTATTGCTGCATAAATCACACTCGTTATTTGGATTATTTTTGCATGCTAAAAATTGCCAAAATCCAATACATTATACTTATTTGCTTTAAGTTCTCTTACATCTGCCTTCAGGAGTTCTGCAAAAATCTGTTGTAGTCTTAGGTCAAATTCACTAAGTTTTTGTACACTGCACAATAAGTGTTATAGTTTTCATTATGGAGCAGGTCATATATTGAGGCCACTCTTAGTCTTGTGTCCTACTATAAGTGCCATTACTTTTCTGGTCTAAATGCAGGAGAACAACAGGACGCTGGTCACAGAATTTTACATCTTAGGATTTCAAGTCAGTCAAAATTTGAGAATTTTACTGTTCTGTCTGTTTTTTGTTGTTTATTGTCTGATATTATGTGGAAATCTCCTGATCATCATCTTGGTGTCCACCAGCAAGAACCTCCACACTCCAATGTACTACTTCATCTCACAATTGTCCATCAGTGACATCTTGTTGACCTCAGATATTGTTCCGTACATGCTCCATGTTTTACTGAATAGTTGGAGTACCATTACTTTTACTGGATGTATCACTCAGTTTTATTTCTTCTGCTCCTCAGTAGTTTTTGAATGTTTTCTTCTCGCTTTAATGTCTTTTGACAGATATGTGGCCATCTGTAACCCCCTCCGCTATGCCTCTATAATGACAAACCATCATTGTGCAATATTGGCCATGTGCTGTTGGGTGTTTGGATTTTCTATTACTTTAATTTGTGTCATAACAACAGCAACGCTAAACTTTTGTGGTCCAAAAGTCATTTACCATTTATTCTGTGACCTTGATCCCTTAATAGAACTTTCCTGTTCTGAAACCTTCGTAGTAAATTTAGAGATTTATTTAGTAAGTATTCCAACTGTAATTATTCCAACTGTAGTAATTGTAGCATCTTATACCTACATTGTTGTCACAGTGTTAAAGATTCCATCCAAAACCGGCAGACAGAAAGCCTTCTCCACCTGCTGCTCCCACCTCACTGTGGTCTCCATATTCTACGGGACTATATTTGGTGTTTACGTTGTCCCAAAAAAAGGCCGAACACTCACGATGAGTAAGATCCTCTCGCTGCTATATACTGTGCTAACTCCTTTGGTCAACCCAATTATATATAGTTTGAGAAATGAAGACATTAAAAAAGCTGTACAACAATTTATTCATAACATAAGCAAAAGCCCTGGAAAATGAACCAAAATATTCTAAACAGATAATCCATGAAAGAAAAAAATATTTGGTGAACATCCATAATTATTATTTCATAAGGTATTTGAACAAATATCCTCCTTTATTTACCTTGGTTCATGTTATGTGGTTAAAGGAACTCTTTCTTCAGTAAGACAGATGCAAGGATGAATCAGTGGTAGTCAAGGACACATCAAAGTATTGAAATGAGATAAAGGGATGCGTTCCTTACACCAATGTCGATAAGAAGTTAGTAGGTGATCCAAACTTTGGAATTCAGAATATGATTAAATGTCAGCAAATACCAAATTACCCAGAGTTGGTTAATAGACCCTAATTAAGGGATGCATTTAAAACATGAATTTTATTTATGTCTATTAAAAATGGTAAAGTAAATTTCAAAACTCACTAGTGTGCCATTGTTATCTCTCTGCTATTGATAAACTCTAGGATCTCCTTCGTTCACAGAGCAACCTTCCCTTTTCAAGCCAGCTCGATTGTCTCACTATTTAGGATAGAAAAATATTTAGAATTGAGAGTCCTCAGTGGTTGATACCTTTTAATGGCTAACTGAAAAGATGGTGACAAATTGCAAGCTTTCGAGACTACACAGGTCTCTTCATTGGGCAAAGACTAAAATAAATACTGAAGAATCACATTTATGCACAACATAGCACAGAAAAAAGAAAAAAAAAAGGAAAAACCATGGATAAGACAGGTGACATGAAGCAGAATTACCATGAGTGATAAACAGTGATGTCCATAAATATTGGGCCAGTTCTTAGATAAGGAATGTTTTATTGTCCTCTGATCGGGGTCTGGTTCTGTTGTGATGACATCACATGGTCTGAGGGGTAAGTTCCTTAGTTGATTTAAAAAGACATAAATCCATGCGACACATTCATTCCTGCAGTGAGACTGTCAAAGGTCATCATCAGTTTATATTCCCAGACTCTTCTGTCTCTCCTAGATTTGAAGCTACCTTTTAACACAAGTAATTTCATGTCCATAATGTTATGATTTGGGAGACAATGGCTATGTGATTGTATTTTAGCTACTACTCGAGAGACCAGTATATATCCTAAATAGTGAGACAATTGAGCTACCTTTAATCCATAAATTGCAGTCATTACAATAATAAAAATGGAAAGGTTGCTCTGTGAGATATGGAGATCCTAGAGATAATCAATAGTAGAGAGATAACACTGGCACACTAGTGAGTTTTTAATCCCTTTACCCCCGAGGATGGTTTGCACGTTAATGACCGGGCCAGTTCTTACTATTCTGACCAGTGACCACTGTCCATTTAAGTGGTAATAATTCTGGAATGCTTCAACGCATCCTGGTGATTCTGGCAATGTTTTTTCGTGACATATTTTCCTTAATGCTTTTGGTAAAATTTCCTTGATATAAAATACATTTATGTGTGTAAAAAAACAGAAATTTGGTGAACATTTTGCAATTTTCAAATTTTGAATTTTTATACCCTTAAATCAGAGAAATTTGTCACACAAAGTAGTTCCTAAATAACATTTCCAACATGTTAATGCTACATTTGTACAATTTAAAAAAACAAACATTTTTTTATGCTGGGAAGTTATAAGGGTTAAAAGTTGACCAGCGATTTCTCATTTTTACAACAAAATGTACCAAACCATTTTTTTAGGGACCACCTCATAATTGGATTCACTTTAAGGGGTCTATATGGCAGAAAATATCAAAAGTGACACCATTCTAAAAACTGCACCCCTCAAGCTGATTAAAACTACATTCAAAAAGTTTATTCACAGGAATTAATGGAATGTGAAAGGAAGAAATGAACATTTAACTTTTTTCACTAAAAAGTTAGACTAATTTTTTTTTTATTTTCACAAGGGTAACAGGAAAAAATGAACACCAAAGTTTGTAATGCAATTACTCCTAAAAATGCCGATACCCAATATATGGGGAAAATCCACTGTTTACGTGCATGTCAAAGCTCAGAAGGGAAGGAGCACCGTTTGACTATTTCTACTCAAAATTGGCAGGAATTGAAATCGGATGCCATGTCTGGTTTGGTGTGGACACCCCCCACAAGTGACCACATTTTGGAAATGATACCCACGAAAGAACTTATCTAGATGTTTGGTGAGCACTTTGAATCCCCAAGTGTTTCACTAAGGTTTATAATGTAGAGCCGTAAAAATAAAAAATCATGTTTTTTTCCACAAAAATTATCTTTTAGACCCCATTTTTTTATTTTCACAAGAGTAACAGGAGAAATTGGACCCAAATGTTGTTGTGCAATTTGTCCTGAGTAGGGTTGAGCGAAACGGATCGGTCATTTTCAAAAGTCGCTGACTTTTGGCAAAGTCGGGTTTCATGAAACCCGATCAGATCCCAGCGTGGGATCGGCAATGCGGTACACGATCTTCGTGCCAAAGTCGCATTTCATATGACGCTTAAAGCGCCATTTCTCAGCCAATCAAGGTGCACACAGAGTGTGGACATAGGTCCTGGTCCCCACCATCTTAGAGAAGGGCATGGCAGTGATTGGCTTGCTTTCTCTGGCATCACAGGGGCTATAAATGGGCGTTCCCGCCGACCGCCATCTTACTGCTGCTGATCTGAGCATAGGGAGAGGTTGCTGCCGCTTCGTCAGAAGCAGGGATAGCGTTAGGCAGGGTAAATTAACCCCAAAACCGCTTGTGCTGTAGCGATTTCCACTGTCCAACACCACCTTTTCTTTGCAGGGACAGTTGAGGCTAGATTTCTGTGCAACAGCTCTGTAGGTTATAAGGCTCCCTGATCGCTGCGTTGCTGTGTGAACGCCGCTGTACAAACAAACTGCTTTTTTCAAAGCACAAATCCTGTTGCTCCTTCCTTTCTGCACAGCTATCTTGTTTGTCTGTCCACACTTTTGACTTTTGTGTGCAGCAGTCCTTTTTATTGCTGCCTGTCATACTTTTCTGAGATTACTGTAGGGAGATAGTAATTGTAGTACAGTCCCTTTTTTTTTTTTGTTATATCTCTTCAAGCCACTTTCTGCCACAGAAAATATACTCTAATACAGTGGCCCAGATTTATTCACTAGTCTCCCTGAAAAAAAAGGGGCATATTAAAATTGGCAAATCTGCATCAGTGCCAGTCCTGTATGTGGCATCTGTCTTTCATTTTCTGACACAGAAAACCTACTGTATAACAGTGGGCCTGATTTCTTCACAATTCTCCCAGAAAAAAAAAAAACAAGTGGGAGATTAAGATTGGCAAATCTGCATCAGTGCCAGTCCTGTGTGTGGCATCTGTCTTTCTTTTTCTGCCACAGAAAACCTACTGCATAACAGTGGGCCTGATTTCTTCACAATTCTCCCAGAAAAAAAAAAACAAGTGGGAGATTAAGATTGGCAAATCTGCATTAGTGCCAGTCCTGTGTGTGGCATCTGTCTTTCATTTTCTGTCACAGAAAACCTACAGTATAACAGTGGGCCTGATTTATTCACTAGTCTCCCTGAAAAAAAAAGGGGCAGATTAAGATTGGCAAATCTGCATCAGTGCCAGTCCTGTGTGTGGCATCTGTCTTTCTTTTTCTGCCACAGAAAACCTACTGCATAACAGTGGGCCTGATTTCTTCACAATTCTCCCAGAAAAAATAAAAAAGTGGGAGATTAAGATTGGCAAATCTGCATCAGTGCCAGTCCTGTGTGTGGCATCTGTCTTTCATTTTCTGCCACAGAAAACCTACAGTATAACAGTGGACCTGATTTCCTCACAATTCTCCCAGAAAAAATAAAACAAGTGGGAGATTAAGATTGGCAAATCTGCATCAGTGCCAGTCCTGTGTGTGGCATCTGTCTTTCTTTTTCTGCCACAGAAAACCTACTGTATAAAAGTGGGCCTGATTTCTTCTCAATTCTCCCAGAAAAAATAAAACAAGTGGGAGATTAAGATTGGCAAATCTGCATCAGTGCCAGTCCTGTGTGTGGCATCTGTCTTTCTTTTTCTGCCACAGAAAACCTACTGTATGACAGTGGGCCTGATTTCTTCACAATTCTCCCAGAAAAAAAAACAAGTGGGAGATTAAGATTGGCAAATCTGCATTAGTGCCAGTCCTTTGTGTGGCATCTGTCTTTCATTTTCTGTCACAGAAAACCTACAGTATAACAGTGGGCCTGATTTATTCACTAGTCTCCCTGAAAAAAAGGGGCAGATTAAGATTGGCAAATCTGCATCAGTGCCAGTCCTGTGTGTGGCATCTGTCTTTCATTTTCTGCTACAGAAAACCTACAGTATAACAGTGGGCCTGATTTCTTCACAATTCTCCCAGAAAAAATAAAACAAGTGGGAGATTAAGATGGGCAAATCTGCATCAGTGCCAGTCCTGTGTGTGGCATCTGTCTTTCATTTTCTGCCACAGAAAACCTACAGTATTCTCCCTCCGCACCGTCAGTCGGTGTGGGGGTTCTTGAAATATTCAGCGTGGATGTTTTTGCAGGGTTTTCTGCTGACCGCATAGTTCACTCTCTATTTTCTGCCTATCTAGACTAGTGGGCCTCACTTTGCTGATTCTAGTTCATCTCTGCGTTTGTGTTTTCCTCTTGCCTCACCGTTATTATTTGTTGGGGGCTTTCTATATCTTTGGGGTTCAATTTCTCTGGAGGCAAGTGAGGTCTTATTTTCCCTCTAGGGGTAGTCAGTTCTCCGACTGGCTCGAGACGTCTAGAATCAACGTAGGCACGTTCACTGGCTACTTCTAGTTGTTGTGTTAGGATCAGGTATGCGGTTAGCCCAGTTTCCACCTCCCTAGAGCAGTTCCTATGTTTTTTGTTTACCTTGCCGGAATACCAGAGATCCTCTACCACTGGGATCATAACAGAATGCCAGGCCAAAAGAAAATGTTTATTGCATCGCAGAAGCGGGATTAAAAAGAAGTCCTGAGTTGTTTTTTTTGTTTTTTTTTGTGTGTTTTGCTGCAGGTTGCCTTGCTTCTTCCATCCCCTTTTTCTCTGAGTGGCTTGAGCTCTGCTGCAGATATGAATGTCCAGGCTCTGACTTCTAGTGTGGATCAGCTTGCTGCTAGGGTGCAAAGCATTCAGGATTTTGTTATCCATAGCCCTATGTCTGAACCAAAAATACCTATTCCTGAGCCGTTTTTTGGAGATAGATCTAAGTTCCTGAATTTTAGGAATAATTGCAAATTGTTTCTGTCTCTGAAACCTCGTTCCTCTGGTGATTCCGCTCAGCAAGTTAAGATTGTTATCTCCTTCTTGCGCGGCGACCCTCAAGATTGGGCCTTCTCTCTGGCGCCAGGAGATCCTGCATTGGTGAATGTTGATGCGTTTTTTCTGGCGCTTGGTTTGCTTTATGAGGAGCCTAATCTTGAAAGTCAGGCTGAAAAGATGTTGCTGACTATCTCTCAAGGTCAGGACGAAGCTGAGGTGTATTGTCAAAAATTTAGGAAATGGTCCGTGCTTACTCAATGGAATGAGTGTGCCCTGGCCGCAAATTTCAGAATTGGTCTTTCTGAAGCCATTAAGAATGTGATGGTGGGGTTTCCTATCCCTACAGGTCTGAGTGATTCAATGGCTCTGGCCATTCAAATTGATCGACGTTTGCGGGAGCGCAAATCTGCTAATCCTTTGGCAGTGCTGTCTGAACGGTCACCTGATTCTATGCAATGTGACAGAATTCTGACCAGAGCCGAGCGGCAAAATCATAGACGTCAAAATGGGTTGTGTTTTTACTGTGGCGATTCAACACATGTTATCTCAGCATGCTCTAAGCGCTTAAAAAAAATTGTTGTTAATCATGTCGCCATTGGTACTTTTCAGCCTAAGTTTATTTTGTCTGTGACTTTAATTTGTTCATTATCTTCTTACTCAGCTATGGCTTTTGTGGATTCTGGTGCTGCTCTGAGTCTGATAGATTTGTCGTTTGCCAGGCGCTGTGGTTTTGTCCTGGAGCCTTTGGAAAATCCTATCCCTCTTAGAGGAATTGATGCTATGCCATTGGCAGAGAATAAACCTCAGTATTGGACGCAAGTGACCATGTGCATGACTCCTGTACATCAGGAGGTGATTCGTTTTCTGGTACTGCATAAAATGCATGATGTTATTGTTTTGGGTCTGCCATGGTTACAGGCCCATAATTCAGTTTTGGATTGGAAAGATATGACTGTGTCAAGTTGGGGTTGTCAGGGGATTCATGGCGATTCTCCATTGGTGTCTATTGCTTCTTCTGCTCCTTCTGAGATCCCTGAGTTTTTGTCAGACTATCAGGATGTATTTAGTGAGCCCAGGTCCAGTGCCCTTCCTCCTCATAGGGACTGTGATTGTGCTATAGATTTGATTCCTGGTAGTAAATTTCCTAAGGGACGACGCTTTAATTTATCTGTGCCAGAGCATGCCGCGATGCGGAGTTATATAAAGGAGTCTTTGGAGAAGGGACATATTCGCCCATCCTCTTCTCCTCTTGGTGCAGGATTCTTTTTTGTGGGCAAGAAAGACGGGTCTTTGAGACCTTGTATAGATTATCGTCTTCTGAATAAGATCACGGTGAAATTTCAGTATCCTTTGCCATTGTTGTCCGATTTGTTTGCTCGGATTAAGGGTGCCAGTTGGTTCACCAAGATAGATCTTCGCGGTGCGTATAACCTTGTGCGCATAAAGCAGGGAGATGAATGGAAAACAGCATTTAATACGCCCGAGGGTCATTTTGAGTACCTGGTGATGCCTTTTGGACTCTCTAATGCTCCTTCTGTGTTTCAGTCCTTCATGCATGACATCTTCCGGAAATATCTGGATAAATTTATGATTATTTATCTGGATGATATTTTGTTTTTTTCTGATGATTGGGAGTCCCATGTGAACCAGGTCAGGATGGTGTTTCAGGTTCTGCGTGAGAATACTTTATTTGTGAAGGGTTCAAAATGTATCTTTGGGGTACAGAAGGTTTCTTTTTTGGGTTTTATTTTTTCCCCTTCTACTGTGGAGATGGACCCAGTCAAGGTCCGTGCCATTCATGACTGGACTCAGCCCACGTCTGTTAAGAGCCTGCAGAAGTTCTTGGGCTTTGCTAATTTTTACCGTCGTTTTATCGCTAATTTTTCTAGCGTGGTTAAACCTTTGACGGATATGACCACGAAGAGTTCTGATGTTGCTAATTGGTCTCCTGCGGCCGTGGAGGCCTTTCGGGAGCTGAAGCGTCGGTTTACTTCAGCGCCAGTCCTGTGCCAGCCGGATGTCTCTCTTCCCTTCCAGGTTCAAGTTGATGCTTCAGAGGTTGGTGCAGGGGCCGTTTTGTCGCAAAGAAGTTCTGATGGCTCCGTGATGAAGCCATGCGCCTTCTTTTCAAGAAAATTTTCGCCTGCTGAGCGGAACTATGATGTTGGTAATCGGGAGTTGTTGGCTATGAAGTGGGCATTTGAGGAGTGGCGACATTGGCTCGAGGGAGCTAAACATCGTGTGGTGGTCTTGACTGATCATAAAAATCTTATTTATCTTGAGTCTGCCAAGCGCTTGAATCCTAGACAGGCTCGTTGGTCGTTGTTTTTCTCCCGTTTTGACTTTGTGGTCTCGTACCTGCCTGGTTCGAAGAACGTGAAGGCTGATGCACTTTCTAGGAGTTTTGTGCCTGACTCTCCTGGAGTCTCGGAGCCGGTTGGTGTTCTCAGAGAGGGAGTGATTTTGTCTGCCATTTCCCCAGATTTGCGACGAGTGCTGCAGACATTTCAGGCTGATAGGCCTGATCGTTGCCCACCGGAGAGACTGTTTGTCCCTGACAGATGGACCAGCAGAGTTATTTCTGAGCTTCATTCCTCGGTGTTGGCGGGGCATCCTGTGATTTTCGGTACCAGAGATTTGGTGGCTAGGTCCTTTTGGTGGCCTTCCTTGTCGCGGGATGTGCGTTCTTTTGTGCAGTCCTGTGGGATTTGTGCTCGGGCTAAGCCTTGCTGTTCTCGTGCCAGCGGGTTGCTTTTGCCCTTGCCTATCCCGAAGAGGCCTTGGACGCACATTTCCATGGATTTCATTTCGGATCTTCTGGTATCTCAGAAGATGTCTGTCATCTGGGTGGTATGCGATCGTTTTTCTAAAATGGTCCATTTGGTGCCCTTGCCTAAGTTGCCTTCTTCCTCTGATTTGGTGCCTTTGTTCTTTCAGAATGTGGTTCGTTTGCACGGCATCCCTGAGAATATTGTGTCTGACAGAGGATCCCAGTTTGTGTCCAGATTCTGGCGATCCTTTTGTGCTAGGATGGGTATTGATTTGTCTTTTTTGTCGGCTTTTCATCCTCAGACTAATGGCCAGACCGAGCGAACTAATCAGACATTGGAGACTTACTTAAGATGTTTTGTTTCTACTGATCAGGATGACTGGGTTACCTTTTTGCCACTAGCCGAGTTTGCCCTTAATAATAATAATCGGGCTAGTTCTGCCACTTTGGTTTCATCCTTTTTCTGCAACTCTGGTTTTCATCCTCGTTTCTCCTCGGGTCAGGTTGAGCCTTCTGACTGTCCTGGGGTTGATTCTGTGGTGGATAGGTTGCAGCGGATTTGGAACCATGTGGTGGACAATTTGAAATTGTCACAGGAGAAGGCCCAGCGTTTTGCCAACCGCCGCCGCGGTGTGGGTCCCCGACTTCGTGTTGGGGATTTGGTTTGGTTGTCTTCTCGGCATGTTGCTTTGAAGGTCTCCTCTCCTAAGTTTAAGCCTCGCTTTATCGGTCCTTATAAGATTTTGGAAATCCTTAACCCGGTATCTTTTCGCTTGGACCTTCCAGCGTCATTTGCTATTCATAATGTGTTCCATAGGTCCTTGTTGCGGCGGTATGTGGTGCCTATGGTTCCTGCTGTTGAGCTTCCTGCCCCGGTTTTGGTTGAGGGCGAGTTGGAGTACGTGGTGGAGAAGATTTTGGATTCTCGTATCTCCTGACGGAGACTTCAGTATTTAGTTAAGTGGAAGGGCTATGGTCAGGAGGATAATTCCTGTGTTGTTGCCTCTGATGTTCATGCGACTGATTTGGTTTGTGCCTTTCACGCTGCTCATCCTGATCGCCCTGGGGGTCTTGGTGAGGGTTCGGTGACCCCTCCTCAAGGGGGGGTACTGTTGTGAACTGTGTTTCTGGGCTCCCTCTGGTGGTCACTAACGGTACTGTGTTAGGCATGTCTTGTTGCAGGCCTGGGCTCCAGCTGGGTCATTAAGCAGCGGGTGTTCCCTATTTAGGTCTCCTCTGGACTCAGTCTCTTGCCTGGCATCGTTGTATCCAGTCCTATAAGGTTTCCTCCTGATTCCTTTCCGTCTGTCTCATGCAAGAAAAGCTAAGTCCGTTTTGAGTACTTTGGATCATTTGCATTTTTCAGTGTTTTTGTCCAGCTTGCTTAATATGTGATTTTCTGGCTCGCTGGAAGCTCTGGGATGCTGATATTCTCCCTCCGCACCGTCAGTCGGTGTGGGGGTTCTTGAAATATTCAGCGTGGATGTTTTTGCAGGGTTTTCTGCTGACCGCATAGTTCACTTTCTATTTTCTGCCTATCTAGACTAGTGGGCCTCACTTTGCTGATTCTAGTTCATCTCTGTGTTTGTGTTTTCCTCTTGCCTCACCGTTATTATTTGTTGGGGGCTTTCTATATCTTTGGGGTTCAATTTCTCTGGAGGCAAGTGAGGTCTTATTTTCCCTCTAGGGGTAGTCAGTTCTCCGGCTGGCTCGATACGTCTAGAATCAACGTAGGCACGTTCACCGGCTACTTCTAGTTGTTGTGTTAGGATCAGGTATGCGGTTAGCCCAGTTTCCACCTCCCTAGAGCAGTTCCTATGTTTTTTGTTTACCTTGCCAGAATACCAGAGATCCTCTACCACTGGGATCACAACACTGACCACAACCTACTGACATTCTCTTCCCTCTCCTCTCCTAGTGTGCAACCCCCACTACACAAACTCACTCACCCTCGCAGAAATCTCAAACATCTCAACTTACAATCACTCTCTGAGTCCCTTCTCCCTCTTACAGACATAGCCTCCCTTCATGACACAGATGCTGCTGCCACTTTTTATAACACCACAATAACAGCAACACTCAATTCGGCCACCCCGCTCATGCATAGCAAAACTCGTACACTAAACAGGCAGCCCTGGTTGACCAGCCAAACCAAAGAATTGAGACTGGCTTCCAGGATCGCTGAGCAGAGATGGAAGCGCTCCCACTCTGCCGACCATTTCACCGCATACAAGCAGTCCCTCGCCAGCTTCAAGTCCGCGCTCACTGCCGCAAAACAAACTTACTTCTCATCTCTCATATCCTCCCTGTCTGAAAACCCTAAACAGCTTTTCAACACTTTCAATTCTCTACTTCATCCCGGTCTCCATTGTTTCCGGGGGACGCTCTTACACTGACACTGTGTTAGGGCTAGCGGAATGCACCAAGTAATTAGAAAGATAGTGTAAGGTGCGTTCACAGCCTGGGGTCCACTGTGCAGAGATGAAACCTGCTGCTAAATAATGACGGACTATATGGCGGTATAATATGGATTCACACACAGGTTAACTTCACTCAGTATGAAGAAAGCGAACCCTGTTGGAGCACAGGGCCATGGTACCGCACAAAGAGAGCAAGCAAGGAGTCACAGAACTCTACCCCAAGACTCGGGATAGAGTACAACTAGACCTCTTGCGCTCGACACTGCAACTGGGGTGTCAGAGTAACAGAAATAATAATTAGGATGCACGATAGTGCATGCGGTGTCGCACTGGCGGACGCCACTAACCACCCAGACTTGGGTTAGGAAAGCACTGCGATAGCGCACGGCACCGCACTGGCGCTCACAGCAAATACATGCTGTTTCGTGTGTTCTAATGCTGATAACAAGTCTGGCGCTAGATAGCAATCATCCACCTTTCGCGAGCAGTTAAACACAAGGGGGGGTTTAAATAAAGAGCGACTTTCTCTCATCAACACACACACACGTTCACAAGTGTACACTAGCGCATTGCAGAGCAGCCATGCGAACCTTTTATAGCGGCAGTGCTACAAGACCTTCCAGATGGACCAATAGGAGCCGCAACAGGACCTGAGCATGTGACCCCCTACCTCCAATGGGAGGTTGTCCCTTGGGCATGCTCAGTAAGGGAAAAGCAGGACTTAGTCCCAGAAAGACCTGCTTGATGCTGAACATTGCTGGCTACAAGGACAGAGCCTGGAAGGGCAGTAGTAACCAGTCGTCCAGTATCAGCCTTAGTTAGACGCTGGGACCGACATCTCGGCTTAGCAGACTCCACTGCGGCTGGAGAAGAATGGGAGAACGCAGCGGAGATGGTTCGAGATTCCCCTTGTGCACAGGCGGGAACTCGACACCTAACACTGTCTAACTGCAAATTTGCTCGCAATTCACACTCTTAGACTGTATAGTGCCCACAGCAGCAGTGGTGCCATCTAACACTAACTGCAGCATTGAGGAAATGGTGGCGATGGGGAAATTGGCTGGTTCTTATAGGGCAAGGACATGTGACATACACAGCCAATGACACATGCCCCTGCTGATAGGCTGAGAGACTGCACTGCCCCGCAGGAAAAAAACAAGGAGATTGGCATTATTTCTGCACAGATGTTAACCCCCCCGCACAATATACACTGAAACAGTCTATTAACATTGATAAACAGTTTTAATGTGAAAATCAAGTTAGGCTTTTGGTGAACGAACAGAAACTCGAACAGACAAATTTTAAGCAAATTGTTCGAGTTCGTCGAACAACTTGAACACCACCCAAAACAGCTCAAATTTGAAATTGGCGAACAGTTCGACTCGAACACCGCTCATCTCTAATCTTTATCTACAAGTTGTGTGACTGGCGCAATATGGGTAGAGATAATCATATGTGACAATTTAGCAGGGGCAACAATCTTCATTACTCTGAATTTGCAGTGTTTTAGCAAGCAGATTGAAAACAAATCTTAGTTTTCTATTGTTATGAAAAATAGCATATCTTTATCTACCAGTTGTGTGACTAATGCAATATGGGTAGAGATAATTGTACGTGACAATTTAGTGTGGGAATTAATTTTCATTACTCCACATTTCAAGTGTGTCAGCAAAGCGATTTAAAAATATAAATTGCCATACATGGCTAGATACAGTGACTTTGTACATAAGACCTTTTGTAAGGGTACTTGTGAAAAATAAAGCCAGCATTTTTTGGGTTCATAAGTAGTGTTGAGCGATACCTTCCGATATGCAAAGGTATCGGTATCGGATTGGATCGGCCGATACCCAAAAAGTATCGGATATCGCCGGTACCGATACCCGATACCAATGCATATCAATGAGACACAAAATATCGGAATGGTTCCCAGGGTCTGAAGGAGAGGAAACCCTCCTTCAGGCCCTGGGATCCATATTCATGTATAAAATAAAGAATAAAAATAAAAAATATTGATATACTCACCCCTCTGACGGTACCGGCTCTCACCGGTCCAAGCGTCTGCCTCCGTTCCCTAAGAATGCAGAGTGAAGGACCTTCGATGACGTCGTGGCTTGTGATTGGTCGCGTGACCGCTCATGTGACCGCTCACGCGACCAATCACAAGCCGTGACGTCATCGCAGGCCCTACACTCACTCATTCTTAGGAACGGAGGCTGCCGGTTACATCGCTAAGGTCCAGGGTGAGTATATCAGTATTTTTTATTTTTATTATTTATTTTTTACATGAATATGGATCTCAGGGCCTGAAGGAGAGTCTCCTCTCCTCCAGACCCTGGGAACCATACGCACCGCACACTTCCGATTCCGATTTCCGATATCGCAAAAATATCGGAACTCGGTATCGGAATTCCGATACAGCAAATATAGGCCGATACCCGATACTTGCAGTATCGGAATGCTCAACACTATTCATAAGTATATTGCATTCAAGATGCGAAAGGGTAACTTTAAGGGACATGGATATGCTGGTGCCCGCCAAGATCGTGTGACAGATCTGAAGGTGACCATATCACATTCATTGTTCCTGTCAAAATTTGTTCATCACGCTACATTATTAACGAACCCAGACAAGTGCAAGGATGTTGTGGGATGGATAGCAGACATAGTTTCCAGTCTGTTGAAAAGCAGCACCACAAAGTCTTCCACACAGTCCAGTCTAAGTAGCCAAGAGGCTGGGCCTCTGAATCCTCAACCTGGTCCTTCTTCCTTTGACCATCAAGAGTCCCAGGAGACATATTGTTAGGGCTGGCGGAACTCACCAAAGAAAATATAATGATAAGGTGCATTCGCAACCCGTGGTCTACCATGCAGGGATGGTAACTGCTGCTCAGAAATTGTGGACACAATATGACAGTATAGCACCGAACACACGCAAATTGAATGATTACCATTGTGAACTGCGGCAAACTCTGTTACCTCACAGCAAAGCAATATAAATATGAGCGCCGTACCCTGTTAGCAGACACAGGGCACAGCAGACTATATTTAGTGCACAGAGTGCACGCAGTATCGCACTGGCAAATGCCTCAAACCAACACTGTGCATAGAATCGCACTGGTGAGCGCTACTAATGGACGCTAACTATCGTGGACTGTGCTGACTGAGTGCACGGCAGCACACAGGCTATGCAACTATCTGGAGCTGACTATACTTCAATCACCCAATAACTCATACAACAACCAGAGGGTAGGGGATCATTAGGAGCTTTCGCCAGAGTCAATGACACACGCATTCACACACCACGATTTTAGAATATACTATTGCACTGCCGTGTGAACCTTTTTTAGCTGCAGCCTTCCGGGACCTTGCTGCTGGACCAATCAGAGCTGCTTGAGGACCTGGGCCACTAATGAGAGGTCATCACACGGACATGCTCAGAAGGCCAAAGCAGGACTTAGTCACATGAGCATCTGCTTGCCCTTTACTAATGCTGATTGCTATAGCTGCACCTGAAAAGGCAGCAGCAACCAGATGCAAAGCATTAGCCTGAGCAAGACACTGGGACCGATGCTTCTGCTGAGCAGAATCTTCTGTGGCAGGAAAGGAATGAGAGACCACAGAAGACATAGCAGCGGCGGGATCTCGACCCATAACACATATGACCCGAACACTGGGCAATCTGAGGAATTGTTTATGTTCCATTGTAATTTGTCATTTTTTGGAAAAAATATGTATGTGGTCAATTTAACCCCTTCAAGACCCAGCCTGTTTTCACCATTCTGACCTGGCCAATTTTTACAATTCTGACCACTGTCCCTTTTGTGAGGTAATAACTCTGGAACACTTCTATGGATCCCACTGATTCTGAGAATGTTTTCTCGTGACTAGTGTTGAGCATTCCGATACTGCAAATATCGGGTATCGGACGATATTTGCTGTATCGGAATTCCGATACCGAGTTCCGATATTTTTGCGATATTGGAAATCAGAATCGGAAGTGTGCGGTGCGTATGGTTCCCAGGGTCTGGAGGAGAGGAGACTCTCCTTCAGGACCTGGGATCCAGATTCATGTAAAAAATAAATAATAAAAATAAAAAATATTGATATACTCACCCCTCCGGCGGACCCTCTTAGCGGTGCCTCTGTTCCTAAGAATGCAGGGAGTGAAGGACCTTCGATGACGTCGCGGCTTGTGATTGGTCGCGTGAGCGGTCACATGAGCGGTCACGCGACAAATCACAAGCCGCGACGTCATCGAAGGTCCTTCACTCTGCATTCTTAGGAATGGAGGCAGACGCTTGGACCGGTGAGAACCGGGGCAGTCGGAGGGGTGAGTATATCAATATTTTTTATTTTTATTCTTTATTTTATACATGAATATGGATCCCAGGGCCTGAAGGAGAGTTTCCTCTCCTTCAGACCCTGGGAACCATTCCGATATTTTGTGTCCCATTGATATGCATTGGTATCGGGTATCGGTATCGGCAATATCCGATATTTTTTGGATATCGGCCGATCCAATCCGATACTGATACCTTTGCATATCGGAAGGTATCGCTCAACACTACTCATGACACATGGTACTTTATGATAGCAGTACAATTTCTTCAATATGACTTGTCTTTAATATGACTTGCTTTTTTTGTGAAAAAAATTGAAATTTGGCAAAAATTTAGAAAATTTTGCAATTTTCCAACTTTTAATTTTTATGCCCTTAAATTATAATGCACAAAATAATTAATTAATAACATTTCCCACATGTCTAATTTACATCATCTCAATTTTGGAACCAAAATTTTTTTTGTTAGGAAGTTATAAGGGTTAAAAGTTGACCAGCGATTTCTCATTTATTCAACAAATTTTACAAATTTACAAGGGACCACATTACATTTGAAGACACTTTGAGGGGTCTATGTGATAGAAAATACCCAAAAGTGACCCCATTCTAAAAACTACACCCCTCAAGGTGCTCAAAACCACATTCAAGAAGTTTATTATCCTCTGAACTAATCTCCCAATATCTTCCCTCACGTAATCTTCGCTCATCCCAAGACCTCCTACTCTCCTCCACACTTATTCGTTCCTCACACAACCGCCTCCAAGATTTCTCCCGAATATCCCCCATCCTCTGGAATTCCATGCCTCAACACGTCCGATTATCCACCACCCTTGGATCCTTCAGACGGAACCTGAAAACCCATCTCTTCAGGAAAGCCTACAGCCAACAATAATCTAGCCGCCGCCTCACCACTGCCAGAGCCGCCGCCTCACCACTGCCTTTTGTCTCTTCCCCACTATCCCATAGAATGTAAAGGCCCCGTCTCACATAGCGAGATCGCTAGCGAGATCGCTGCTGAGTCACAAGTTTTGTGACGCAACAGCGACCTCAGTAGCAATCTCGCTATGTGTGACACGTACCAGCGACCAGGCCCCTGCTGTGAGATCGCTGGTCGTGTCGGAATGGCCTGGACCTTTTTTTGGTCGTTGAGGTCCCGCTGACATCGCTGAATCGGTGTGTGTGACACCGATTCAGCGATGTCTTCACTGGTAACCAGGGTAAACATCGGGTTACTAAGAGCAGGGCCGTGCTTAGTAACCCGATGTTTACCCTGGTTACCAAAAAAAACAAACAGTACATACTCGCCTTTCGGTGTCCGTCAGGTCCCTTGCCGTCTGCTTCCTGCTCTGACTGAGTGCCGCCGTACAGTGAGAGCACAGCACAGCGGTGACGTCACTGCTGCGCTCTGCTCTCACTGTACGGCGGCACTCAGTCAGAGCAGGAAACAGACGGCAAGGGACCTGACGGACACCGAAAGGTGAGTATGTACTGTTTGTTTCTTTGTTAACCAGGGTAAACATCGGGTTACTAAGCGCGGCCCTGCGCTTAGTAACCCGATGTTTACCCTGGTTACCCGGGTACTGCAGGGGGACTTCGGCATCGTTGAAGACAGTTTCAATGATGCCGAAGTCGTTCCCCTGATCGTTGGTCGCTGGAGAGAGCTGTCTGTGTGACAGCTCCCCAGCGACCACACAACGACTTACCAACGATTACGGCCAGGTCGTATAGCTGGTGGTGATCGTTGGTAAATCGCTATGTGAGACGGGGCCTCTGCAAGGACAGGGTCCTCTCCCCTCTGTACCAGTCTGTCACTGTAAACCTGTTTACTGTAAACGATATCTATAACCCTGCATGTAACCCCTTTCTCATGTACAGCACCATGGAATTAATGGTGCTATATAAATAAATAAATAATAATAATAATAATAATAATAATAATAATAATAATAAAAATAATAAACCCTGCGGGTGCTTCACAGGAATTTTTGGAATGTTTGAAAAAAAAATGAACATTTAACTTTTTTTCACAAAAAAATTATTTCAGATCCATATTGTTTTATTTTACCAAGGGTAACAGAAGAAATTGGACCCCAAAAGTTGTTGTACAATTTGTCCTGAGTACACAGATATCACATATATGCAGGTAAACCACTGTTTGGGCGCATGGCAGAGCTCGAAAGGGAAGAAGCAATGTTTGACGTTTTTCCCTAAGGAACATATATAGATGTGTGATGAGCACTTTGAACTCCCAAGTGCTCCATAGAAGTTTATAATGTGCAGCCATAAAAATAAAAAATCACATTTTTTTCACAAAAATGATCTTTTTGCCCCCAATTTTTTATTTTCCCAATGGTAACAGGAGAAATTTGACCACAAAAGTTGTTGTGCATGTTGTCCTGAGTACACTGATACCCCATTTGTGGGGGTAAACCACTGTTTTGGTGCATGCAAGAGCTTTGAAGGGAAGGAGAAACGCTTGAATTGGCTGGAATTGAGATCAGATGACATGTCGCGTTTGGAGAGCCCCTGAGGTGCCTAAACAGTGGAAACCCCCACAAGTGACACCATTTTGGAAAGTAGACCACCTAAGGAACTTTTCTAGATGTGTTTTGAGCACTTTGAACCCTCAAGTGCTTCACAGAAGTTTCTAATGTAGAGCCGTAAAAATAAAAAATCAAATTTTTTTCACAAAAATGATCTTTTCGTCACCAATGTTTTATTTTCCCAAGGGTAACAAGAGAAATTGGACCATAACAGTTGAGCAATTTGTCCTGAGTACACTGATATCACATATGTGGGGGTAAACCACTGTTTGGGCGCATGGCAGAGTTGGAAGGGAAAGAGCGCAGTTTTGGAATGCAGACTTTGATGGAATGGTCTGCGGGCATCACATTGCATTTGCAGAGCCCCTGATATAGATAAACAGTAAAAAAAAACACAAGTGACACCATTTTGGAAACTAGACCCCCCCAAGGAACTTATCTAGATATGTTGTGAGAACTTTGAACCTCCAAGTGTTTCACTAAAGTTTATGTCGTGTTTGGAGACCCCTTGATGTGCGTAAACAGTGGAAACACCCCAATTATAACTCTAACCCTAACCCCAACACACCCCTAACCCTAGTCCCAACCTTAACCATAACCCTAACCACACCCCAACCCGAACACACCCCTAACCCTAATCCCAACCTTAACCACAACCATACCCCAAAACACCCCTAACTCCTACACACCCCTAACCCTAATCCCAAACCTAACCCTAATCCCAACCGTAATTGTAATCCAAACCCTAACCCCAACTCTAGCCCCAACCCTAACTTTAACCCCAACCCTATCCCTAACTTTAGCCCCAACCTTAACCTTAACCCTAGCCCTAACCCTAGCCCTAACCCTAGCCCCATTGGGAAAGTTGAAATAAATACATTTTTTATTTTCTTATTTTTCCCTAACTAAGAGGGTGATAAAGGGGGGTTTGACTTACTATATATAGTGGGTTTTTATAGCAGGTTTTTATGCTTGGCAACTGTCACACACTAAAAGACTTTTTATTTAAAAAAATAGTTTTTGCATCACCACATTTTGAGAGCTATAATTTTTCTATACTTTGCCCCACATTGTCATGTGAGGTCTTGTTTTTTGTGGGACGAGTTGACGGTTTTAATGGTACCATTTTTGGGTACATGACATTTTTTGATCGCTTTTATTCTAATTTTTGTGAGGCAGAATAAACAAAAAACATCAAATCATGAATTTATTTTGGGGGGGCGTTTACATTGTTCCGCGTTTGGTAAAATTGATAAAGCTGTTTTTTTCGGGTCAGTACGATTACAGCGATACCTCATTTATATCATTTTTTAATGTTTTGGCGCTTTTAAACAATAAAAATTATTTTATAGAAAAAATAATTATTTTTGTATCTCTTTATTCTGAGATCTATAACTTTTTATTTTTTTGCTGATGATGCTGTGTGATAGCTGATCTTTTTGCAGGACAAGATGACGTTTTCAGCGGTACCATGGTATATTTATATCCGTCTTTCTGATCGCGTGTTATTCCACTTTTTGTTCAGCGGTATGATGATAAAGCATTGGTTTTTTGCCTTGTTTTTTTTAATGGTGTTTTTTAAACAGGTTAAATGGTGGAACAGTTTTATAGGTCGGGTTGTTACGGACGCGGCGATACCAAATATGTGTACTTTTATTGTTTTTTTTGTATTTACATAAATGGATTTATTTGTAAAATATTTATTTATTTACTTATTTATTTATTTGAGGATTTTATTTTATATATTTTTACACTTCATATATATATTTTTTTACTTTATTACATTGTCCCAGGTTGGGACATTACTATATAAAGTCAGATCACTCATCTGACACTTTGCAGAGCACTGTGTCAGATCAGCGATCTGACAGGCAGTGTAGGATGCTTGCCAGCGCCTGCTCTTAGCAGGCGCTCACAAGCCACCTCACTGCAGGATCCGGAAGGACCCCGCGGCCATCTTGGAGCCAGTGTCTCCATGAAGACCACAGAAACAACGCAATCGCATCATGTGGTTCTGGTGGGAGCGTGCAGGGAGCCCCGGTTCCTCCGCGATGCCCCTCTATGTCACTGTTAGTACTGACAGCGGCATCAGAGGGGTTAAATGCCCACGATCTGTGCTAGCACCACTGCAATGCTGCGGGGTGTCAGCTGTCACATACAGCTGACACCTGCACCCGATCATTGCGGCGCTCAGCGTGAGGCCGCAGTGATCGTGCCGCCATACCAGTATGGCTCCTGGCAGAAATGCATTTCCCACAGAGCAGTACTAGTACGGCAGAGGTCGGGAAGGGGTTAAGGAGCGCTATGGTTATAGAGGACACTGCAATAGATTAGTGGTAAACAAACCTTTTTTAAACCACTACTCGTTTTGGCACCGGACTGCTACCTTCCTCAAATCCGCCTGAGGAAGGTAGCAGTCTACTGCCGAAATGCGATTACCACTAAACTATTGCAGTGTGCTCTATAGCCATAGCTCTCCTTAAATTGACCACATACATATTTTTTCCAAAAATCGTTGATATTCCCCTTGAGGAATTGTGGCTGGAGCAGCTTTGGGCCATAGAGTTCATTCCCAGAAAACAGAAACTGAAGTGAAGTCATATCCTGTGTAGTGGCATCACGTGACTGGATCTTGGACCCACGTGACCAGACGAGGAAGCACAGCACAGGATCAGTCCCGAAGCAACAGAGCAGGAGTGCATGGAGATATCAGCTACCAGAGTTGTGCAGGGGTGAACAACCCTTCCAGGTGAGAGGCTAATCCCCCTTCCTTTCATTGAAACATCCCAATTTAACCACCTGGTGCTTCTCATGCTGCACTCTTCCATGTTTATTGTCTTGTGATTTGTCAGGCCTCTCAAAGTGCATCATTAAAGAGGGTCAAGAGGAGGTGAAGTGCAGTGATGCCCAAACATTTGCGCACCAACGGCCAGGAGAAAGCCACATTGTGGAAGGTCAATTGATGTGTGAAAAGGTGGAGGATAATCATGAGGCAGAGTTTCCATCAGGTCAGGCTCAAATTGCAGCTCAGAAGGAGCATCAGATTGAGGAATTGGAAACTGACATGGTGAATGATGAGACCACTGATCAAAACTGGCAAGGTGGCATGCCTAGCGAGTACAGCAGTGCAGAGAGGGATGGATCCCTAGCAAGAAAACAGGCAATAAGAGATAGTGGTTTGCTCAGTGTTAGAACTCAGTCAACTGTTCTACAGAACCCCTCCACTCGGCTAAATAATAGGCCAAGGGTGTGTTGTTTCCCTGTATGGCAGTTTTTTTTATGAAAGTCCTTCAGATAAAAAAATGTAATTTGCAGCATCTGCCAAATCAAGCAAGAACACTGCCAACCTGAGCACCACCAGCATGCAAAAGCATATGGCAGCCAAGCACTCTAGTAAGTGGGTGGAACGCCTGGGTACCAAATCTATGTCTGATGTTCAAACCACTGCTCCATAAAAGAACAGATCAATCAGTGGTTCTCCCAGCTGAAACTCCAACCAGGTCTAGTTGAGTGCGATAATTGGCGTAACTTGGTGGTGGCTTGATAGTTTGGCAAGGCAGTACATGTTCCATGCATGGCCCATGCGATGAAGTTGGTTGTACAGCATTTTTTAATAACATACCCTGACTTCCCTGATCTACTTACCAAGTTCCATCATGGCATCACACATTTCTGAAAGTCGCTTCAGGCTTTCACCGGTCTAGCTACGCTGCAGCAGTGCTTTAATTTGCCTTGACATCGTCTAATTTGTGACCTTCCCACACCCTGGAATTTGACCGTCTATATGTTCGCAAGGTATAGTGAGCAGCAGAGGGCAGTCTCTGAATTCCAGCTTCTCACTACCTGCCAGAGTAACATTCAGCCCCCCCACACAACAGCTTCCGAGTGTGTGTGGATCACTGTTCAATGTGAGGTTCTTCAAAACTTTGAGTACTGCACCAAGATGGTGAGCGCTGATGACGAAATTATGAGCATAGATGGTCTGAAGAGGAGGAGGCAATGCATTTTGAGGAGGAGAGGATAGTTAGTGTTCTTCCTGGTGAGGTCACTGAACATTTGACTCTTTATAATCTGCCACACATGACAGATTTCATGTCCAGATGATCCCACAGTCTGTTCATAATACTAACTACTATCAAACACAGTGGAAAATAGCAGAGATCTGTAGCATGTACTTCCAATGATCAGAATTTACACCCAGCTGCCTTCCTTTCACCATTCCTCCTATTACATCTCTCCCTACTTAAATCCGCACCTAACAAACAAGTAATCTGTTCAGCCCTTAAAAGAGCTTTTTGGAATAAATACTGGTCACTATAACCTCCTGTCACTCTCCTTACGCTACTTTCACTCTCCCTACACTCACTCTGTTATGGAAATATTAGGGTTGGATAAATATATCCCTGTGTGTGCTGCGGCCGCTCCCAATTAGACTGAGTATTTTGAGCGCTCATCAAGAATGGACTGTACACAACTGTGACAGAACAACATTCCATCAATACTGAAACTTTATTGTACATACATAGTTTTATATTTTCACATAGAAAGGAGTGGTTAGGGGTTGTCAGGGGTGGTTAGTTAATTACCATATTGTCTAGCTCCTCTGTCATTGGTTATCTAAACATATATGGAATATTGTGATTAATGCTCATATGACTGCTGATTAAGCAACTAAACCTGAGTTCTGTGTCTAGGACAAAGTGGAGACACTTGATCAGCAGTCACCAAACATCTGACTCTGTTCTGCTTTTAGGGATGGAAAACCCCATATGATCTGTCTGGGTTATATCAGTTTGTCAGCCATTTTAAACCATTGATTATAATGTATATATTAGCTGTGAGCATATAAGTATATATTTGATTATAGAGGAGTATACATGCAAGTGAGATCTACATGATATATATATTTCTATCACAAGCCCCCCTTAGATATCACTTGCCCTAATCCTAGCCTCCTGTCCCAAAGCGCTGCAACTCTTTTGTGCTGTCGGCGAACTGACACAAGCCTAACGCCTGTGCCCCACTCCATACAGACTTTTCGCAAATGGGCGGTCAGGAGATCTGTCCCTAACGGGGGTTCGTTGCAATCAGTCTCTTAGTCAATAGCATGTGTAGTGAGTGATGTGTAGTCTTTATCAGGTAGGCCATCCTTTCGGTCAGGCCGCAACATCATTCTGGCTTGGATGTCATCTTCTGGTAGGGGAGCTTTCTTGCAATGCAATGAGTGGTGTCATGATCTCAACTGTCATGATCTCAATGGCAAGAGAACATAGCATAAGCATATATAGGAACTAACTCTTGGAAGATGGGAACTGAGCTGACCATGAACTAAACCTAACGCACAACTAGCAGTGGCCGGGTAGCATGCCTACGTTGATTCTAGATGCCCAGCCCAGCCGGAGGACTAAATAAAGCTAGCAGAGGAAAATATTAGTCCTAGCTCACCTCTAGAGAAATACCCCGAAAGGAGACAGAGGCCCCCCACATGTATTGGCGGTGAGTTGAGATGAAATAACAAACGTAGTATGAAAATAGGTTTAGCAAATTTGAGGTCCACTTACTACATAGCAGCAGACAGAAAGGGCACTTTCATGGTCAGCTGAAAAGCCTATCAAAAACACCATCCAGAAATTACTTTAAAACTCTGGCATTAACTCATAACACCAGAGTGGCAATTCCCGTTCACAAGAGCTTTCCAGACACAGTAACGAAACTACAGCTGTGAACTGGAACAAAATGCAAAAACAAACATGGACAAGAGTCCAACTTATCTAGTAGTTGTCTAGGAGCAGGAACAAGCACAGAGAGGCTTCTGATAACATTGTTGACCGGCAAGCAACTAACAGAGCAGCAAGGTAATATAGCGACTCCCACATCTTGATGGGAACAGGTGAACAGAGAAGATGAAGACACCAGTTCAATTCCACCAGTAGCCACCGGGGGAGCCCAGAATCCAAATTCACAACAGTACCCCCCCCTCAAGGAGGGGGCACCGAACCCTCACCAGAACCACCAGGGCGATCAGGATGGGCCCTATGAAAGGCACGAACCAGATCGGAGGCATGAACATCAGATGCATTCACCCAAGAATTATCCTCCTGGCCGTATCCCTTCCACTTGACCAGATACTGGAGTCTCCGTCTGGAAACACGAGAGTCCAAGATTTTCTCCACAACGTACTCCAACTCACCCTCAACCAACACCGGAGCAGGAGGCTCAACGGAAGGCACAACCGGTACCTCATACCTGCGCAATAATGACCGATGAAAAACGTTATGAATAGAAAAGGATGCAGGGAGGTCCAAACGGAAGGAAACAGGGTTAAGAATCTCCAATATCTTATACGGGCCGATAAACCGAGGCTTAAACTTAGGAGAAGAGACCCTCATAGGGACAAAACGAGAAGACAACCACACCAAATCCCCAACAGAAAGCCGAGGACCAACACGACGGTGGCTGGTTGGCAAAAAGCTGAGTCTTCTCCTGGGACAACCTCAAATTGTCCACCACCTGCCCCCAGATCTGATGCAATCTCTCCACCACAGCATCCACTCCAGGACAATCCGAAGATTCCACCTGACCAGAGGAAAATCGAGGATGAAACCCCGAATTACAGAAAAACGGGGACACCAAAGTGGCAGAGCTGGCCCGATTATTGAGAGCGAACTCCGCCAATGGCAAAAAAGCAACCCAATCATCCTGGTCAGCAGACACAAAACACCTCAGATATGTCTCCAGGGTCTGATTAATCCGCTCGGTCTGGCCATTCGTCTGAGGATGGAAAGCGGACGAAAAAGATAAATCTATGCCCATCCTAGCACAGAATGCCCGCCAAAATCTAGACACGAATTGGGTCCCTCTGTCAGAAACGATATTCTCAGGAATACCATGCAAACGAACAACATTTTGAAAAAACAGAGGAACCAACTCGGAAGAAGAAGGTAACTTGGGCAGAGGAACCAAATGGACCATCTTAGAAAAACGGTCACACACCACCCAGATGACAGACATCTTCTGAGAAACAGGCAGATCTGAAATAAAATCCATCGAGATGTGCGTCCAAGGCCTCTTAGGAATAGGCAAGGGCAACAATAATCCACTAGCCCGAGAACAACAAGGCTTGGCCCGAGCACAAACGTCACAAGACTGCACAAAGCCTCGCACATCTCGTGACAGGGAAGGCCACCAGAAGGACCTTGCCACCAAATCCCTGGTACCAAAAATGCCAGGATGACCTGCCAACGCAGAAGAATGAACCTCAGAGATGACTCTACTGGTCCAATCATCAGGAACAAACAGTTTATCAGGTGGGCAACGATCAGGTCTCTCCGCCTGAAACTCCTGCAAGGCCCGCCGCAGGTCTGGAGAAACGGCTGACAATACCACTCCATCCTTAAGGATACCTGTGGGCTCAGAGTTACCAGGCGAGTCAGGCTCAAAACTCCTAGAAAGGGCATCCGCCTTAACATTCTTAGAACCCGGTAGGTATGACACCACAAAATTAAACCGAGAGAAAAATAATGACCAGCGCGCCTGTCTAGGATTCAGGCGCCTGGCGGTCTCAAGATAAATCAAATTTTTGTGGTCAGTCAATACCACCACCTGATGTCTGGCCCCCTCAAGCCAATGGCGCCACTCCTCAAAAGCCCACTTCATGGCCAAAAGCTCCCGATTCCCAACATCATAATTCCGCTCAGCGGGCGAAAATTTACGGGAAAAGAAGGCACAAGGCCTCATCACGGAGCAGTCAGAACTTTTCTGCGACAACACTGCCCCAGCTCCGATCTCAGAAGCGTCGACCTCAACCTGAAAAGGTAGAGCAACATCAGGCTGACGCAACACAGGGGCAGAGGAAAAACGGCGCTTAAGCTCCCGAAAGGCCTCCACAGCATCAGGGGACCAATCAGCAACATCAGCACCCTTCTTAGTCAAATCGGTCAATGGCTTAGCAATATCCGAAAAACCAGCAATAAATCGACGATAAAAGTTAGCAAAGCCCAAAAATTTCTGAAGACTCTTAAGAGAAGAGGGCTGCGTCCAATCACAAATAGCTTGAACCTTGACAGGATCCATTTCAATGGAAGAGGGGGAAAAAATATATCCCAAAAAGGAAATCCTCTGTACCCCAAAAACACACTTAGAACCCTTCACACACAAAGAATTAGACCGCAAAACCTGAAAAACCCTCCTGACTTGCTGGACATGAGAGTCCCAGTCATCCGAAAAAATCAGAATATCATCCAGATACACAATCATAAATTTATCCAAATAATCGCGAAAAATATCATGCATAAAGGACTGGAAAACTGATGGAGCATTAGAAAGACCAAAAGGCATCACTAAATACTCAAAGTGGCCCTCGGGCGTATTAAATGCGGTTTTCCACTCATCCCCCTGCCTGATTCGCACCAAATTATACGCCCCACGAAGGTCAATCTTAGAGAACCACTTGGCCCCCTTTATGCGAGCAAACAAATCAGTCAGCAACGGCAATGGGTATTGATATTTAACAGTGATTTTATTCAAAAGCCGATAATCAATACATGGTCTCAAAGAGCCGTCTTTTTTTGACACAAAGAAAAAACCGGCTCCTAAGGGAGATGACGATGGACGAATATGTCCCTTTTCCAAGGACTCCTTTATATATTCTCGCATAGCAGCATGTTCAGGCACAGACAGATTAAATAAACGACCCTTTGGGTATTTACTACCCGGGATTAAATCTATGGCACAATCGCACTCTCGGTGCGGAGGTAACGAACCAAGCTTGGATTCTTCAAAGACGTCACGATAGTCAGACAGGAACTCAGGAATTTCAGAGGGAATGGATGATGAAATGGAAACCACAGGTACATCCCCATGAGCCCCCTTACATCCCCAGCTCAACACAGACATAGCTCTCCAGTCGAGGACTGGGTTGTGAGATTGCAGCCAAGGCAATCCTAGCACCAAATCATCATGTAGATTATACAGCACCAGAAAGCGAATAATCTCCTGGTGATCCGGATTAATACGCATAGTTACTTGTGTCCAGTATTGTGGTTTATTATTAGCCAATGGGGTGGAGTCAATCCCCTTCAGAGGAATAGGAGTCTCCAAAGGCTCTAAATCATACCCACAGCGTTTGGCAAAGGACCAATCCATAAGACTCAAAGCGGCGCCAGAGTCGACATAGGCGTCCGTGGTAATAGATGACAAAGAGCAAATCAGGGTCACAGATAGAATAAATTTAGACGGTAAGGTGCAAATGGAAACAGATTTACCAAGCTTTTTAGTGCGCTTAGAGCATGCTGATATAACATGAGTAGAATCACCACAATAGAAACACAACCCATTTTTCCGTCTAAAATTCTGCCGCTCGCTTCGGGACAGAATTCTATCACACTGCATACTCTCTGGCGACTTCTCAGTGGACACCGCCAGATGGTGCACTGGTTTGCGCTCCCGCAAACGCCTATCGATCTGAATAGCCATTGTCATGGACTCATTCAGACCCGCAGGCACAGGGAACCCCACCATAACATCCTTAATGGCATCAGAGAGACCCTCTCTGAAAGTCGCCGCCAGGGCGCACTCATTCCACTGAGTAAGCACAGACCATTTACGGAATCTTTGGCAGTAAATTTCCGCTTCATCTTGCCCCTGAGATAGGGACATCAAAGTTTTTTCTGCCTGAAGCTCCAAATGAGGTTCGTCATAAAGCAACCCCAAGGCCAGAAAAAACGCATCCACATTGAGCAACGCAGGATCCCCTGGTGTCAATGAAAAAGCCCAGTCTTGAGGGTCGCCCCGGAGCAAGGAAATCACAATCCTGACCTGCTGTGCAGGGTCTCCGGCAGAGCGAAATTTCAGGGACAAAAATAATTTGCAATTATTTCGAAAATTCTGAAACCCAGATCTATTCCCCGAGAAAAATTCCGGCAAAGGAATTCTCGGCTCAGATACAGGTGCATGACAAACAAAATCTTGCAAATTTTGTACCTTCGTGGCGAGATTATTCAAACCTGCAGTTACACTCTGAAGATCCATTACAAACAGGTGGACACAGAGCCATTAAAGGGTTAAGAGGAGGTAAGAAGCAGCTAGACAGCAATTAAGGGCTAGGCAGCAAAACTCTGAGGGGAAAAAAAAAAAATTTTCCCTTCAACACTTCTTTTTCTCCTGCTTCAGCCCAAACAATTAACACTTTGCAGGCCGGTCAAACTGTCATGATCTCAACTGTCATGATCTCAATGGCAAGAGAACATAGCATAAGCATATATAGGAACTAACTCTTGGAAGATGGGAACTGAGCTGACCATGAACTAAACCTAACGCACAACTAGCAGTGGCCGGGTAGCATGCCTACGTTGATTCTAGATGCCCAGCCCAGCCGGAGGACTAAATAAAGCTAGCAGAGGAAAATATTAGTCCTAGCTCACCTCTAGAGAAATACCCCGAAAGGAGACAGAGGCCCCCCACATGTATTGGCGGTGAGTTGAGATGAAATAACAAACGTAGTATGAAAATAGGTTTAGCAAATTTGAGGTCCACTTACTACATAGCAGAAGACAGAAAGGGCACTTTCATGGTCAGCTGAAAAGCCTATCAAAAACACCATCCAGAAATTACTTTAAAACTCTGGCATTAACTCATAACACCAGAGTGGCAATTCCCGTTCACAAGAGCTTTCCAGACACAGTAACGAAACTACAGCTGTGAACTGGAACAAAATGCAAAAACAAACATGGACAAGAGTCCAACTTATCTAGTAGTTGTCTAGGAGCAGGAACAAGCACAGAGAGGCTTCTGATAACATTGTTGACCGGCAAGCAACTAACAGAGCAGCAAGGTTATATAGCGACTCCCACATCTTGATGGGAACAGGTGAACAGAGAAGATGAAGACACCAGTTCAATTCCACCAGTAGCCACCGGGGGAGCCCAGAATCCAAATTCACAACAGAGTGGATCCAAGCGAGTCTTCCCTCCAGTTTCACAGAGTTTGGTGTCATCAGCAGCACTTGAACAGGATCATCAAATCTGGGATCGAGTGGTGTTCTCCTCACAAGCTTTTTCACCAACACCCAGTCTCCTGGCTTCTAGGAGTGCATACCGGACACTGTATCTGGATCTGGCAATGAAGAAAAAAACTCGAGAATGGATGTTAGCAAGTTTCTTGGTGATTTCAATTACATAAGCAGACAAAGTATCATATTACATAGTCAGCTGCTGAGGGAAAGGATACCCCTAACCTGGGACTAGACACAAACAAAATTTCATATGGTAACAGCTTTTCTGGGCCTCTGGGAGTGTGCCTAACACTGAGTAGTGTGATTGGGAGTGTGTAGGCCTAAGTCTGCACCTACTGCTGACTAGATCTCTCATGTGAGGTTTGCTGTGAATGCAGGTCCCTGGTCACTCTCTATCACTTCTGGGACCCCATGGCTGCATATCTCATCTCTGAGAGTAGCTTCTTTGCAGTAGTCTTTGCTGACTGGTTCCTCACTGGGAAAGTTTCTGGCCATCCTGAGAACACGTCCACGACCACAAGGGCATATTCGAATCCTCCACTTGGCGGCATCTGGATGTGGTCTATCTGGATCCTCTGGAAGGGGTACAGTGGTCGGGCAAGACGATGTGTGGGAACTTTCTTCATTCTTCCAGGGTTGCATTTGCCACAGGTCAGACAGCTGTTTATGAACTTGGCTGTTAGGGTGGAGATTTCTGGAGCGAACCAGTAAGCACCAATCGGATCATTCATCTGTGTCTCTAATCTGTGTGTGGGCCCATGTGCCCACTGGACCACCATAGGGTACATGCTTCGGGGTAAACAGGGTTTGTAGTCCATTGAGTATACCCTTCCTTCTTCATGTGTTGCTCACTTCTGCATCCAGCATTCCTTCTTTGTCCTTTGGGGCCTGCTCTTGCAGCTTTTTTGAGCAGATCCCAGGATGTCATCTTGTCAGGTTTCCTGTCTTCAGCCGTCCTGTAGTAGCCGTCCGGCTCTACGACCTCTTCCACTTCTCCATATTGTCTTCCCTTGACTGTTTCTTTGGCTGCCATATCCGCCATGTTGTTGCCTTGTGCCTCTACTGTGTTTAGTTTTCCATGCGCTTTGACTTTTAGTATTGTCACCACTTTTGGAAGTTGAAGTGTGTTCAGCAGGTCCTTAATGGCTCCATTGATGCTTCACGGTTGTTCCGCTTGCTGTGATGAAGTCCCTTGCAGCCCAGATGGGTCCGAAGTCGTGTGCTATGCCATGCAAGTACCTTGAATCGGTATACATTTTCTCAGTCTTGTCTTCTGCCACCTGGTAGGCCTTCATCAGCGCTATCAGTTCTGCTTCCTGGGCTGACAGACTGGGCAGCAGACTTCTGGACCACAGGATCTCTTGATTGCTGGTCGCTGCACCTCCCGTGTGGAATCTTCCTTCATCATCTGCAAATCTGGAGCCATCCACATAGAGGATCAACTCTGGGTTGGTCAGTGGCTCTTCTGCCACCTTGGGTAGTCCTGCTGTTTCCTGTTGCATGATACTGAAGCAATCATGGTCATCCGTCCGGAGCAAATTCAGATCCCTGCAGAAGGTATCATGCAGATTTTGATCAGACTTTTTATCTGAGGATCCGTATCTGTATCCCCCCTTGGGAGTGGGAGTAGAGTGGGCGGATTGAGGATTGTGCATCTGGAGATGGTGACATTGTTGGGCAGGAGTAGAGAGCACTGGAGGCGAAGATGCCTGGCGGTGGAGAGATGTTTTAGCTGGGTTTGGTTGAGGATTGCTGAGATGTCATGCAGAACCAGGATTTCCAATGGTTTTTTCCACTGATGTCAGTAGTCCTGTCCAGGAGGGCGTGTGCTGCAACTGCTGCTCTCATGCGGGAGGAAGAGGCTCCCCTTGCAACTGGATCCAGGCAAGCTGAAAAGTAGTCCGAAAGTCTCTGCTTTCCCCCCTGAAGCTGTGTCAGGACTCCAGTAGCAAGGCCTTCTCTTCTCATCAAGTAGAGACAGAATGGCTTCTTGTAGTCAGATAGGCCTAGTGCTGGCGCTGAGACTACAGAGCCTTTTAACTTCTTGAACGAACTGAAGGCCACATCGGTCTGGAGGAACGGGGTCACACTGACGTATTCACACAGAGGCTGCATTAGGACGGAAGCATCAGGGATCCAGGCTCTGCAATATGAAACTAGACCAAGGAAGGCCTGTAGCACCTTTAGAGTTGTCGGAGGGACCATCTTCTCCACTGTGGTCTTCCGGTCATCTGTCAGGTGTTTCGCCTGGTGAGCAATACAGTGTCTCTGGAACGTAACTCGCTTCCTGACACCACTGGACTTTGTTCTTTGAGATCTTGCAGTGCTGCTCCGCCAGGTAGAGTAGGAGATACAAGGAAAGGGCTTTACACGTGTCAAAGTCAACTGCACAAAGGAGTAGATTGTCCATGTATTGTAGCAGGGTTACTTCTGCTTGTTCTGTGACTCAGTTGGTGAGAACTGTGGACATTGCTTTGGTGAACTGTGAAGGGCTGTTCTGGGCCCACTGTGGCATCACTGTCCATGTGTGTTGTCTCCCCTGGTGCATTAAGGCAAACAGGAACTGGTCTTCCGGATGAAGGGGAACACTGGAGAAAACATTAGCCAGGTTGTTCACTGTGAACACTTTTGCTGTGGCAGGCACATTTGAGAGCAGAGTGTGCGGATTCGGCATAATTGCAGTTTCAAACACCGTGGCGTCATTCACAGCTCTCAGGTTATATACCATTCTGAACTTGGCTGGCTCTCCTTTTACAGTCTTTTTCTTGACGGGGAAAAGCGGGGTATTGCAAGGCGATGTGCGAGGAACAATGATTCCTATTTCCAGGTAGACCTTCAGTTGGTCAGAGGCAGCTTGACTCTAGGCCTGGCCTGGGCCTTACGAGGGTACGGGGTACATGGCTTGAGTGACACCCGTACTGGGGCAACTTGAGGTTTTCTCATGTGCTGGGGTCCCTTAGACCATAGACTTTCTGGTACTACGTCCAGTACCTCCTTGAGTAGGCCTCGTTGGTTGCTTAATGTTCTTGTAGGGCCGCCAGCATGACTCTTCTTGGGTCAGGGATGAAGAAAGTGTCACTGTCCCATCTTCCTGGAACACTGTGGTTGCCTTCAGCTTCTGCAGTAGGTTAGCTCCCAGCAGGTTGAGTGGCAGGTCCTTTACACCACAAACTGGGACAGGATAGAGTGTCCTGGCTGAGTGCACCCGCTCAGTGACTTTGTAAGCTGAGAATGTCTGACTTGACCACCAATGCCCATGCGAGACACAGAGGATTCTGATAGGCAGGTGGGATCAGCGAGTTCCACAGGTGTCATCACACTTCTGGCTGCACCACTTTGGATCTGACAACGCCATCCACTTTAAAGGTAATTTGAGGTATTGGTCCTGCAGATGAAGTTTTACATGTCAGGAGCGTAGTGTCTTGCGAACCTGGCTTGCTTGACCCTGTCCTTTGGATGGGGTACTTCACTGCTTTCTGCACTTCTTCCTTGACCTGTTTCTCTGGACCAACTCTTGGGTTGCATGGGTCCAGTCTCTTCGGGGGCGTGGGTGCTTTTGCACTGGTTCTGGTAATGGCCAAACTTGCCACAGATGTAACCCTTGACACTTCTTCTGTCTTTGTAGGGTGTTTGCTCTTCCAGGTCAGTGGTCACCATGAGAGGGGCTGTCTTCTGCACCCCTGGTTGAGACTCAATCCTTTTGGCTACTGTGGACAACGGCATGATGGGTACTGTAGCGGCAGCGGGGTCCGGCCTGCTGATTGAAGCTGCGGTGGTAAGACGGGGCCTGCAGGTGCATTCGTGGCGAGTAGTGTTGAGCGATACTTTCCGATATCGGAAAGTATCGGTATCGGAAAGTATCGGCCGATACCGTCAAAATATCGGATCCAATCCGATACCGATACCCGATCCCAATGCAAGTCAATGGGACGAAAATATCGGAATTAAAATAAACCCTTAATACACTTGTAGGTTCATTCTACATGAAGGAAAACAACTAAGAATAATGTAGGATGTATTGGGGGACGTGGCGGAGACATTAAAGGCACAGAGGTTTAGCCCAATGTAATAGAATAGCAGGATTTTTTTTTTTTTATGACGTTCGGCGTTAGAAAGAATTTGACTATGTTATTTTTTTTTTTTTTTATGTCACATATTGATGTTTCACTATCACTACTTCAACGCCCTTCACCTTCTTTTTTACTTCTCCCACGCTTTCTTCTTCATTATCCTCATCATCAGCTTCTTTGACATCAACTTCTTCACCTTATTCATCTTCTTCTTCATCTTCTACCTATTATTTTTTGGGTTACATTGTTCATATTCTTTTTATTTTACTATTATCTTCATCATATTCTACTTCTTCATCATATTCTTATTTGTGACAGGCATTCCCGTAGTTGTTATCTATAAAAGTTTGAAGATTACACCTTCCGTTCTGCCTGTCACAAAAGAGTTACATTTGTCCGCGTTCAGTTTGGCCTGCAGCATCAGGCTTTATCCAGGGGCACCACGAGGAGGAACGGACTCACCCCCATACACTGCTTAGTCTTCTTCTGCTTATAATTTAGATAATATTTTTTGCTCTGATATTTAGTGTTATGCTTAATGTTCTTCTGCTCTTTGTTCTGCAGCCTCTTGTTCTTCTGCTTCTCGGTCTTCCAGGTCGTCGTCGTCTCCAGGGTTGTCGTCTCCGGGGTCGTCGTCATCGGGGTGGTCTTCAGGGTCGTCGTCTCCGGGGTCGTCGTCATCACGGTGGTCTTCAGGGTCATCGTCTCCAGGGTCGTCGTCATCACGGTGGTTGTCGTCTCTGGTGTCGTCGTCATCTTAGGGGTGTTCTTCCGGGTCATCGTGTTTAGTCTCTTGAACTTGGAAATGTAGCAGAAGGTACAAGAAGGCTGAGAAAATGCCGAGAACCAGCTGATGGAACTGGAACTCGGATGGCTACCCGAAGGTCCAAGAGCCAATGGAACTACCGAGGACCAGCTGACGTTACTGGAACCCGGTTACTAAGCAGGAGGTACCCGTGCCTGAAAGCACTACCAAGGACCACCTGACGTTGGTGGAACTCGGATACCCAGAGGGAGGCACCTAAGCCAAAGGCTCTGCCCGGAACCAGCTGACGGTACTGGAACCAGGATGGGGAGCAGAAGGTACAAGAGCAAAAGACACTGCCGAGAACCAGCTGACGGTGCTGGAACCCGGATGGGTAGCCGAAGGTCCAAGAGCCAATGGAACTACCGAGGACCAGCTGACGTTACTGGAACCCGGTTACTAAGCAGGAGGTACCCGTGCCTGAAAGCACTACCAAGGACCACCTGACGTTGGTGGAACTCGGATACCCAGAGGGAGGCACCTAAGCCAAAGGCTCTGCCCGGAACCAGCTGACGGTACTGGAACCAGGATGGGGAGCAGAAGGTACAAGAGCAAGTGTCTGCGTGGCTTTTGCAGGACACGATGCCGGCTGCACAGCAGGGGAACAGCTGGCGGTGCTGAACCCCACTGACACATTGGCTGGTGTTTTTCTCTGTGCAGCTAGCAGTACCGGGCCCCAACTGGCGGTGTTGGAGCCCAGGGCTCTGCAGGGGGAGCAGAGTGTAGGCCGAAGCCTAATTGAACCAATTTCAAAGGTAACCTTTAACCCCCCCTCAGGGGTTACAAAGTAGAAGAGCCACAGCTTATGCAGCAGTAGTGCTGCACAAGTCAAAGGTTGCTCTTTTAATTTCGCTCCTTGCACACGCTGAGTGAAACACGTATAACATTTAGCCCTTTATACAGTCAAACTGTGTTGGAGGCGCGAGTTCCCTTTGTAATGAGACGCAGCACAGATGTCAAGAATCCCACCTTGGTGCTGGGTGCAGCCTCCTGAGCGTTGTTATTTGCTGTACAGGAGTCTGCGCTGTCGTGTTATCCCCTGGCCTAGCGCTGTTAGCGCTGCCCATGTTCTGGCATCATTTAATGTCGGCCGGTGCGTTTCGCGATGACCATGAATCCCAGCCCCGCAGTGTCTTAACATTGTTAAAACACTGCGGGGCTGGGATTCAGGGCCTGGCGCAGCACATATGTTCGCCTCTCACACTCGGGTCCTTACACCCGCTTCAGACTGTGCGGCGTCATCTGATCCCTTATCGCATGCCACGGCCATGAAGCCGCACAGTCCGCAGAAGGCGGAAGGAGATGAGGGACAGGCGAACTGATGCACTGATCATGCCCATCAATCACACCCTCGCAGTCCCAATAACTAAGACAACGAGGGGCGTTGTGTGGGTCAGGGCGGCCGCAGAGGCGCAGGCAGCCAAACCATGATGCCAGAAGACGGGCAGCGCTACCAAGGGGGTTGCAGCGTGTCATTACAAAGGAAAGTCACACCACCGGGACGGTTAAATGGTCACACAGAGGACACATTTTAGACGTGTTTTCAGTTCCACATGTGCGAGGAGAATACGTTTATGAGCCACCTTGCACACATGCAGCATTACCGCTGTACAAGGTGGCCTTTAAAACGTACAAACGCCTGGGGGAGGGGGGACAGGTTCCCTTCAATTTCAGTTCTTGTGTCTGCGTGGCTTTTGCAGGACACGATGCCGGCTGCACAGCAGGGGAACAGCTGGCGGTGCTGAACCCCACTGACACATTGGCTGGTGTTTTTCTCTGTGCAGCTAGCAGTACCGGGCCCCAACTGGCGGTGTTGGAGCCCGGGGTCAGCAGGAGGAGGAGATGGAGCAGAGTGTAGGCCGAAGCCTGCACTGGCGGCAGCTTTTGGGTCTGTTGTGCCTGCGTGGCAGTTGCAGGACACGTTGCCGGCTGCACAGCAGGGGAACAGCTGGCGGTGCTGAACCCCACTGACACATTGGCTGGTGTTTTTCTCTGTGCAGCTAGCAGTACCGGGCCCCAACTGGCGGTGTTGGAGCCCAGGGCTCTGCAGGGGGAGCAGAGTGTAGGCCGAAGCCTAATTGAACCAATTTCAAAGGTAACCTTTAACCCCCCCTCAGGGGTTACAAAGTAGAAGAGCCACAGCTTATGCAGCAGTAGTGCTGCACAAGTCAAAGGTTGCTCTTTTAATTTCGCTCCTTGCACACGCTGAGTGAAACACGTATAACATTTAGCCCTTTATACAGTCAAACTGTGTTGGAGGCGCGAGTTCCCTTTGTAATGAGACGCAGCACAGATGTCAAGAATCCCACCTTGGTGCTGGGTGCAGCCTCCTGAGCGTTGTTATTTGCTGTACAGGAGTCTGCGCTGTCGTGTTATCCCCTGGCCTAGCGCTGTTAGCGCTGCCCATGTTCTGGCATCATTTAATGTCGGCCGGTGCGTTTCGCGATGACCATGAATCCCAGCCCCGCAGTGTCTTAACATTGTTAAAACACTGCGGGGCTGGGATTCAGGGCCTGGCGCAGCACATATGTTCGCCTCTCACACTCGGGTCCTTACACCCGCTTCAGACTGTGCGGCGTCATCTGATCCCTTATCGCATGCCACGGCCATGAAGCCGCACAGTCCGCAGAAGGCGGAAGGAGATGAGGGACAGGCGAACTGATGCACTGATCATGCCCATCAATCACACCCTCGCAGTCCCAATAACTAAGACAACGAGGGGCGTTGTGTGGGTCAGGGCGGCCGCAGAGGCGCAGGCAGCCAAACCATGATGCCAGAAGACGGGCAGCGCTACCAAGGGGGTTGCAGCGTGTCATTACAAAGGAAAGTCACACCACCGGGACGGTTAAATGGTCACACAGAGGACACATTTTAGACGTGTTTTCAGTTCCACATGTGCGAGGAGAATACGTTTATGAGCCACCTTGCACACATGCAGCATTACCGCTGTACAAGGTGGCCTTTAAAACGTACAAACGCCTGGGGGAGGGGGGACAGGTTCCCTTCAATTTCAGTTCTTGTGTCTGCGTGGCTTTTGCAGGACACGATGCCGGCTGCACAGCAGGGGAACAGCTGGCGGTGCTGAACCCCACTGACACATTGGCTGGTGTTTTTCTCTGTGCAGCTAGCAGTACCGGGCCCCAACTGGCGGTGTTGGAGCCCGGGGTCAGCAGGAGGAGGAGATGGAGCAGAGTGTAGGCCGAAGCCTGCACTGGCGGCAGCTTTTGGGTCTGTTGTGCCTGCGTGGCAGTTGCAGGACACGTTGCCGGCTGCACAGCAGGGGAACAGCTGGCGGTGCTGAACCCCACTGACACATTGGCTGGTGTTTTTCTCTGTGCAGCTAGCAGTACCGGGCCCCAACTGGCGGTGTTGGAGCCCAGGGCTCTGCAGGGGGAGCAGAGTGTAGGCCGAAGCCTAATTGAACCAATTTCAAAGGTAACCTTTAACCCCCCCTCAGGGGTTACAAAGTAGAAGAGCCACAGCTTATGCAGCAGTAGTGCTGCACAAGTCAAAGGTTGCTCTTTTAATTTCGCTCCTTGCACACGCTGAGTGAAACACGTATAACATTTAGCCCTTTATACAGTCAAACTGTGTTGGAGGCGCGAGTTCCCTTTGTAATGAGACGCAGCACAGATGTCAAGAATCCCACCTGGGTGCTGGGTGCAGCCTCCTGAGCGTTGTTATTTGCTGTACAGGAGTCTGCGCTGTCGTGTTATCCCCTGGCCTAGCGCTGTTAGCGCTGCCCATGTTCTGGCATCATTTAATGTCGGCCGGTGCGTTTCGCGATGACCATGAATCCCAGCCCCGCAGTGTCTTAACATTGTTAAAACACTGCGGGGCTGGGATTCAGGGCCTGGCGCAGCACATATGTTCGCCTCTCACACTCGGGTCCTTACACCCGCTTCAGACTGTGTGGCGTCATCTGATCCCTTATCGCATGCCACGGCCATGAAGCCGCACAGTCCGCAGAAGGCGGAAGGAGATGAGGGACAGGCGAACTGATGCACTGATCATGCCCATCAATCACACCCTCGCAGTCCCAATAACTAAGACAACGAGGGGCGTTGTGTGGGTCAGGGCGGCCGCAGAGGCGCAGGCAGCCAAACCATGATGCCAGAAGACGGGCAGCGCTACCAAGGGGGTTGCAGCGTGTCATTACAAAGGAAAGTCACACCACCGGGACGGTTTAATGGTCACACAGAGGACACATTTTAGACGCGTTTTCAGTTCCACATGTGCGAGGAGAATACGTTTATGAGCCACCTTGCACACATGCAGCATTACCGCTGTACAAGGTGGCCTTTAAAACGTACAAACGCCTGGGGGAGGGGGGACAGGTTCCCTTCAATTTCAGTTCTTGTGTCTGCGTGGCTTTTGCAGGACATGATGCCGGCTGCACAGCAGGGGAACAGCTGGCGGTGCTGAACCCCACTGACACATTGGCTGGTGTTTTTCTCTGTGCAGCTAGCAGTACCGGGCCCCAACTGGCGGTGCTGGAGCCCGGGGTCAGCAGGAGGAGGAGATGGAGCAGAGTGTAGGCCGAAGCCTGCACTGGCGGCAGCTTTTGGGTCTGTTGTGCCTGCGTGGCAGTTGCAGGACACGTTGCCGGCTGCACAGCAGGGGAACAGCTGGCGGTGCTGAACCCCACTGACACATTGGCTGGTGTTTTTCTCTGTGCAGCTAGCACATCTGGGCCCCAACTGACGGTGTTAGAGCCCAGGGTCAGTAGGAGGAGCAGGGGGAGCGGAGTGTAGGCCGAAGCCTGCACTGGAGCAAGTTAAAAGGAAACCTTTAACCCCCCCCCCAGGCGTTTGTAGCTGGAAGAGCCATCGTGTACAGCACTAATGCTGGAAAAGGTAAACTTAGCTCTTTTAATTATGGTCCTTGCAGATGCTGAACCTAACACTTATGAAATTTGTCCCCTCACAGCGTTCAACCGTCCGGTAGGTGGAACTTTCCTTTGTGATGTGACGCAGCACAGCCGTCATTTTTACCCCCTTGGCGCCGTACGCGGCCTCCTCAGCGTTGTTTGAATCTGTCCCGGAGCCTGCGCTGTTAGGTTACCCCTTGGCCATGCACACATTTTGCGCTGCCCGTCTTGTGACATCATTTGCTGTCAGGCTGGCTGCGCCTGTGTGGGTGCGCTGTCCGAGATTCAGCCTCGCGGTGTCGTGTAATGTAATCCCACCGCGGGCCTGTGATCCGTGGACATGCGCAGTGCATATCCTCGCCTCTCACTCCCCTCCCTACGGCTTCTTAAGACTGTGCGGTGTCACGGCCGTGGCATGCTATTAGGGACCAGCTGACAACGAACAGTCTGAAGAAGCCGTAGGGAGGGGAGTGAGAGGCGAGGATATGCACTGCGCATGTCCACGGATCACAGGCCCGCGGTGGGATTACATTACACGACACCGCGAGGCTGAATCTCGGACAGCGCACCCACACAGGCGCAGCCAGCATGACAGCAAATGATGTCAGAAGACGGGCAGCGCAAAATGTGTGCATGGCCAAGGGGTAACCTAACAGCGCAGGCTCCGGGACAGATTCAAACAACGCTGAGGAGGCCGCGTACGGCGCCAAGGGGGTAAAAATGACGGCTGTGCTGCGTCACATCACAAAGGAAAGTTCCACCTACCGGACGGTTGAACGCTGTGAGGGGACACATTTCATAAGTGTTAGGTTCAGCATCTGCAAGGAGCACCACGAAAAGAGGCACTTTTTCCCTTTGCATCATTACTGCTGCACAAGGTGGCTCCTTCAGTAACAAACGCCTGGGGGGGGGACAGGTTCCCTTAAATTTAACTTGTTGTGCCTGCGTGGCGGTCGCAGTACACGTTGCCGTATACACAGCAGGGGAACAGCTGGCGGTGCTGAACCCCACTAACACATTGGCGAGGTGTTTGGCTCTGTGCGTACAGCACTTCTGGACGGCAACTAGCGTTGTTGGAGCCCAGGGACAGGTGGAGGAGGAGGAGGTTGGAGGAGGTAGGAGGGATTGCCACACACACAGCAGGGGAACAGCTGACGTTACTGAACCCCAATAACAGAGGAGCGACTGTTGACTGTGCGTACAGCACTTCTGGACGGCAACTGGCGGTGTTGGAGCCCAGGGACAGGTGGAGGAGGAGGAGGTAGGAGGGATTGCCACACACACAGCAGGGGAACAGCTGACGTTACTGAACCCCAATAACAGAGGAGCGACTGTTGACTGTGCGTACAGCACTTCTGGACGGCAACTGGCGGTGTTGGAGCCCAGGGACAGGTGGAGGAGGAGGAGGTTGGAGGAGGTAGGAGGGATTGCCACACACACAGCAGGGGAACAGCTGACGTTACTGAACCCCAATAACAGAGGAGGGACTGTTGACTGTGCGTACAGCACTTCTGGACGGCAACTGGCGGTGTTGGAGCCCAGGGACAGGTGGAGGAGGAGGAGGTTGGAGGAGGTAGGAGGGATTGCCACACACACAGCAGGGGAACAGCTGACGTTACTGAACCCCAATAACAGAGGAGGGACTGTTGACTGTGCGTACAGCACTTCTGGACGGCAACTGGCGGTGTTGGAGCCCAGGGACAGGTGGAGGAGGAGGAGGTTGGAGGAGGTAGGAGGGATTGCCACACACACAGCAGGGGAACAGCTGACGTTACTGAACCCCAATAACAGAGGAGCGACTGTTGACTGTGCATACAGCACTTCTGGACGGCAACTGGCGGTGTTGGAGCCCAGGGACAGGTGGAGGAGGAGGAGGTTGGAGGAGGTAGGAGGGATTGCCACACACACAGCAGGGGAACAGCTGACGTTACTGAACCCCAATAACAGAGGAGCGACTGTTGACTGTGCGTACAGCACTTCTGGACGGCAACTGGCGGTGTTGGAGCCCAGGGACAGGTGGAGGAGGAGGAGGTTGGAGGAGGTAGGAGGGATTGCCACACACACAGCAGGGGAACAGCTGACGTTACTGAACCCCAATAACAGAGGAGCGACTGTTGACTGTGCGTACAGCACTTCTGGACGGCAACTGGCGGTGTTGGAGCCCAGGGACAGGTGGAGGAGGAGGAGGTAGGAGGGATTGCCACACACACAGCAGGGGAACAGCTGACGTTACTGAACCCCAATAACAGAGGAGCGACTGTTGACTGTGCGTACAGCACTTCTGGACGGCAACTTGCGGTGTTGGAGCCCAGGGACAGGTGGAGGAGGAGGAGGTTGGAGGAGGTAGGAGGGATTGCCACACACACAGCAGGGGAACAGCTGACGTTACTGAACCCCAATAACAGAGGAGGGACTGTTGACTGTGCGTACAGCACTTCTGGACGGCAACTGGCGGTGTTGGAGCCCAGGGACAGGTGGAGGAGGAGAAGGTTGGAGGAGGTAGGAGGGATTGCCACACACACAGCAGGGGAACAGCTGACGTTACTGAACCCCAATAACAGAGGAGGGACTGTTGACTGTGCGTACAGCACTTCTGGACGGCAACTGGCGGTGTTGGAGCCCAGGGACAGGTGGAGGAGGAGGAGGTTGGAGGAGGTAGGAGGGATTGCCACACACACAGCAGGGGAACAGCTGACGTTACTGAACCCCAATAACAGAGGAGCGACTGTTGACTGTGCGTACAGCACTTCTGGACGGCAACTGGCGGTGTTGGAGCCCAGGGACAGGTGGAGGAGGAGGAGGTTGGAGGAGGTAGGAGGGATTGCCACACACACAGCAGGGGAACAGCTGACGTTACTGAACCCCAATAACAGTTGAGCGACTGTTGACTGTGCGTACAGCACTTCTGGACGGCAACTGGCGGTGTTGGAGCCCAGGGACAGGTGGAGGAGGAGGAGGTTGGAGGAGGTAGGAGGGATTGCCACACACACAGCAGGGGAACAGCTGACGTTACTGAACCCCAATAACAGAGGAGCGACTGTTGACTGTGCGTACAGCACTTCTGGATGGCAACTGGCGGTGTTGGAGCCCAGGGACAGGTGGAGGAGGAGGAGGTAGGAGGGATTGCCACACACACAGCAGGGGAACAGCTGACGTTACTGAACCCCAATAACAGAGGAGCGACTGTTGACTGTGCGTACAGCACTTCTGGACGGCAACTTGCGGTGTTGGAGCCCAGGGACAGGTGGAGGAGGAGGAGGTTGGAGGAGGTAGGAGGGATTGCCACACACACAGCAGGGGAACAGCTGACGTTACTGAACCCCAATAACAGAGGAGGGACTGTTGACTGTGCGTACAGCACTTCTGGACGGCAACTGGCGGTGTTGGAGCCCAGGGACAGGTGGAGGAGGAGGAGGTTGGAGGAGGTAGGAGGGATTGCCACACACACAGCAGGGGAACAGCTGACGTTACTGAACCCCAATAACAGAGGAGGGACTGTTGACTGTGCGTACAGCACTTCTGGACGGCAACTGGCGGTGTTGGAGCCCAGGGACAGGTGGAGGAGGAGGAGGTTGGAGGAGGTAGGAGGGATTGCCACACACACAGCAGGGGAACAGCTGACGTTACTGAACCCCAATAACAGAGGAGGGACTGTTGACTGTGCGTACAGCACTTCTGGACGGCAACTGGCGGTGTTGGAGCCCAGGGACAGGTGGAGGAGGAGGAGGTTGGAGGAGGTAGGAGGGATTGCCACACACACAGCAGGGGAACAGCTGACGTTACTGAACCCCAATAACAGAGGAGGGACTGTTGACTGTGCGTACAGCACTTCTGGACGGCAACTGGCGGTGTTGGAGCCCAGGGACAGGTGGAGGAGGAGGTTGGAGGAGGTAGGAGGGATTGCCACACACACAGCAGGGGAACAGCTGACGTTACTGAACCCCAATAACAGAGGAGCGACTGTTGACTGTGCGTACAGCACTTCTGGACGGCAACTGGCGGTGTTGGAGCCCAGGGACAGGTGGAGGAGGAGGAGGTAGGAGGGATTGCCACACACACAGCAGGGGAACAGCTGACGTTACTGAACCCCAATAACAGAGGAGCGACTGTTAACTGTGCGTACAGCACTTCTGGACGGCAACTGGCGGTGTTGGAGCCCAGGGACAGGTGGAAAAGCAGAGGAACACAATGTAGGCCGAAGCCTGAGAAAGTCGAAAGGGAACCTTTAACCCCCCCCCAAGGTGTTTGTAGCTGAAAGAGCCAGCTTGTGCAGCACAAAAGATGCAAAAGGAAAAGGTGGCTCTTTTCATCATGCTCCTTGCAAACACAGAACTAAACACATAAAATGTGTCCCCTGCAACCGTAAAACCGTCCCGGAGGTGGGACTTTCCTTCGTAATGTGACGCAGCACAGCCGTCATTCCTACCCCCCCCCGGCGCCGCGCACCGGCTCCTCAGCGTTGTTTTATTCCGTCCCGGAGCCTGCGCTGTTATGTTATCCCGTGGCCAGGCACACTTAGCGCTGCCCGTCTTCTGGCATCATTTGGTGTCAGGATGGCTGCGCCTGTGCGGCCGCGCTGGCCGAGAGCCCGCCTCGCAGTGTCTTCTGATTTAATCCCACTGGGGGCCTGGGATCCATGGACATGCGCAGTGCATATCCTCGCCTCTCACTCCCCTCCCTACGGCTTCTTAAGACTGTGCGGTGTCACGGCCGTGGCATGCTATTAGGGACCAGCTGACACCGAACAGTCTGAAGAAGCCATAGGGAGATGAGTGAGAGGTGGAGGTTCAGATATGCACTGCGCATGTCCATGGATCCCAGGCCCCCAGTGGGATTAAATCAGAAGACACTGCGAGGCGGGCTCTCGGCCAGCGCGGCCGCACAGGCGCAGCCATCCTGACACCAAATGATGCCAGAAGACGGGCAGCGCTAAGTGTGCCTGGCCACGGGATAACATAACAGCGCAGGCTCCGGGACGGAATAAAACAACGCTGAGGAGCCGGTGCGCGGCGCCGGGGGGGTAGGAATGACAGCTGTGCTGCGTCACATTACGAAGGAAAGTCCTTCCTCCGGGACGGTTTTACGGTATCAGTGGACACATTTTATAAGTGTTAAGTTCTGCGTGTGCAAGGAGCTAAACAAAAATAGCTACCTTTTCCTTGTGCAGCATTACTGCTGCACAAGGTGGCTCTTTCAGTAACAAATGCCTTGGGGGGGGGGACAGATTCCCTTACATTTCAGTTGTTGTGTCAGCGTGGCGGTCGCATGACACATTGCCGGCTACACAGCTGGGGATCAGCTGACGTTACTGAAACCCAATAACACTGGGTCGTATGTTTTGACTGTGCAGACGGCACTTCTGAGCCTCAACTGGCGGTGTTGGAGCCCAGGAATTTAAGTTCAGGTGGTAGAAAGATGAACACAACAGGAGACCTGGATAACGTATACAGTGACCTAATTATTTAATCAGGAGGAGGAGTGGCAAATTCCTGCGAGATCCAGGCCTTGTTCATTTTCAGGAAAGTAAGCCTGTCAACGTTATCGGAGGATAGTCGCATGCGACGGTCAGTTAGTACACCACCTGCAGCACTAAAGACACGTTCCGATAATACACTGGCCGCAGGGCAAGACAGCACCTCCAATGCATACTGGCTTAGCTCTGGCCATGTATCCAGCTTTGAGACCCAAAACTTGAAAGAGGAAGAGCCGTCTGGGAGTACAGCAAGAGGGCAAGACATGTAGTCTGTCACCATCTGACGGAACCGTTGCCTCCTGCTGACTGGAGCCGTCTGTGATGGTGTAGACTTTTGTGGGGGGCACAGAAAACTGTGCCACAGTTGGGCCATACTGGTCTTGCCTTGGGCAGAGGCACTGCTTCTGCTCCCTCTTTGTGCAGAGCCTCCACCACTGCCTGGACGCACTGAGCTGCTTTGGAATGCACTAGCAGCACTTCTCTCAGTTGGAATGGAGAAGATGATGGAATTGACCAGTGTGTCTTGGTACTCCTGCATTTTTCGCTCCCGGTTCAACGGTGTGATGAGGCTTTCTACGTTGTCCCGGTAGCGAGGATCGAGGAGGGTGAACACCCAATAATCAGACATGTTGAGAATGTGGGCGATGCGGCGGTCGTTTCTCAGGCACTGCAGCATGTAATCCACCATGTGCTGCAGACTGCCAACTGCCCAAGAAACGCTGTCCCCTGCTGGAGGCGTGATCTCTGCCTGCTCGTCATCACCCCAACCTCGCTGTACACACTGAGTACTGGACAATTCGGTAACTCCCTCCTCTGGACGGATGTCTTCCTCCTCCATTGACTCCTCCTCATCCTCCTCACAAACTGTCCCCTGCCTACGCGTTTGTGAGGAACCACGTGGCGCTGACTGTCCAGAAGATGATGGAAATGGTGAATCCTCATCCTCCACCTCTTCCACAACATCATCCCTTAGCGCTTGCAGTGATTTTTCAAGCAGGCAGATAAGGGGGACAGTCATGCTGACTAGTGCATCATCTGCACTCGCCATCCGCGTGGAATAATCAAAGGGACGCAAAACCTGGCAGACGTCATTAATAGTGGCCCACTCTGTGGTTGTGAAGTCTGTACGGCGCTGACTGCGACTTTTTTGCGCCTGAAGCAGCTGGTACTCCATTACAGCTTGCTGCTGCTCACACAACCGCTCCAACATATGTAACGTGGAATTCCACCTGGTAGGTAGGTCACATATGATGCGATGTTCCGGCAGGAGGTGTCGGCGCTGCAGAGCTGCAATGCGCGCTTTTGCCGTGCTGGAACGCCGCAAGTGAGCACACTCTAGGCGGACCTTGTGCAGCAGTGCATCAAGATCCGGATAGTCCCTCAAAAAGCTCTGCACGACCAAATTGAGCACATGTGCCAGACATGGGATGTGAGTGAGGTTGCCGAGGCCCAGAGCTGCCACCAGATTTCGGCCATTATCACACACTACCATGCCTGGCTGGAGATTCGCTGGCACAAACCACACATCGCTCTCCTGCTTGATGGCATTCCAGAGCTCCTGCGCTGTGTGGCTACGATTCCCCAAAAAAATTAATTTCAACACGGCCTGTTGACGTTTGGCCACGGCTGTGCTCATGTCGGTCGTAACAGGTACACGTTCATCACGGGTCCATGTGGAGGTGGACTGTGACGGCTCCTGCAGCGATGATTCTGAGGAACTGGTGTAAGAGGAGGAGTCAATGCGTACAGAATGGATTCCTGCAATCCTTGGAGTGGGCAGGACACGTCCTGCGCCACTCGCACGGTCTGTACCCGGCTCAACGACATTAACCCAATGGGCAGTGAGGGAAAGGTATCGCCCCTGTCCATGTTGACTGGTCCACGCATCGGTGGTGAGGTGGACCTTGCTACTGACGGCGTTCAGTAGCGCGTGTTTTATGTGTCCCTCCACATGCTTGTGCAGGGCAGGGACGGCTTGCCTGCTGAAGTAAAAGCGGCTGGGCACATTGTACTGTGGGACTGCCAATGACATCAAGTCACGGAAGCTGTCAGTCTCCACCAGTCTGAATGACAGCATTTCCAGTGACAGCAGTTTGGCAATGCCTGCAGTCAGAGCCTGTGCTCGTGGGTGGTTTGACGAGAAAGGCCGCCTTTTCTCCCATGCCTGTACTGCCGATGGCTGTAGACTGGGCTGGGAGTGTGTGGATGACTGGGAAAGTGGTGCTGCGGGTGGAATTACAGCGGGTCTCTGGACAACAGGGCCAGAGGTTCGTCCACGGCGATCCTGGGAGGAAGCCGAACCAGCTGCGTGTGAGCTAGAGGAAGAGGCAACACGAGCTGAAGAGGTGGTAGCTGCCGCTGTTGGTTGGCCTACCTCTTCAGTGTGTTTTTCTAACTCCGCCGGGTGCCTGTTGCGCACATGTTTCCACATGTTGGAGGTATTGAGGTTGCTGACATTTTTCCCTCTTTTGACTTTTTGATGACACACGTTGCATCTGACATAGCAAATGTCATCTGCAACTGTGTCAAAAAAGGACCAGGCACTGCAAGTCTTGGGAGCACCCTTTTTGGCTTTTGGAAGAGACATGCTCCTAACGGGTGCCAAAGCGGAGGCTGCAGGATCCGCAGTCTTCCCCCTCCCTCTCCCTCTTTGGGCCGTACGGGGAATCTCTTCCTCAGAGCTGCTCCCACCACCTTCCTGTCCCTCACGCCAAGATGGGTCGAGGACCTCATCATCTACACTACCCTCTGCCCCCAACTGCTCCTCCTGGGTAGTCTCAGCAGCAGAGCACGCACCAGTAAGTGGCACCTGAGTGTCATCATCAGCTGATGCGGCCTGCGATGTGGTGACCGGAGCCACTGGCCCACCCGCCTCTTCAGAGGAAGACAGAAAAAGCTGTTGGGCATCACTGCACCCTGCCTCTTCTTCCATTTCTCCAATGCTGCTTGGCTGGCCCCCTGTTTCCAAGCCAAGAGATTCAGAGAACAGAAGTAGAGACGGCTCCTGTCCTGGGCTCTCTGTCTGCCTGGGCAATTTGGCAGGTGGTGAAGAGACAGATGGCTGCTCTCCAGTGCTCTGTGTCTGAGAGGATGTGGCACTAATGGAAGTTGATGCATTAGCTGCCATCCATCCGACAACAGCTTCAATTTGTTCTTGACGCAGCAGCGGTGTACGGCGCTCTGACACAAAGCTGCGCATGAACGACTGTTGCCTGGTGAAAGTGGGTGCTGATGAGTCACCGGTGCCCGCAGCAGGCACAGAATCCCCACGTCCCCTCCCTGCTCCGCGCCCACGCCCACGCCCACGTGCCTTACTCACTGCCTTCTTCATCTTGGTTGACTGATAAAGATAAGCAGAAAAGTACTAACGGCTTTGTGTGCTTATTCCTGAACAACTCCTCCTAACAGGTATAAGAAACACTAATTTTCTAAAGTGTGGACTAGACTTTAATATGAGCTAATGTGGCCTACACAAATGTAAAGTGGTGTAACTGGTGTGTTTGGTGAACTTTATTATTTATTTCTTTTTTGGGGGCTGAACTGACAACAGATAGAGCTGCAGTCACACAGAGACCGTGCAGACAGACGTAAACGGCGCTGCAAGGCCCAAAAACCCTCCTCTACTTTATCCTATGTAGTGTTTTTCCACAAATTAGCTTGAGACGGGTGGAAAGACACTAATAGGATTTTTTTAAATTAATTAGCAGCAGACTACACTACTTGAAAAAAAATGAAAATTGATTTGGCGGTATGACGCAGAGAACAACCCTGAGCTGGAGACAACCAGGCTACGGCTGCTCACAGACTACAGGGCGAGCTGCAGTCACACGGAGACCGTGCAGACAGCCGTAAACGGCGCTGCAAGGCCCAAAAACCCTCCTCTACTTTATCCTATGTAGTGTTTTTCCACAAATTAGCTGGAGACGGGTGGAAAGACACTAATAGGATTTTTTTGAATAAATTAGCAGCAGACTACACTACTTGAAAAAAAATGAAAATTGATTTGGCGGTATGACGCAGTGAACAACCCTGAGCTGGAGACAACCAGGCTATGGCTGCTCACAGACTACAGGGCGAGCTGCAGTCACACGGAGACCGTGCAGACAGCCGTAAACGGCGCTGCAAGGCCCAAAAACCCTCCTCTACTTTATCCTATGTAGTGTTTTTCCACAAATTAGCTGGAGACGGGTGGAAAGACACTAATAGGATTTTTTTAAATTAATTAGCAGCAGACTACACTACTTGAAAAAAAATGAAAATTGATTTGGCGGTATGACGCAGTGAACAACCCTGAGCTGGAGACAACCAGGCTATGGCTGCTCACAGACTACAGGGTGAGCTGCAGTCACACGGAGACCGTGCAGACAGCCGTAAACGGCGCTGCAAGGCCCAAAAACCCTCCTCTACTTTATCCTATGTAGTGTTTTTCCACAAATTAGCTGGAGACGGGTGGAAAGACACTAATAGGATTTTTTTAAATTAATTAGCAGCAGACTACACTACTTGAAAAAAAATGAAAATTGATTTGGCGGTATGACGCAGTGAACAACCCTGAGCTGGAGACAACCAGGCTATGGCTGCTCACAGACTACAGGGCGAGCTGCAGTCACACGGAGACCGTGCAGACAGCCGTAAACGGCGCTGCAAGGCCCAAAAACCCTCCTCTACTTTATCCTATGTAGTGTTTTTCCACAAATTAGCTGGAGACGGGTGGAAAGACACTAATAGGATTTTTTTAAATTAATTAGCAGCAGACTACACTACTTGAAAAAAAATGAAAATTGATTTGGCGGTATGACGCAGTGAACAACCCTGAGCTGGAGACAACCAGGCTATGGCTGCTCACAGACTACAGGGCGAGCTGCAGTCACACGGAGACCGTGCAGACAGCCGTAAACGGCGCTGCAAGGCCCAAAAACCCTCCTCTACTTTATCCTATGTAGTGTTTTTCCACAAATTAGCTGGAGACGGGTGGAAAGACACTAATAGGATTTTTTTGAATAAATTAGCAGCAGACTACACTACTTGAAAAAAAAAAAAAAGAACAGTATGAGGCAATGAACCACCCTCCCTGAACTGAATACAACCAGCTATGGATGGCCTATGTGGCTGCACTCAGACTAGAGAGTGGGCTGCACTCACACACACACACACACACACAGACCTTGCAGATCGCTGTGAAAACAGCGCTACAAGGCAAAAGCAAGGTGAATAGTAGGTGAACACAGCGGTTGCTAAATTAGCCTTTGGAAAGCACAAAGAAGCAAATCGCTATCTCTAAACTGTCCCTCAGTCAGCAAACAGCGTCCTGTCACTAACTGAATTCACAGCAGAGTGATCGCAAAATGGCGCCAGCGAACTGCAGCATGACATCATTTCAGCAGCCAATCACAGCCTTGCCAGTAGTTTCATGCCCTCCATGCTAAACAGGATGTGCCCACACTTGGAATCATTCTCATTGGCTGAATTTCGGAATTTTGAATCTGGGAACTTCCGATTCCGGTATCCGATACGCGGCAAGTATCGGAATCCCGGTATCGGAATTCCGATACCGCAAGTATCGGCCGATACCCGATACTTGCGGTATCGGAATGCTCAACACTAGTGGCGAGTCCCGGGGTGCCATGAGACCGGCGGCTGCATCCAACCCAAGGTCTTGGGGCGTTACAGGGGCTGTGGCTGCATCTGCCATCACTTCTTCCTCCTGCTCCGACATAGCTTCTCCCCTTTGCTAACCTTATTGAGGTCGGTGTCTCCTCTCTGGAGTCTGCAGTGGTTCTTCTGGTGTGTTGGTCTGCACTTTGCAGCGTCTTCACCTCTGGCTCCCCTTCTGGTGTTCTCAGCAGCACGGCACCCTTTTCCTTCTTTGCGCTCTTTGTGGTGCTATAATGGCGGCAGTTTTGGTGACAATCGGCAATAAACAGTCTCCTAGGCGCACATAAAACTTTTTTTCTGGGTCAGTCCACTGCTATTGACCTGTTCCTAGGCCTAGCCACTATCAGTGGTTTCCTGATTGGCTGTCTCAGTCCATGCCCAATGTCCTGTGCCAACATTTGCCTGTGTATCTGGTCATGAATGGTAAAGCCCAAGTCTTGGGATACTTGCATTACTCTGCCATGAAACTTCTTTACAGACTCTGTCTTATCTTGGCTCATGTCATGGCTTGTCCTGCCAATCTGCCTTTGGCCCACTCTCTGAGCTGTTCAATTAGCTGTGGCCCTGACTCCCAAGCGTGTACGTCTGATTCTGCTGGAAGTTTGAATTGTTCCTTCATGATTGGCCAGAGTGCATCACCTGCTTCTATTTTCATTCATGGCCCAGAGATCATTCCAGGTGGCTGCATATGTTTACTGCTTCTGCTACATTCTTCGGTAAAATGGCATGGGATGCATCCCTGGGTCTGGAAGATTGTCACCTGACTTGAAGTGCAGTGCACATAGTGTAATGGTGGTGCCTCTATCTGCCCTTGCATTCTTGGTGCCTGTGGGTTTCTTTTCTAGTACTAGACAGCATGTATGATGTTCCCTCTTCATCTTCATCAGAGGAATAGTTGTGATAGCTTGTACTGGGGTCGTACACTGACTGATTTTGGACTTAGAAGTTGCTTTTTTCTGTGAGGATGTCTCCCCCCTTGCTGAAGCTATGATGGATTAGGCTCATAGTTTCATGTTGGTGTGAATGTGGATGTAGGCAGCTCTGACCGGTGCTGAAGCTGTACCTTATCAATACATGGTGATTTCAAAGTTCACGTAAAACCTTAAGGGTTACAATATTGTTGACTGTGAAATGAGGTAACGGAGGATCTGTCAGTGAGCTCGTTCTGATATCATTCCTCCCCCCTCTGCACCCAGGGCTGAGCTGTCTGCTGCCTGATGTGTCTAGGGCTGCCCACTGTAGGGGGGGGCTTTCACCTTCTTTCCCCGATATCACAAATGGCAATGGCTAGACTGTGCCAGGGACATGGAAAGGGAACCTTGTGCTGTAAGCACCATATTGTTTGAATTGGGCGTTGGCCCAGCCAGCAACAAGGAGGGAAAAAGAGGAAGAAGAAGGAGGAGGGGTTGAGGAGTGAGACAAAGGAATAGTAGGAGGAGAGAGAGAGAGAAGTGGAGAAGGAGGGGAGTGAGAGGGTGAGGAGAAGAGGGAGGAGAGAGAGAGGAGAAAGGTGTGGTGGGGGAGTGGAGAAGGAGGGAGGAGAGGATGGAGGGTATGGAGGAGAGAAATAGAGAGGGGAAGAGAGAGAGAGAGAGAATGTGGAGAGAGAGGAGTGGTGAAGAGAGGAGAGAGAAGGAGGGGAGTGCGAGGGTGAGAAGAAGAGGGAGGAGAAAATGGGAGGTGTGGAAGGAAGAGAGAGGGAGGAGAAGAGAGGAGTGGAGAAGGAGGGGAAGAGAGAGAAGAGAAAAAATGTGGAGGAAGAGGAGAGGAAAGGAGAGAGAATGCGGAGAGAAAAGACTGACAGAGAAAAAAGAGGATAGATGAGAACAACAAGAATAATAGAGAGGAGCAATTATGCCTTCTCCCTGTAGGGAGAGACGGGGCGCACCACATACTGTGCAAAAATAACTACCTATACCATGGATTCTGCTAAAAGCAGACTGCGCAGATTCTCCCGTCTCATACCCACAAAAATCACTTCCTGGTTTGCTCACATAACTTTCTGTACCACCTAAACGATGTAAGCTCTGCTGCCACTTCATTAGTATTCAGCAATCTAACATCAGCTAACTTCCTTTATTTTCCTTTCTACGTCATGCCACTCCGCAGCTTGAAGTATGCCATTCTAATGAATTTCACGTACTTTATACCTTCCAAAATCTTCACATACTTAACACCTTCGTATTCTGCCACTATCTAGGGGCTGTTTTCTCATCAGGAAGTAAAAAGACTTTCCTGTTGCTCGGCCACTTTATTCCCCATGGCAAAAGCAAAAAATGAAAATGAAAAACACACAAAAATGAAAAAAAGAAAACAGTACTAAAAAAAACTTCTAAAAATGAGTATATAAAACACTAAGAAAAACCCAAAACGATAAGAAAAACCGTCAAAAACTTAGTTCACATCCAAAAGCTCAAAATTTTGACACAAAAGGGAAGGAAAAAAAAACTTTTTTCCAAAAAAAAGTAAAAAAAGGTAAAGAGATTGAAGATTGAGGAAAACTTAATTAAAAAACGTTAAAATGCCGCAAAAAGAAAAAGACCCTTTAAGAGAGTAACAAAAATTAAAAATTAAAACGGCTTTTCTCTTCTTTTTTTTTCTTTAGAATCTCTGCGGTCAAATGCAGTCAGAGACACACTTCCTCTTAGATATCACGTATGCCATTGCAATAATATTAAATGTCACTAAAATCACGTTTCTGAAAACACTTATGTCACATCAAAAATGATAGATACAATTTAAATTTCACTTCTTCACACAAAAAAAAAAAACTACACATAGCCAGCATTGCAGCTGAAAACAGTCAGAAAAAAAACAGATGTGACAGTTTGATTTACAATGCATATCTCCGCTTCAGCTGAAAAAAGAGGAAGTTTAAGAGAACTATTTCTGCTTCTTAAAGTGGCAATAGTACATGACACAAACAGAAACAGATAGACAATCCGAGAGATGCCCTTTTAAATTCTGTGACACATGCAGGTTGCGCTGGGAACAGACTACTGCCAATCGCACTGGACGCACCTGCGCCCGAGCCGCCTGAGTGCCTGAGAAGCACAACAAGCGGGAAATCTACCACCCCGGTCCGGACGTCCTGACTGGATCGCCGGCACTACGGGAATATGCAGTAGCCCTCTTAAGTTATCACTACCCGTGCCTGGAACATGGGACTACCTGCCCCGGAACTCTGTGTGTTCCTCCTATGCACGGGAATCCTGCAATAACTTATCGAGCGATTTGACCTCCTGCGGTCTGTTTCCCAGCAACCACAAACAAAAGTCACTTTTTCCTTCTTCTCTCGGATTTTACACAAAACATATACACGGTACACAGCAGACACCTCCCAGGGTGGATTCGTGGCTACGGATTTTTTACACTACCTGGGAATTGATGACCACATCTGACCGGCAAGAGGCATAGACAAGGACTGGGCACAGGGGACTTTCAGGTAAGATGATAACATTTTCTCACCTTACTTATGGAGCTGCGCAGTCTCCTGCCCCTGTGCCAAGGCCACGGCAACACCTCCTTCTTTCCGGTCAGTAGTGGGTCCCCGCGTGCGTTTCATCCATGCCTCGCTGTTGGGGGCCATTCTGTTATGGAAATATTAGGGTTGGATAAATATATCCCTGTGTGTGCTGCGGCCGCTCCCAATTAGACTGAGTATTTTGAGCGCTCATCAAGAATGGACTGTACACAACTGTGACAGAACAACATTCCATCAATACTGAAACTTTATTGTACATACATAGTTTTATATTTTCACATAGAAAGGAGTGGTTAGGGGTTGTCAGGGGTGGTTAGTTAATTACCATATTGTCTAGCTCCTCTGTCATTGGTTATCTAAACATATATGGAATATTGTGATTAATGCTCATATGACTGCTGATTAAGCAACTAAACTTGAGTTCTGTGTCTAGGACAAAGTTGAGACACTTGATCAGCAGTCACCAAACATCTGACTCTGTTCTGCTTTTAGGCATGGAAAACCCCATATGATCTGTCTGGGTTATATCAGTTTGTCAGCCATTTTAAACCATTGATTATAATGTATATATTAGCTGTGAGCATATAAGTATATATTTGATTATAGAGGAGTATACATGCAAGTGAGATCTACATGATATATATATTTCTATCACAACTCTACACTCTCTCTACTCTGTTTCCTGCTGCAATGTGTGCAAGATGGTGCCAGCAGCCTTTAAATAGTCCCTATGATGCTAGAAGGTGAGCCAATCACAGTAACGCCACAACAAAGATGGCTCAGGCATTACTGGGATTGGCAGGCCAGCCCAGAATGTTCATTGGCTGCAAATAAAGCATCATACATGCTGGGTGGGTCGCTTGAATATACCGGGGAAAATACATAATTTCTCGATGAGTAATGAATAGCACGAATACCATACTATTTGTTTAAGTAACGAATAGCGCCAAATGTATTCGCTCATCACTATTGCTAAATAAAAATGCAAATCTGTCACTGTAGTGCCCAGAACATTATGACCAGCTTATGCTTCTGGAGACATGCATACCGTAAATTAAGTGGACTCTCCCACTTACAGTAATGCCAAACATGTGGATACTAATTGCAGTTTCCTTACACTGTGGGGCTCAGGAGTAGAGTTGAGCGAATATGTTCGGAATCAGTCGCGGATTCTGAATTTGCCATATTCGTGCCATATTGGTAGCCTTTTTGTGTCAAATTTACATTTGATGATCGGTTCTAAACTCCAATAACGTTCGTCTGTGTCCCGCTACTTTAACCTCCTAACAGCTGTGATCAATATTGATTGCAGCATTTAGAAGCCAGGGAGAGAGAGCTGCCATCGCGATGGATCTATTGTTGCCATGGTGACCCAAGGTCACCATGACGGCCCCTGAGTCACACTGGGCTAGCAATCTTGAGACACCACATATGTAGTATGGTCAAAGGGGCTTCTGTCAGTGCAGCACTGATAGCTATAACGCATTGCAGTGCTTTATAACTGCTATCAGACTGTAAAAAGTGACAGTCCCACAAAAGGACTAAGTAAAAAAGTAAAATAAAGAAAGTTAGTTTTTTTAAAGTACCAAAGTAAGAAAAATAAAAGAAAAATATATACTGCCCATAAATTAGTTTTTTTGTGTAAAAACATAAAAATAAAAAAGGACAAGTATTTGATATCTCTGTGTCCAGAACGACCATAAAACTGTCACACTAGTTAACCCTTTGAGTGAACACCATAAAAAACAAATAGACAATGGACAAAAAACTATGCTTTTTCATCATACTGCCTAACAAAAAGTGAATAAAAGTGAATCAAAAAGACAAATATAAATAAAAATGGTATCAATAAAAGATCATGTCCCAGAAAAAACAAGCCGCCATACAGCTTAATCAATGGAAAAATAAAAAAGTTATAGCTCTCAGAATAAAGCGATGCAAAAATAATAATTTTTTTAATAAAATATTTTTATTGTGTAAAAGCGCCAAAGCATAAAAAAAATATATCAACGTGGTATCGCTGTAATCCTACTGACCTGAAGAATAAAGTTGCCTCATCTATTTTACTACATGTGGAATGGCATAAAATAAAAATCTTAATTCGATGGTTTTTGTTAAAAAAAATCAGAAGACAAAGCAGTGAAAAATCATTATAAGCCCAAAAAATGGTGCAAATAAAGGCGTCAACTAGTCTCGCAAAAAATGAGCACTCACATGAGTGTTGGCAGAAATGTGGAAAAATTATAGCTCTCAAAAGATGGTGATGCAAAAATTAGTTTTGCAATAAAAAGCTTCTTTTAGCAATGTTATATGACATAGTGAGCAAGCCCTAAATGTTGGTGTGGCTTGTCCTACAACCGCCACCACAAGGGGAGTATATTGCCGTCCACCCACCTTTATCTGACGATCACCGGGTATATACAGCTGGACTCACTACAATCAGCTTATGTCCTTATGGCGAGATATTTACATTAAATTTGTTTTAGAACTTTCAGAACAGTAAACACTAACTTTGTTCTTGGTGTAAAACTTTTTTCTACCTGAACTTTTTCCTGTACAACTTTACCTACTTATTGTAATTTTTATATTTCTCCATTGGCTAAGACTCTAGGGACTCCTCAGTCTACCACCGAGATATCTCCCAGAAGTTATTCTACTTTGCATCTTGCCTTTATATTATATATAAATATCCATAAACAAATCCTCATATTTATGTATCTGGTGGTCAAACCAAGCCGACAACGCTGCTGTCTAATTTTATCATCAATCTTATCGAAGAACTGGGACCAAGAAGAAATATTAATCTGAAAATAAATGAAAAGAACAAAGAAATATCTAATGTGAGTAACATCTGCAGAAAAATATAAAGATTATAACCAAATGTGTGATCCTTTATAATCAATATACAAGATATGTGAAATGTTGAAGGATTATTATTATAATTATATCATTTATATTTATCTAGCCTTTGTCATTTTGTTATTCTAGAAGGTTTGGTTTACCCTTATATTTTCTTTTGCATAGCTTCATAATTTTATTTATATGTTACATCTATTATTATAAAATGTGAGCATTTTCTTACAACTCAACAAAAGAATAATAAGTTTTGGGAAACAAAATGTATAATATTTGTAATATGATTTTTTATATGATGATTTCTTGTTATACTCATTTAATACTTTGGGATTAAGGAGAGAAAACAAATAATGTATTCCCAGTTTGGTGATTCCTGAATGTCCGTAGTGATACAGGAGCTTCTCACAAAATTAGAATACCATCAAAAAGTGAATTTATTTCAGTTCTTCAATACAAAAAGTGAAACTTGCATATTATATAGAGTCATTGCACACAGAGTGATCTATTTCACGTGTTTATTTCTGTTAAAGTTGATGATTCTAGTTTGCAGTCAATGAAAACCCAAAAGTCATGATCTCAGTACATTAGAATAATTAACCAAAAATGCCTGCAAAGGCTCCCTAAGCATTTAAAATGGTCCATTAATCTGCTTTAGTAGGCTCCACAATCATGGGGAAGACTTCTGACTTGACAGATGTCCAGAAGGCATCATTGACACACTCCACATGGAGGGTAAGCCCTATGTGATGTGAAGTGTAGAACTTTATAGATTGACTTGTAAAACAGTAGTGTAGACAAATATATTATGTATTATTATATTATATGATATCTAATCACCTTAAAATGGCTGCTGCATTCCCTGCTTAGGATTTTATACAGGCTATGATAGTATAGTACATCAAATCAGGAGAGACTAAGTGATGAAATAGCTGTAAGACATTATGGGAAAGCCTATGCTGTCAGGCCATGAGGTCCTATTAACCTTCTGTGGCTAATGCAATCATCAACAATGTTTAATGCTATTTTGAATTCCCTGAAAACCTGCAAATTTCATAAAATTTACTTGAATTTGATTTTGCATCAAACTGATTTGATGATCTTTAGGTAGCATGCATAGTATAGCAACATTTGTGTTTAATATACTAAATACTAATAACATGGTCATGCTTAGAGATTTATTCCTCCCCAAAAATAAGCTTTTCTGCAATCATTGAAATAGGGGTTAACTTCCTAATTGCTAGTCTAACTGCTGGAACCCCCATCAATCTTGAGATCGGTATCTGGAACCCCCAGATTTTGGCTCTTCAGCTTCCTCCTGGATTATTGTTATTTTTACAGCGTCATTTATTCCATGGCACTTTACATGTGAATAGGGGTATACATAAAAACAAGTACAATAATCATGAACAACACAAGTGACTGACTGGTACAGGAGCAGAGGACCTGCCCATGAGGGCTCACGAGTCTACGAGGCATGGATGAGGATACAGCAGGTGAGGGCAGAGCTGGTCATGCAGCGGTTTGGTGGATCTGTGGTTACTGCAGGTTGTAAGCTTGTCAGAAGAGGTGGGTCTTCAGGTTTGTTTGAAGGTTTCCACGGTAGGTGAGAGTCTGATGTGTTGGAATAGAGTTCCAGAGTTGAAGAGATGCAGGGGAGAAATCTTGTATGCGATTTGAGAAAATGATATGAGAGGAGTAGAGAAGGAGATGTTCCGAGGATCGGAGGTTGCATGCCGGTAAGTTCCAGGAGACCAAGTCCCTGATGTATGGAGGAGACTTGTCGTGCATGGCTTTGTCTGTCAGTGTTAGGTAATGGAACAGAGTTTGGCATACTTGGCTGCGTCTCCACTTATTTTCAATGTGACTGCTGGATAAAAAGGACTAGAGCAGTCAAGATTCTCTAGCAGTCCTTTAGAAATTGAGTGGTGTGGACATAAGCATGCACACTTCTGCTGCATTCAAGTCGAAGTCCTTGAGGTCTGATCACGCGATTTCAGAGCCCCGATCTCATGAATGCTGTGGATCTCAGCAGTTAGAGCCTCAGCAATGAGGAAGTGATCTCCTATCCCAAGAAAGTATATAAACTTTGTTATTATTTTTCAAATTACCCCTAAATAGGATGAGTCACCTCTGTAGACAAGGATATTTTTAAAAATATTTATTTTATAATAAATAAAAAGTTTATAATATCTTTTATTTGTCTTATTATAGCATCGTTCCCCTTTTCACCACTTCTAAAATGTATTTTTTGGAAAGTGTGTTTTCCATGTAGTCTGAAATTCTTACAATGTCAGCACTAATTCGATAGCCACAGTTTCTGGACACAGTCACAATGGTTAACACCCACATGTTAATTGATTCACACATTTCTAAGAAGATTATCAGGGAAACTGCACAATGTAGCAATCTCAGAAATTCTATAGAAGTTTTTATTAAATCAGCGATATCCAGAAAGCTGTCAGGTCCTCTTTAATATTTAATTTATTTTGTTAACATAGCACCAACTAGGGTTGAGCGACTTTAACTTTTTTAGGATCGAGTCGGGTTTTGTCAAAAGTCGAGTCGAGTCAAATCGTCCGATTATCGTGCAAAGTCGGGGATCGACCGAAACACGAAACCCAATGTAAGTCAATGGGGGAGCAAAGTCTCTCTCTCTCTCTCTCCACCCTCCGTCGTCCCTGCAAAGCAAAGGTTGTGTTGGACTGTGGAAATCGCTACATCCCAAACGGTAAGATGGCGGTTTTACCCCATGTGACGCTGCAGAAAGCAAGCCGGAACCTATGTCATCACGCTGCCCACACGCCTTCATTGGCTGAAAAATGGTGGGGAAAGCATCAAATGAAACGCGACTTTGGCGCGAAGATCGCCAACCGCATGGCCGATCCCACAGTGGGATCTGGTCGGGTTTCATGAAACCCGACTTTGCTGAAGGTTGGCGATTTTTGAAAATGTCCGATCCGTTTCGCTCAACCCTAGCACCAACATATCATTTTGCCATAATTTAGCTGTTTCGCAGTGAAGTGAGAAATGGGCTGAAGTCAAAGTGCAGGATTATTCCACAATTCCCAGAAATGTTTAGATACAGTTATTGCTGCATAAATCACACTCGTTTTTTGGATTAGTTTTGCATGCTTAAAATTGCCAAAATCTAATACATTATACTCATTTGCTTTAAGTTCTCTTACATCTGCCTTCAGGAGTTCTGCAAAAATCTGTTGTAGTCTTAGGTCAAATTCACTAAGTTTTTGTACACTGCACAATAAGTGTTATAGTTTTCATTATGGAGCAGGTCATATATTGAGGCCACTCTTAGTCTTGTGTCCTACTATAAGTGCCATTACTTTTCTGGTCTAAATGCAGGAGAACAACAGGACGCTGGTCACAGAATTTTACATCTTAGGATTTCAAGTCAGTCAAAATTTGAGAATTTTACTGTTCTGTCTGTTTTTTGTTGTTTATTGTCTGATATTATGTGGAAATCTCCTGATCGTCATCTTGGTGTCCACCAGCAAGAACCTCCACACTCCAATGTACTACTTCATCTCACAATTGTCCATCAGTGACATCTTGTTGACCTCAGATATTGTTCCGAACATGCTCCATGTTTTACTGAATAGTTGGAGTACCATTACTTTTACTGGATGTATCACTCAGTTTTATTTCTTCTGCTCCTCAGTAGTTTTTGAATGTTTTCTTCTCGCTTTAATGTCTTTTGACAGATATGTGGCCATCTGTAACCCCCTCCGCTATGCCTCTATAATGACAAACCATCATTGTGCAATATTGGCCATATGCTGTTGGGTGTTTGGATTTTCTATTACTTTAATTTGTGTCATAACAACAGCAACGCTAAACTTTTGTGGTCAAAAAGTCATTAACCATTTATTCTGTGACCTTGATCCCTTAATAGAACTTTCCTGTTCTGAAACCTTCGTACTAAATTTAGAGATTTATTTAGTAAGTATTCCAACTGTAATTATTCCAACTGTAGTAATTGTAGCATCTTATACCTACATTGTTGTCACAGTGTTAAAGATTCCATCCAAAACCGGCAGACAGAAAGCCTTCTCCACCTGCTGCTCCCACCTCACTGTGGTCTCCATATTCTACGGGACTATATTTGGTGTTTACGTTGTCCCAAAAAAAGGCCGAACACTCACGATGAGTAAGATCCTCTCGCTGCTATATACTGTGCTAACTCCTTTGGTCAACCCAATTATATATAGTTTGAGAAATGAAGACATTAAAAAAGCCGTACAACAATTTATTCATAACATAAGCAAAAGCCCTGGAAAATGAACCAAAATATTCTAAACAGATAATCCATGAAAGAAAAAAATATTTGGTGAACATCCATAATCATTATTTCATAAGGTATTTGAACAAATATCCTCCTTTATTTACCTTGGTTCATGTTATGTGGTTAAAGAAACTCTTTCTTCAGTAAGACAGATGCAAGGATGAATCAGTGGTAGTCAAGGACACATCAAAGTATTGAAATGAGATAAAGGGATGCGTTCCTTACACCAATGTCGATAAGAAGTTAGTAGGTGATCCAAACTTTGGAATTCAGAATATGATTAAATGTCAGCAAATACCAAATTACCCAGAGTTGGTTAATAGACCGTAATTAAGGGATGCATTTAAACATGAATTTTATTTATGTCTATTAAAAATGGTAAAGTAAATTTCAAAACTCACTAGTGTGCCATTGTTATCTCTCTGCTATTGATAAACTCTAGGATCTCCTTAGTTCACAGAGCATCCTTCCATTTTCAAGCCAGCTCGATTGTCTCACTATTTAGGATAGAAAAATATTTAGAATTGAGAGTCCTCAGTGGTTGATACCTTTTAATGGCTAACTGAAAAGATGGTGACAAATTGCAAGCTTTCGAGACTACACAGGTCTCTTCATTGGGCAAAGACTAAAATAAATACTGAAGAATCACATTTATGCACAACATAGCACAGAAAAAAAGAAAAAAAAAAGGAAAAACCATGGATAAGACAGGTGACATGAAGCAGAATTACCATGAGTGATAAACAGTGATGTCCATAAATATTGGACCAGTTCTTAGATAAGGAATGTTTTATTTTCCTCTGATCGGGGTCTGGTTCTGTTGTTATGACATCACATGGTCTGAGGGGTAAGTTCCTTAGTTGATGTAAAAAGACATAAATCCATGCGACACATTCATTCCTGCAGTGAGACTGTCAAAGGTCGTCATCAGTTTATATTCCCAGACTCTTCTGTCTCTCCTAGATTTGAAGCTACCTTTTAACACAAGTAATTTCATGTCCATAATGTTATGATTTGGGAGACAATGGCTACGTGATTGTATTTTAGCTACTACTCGAGAGACCAGTATATATCCTAAATAGTGAGACAATTGAGCTACCTTTAATCCATAAATTGCAGTCATTACAATAATAAAAATGGAAAGGTTGCTCTGTGAGATATGGAGATCCTAGAGATAATCAATAGTAGAGAGATAACACTGGCACACTAGTGAGTTTTTAATCCCTTTACCCCCGAGGATGGTTTGCACGTTAATGACCGGGCCAGTTCTTACTATTCTGACCACTGTCCATTTAAGTGGTAATAATTCTGGAATGCTTCAACGCATCCTGGTGATTCTGGCAATGTTTTTTCGTGACATATTTTCCTTAATGCTTTTGGTAAAATTTCCTTGATATAAAATACATTTATGTGTGTAAAAAAACAGAAATTTGGTGAACATTTTGCAATTTTCAAATTTTGAATTTTTATACCCTTAAATCAGAGAAATTTGTCACACAAAGTAGTTCCTAAATAACATTTCCAACATGTTAATGCTACATTTGTACAATTTAAAAAAACAAACATTTTTTTTATGCTGGGAAGTTATAAGGGTTAAAAGTTGACCAGCGATTTCTCATTTTTACAACAAAATGTACCAAACCATTTTTTTAGGGACCACCTCATAATTGAATTCACTTTAAGGGGTCTATATGGCAGAAAATATCAAAAGTGACACCATTCTAAAAACTGCACCCCTCAAGCTGATCAAAACTACATTCAAGAAGTTTATTCACAGGAATTAATGGAATGTGAAAGGAAGAAATGAACATTTAACTTTTTTCACTAAAAAGTTAGACTAATTTTTTTTTTATTTTCACAAGGGTAACAGGAAAAAATGAACACCAAAGTTTGTAATGCAATTACTCCTAAAAATGCCGATACCCAATATATGGGGAAAATCCACTGTTTAGGTGCATGTCAAAGCTCGGAAGGGAAGGAGCACCGTTTGACTATTTCTACTCAAAATTGGCAGGAATTGAAATCGGATGCCATGTCTGGTTTGGTGTGGACACCCCCCCCACAAGTGACCACATTTTGGAAATGATACCCACAAAAGAACTTATCTAGATGTTTGGTGAGCACTTTGAATCCCCAAGTGTTTCACTAAGGTTTATAATGTAGAGCCGTAAAAATAAAAAATCATGTTTTTTTCCACAAAAATTATCTTTTAGACCCCATTTTTTTATTTTCACAAGAGTAACAGGAGAAATTGGACCCAAATGTTGTTGTGCAATTTGTCCTGAGTAGGGTTGAGCGAAACGGATCGGTCATTTTCAAAAGTCGCTGACTTTTCGCAAAGTCGGGTTTCATGAAACCCGATCAGATCCCAGCGTGGGATCGGCAATGCAGTACACGATCTTCGTGCCAAAGTCGCATTTCATATGACGCTTAAAGCGCCATTTCTCAGCCAATCAAGGTGCACACAGAGTGTGGACATAGGTCCTGGTCCCCACCATCTTATAGAAGGGCATGGCAGTGATTGGCTTGCTTTCTCTGGCATCACAGGGGCTATAAAGGGGCGTTCCCGCCGACCGCCATCTTACTGCTGCTGATCTGAGCATAGGCAGAGGTTGCTGCCGCTTCATTAGAAGCAGGGATAGCGTTAGGCAGGGTAAATTAACCCCAAAACCGCTTGTGCTGTAGCAATTTCCACTATCCAACACCACCTTTTCTTTGCAGGGACAGTTGAGGCTAGATTTCTGTGCAACAGCTCTGTAGGTTATAAGGCTCCCTGATCGCTGCGTTGCTGTGTGTACGCCGCTGTACAAACAAACTGCTTTTTTCAAAGCACAAATCCTGTTGCTCCTTCCTTTCTGCACAGCTATCTTGTTTGTCTGTCCACACTTTTGACTTTTGTGTGCAGCAGTCCTTTTTATTGCTGCCTGTCATACTTTTCTGAGATTACTGTAGGGAGATAGTAATTGTAGTACAGTCCCTTTTTTTTTTTTGTTATATCTCTTCAAGCCACTTTCTGCCACAGAAAATACAGTGGCCCAGATTTATTCACTAGTCTCCCTGAAAAAAAAGGGGCATATTAAAATTGGCAAATCTGCATCAGTGCCAGTCCTGTGTGTGGCATCTGTCTTTCTTTTTCTGCCACAGAAAACCTACTGTATAAAAGTGGGCCTGATTTCTTCACAATTCTCCCAGAAAAAATAAAAAAGTGGGAGATTAAGATTGGCAAATCTGCATCATTGCCAGTCCTGTGTGTGGCATCTGTCTTTCTTTTTCTGCCACAGAAAACCTACTGTATAACAGTGGGCCTGATTTCTTCACAATTCTCCCAGAAAAAAAGGGGCAGATTAAGATTGGCAAATCTGCATCAGTGCCAGTCCTGTGTGTGGCATCTGTCTTTCATTTTCTGCCACAGAAAACCTACAGTACAACAGTGGGCCTGATTTCTTCACAATTCTCCCAGAAAAAATAAAACAAGTGGGAGATTAAGATTGGCAAATCTGCATCAGTGCCAGTCCTGTGTGTGGCATCTGTCTTTCATTTTCTGCCACAGAAAACCTACAGTATTCTCCCTCCACACCGTCAGTCGGTGTGGGGGTTCTTGAAATATTCAGCGTGGATGTTTTTGCAGGGTTTTCTGCTGACCGCATAGTTCACTTTCTATTTTCTGCCTATCTAGACTAGTGGGCCTCACTTTGCTGATTCTAGTTCATCTCTGCGTTTGTGTTTTCCTCTTGCCTCACCGTTATTATTTGTTGGGGGCTTTCTATATCTTTGGGGTTCAATTTCTCTGGAGGCAAGTGAGGTCTTATTTTCCCTCTAGGGGTAGTCAGTTCTCCGGCTGGCTCGAGATGTCTAGAATCAACGTAGGCACATTCACCGGCTACTTCTATTTGTTGTGTTAGGATCAGGTATGCGGTTAGCCCAGTTTCCTGCTCCCTAGAGCAGTTCCTATGTTTTTTGTTTACCTTGCCGGAATACCAGAGATCCTCTACAACTGGGATCATAACAGAATGCCAGGCCAAAAGAAAATGTTTATTGCATCGCAGAAGCGGGATTAAAAAGAAGTCCTGAGTTGGGGTTTTTTTTTTTTTTGTGTGTGTTTTGCTGCAGGTTGCCTTGCTTCTTCCATCCCCTTTTTCTCTGAGTGGCTTGAGCGCTGCTGCAGATATGAATGTCCAGGCTCTGACTTCTAGTGTGGATCAGCTTGCTGCTAGGGTGCAAAGCATTCAGGATTTTGTTATCCATAGCCCTATGTCTGAACCAAAAATACCTATTCCTGAGCCATTTTTTGGAGATAGATCTAAGTTCCTGAATTTTAGGAATAATTGCAAATTGTTTCTGTCTCTGAAACCTCGTTCCTCTGGTGATTCCGCTCAGCAAGTTAAGATTGTTATCTCCTTCTTGCGCGGCGACCCTCAAGATTGGGCCTTCTCTCTGGCGCCAGGAGATCCTGCATTGGTGAATGTTGATGCGTTTTTTCTGGCGCTTGGTTTGCTTTATGAGGAGCCTAATCTTGAAAGTCAGGCTGAAAAGATGTTGCTGACTATCTCTCAAGGTCAGGACGAAGCTGAGGTGTATTGTCAAAAATTTAGGAAATGGTCCGTGCTTACTCAATGGAATGAGTGTGCCCTGGCCGCAAATTTCAGAATTGGTCTTTCTGAAGCCATTAAGAATGTGATGGTGGGGTTTCCTATCCCTACAGGTCTGAGTGATTCAATGGCTCTGGCCATTCAAATTGATCGACGTTTGCGGGAGCACAAATCTGCTAATCCTTTGGCAGTGCTGTCTGAACGGTCACCTGATTCTATGCAATGTGACAGAATTCTGACCAGAGCCGAGCGGCAAAATCATAGACGTCAAAATGGGTTGTGTTTTTACTGTGGCGATTCAACACATGTTATCTCAGCATGCTCTAAGCGCTTAAAAAAAATTGTTGTTAATCCTGTCGCCATTGGTACTTTTCAGCCTAAGTTTATTTTGTCTGTGACTTTAATTTGTTCATTATCTTCTTACTCAGCTATGGCTTTTGTGGATTCTGGTGCTGCTCTGAGTCTGATAGATTTGTCGTTTGCCAGGCGCTGTGGTTTTGTCCTGGAGCCTTTGGAAAATCCTATCCCTCTTAGAGGAATTGATGCTATGCCATTGGCAGAGAATAAACCTCAGTATTGGACGCAAGTGACCATGTGCATGACTCCTGTACATCAGGAGGTGATTCGTTTTCTGGTACTGCATAAAATGCATGATGTTATTGTTTTGGGTCTGCCATGGTTACAGGCCCATAATCCAGTTTTGGATTGGAAACATATGACTGTGTCAAGTTGGGGTTGTCAGGGGATTCATGGCGATTCTCCATTGGTGTCTATTGCTTCTTCTGCTCCTTCTGAGATCCCTGAGTTTTTGTCAGACTATCAGGATGTATTTAGTGAGCCCAGGTCCAGTGCCCTTCCTCCTCATAGGGACTGTGATTGTGCTATAGATTTGATTCCTGGTAGTAAATTTCCTAAGGGACTACGCATTAATTTATCTGTGCCAGAGCATGCCGCGATGCGGAGTTATATAAAGGAGTCTTTGGAGAAGGGACATATTCGCCCATCCTCTTCTCCTCTTGGTGCAGGATTCTTTTTTGTGGGCAAGAAAGACGGGTCTTTGAGACCTTGTATAGATTATCGTCTTCTGAATAAGATCACGGTGAAATTTCAGTATCCTTTGCCATTGTTGTCCGATTTGTTTGCTCGGATTAAGGGTGCCAGTTGGTTCACCAAGATAGATCTTCGCGGTGCGTATAACCTTGTGCGCATAAAGCAGTGAGATGAATGGAAAACAGCATTTAATACGCCCGAGGGTCATTTTGAGTACCTGGTGATGCCTTTTGGACTCTCTAATGCTCCTTCTGTGTTTCAGTCCTTCATGCATGACATCTTCCGGAAATATCTGGATAAATTTATGATTATTTATCTGGATGATATTTTGTTTTTTTCTGATGATTGGGAGTCCCATGTGAACCAGGTCAGGATGGTGTTTCAGGTTCTGCGTGAGAATGCTTTATTTGTGAAGGGTTCAAAATGTATCTTTGGGGTACAGAAGGTTTCTTTTTTGGGTTTTATTTTTTCCCCTTCTACTGTGGAGATGGACCCAGTCAAGGTCCGTGCCATTCATGACTGGACTCAGCCCACGTCTGTTAAGAGCCTGCAGAAGTTCTTGGGCTTTGCTAATTTTTACCGTCGTTTTATCGCTAATTTTTCTAGCGTGGTTAAACCTTTGACGGATATGACCAAGAAGGGTTCTGATGTTGCTAATTGGTCTCCTGCGGCCGTGGAGGCCTTTCGGGAGCTGAAGCGTCGGTTTACTTCAGCGCCAGTCCTGTGCCAGCCGGATGTCTCTCTTCCCTTCCAGGTTCAAGTTGATGCTTCAGAGGTTGGTGCAGGGGCCGTTTTGTCGCAAAGAAGTTCTGATGGCTCCGTGATGAAGCCATGCGCCTTCTTTTCAAGAAAATTTTCGCCTGCTGAGCGGAACTATGATGTTGGTAATCGGGAGTTGTTGGCTATGAAGTGGGCATTTGAGGAGTGGCGACATTGGCTCGAGGGAGCTAAACATCGTGTGGTGGTCTTGACTGATCATAAAAATCTTATTTATCTTGAGTCTGCCAAGCGCTTGAATCCTAGACAGGCTAGTTGGTTGTTGTTTTTCTCCCGTTTTGACTTTGTGGTCTCGTACCTGCCTGGTTCGAAGAACATGAAGGCTGATGCACTTTCTAGGAGTTTTCTGCCTGACTCTCCTGGAGTCTCGGAGCCGGTTGGTGTTCTCAGAGAGGGAGTGATTTTGTCTGCCATTTCCCCAGATTTGCGACGAGTGCTGCAGACATTTCAGGCTGATAGGCCTGATCGTTGCCCACCGGAGAGACTGTTTGTCCCTGACAGATGGACCAGCAGAATTATTTCTGAGGTTCATTCCTCGGTGTTGGCGGGGCATCCTGGGATTTTCAGTACCAGAGATTTGGTGGCTAGGTCCTTTTGGTGGCCTTCCTTGTCGCGGGATGTGCGTTCTTTTGTGCAGTCCTGTGGGATTTGTGCTCGGGCTAAGCCTTGCTGTTCTCGTGCCAGCGGGTTGCTTTTGCCCTTGCCTATCCCGAAGAGGCCTTGGACGCACATTTCCATGGATTTCATTTCGGATCTTCTGGTATCTCGGAAGATGTCTGTCATCTGGGTGGTGTGCGATCGTTTTTCTAAAATGGTCCATTTGGTGCACTTGCCTAAGTTGCCTTCTTCATCTGATTTGGTGCCTTTGTTCTTTCAGAATGTGGTTCGTTTGCACGGCATCCCTGAGAATATTGTGTCTGACAGAGGATCCCAGTTTGTGTCCAGATTCTGGCGATCCTTTTGTGCTAGGATGGGTATTGATTTGTCTTTTTCGTCGGCTTTTCATCCTCAGACTAATGGCCAGACCGAGCGAACTAATCAGACGTTGGAGACTTACTTAAGATGTTTTGTTTCTGCTGATCAGGATGACTGGGTTACCTTTTTGCCACTAGCCGAGTTTGCCCTTAATAATAATAATCGGGCTAGTTCTGCCACTTTGGTTTCATCCTTTTTCTGCAACTCTGGTTTTCATCCTCGTTTCTCCTCGGGTCAGGTTGAGCCTTCTGACTGTCCTGGGGTTGATTCTGTGGTGGATAGGTTGCAGCGGATTTGGAACCATGTGGTGGACAATTTGAAATTGTCACAGGAGAAGGCCCAGCATTTTGCCAACCGCCGCCGCGGTGTGGGTCCCCGACTTCGTGTTGGGGATTTGGTTTGGTTGTCTTCTCGGCATGTTGCTTTGAAGGTCTCCTCTCCTAAGTTTAAGCCTCGCTTTATCGGTCCTTATAAGATTTTGGAAATCCTTAACCCGGTGTCTTTTCGCTTGGACCTTCCAGCGTCATTTGCTATTCATAATGTGTTCCATAGGTCCTTGTTGCGGCGGTATGTGGTGCCTATGGTTCCTGCTGTTGAGCCTCCTGCCCCGGTTTTGGCTGAGGGCGAGTTGGAGTACGTGGTGGAGAAGATTTTGGATTCTCGTATCTCCAGATGGAGACTTCAGTATTTAGTTAAGTGGAAGGGCTATGGTCAGGAGGATAATTCCTGGGTTGTCGCCTCTGATGTTCATGCGACTGATTTGGTTCGTGCCTTTCACGCTGCTCATCCTGATCGCCCTGGGGGTCTTGGTGAGGGTTCGGTGACCCCTCCTCAAGGGGGGGTACTGTTGTGAACTGTGTTTCTGGGCTCCCTCTGGTGGTCACTAACGGTACTGTGTTAGGCATGTCTTGTTGCAGGCCTGGGCTCCAGCTGGGTCATTAAGCAGCGGGTGTTCCCTATTTAGGTCTCCTCTGGACTCAGTCTCTTGCCTGGCATCGTTGTATCCAGTCCTATAAGGTTTCCTCCTGATTCCTTTCCGTCTGTCTCATGCAAGAAAAGCTAAGTCCGTTTTGAATACTTTGGATCATTTGCATTTTTCAGTGTTTTTGTCCAGCTTGCTTAATATGTGATTTTCTGGCTCGCTGGAAGCCCTGGGGTGCTGATATTCTCCCTCCGCACCGTCAGTCGGTGTGGGGGTTCTTGAAATATTCAGCGTGGATGTTTTTGCAGGGTTTTCTGCTGACCGCATAGTTCACTTTCTATTTTCTGCCTATCTAGACTAGTGGGCCTCACTTTGCTGATTCTAGTTCATCTCTGTGTTTGTGTTTTCCTCTTGCCTCACCGTTATTATTTGTTGGGGGCTTTCTATATCTTTGGGGTTCAATTTCTCTGGAGGCAAGTGAGGTCTTATTTTCCCTCTAGGGGTAGTCAGTTCTCCGGCTGGCTCGAGACGTCTAGAATCAACGTAGGCACGTTCACCGGCTACTTCTAGTTGTTGTGTTAGGATCAGGTATGCGGTTAGCCCAGTTTCCACCTCCCTAGAGCAGTTCCTATGTTTTTTGTTTACCTTGCCAGAATACCAGAGATCCTCTACCACTGGGATCACAACACTGACCACAACCTACTGACATTCTCTTCCTTCTCCTCTCCTAGTGTGCAACCCCCACTACACAAACTCACTCACCCTCGCAGAAATCTCAAACATCTCAACTTACAATCACTCTCTGAGTCCCTTCTCCCTCTTACAGACATAGCCTCCCTTCATGACACAGATGCTGCTGCCACTTTTTATAACACCACAATAACAGCAACACTCAATTCGGCCACCCCGCTCATGCATAGCAAAACTCGTACACTGAACAGGCAGCCCTGGTTGACCAGCCAAACCAAAGAATTGAGACTGGCTTCCAGGATCGCTGAGCGGAGATGGAAGCGCTCCCACTCTGCCGACCACTTCACCGCATACAAGCAGTCCCTCGCCAGCTTCAAGTCCGCGCTCACTGCCGCAAAACAAACTTACTTCTCATCTCTCATATCCTCCCTGTCTGAAAACCCTAAACAGCTTTTCAACACTTTCAATTCTCTACTTCATCCCGGCCTCCATTGTTTCCGGGGGACGCTCTTACACTGACACTGTGTTAGGGCTAGTGGAACGCACCAAGTCATTAGAAAGATAGTGTAAGATGCGTTCACAGCCTGGGGTCCACTGTGCAGAGATGAAACCTGCTGCTAAATAATGACGGACTATATGGCGGTATAATATGGATTCACACACAGGTTAACTTCACTCAGTATGAAGAAAGCGAACCCTGTTGGAGCACAGGACCATGGTACCGCACAAAGAGAGCAAGCAAGGAGTCACAGAACTCTACCCCAAGACTCGGGATAGAGTACAACTAGACCTCTTGCGCTCGACACTGCAACTGGGGTGTCAGAGGAACAGAAATAATAATTAGGATGCACGAGAGTGCATGCAGTGTCGCACTGGCGGACGCCACTAACCACCCAGACTTGGGTTAGGAAAGCACTGCGATAGCGCACGGCACCACACTGGCGCTCACAGCAAATACATGCTGTTTCGTGTGTTCTAATGCTGATAACAAGTCTGGCGCTAGATAGCAATCATCCACCTTTCGCGAGCAGTTAAACACAAGGGGGGGGTTTAAATAAAGAGCGACTTTCTCTCATCAACACACACACACGTTCACAAGTGTACACTAGCGCACTGCAGAGCAGCCATGCGAACCTTTTATAGCGGCAGTGCTACAAGACCTTCCAGATGGACCAATAGGAGCCGCAACAGGACCTGAGCATGTGACCCCCTACCTCCAATGGGAGGTTGTCCCTTGGGCATGCTCAGTAAGGGAAAAGCAGGACTTAGTCCCAGAAAGACCTGCTCGATGCTGAACATTGCTGGCTACAAGGACAGAGCCTGGAAGGGCAGTAGTAACCAGTCGTCCAGTATCAGCCTTAGTTAGACGCTGGGACCGACATCTCGGCTTAGCAGACTCCACTGCGGCTGGAGAAGAATGGGAGAACGCAGCGGAGATGGTTCGAGATTCCCCCTGTGCACAGGCGGGAACTCGACACCTAACACTGTCTAACTGCAAATTTGCTCGCAATTCACACTCTTAGACTGTATAGTGCCCACAGCAGCAGTGGTGCCATCTAACACTAACTGCAGCATTGAGGAAATGGTGGCGATGGGGAAATTGGCTGGTTCTTATAGGGCAAGGACATGTGACATACACAGCCAATGACACATGCCCCTGCTGATAGGCTGAGAGACTGCACCGCCCCGCAGGAAAAAAAAAAGGAGATTGGCATTATTTCTGCACAGATGTTAACCCCCCCGCACAATATACACTGAAACAGTCTATTAACATTGATAACAGTTTTAATGTGAAAATCAAGTTAGGCTTTTGGTGAACGAACAGAAACTCGAACAGACAAATTTTAAGCAAATTGTTCGAGTTTGTCGAACAACTTGAACACCACCCAAAACAGCTCAAATTTGAAATTGGCGAACAGTTCGACTCGAACACCGCTCATCTCTAATCTTTATCTACAAGTTGTGTGACTGGCGCAATATGGGTAGAGATAATCATATGTGACAATTTAGCAGGGGCAACAATCTTCATTACTCTGAATTTGCAGTGTTTTAGCAAGCAGATTGAAAACAAATCTTAGTTTTCTATTGTTATGAAAAATAGCATATCTTTATCTACCAGTTGTGTGACTGGTGCAATATGGGTAGAGATAATTGTACGTGACAATTTAGTGTGGGAATTAATTTTCATTACTCCACATTTCAAGTGTGTCAGCAAAGCGATTTAAAAATAAAAATTGCCATACATGGCTAGATACAGTGACTTTGTACATAAGACCTTTTGTAAGGGTACTTGTGAAAAATAAAGCCAGCATTTTTTGGGTTCATAAGTAGTGTTGAGCGATACCTTCCGATATGCAAAGGTATCGGTATCAGATTGGATCGGCCGATACCCAAAAAGTATCGGATATCGCCGGTACCGATACCCGATACCAATGCATATCAATGAGACACAAAATATCGGAATGGTTCCCAGGGTCTGAAGGAGAGGAAACTCTCCTTCAGGCCCTGGGATCCATATTCATGTATAAAATAAAGAATAAAAATAAAAAAATATTGATATACTCACCCCTCTGATGGTACCGGCTCTCACCGGTCCAAGCGTCTGCCTCCGTTCCCTAAGAATGCAGAGTGAAGGACCTTCGATGACGTCGCGGCTTGTGATTGGTCGCGTGACCGCTCATGTGACCGCTCACGCGACCAATCACAAGCCGTGACGTCATCGCAGGCCCTACACTCACTCATTCTTAGGAACGGAGGCTGCCGGTTACATCGCTAAGGTCCAGGGTGAGTATATCAGTATTTTTTATTTTTATTATTTATTTTTTACATGAATATGGATCTCAGGGCCTGAAGGAGAGTCTCCTCTCCTCCAGACCCTGGGAACCATACGCACCGCACACTTCCGATTCTGATTTCTGATATCGCAAAAATATCGGAACTCGGTATCGGAATTCCGATACAGCAAATATAGGCTGATACCCGATACTTGCAGTATCGGAATGCTCAACACTATTCATAAGTATATTGCATTCAAGATGCGAAAGGGTAACTTTAAGGGACATGGATATGCTGGTGCCCGCCAAGATCGTGTGACAGATCTGAAGGTGACCATATCACATTCATTGTTCCTGTCAAAATTTGTTCATCACGCTACATTATTAACGAACCCAGACAAGTGCAAGGATGTTGTGGGATGGATAGCAGACATAGTTTCCAGTCTGTTGAAAAGCAGCACCACAAAGTCTTCCACACAGTCCAGTCTAAGTAGCCAAGAGGCTGGGCCTCTGAATCCTCAACCTGGTCCTTCTTCCTTTGACCATCAAGAGTCCCAGGAGACATATTGTTAGGGCTGGCGGAACTCACCAAAGAAAATATAATGATAAGGTGCATTCACAACCCGTGGTCTACCATGCAGGGATGGTAACTGCTGCTCAGAAATTGTGGACGCAATATGACAGTATAGCACCGAACACACGCGAATTGAATGATTACCATTGTGAACTGCGGCAAACTCTGTTACCTCACAGCAAAGCAATATAAATATGAGCGCTGTACCCTGTTAGCAGACACAGGGCACAGCAGACTATATTTAGTGCACAGAGTGCACGCAGTATCGCACTGGCAAATGCCTCAAACCAACACTGTGCATAGAATCGCACTGGTGAGCGCTACTAATGGACGCTAACTATCGTGGACTGTGCTGACTGAGTGCACGGCAGCACACAGGCTATGCAACTATCTGGATCTGACTATACTTCAATCACCCAATAACTCATACAACAACCAGAGGGTAGGGGATCATTAGGAGCTTTCGCCAGAGTCAATGACACACGCATTCACACACCACGATTTTAGAATATACTATTGCACTGCCGTGTGAACCTTTTTTAGCTGCAGCCTTCCGGGACCTTGCTGCTGGACCAATCAGAGCTGCTTGAGGACCTGGGCCACTAATGAGAGGTCATCACACGGACATGCTCAGAAGGCCAAAGCAGGACTTAGTCACAGGAGCATCTGCTTGCCCTTTACTAATGCTGATTGCTATAGCTGCACCTGAAAAGGCAGCAGCAACCAGATGCAAAGCATTAGCCTGAGCAAGACACTGGGACCGATGCTTCTGCTGAGCAGAATCTTCTGTGGCAGGAAAGGAATGGGAGACCACAGAAGACATAATAGCGGCGGGATCTCGACCCATAACACATATGACCCGAACACTGGGCAATCTGAGGAATTCTTTATGTTCCATTGTAATTTGTCATTTTTTGGAAAAAATATGTATGTGGTCAATTTAACCCCTTCAAGACCCAGCCTGTTTTCACCATTCTGACCTGGCCAATTTTTACAATTCTGACCACTGTCCCTTTTGTGAGGTAATAACTCTGGAACACTTCAACGGATCCCACTGATTCTGAGAATGTTTTCTCGTGACTAGTGTTGAGCATTCCGATACTGCAAATATCGGGTATCGGACGATATTTGCTGTATCAGAATTCCGATACCGAGTTCCGATATTTTTGCGATATTGGAAATCAGAATCGGAAGTGTGCGGTGCGTATGGTTCCCAGGGTCTGGAGGAGAGGAGACTCTCCTTCAGCACCTGGGATCCAGATTCATGTAAAAAATAAATAATAAAAATAAAAAATATTGATATACTCACCCCTCCGGCGGACCCTCTTAGCGGTGCCTCTGTTCCTAAGAATGCAGGGAGTGAAGGACCTTCGATGACGTCGCGGCTTGTGATTGGTCGCGTGAGCGGTCACATGAGCGGTCATGCGACAAATCACAAGCCGCGACGTCATCGAAGGTCCTTCACTCTGCATTCTTAGGAACGGAGGCAGACGCTTGGACCGGTGAGAACCGGGGCAGTCGGAGGGGTGAGTATATCAATATTTTTTATTTTTATTCTTTATTTTATACATGAATATGGATCCCAGGGCCTGAAGGAGAGTTTCCTCTCCTTCAGACCCTGGGAACCATTCCGATATTTTGTGTCCCATTGATATGCATTGGTATCGGGTATCGGTATCGGCAATATCCGATATTTTTTGGATATCGGCCGATCCAATCCGATACTGATACCTTTGCATATCGGAAGGTATCGCTCAACACTACTCGTGACACATGGTACTTTATGATAGCAGTACAATTTCTTCAATATGACTTGTCTTTAATATGACTTGCTTTTTTTGTGAAAAAAATGGAAATTTGGCAAAAATTTAGAAAATTTTGCAATTTTCCAACTTTTAATTTTTATGCCCTTAAATTATAATGCACAAAATAATGAATTAATAACATTTCCCACATGTCTAATTTACATCATCTAAATTTTGGAACCAACATTTTTTTTGTTAGGAAGTTATAAGGGTTAAAAGTTGACCAGCGATTTCTCATTTATTCAACAAATTTTACAAATTTACAAGGGACCACATTACATTTGAAGACACTTTGAGGGGTCTATGTGATAGAAAATACCCAAAAGTGACCCCATTCTAAAAACTACACCCCGCAAGGTGCTCAAAACCACATTCAAGAAGTTTATTATCCTCTGAACTAATCTCCCAATATCTTCCCTCACGTAATCTTCGCTCATCCCAAGACCTCCTACTCTCCTCCACACTTATTCGTTCCTCACACAACCGCCTCCAAGATTTCTCCCGAATATCCCCCATCCTCTGGAATTCCATGCCTCAACACGTCCGATTATCCACCACCCTTGGATCCTTCAGACGGAACCTGAAAACCCATCTCTTCAGGAAAGCCAACAGCCAACAATAACCTAGCCGCCGCCTCACCACCGCCAGAGCCACCGCCTCACCACTGCCTTTTGTCTCTTCCCCACTATCCCATAGAATGTAAAGGCCCCGTCTCACATAGCGAGATCGCTAGCGAGATCGCTGCTGAGTCACAAGTTTTGTGACGCAACAGCGACCTCAGTAGCAATCTCGCTATGTGTGACACGTACCAGCGACCAGGCCCCTGCTGTGAGATCGCTGGTCGTGTCGGAATGGCCTGGACCTTTTTTTGGTCGTTGAGGTCCCGCTGACATCGCTGAATCGGTGTGTGTGACACGGATTCAGCGATGTCTTCACTGGTAACCAGGGTAAACATCGGGTTACTAAGAGCAGGGCCGTGCTTAGTAACCCGATGTTTACCCTGGTTACCAAAAAAAACAAACAGTACATACTCGCCTTTCGGTGTCCGTCAGGTCCCTTGCCATCTGCTTCCTGCTCTGACTGAGTGCCGCCGTACAGTGAGAGCACAGCACAGCGGTGACGTCACTGCTGCGCTCTGCTCTCACTGTACGGCGGCACTCAGTCAGAGCAGGAAGCAGACGGCAAGGGACCTGACGGACACCGAAAGGTGAGTATGTACTGTTTGTTTTTTTGGTAACCAGGGTAAACATAGGGTTACTAAGCGCGGCCCTGCGCTTAGTAACCCGATGTTTACCCTGGTTACCCGGGTACTGCAGGGGGACTTCGGCATCGTTGAAGACAGTTTCAACGATGCCGAAGTCGTTCCCCTGATTGTTGGTCACTGGAGAGAGCTGTCTGTGTGACAGCTCCCCAGCGACCACACAACGACTTACCAACGATCACGGCCAGGTCGTATAGCTGGTCGTGATCGTTGGTAAATCGCTATGTGAGACGGGGCCTTAAGTCTGCAAGGACAGGGTCCTCTCCCCTCTGTACCAGTCTGTCACTGTAAACCTGTTTACTGTAAACGATATCTATAACCCTGCATGTAACCCCTTTCTCATGTACAGCACCATGGAATTAATGGTGCTATATAAATAAATAAATAAATAATAATAATAATAATAATAATAATAATAACAATAATAAAAATAATAAACCCTGCGGGTGCTTCACAGGAATTTTTGGAATGTTTGAAAAAAAAATGAACATTTAACTTTTTTTCACAAAAAAATTATTTCAGATCCATATTGTTTTATTTTACCAAGGGTAACAGAAGAAATTGGACCCCAAAAGTTGTTGTACAATTTGTCCTGAGTACACAGATACCACATATATGCAGGTAAACCACTGTTTGGGCGCATGGCAGAGCTCGAAAGGGAAGAAGCAATGTTTGACGTCTTTCCCTAAGGAACTTATATAGATGTGTGATGAGCACTTTGAACTCCCAAGTGCTCCACAGAAGTTTATAATGTGCAGCCATAAAAATTAAAAATCACATTTTTTTCACAAAAATGATCTTTTTGCCCCCAATTTTTTATTTTCCCAATGGTAACAGGAGAAATTTGACCACAAAAGTTGTTGTGCATGTTGTCCTAAGTACACTGATACCCCATTTGTGGGGGTAAACCACTGTTTTGGTGCATGCAAGAGCTTTGAAGGGAAGGAGAAACGCTTGAATTGGCTGGAATTGAGATCAGATGACATGTCGCGTTTGGAGAGCCCCTGAGGTGCCTAAACAGTGGAAACCCCCACAAGTGACACCATTTTGGAAAGTAGACCCCCTAAGGAACTTTTCTAGATGTGTTTTGAGCACTTTGAACCCTCAAGTGCTTCACAGAAGTTTCTAATGTAGAGCCGTAAAAATAAAAAATCAAATTTTTTTCACAAAAATGATCTTTTCGTCACCAATGTTTTATTTTCCCAAGGGTAACAAGAGAAATTGGACCAGAACAGTTGAGCAATTTGTCCTGAGTACACTGATATCACATATGTGGGGGTAAACCACTGTTTGGGCGCATGGCAGAGTTGGAAGGGAAAGAGCGCAGTTTTGGAATGCAGACTTTGATGGAATGGTCTGCGGGCATCACATTGCATTTGCAGAGCCCCTGATATAGATAAACAGTAAAAAAAACACAAGTGACACCATTTTGGAAACTAGACCCCCCCAAGGAACTTATCTAGATATGTTGTGAGAACTTTGAACCTCCAAGTGTTTCACTAAAGTTTATGTCGTGTTTGGAGACCCCCTGATGTGCGTAAACAATGGAAACACCCCAATTATAACTCTAACCCTAACCCCAACACACCCCTAACCCTAGTCCCAACCCTAACCATAACCCTAACCACACCCCAACCCGAACACACCCCTAACCCTAATCCCAACCTTAACCACAACCATACCCCAAAACACCCCTAACTCCGACACACCCCTAACCCTAATCCCAAACCTAACCCTAATCCCAACCGTAAATGTAATCCAAACCCTAACCCCAACTCTAGCCCCAACCCTAACTTTAACCCCAACCCTATCCATAACTTTAGCCCCAACCTTAACCTTAACCCTAGCCCTAACCCTAGCCCTAACCCTAGCCCCATTTGGGAAAGTTGAAATAAATACATTTTTTATTTTCTTATTTTTCCCTAACTAAGAGGGTGATAAAGGGGGGTTTGACTTACTATATATAGTGGGTTTTTATAGCAGGTTTTTATGCTTGGCAACTGTCACACACTAAAAGACTTTTTATTTAAAAAAATAGTTTTTGCATCACCACATTTTGAGAGCTATAATTTTTCTATACTTTGCCCCACATTGTCATGTGAGGTCTTGTTTTTTGTGGGACGAGTTGACGGTTTTAGTGGTACCATTTTTGGGTACATGACATTTTTTGATCGCTTTTATTCTAATTTTTGTGAGGCAGAATAAACAAAAAACATCAAATCATGAATTTATTTTGGGGGGGCGTTTACATCGTTCCGCGTTTGGTAAAATTGATAAAGCTGTTTTTTTCGGGTCAGTACGATTACAGCGATACCTCATTTATATCATTTTTCAATGTTTTGGCGCTTTTAAACAATAAAAATTATTTTATAGAAAAAATAATTATTTTTGTATCTCTTTATTCTGAGATCTATAACTTTTTATTTTTTTGCTGATGATGCTGTGTGATAGCTGATCTTTTTGCAGGACAAGATGACGTTTTCAGCGGTACCATGGTATATTTATATCCGTCTTTCTGATCGCGTGTTATTCCACTTTTTGTTCAGCGGTATGATGATAAAGCATTGGTTTTTTGCCTTGTTTTTTTTTAATGGTGTTTTTTAAACAGGTTAAATGGTGGGACAGTTTTATAGGTCAGGTCGTTACGGACGCGGCGATACCAAATATGTGTACTTTTATTGTTTTTTTATTATTATTTACATAAATGGATTTATTTGTAAAATATTTATTTATTTACTTATTTATTTATTTGAGGATTTTATTTTATATATTTTTACACTTCATATATATATTTTTTTACTTTATTACATTGTCCCAGGTTGGGACATTACTATATAAAGTCAGATCACTCATCTGACACTTTGCAGAGCACTGTGTCAGATCAGCGATCTGACAGGCAGTGTAGGATGCTTGCCAGCGCCTGCTCTTAGCAGGCGCTCACAAGCCACCTCACTGCAGGATCCGGAAGGACCCCGCGGCCATCTTGGAGCTAGGGTCTCCATGAAGACCACAGAAACAACGCAATCGCATCATGTTGTTCTGGTGGGAGCGTGCAGGGAGCCCCGGTTCCTGCGCCATGCCCCTCTATGTCGCTGTTAGTACTGACAGCGGCATCAGAGGGGTTAAATGCCCACGATCTGTGCTAGCACCACTGCATTGCTGCGGGGTGTCAGCTGTCACATACAGCTGACACCTGCACCCGATCATTGCGGCGCTCAGCGTGAGGCCGCAGTGATCGTGCCGCCATACCAGTATGGCTCCTGGCAGAAATGCATTTCCCACAGAGCAGTACTAGTACGGCAGAGGTCGGGAAGGGGTTAAGGAGCGCTATGGTTATAGAGGACACTGCAATAGATTAGTGGTAAACAAACCTTTTTTAAACCACTACTCGTTTTGGCACCGGACTGCTACCTTCCTCAAATCCACCTGAGGAAGGTAGCAGTCCACTGCCGAAATGCGATTACCACTAATCTATTGCAGTGTGCTCTATAGCCATAGCTCTCCTTAAATTGACCACATACATATTTTTTCCAAAAATCGTTGATATTCCCCTTGAGGAATTGTGGCTGGAGCAGCTTTGGGCCATAGAGTTCATCTCCAGAAAACAGCAACTGAAGTGAAGTCATATCCTGTGTAGTGGCATCACGTGACTGGATCTTGGACCCATGTGACCAGACCAGGAAGCACAGCACAGGATCAGTCCCGAAGCAACAGAGCAGGAGTGCATGGAGATATCAGCTACCAGAGTTGTGCAGGGGTGAACAACCCTTCCAGGTGAGAGGCTAATCCCCCTTCCTTTCATTGAAACATCCCAATTTAACCACCTGGTGCTTCTCATGCTGCGCTCTTCCATGTTTATTGTCTTGTGATTTGTCAGGCCTCTCAAAGTGCATCATTAAAGAGGGTCAAGAGGAGGTGAAGTGCAGTGATGCCCAAACATTTGCGCACCAACGGCCAGGAGAAAGCCACATTGTGGAAGGTCAATTGATGTGTGAAAAGGTGGAGGATAATCATGAGGCAGAGTTTCCATCAGGTCAGGCTCAAATTGCAGCTCAGAAGGAGCATCAGATTGAGGAATTGGAAACTGACATGGTGAATGATGAGACCACTGATCAAAACTGGCAAGGTGGCATGCCTAGCGAGTACAGCAGTGCAGAGAGGGATGGATCCCTAGCAAGAAAACAGGCAATAAGAGATAGTGGTTTGGTCAGTTTTAGAACTCAGTCAACTGTTCTACAGAACCCCTCCACTCGGCTAAATAATAGGCCAAGGGTGTGTTGTTCCCCTGTATGGCAGTTTTTTTTATGAAAGTCCTTCAGATAAAAAAATGTAATTTGCAGCATCTGCCAAATCAAGCAAGAACACTGCCAACCTGAGCACCACCAGCATGCAAAAGCATATGGCAGCCAAGCACTCTAGTAAGTGGGTGGAACGCCTGGGTACCAAATCTATGTCTGATGTTCAAACCACTGCTCCATAAAAGAACAGATCAATCAGTGGTTCTCCCAGCTGAAACTCCAACCAGGTCTAGTTGAGTGCGATAATTGGCGTAACTTAGTGGTTGCTTGATAGTTTGGCAAGGCAGTACATGTTCCATGCATGGCCCATGCGATGAAGTTGGTTGTACAGCATTTTTTAATAACATACCCTGACTTCCCTGATCTACTTACCAAGTTCCATCATGGCATCGCACATTTCTGAAAGTCGCTTCAGGCTTTCACCGGTCTAGCTACGCTGCAGCAGTGCTTTAATTTGCCTTGACATCGTCTAATTTGTGACCTTCCCACACCCTGGAATTTGACCGTCTATATGTTCGCAAGGTTTAGTGAGCAGCAGAGGGCAGTCTCTGAATTCCAGCTTCTCACTACCTGCCAGAGTAACATTCAGCCCCCCCACACAACAGCTTCCGAGTGTGTGTGGATCACTGTTCAATGTGAGGTTCTTCAAAACTTTGAGTAGTGCACCAAGATGGTGAGCGCTGATGACGAAATTATGAGCATAGATGGTCTGAAGAGGAGGAGGCAATGCATTTTGAGGAGGAGAGGATAGTTAGTGTTCTTCCTGGTGAGGTCACTGAACATTTGACTCTTTATAATCTGCCACACATGGCAGATTTCATGTCCAGATGATCCCACAGTCTGTTCATAATACTAACTACTATCAAACACAGTGAAAAATAGCAGAGATCTGTAGCATGTACTTCCAATGATCAGAACTTACACCCAGCTGCCTTCCTTTCACCATTCCTCCTATTACATCTCTCCCTACTTAAATCCGCACCTAACAAACAAGTAATCTGTTCAGCCCTTAAAAGAGCTTTTTGGAATAAATACTGGTCACTATAACCTCCTGTCACTCTCCTTACGCTACTTTCACTCTCCCTACACTCACTCTACACTCTCTCTACTCTGTTTCCTGCTGCAATGTGTGCAAGATGGTGCCAGCAGCCTTTAAATAGTCCCTATGATGCTAGAAGGTGAGCCAATCACAGTAACGCCACAACAAGGATGGCTCAGGCATTACTGGGATTGGCAGGCCAGCCCAGAATGTTCATTGGCTGCAAATAAAGCATCATACATGCTGGGTGGGTCGCTTGAATAAACCGGGGAAAATACATAATTTCTCGATGAGTAATGAATAGCATGAATACCATACCATTTGTTTAAGTAACGAATAGCGCCAAATGTATTCGCTCATCACTATTGCTAAATAAAAATGCAAATCTCACTGTAGTGCCCAGAACATTATGACCAGCTTATGCTTCTGGAGACATGCATCCCGTAAATTAAGTGGACTCTCCCACTTACAGTAATGCCAAACATGTGGATACTAATTGCAGTTTCCTTACACTGTGGGGCTCAGGAGTAGAGTTGAGCGAATATGTTCGGAATCAGTCGCGGATTCTGAATTTGCCATATTCGTGCCATATTGGTAGCCTTTTTGTGTCAAATTTACATTTGATGATCGGTTCTAAACTCCAATAACGTTCGTCTGTGTCCCGCTACTTTAACCTCCTAACAGCTGTGATCAATATTGATTGCAGCATTTAGAAGCCAGGGAGAGAGAGCTGCCATCGCGATGGATCTATTGTTGCCATGGTGACCCAAGGTCACCATGACGGCCCCTGAGTCACACTGGGCTAGCAATCTTGAGACACCACATATGTATTATGGTCAAAGGGGCTTCTGTCAGTGCAGCACTGATAGCTATAACGCATTGCAGTGCTTTATAACTGCTATCAGACTGTAAAAAGTGACAGTCCCACAAAAGGACTAAGTAAAAAAGCAAAATAAAGAAAGTTAGTTTTTTTAAAGTACCAAAGTAAGAAAAATAAAAGAAAAATATATATTGCCCATAAATTAGTTTTTTTGTGTAAAAACATAAAAATAAAAAAGGACAAGTATTTGATATCTCTGTGTCCAGAACGACCATAAAACTGTCACACTAGTTAACCCTTTGAGTGAACACCATAAAAAACAATAGACAATGGACAAAAAACTATGCTTTTTCATCATACTGCCTAACAAAAAGTGAATAAAAGTGAATCAAAAAGACAAATATAAATAAAAATGGTATCAATAAAAGATCATGTCCCAGAAAAAACAAGCCTCCATACAGCTTAATCAATGGAAAAATAAAAAAGTTATAGCTCTCAGAATAAAGCGATGCAAAAATAATAATTTTTTTAATAAAATATTTTATTGTGTAAAAGCGCCAAAACATAAAAAAAATATATCAACGTGGTATCGCTGTAATCCTACTGACCCGAAGAATAAAGTTGCCTCATCTATTTTACTACATGTGGAATGGCATAAAATAAAAATCTTAATTTGATGGTTTTTGTTAAAAAAAATCAAAAGACAAAGCAGTGAAAAATCATTATAAGCCCAAAAAATGGTGCAAATAAAGGCGTCAACTAGTCTCGCAAAAAATTAGCACTCACATGAGTGTTGGCAGAAATGTGGAAAAATTATAGCTCTCAAAAGATGGTGATGCAAAAATTAGTTTTGCAATAAAAAGCTTCTTTTAGCAATGTTATATGACATAGTGAGCGAGCCCTAAATGTTGGTGTGGCTTGTCCTACAACAACCACCACAAGGGGAGTATATTGCTGTCCACCCACCTTTATCTGACGATCACTGGGTATATACAGCTGGACTCACTACAATCAGCTTATGTCCTTATGGCGAGATATTTACATTAAATTTGTTTTAGAACTTTCAGAACAGTAAACACTAACTTTGTTCTTGGTGTAAAACTTTTTTCTACCTGAACTTTTTCCTGTACAACTTTACCTACTTATTGTAACTTTTATATTTCTCCATTGGCTAAGACTCTAGGGACTCCTCAGTCTACCACCGAGATATCTCCCAGAAGTTATTCTACTTTGCATCTTGCCTTTATATTATATATAAATATCCATAAACAAATCCTCATATTTATGTATCTGGTGGTCAAACCAAGCCGACAACGCTGCTGTCTAATTTTATCATCAATCTTATCGAAGAACTGGGACCAAGAAGAAATATTAATCTGAAAATAAATGAAAAGAACAAAGAAATATCTAATGTGAGTAACATCTGCAGAAAAATATAAAGATTATAACCAAATGTGTGATCCTTTTTAATCAATATACAAGATATGTGAAATGTTGAAGGATTATTATTATAATTATATCATTTATATTTATCTAGCCTTTGTCATTTTGTTATTCTAGAAGGTTTGGTTTACCCTTATATTTTCTTTTGCATAGCTTCATAATTTTATTTATATGTTACATCTATTATTATAAAATGTGAGAATTTTCTTAGAACTCAACAAAAGAATAATCAGTTTTGGGAAACAAAATGTATAATATTTGTAATATGATTTTTTATATGATGATTTCTTGTTATACTCATTTAATACTTTGGGATTAAGGAGAGAAAACAAATAATGTATTCCCAGTTTGGTGATTCCTGAATGTCCGTAGTGATACAGGAGCTTCTCACAAAATTAGAATACCATCAAAAAGTGAATTTATTTCAGTTCTTCAATACAAAAAGTGAAACTTGCATATTATATAGAATCATTGCAGTGATCTATTTCACGTGTTTATTTCTGTTAAAGTTGATGATTCTAGTTTGCAGCCAATGAAAACCCAAAAGCCATGATCTCAGTAAATTAGAATAATTAACCAAAAATGCCTGCAAAGGCTCCCTAAGCATTTAAAATGGTCCATTAATCTGCTTTAGTAGGCTCCACAATCATGGGGAAGACTTCTGACTTGACAGATGTCCAGAAGGCATCATTGACACACTCCACAAGGAGGGTAAGCCCTATGTGATGTGAAGTGTAGAACTTTATAGATTGACTTGTAAAACAGTAATGTAGACAAATATATTATGTATTATTATATTATATGATATCTAATCACCTTGAAATGGCTGCTGCATTCCCTGCTTAGGATTTTATACAGGCTATGATAGTATAGTACATCAAATCAGGAGAGACTAAGTGATGAAATAGCTGTAAGACATTATGGGAAAGCCTATGCTGTCAGGCCATGAGGTCCTATTAACCTTCTGTGGCTAATGCAATCATCAACAATGTTTAATGCTATTTTAAATTCCCTGAAAACCTGCAAATTTCATAAAATTTACTTGAATTTGATTTTGCATCAAACTGATTTGATGATCTTTAGGTAGCATGCATAGTATAGCAACATTTGTGTTTAATATACTAAATACTAATAACATGGTCATGCTTAGAGATTTATTCCTCCCCAAAAATAAGCTTTTCTGCAATCATTGAAATAGGGGTTAACTTCCTAATTGCTAGTCTAACTGCTGGAACCCCCATCAATCTTGAGATCGGTATCTGGAACCCCCAGATTTTGGCTCTTCAGCTTCCTCCTGGATTATTGTTATTTTTACAGCACCATTTATTCCATGGCACTTTACATGTGAATAGGGGTATACATAAAAACAAGTACAATAATCATGAACAACACAAGTGACCGACTGGTACAGGAGCAGAGGACCTGCCCATGAGGGCTCACGAGTCTACGAGGCATGGATGAGGATACAGCAGGTGAGGGCAGAGCTGGTCATGCAGCGGTTTGGTGGATCTGTGGTTACTGCAGGTTGTAAGCTTGTCAGAAGAGGTGGGTCTTCAGGTTTGTTTGAAGGTTTCCACGGTAGGTGAGAGTCTGATGTGTTGGAATAGAGTTCCAGAGTTGAAGAGATGCAGGGGAGAAATCTTGTATGCGATTTGAGAAAATGATATGAGAGGAGTAAAGAAGGAGATGTTCCGAGGATCTGAGGTTGCATGCCGGTAAGTTCCAGGAGACCAAGTCCCTGATGTATGGAGGAGACTTGTCGTGCATGGCTTTGTCTGTCAGTGTTAGGGAATGGAACAGAGTTTGGCATACTTGGCTGCGTCTCCACTTATTTTCAATGTGACTGCTGGATAAAGAGGACTAGAGCAGTCAAGATTCTCTAGCAGTCCTTTAGAAATTGAGTGGTGTGGACATAAGCATGCACACTTCTGCTGCATTCAAGTCGAAGCCCTTGAGGTCTGATCACGCGATTCCAGAGCCCCGATCTCATGAATGCTGTGGATCTCAGCAGTTAGAGCCTCAGCAATGAGGAAGTGATCTCCTATCCCAAGAAAGTATATAAACTTTGTTATTATTTTTCAAATTACCCCTAAATAGGATGAGTCACCTTTGTAGACAAGGATATTTTTAAAAATATTTATTTTATAATAAATAAAAAGTTTATAATATCTTTTCTTTGTCTTATTATAGCATCGTTCCCCTTTTCACCACTTCTAAAATGTATTTTTTGGAAAGTGTGTTTTCCATGTAGTCTGAAATTCTTACAATGTCAGCACTAATTCGATAGCCACAGTTTCTGGACACAGTCACAATGGTTAACACCCACATGTTAATTGATTCACACATTTCTAAGAAGATTTTCAGGGAAACTGCACAATGTAGCAATCTCAGAAA